>NC_142659.1:16892500-17517500 GCF_026168435.1 Sesamum indicum
GAAAAGGTGCAAAGTCCTCAGTTACTATATGGTGTTTTAGAAAGTATGTGATATCAGTCTGCAGTGAAATGTGATATCTTGCATACTCTGGAGTTCTGAAGTTTCTTGACATGCTAACTGTATAAGTTGGTCAGCAATAGAGCAAATTCACTTTGCATTTTTCACGCATTTTGGGGTCGTTTTCTTTTGTCATCAATGGCATTCCCAGCACCCTGTACCCTTCTATTTTCTTTGTTTTTTTTTTCACCCTCTTCCAGGTTACCTTTGGGGTGGATGGTTGATATGGGCAGATGAAATAGGAAGTTTTTTCTTTATTTTTATTTCTTCTTTTTTCGCTTTTGCATTTTGCAGATTGAGCCAATTCCGAGTGGGAATCTGCCTCCTGGGTTTGATCCAAGTACATGCCGCAGTGTGTGAGTGTTGTCCCGACCTTTTTTTTGTTTAATTTTTTTTCTCTTCTTTGATGGTTGCTTTGTGGCCGTGCATTTGTGCATGATGTTATGTCCTCAATTTTTGGTTATGGATACACTGTCAATTGACAATTCTTTGCATCATTATTATTGTTTTATGTCTTGTCTACTTTGTATACCATTGACGCCAATATATTTATTGTGTTGGTTACTTTATTGATTATCTCGAATTCTCCTGCCACTTCCCAAATGGTGAAGTTTTTTGTGCTTACTCATGTGATATCATTTTGTAGTATCTGGAGGAAGTTCTTATATATTCGTCTGTTTCTATTTGTTTATCTTTTTAAATTTCTAGGTGTTTTCTTTTCGAGAAAATGCAGGTATGTTGGGAATATTCATACACAAGTGACTGAACCACTTCTTCAAGAAGTTTTTGCCAGTACTGGTCCTGTGGAGGCTTGCAAGCTTATTAGAAAAGAAAAGGTGCCATTCTTCTCAAGTCTCGGCTTCCATAACTACTTATTTACATAAGAATGTTCAAGCTCCTGAGATGATGTTGGCATTTATTATCCTTTTTGCTTGATGCAGTCATCCTATGGATTTATTCATTACTTTGACCGTAGATCAGCAGCACTTGCAATATTGACCCTCAATGGAAGGCATCTGTGAGTAGGAATTATTGCAGATCATTTGACATTGTCGCTTTGTTTAGAATAATAATTTTATTGTGATATTCAGGTTTGGGCAGCCTATCAAAGTTAACTGGGCATATGCTAGTGGCCAGAGGGAGGACACATCAAGTGGGTCTACATTTTATTGTTTTGCATACATGTGATATCTGCTACAAAGCATATAAGGTTGCTCTGCCGTAATTCTCTATCTCATGAAAGTTCTAACCTTTCTTTTAGGTCACTACAACATTTTTGTTGGTGATCTCAGCCCAGAGGTCACTGATGCCATGTTGTTTGCAGCATTTTCTGTTTACGCTAGTTGTTCGTAAGTCTCGCCCTCTCTCTCCCTATATATATATGTATGTGTGTTTCTACATATATATCCCCGTCTCTCTTCCCGCCCTGAGGTGGAATGCACACATATCCTCTTAATAGCAGATTTCTTTAATGTAGTTCTTTCCATTTTTGTATGTTGAAGTAGTTGTTTAAGTATTTGCCACCTTATCGGTCTGTGGTCTAGTTCTAGTAGATGCTGATTGTCCCTCGATTGGTCATAGTGATGCCAGGGTAATGTGGGATCAAAAGACTGGGCGTTCTAGGGGGTTTGGATTTGTGTCATTCAGGAACCAGCAGGTATGTTAGTGCATCCTTGTATCCCTGATTTTGAATGACAGTATTCTTGCCTTAGCTTAATCCTTTGGATTTTCTTGTTCAGGATGCGCAAAGTGCGATAAATGATTTAACTGGTGAGAAAAGTTTGGATTAATTTATATTTATGTAGTTCTTTTGATCTCAAAATGAATTGTCTGTTTGCTTTGATTAATATAAGCTCATAAGGAATAGGAAATTTACTTCTATACTATTATGATATCTTCTCAGGGAAGTGGCTTGGCAGCAGGCAGATACGTTGCAACTGGGCCACTAAAGGTGCTGGAACTAGCGATGACAAGCAGAGTTCAGATTCTAAAAGTGTTGTGGAACTTACCAATGGCTCCTCAGGTGAGTAAGTTGGAGCAAAACATTAGTGAGCTGATATTGGCAGTAGGAGGGAAAATATAAAAGATAATGAGAAGGACCTAAGTTGGGTACATGGCTCCATTAGGCTGGTGCAAAAGACACTGTTGAAACTTCTAAGATGGTTATTTGGTAAAAGAATAAGCTGTTCAATAGTTTCTAACATATTTGGTTACAATTAAGCTGTTAGACATGTGAGAAGTAAGATTGCAAGCTGAAGCAGACTGTAAGATTGATAATTAGGTTGCTGAATCCATGTTAATTGAACATGTTTGACGGTTCTCTTGTTTCTAGAGCTTATTTAGCCTTTTCTTACAATGTTGCTCAAACTCTTACTTTTAAGCTGGTTTAGTAGATGTTTGAACAAAAGAATGCAGAAAAGCTTTCTAAGGCCTTGTTGATATTTCCTTTACGCATTGCGGCTTTGTTTGGGTTGTAGAGGAAATGGCAAAGTGCAAGTGCACCTCGGAAAAGTATCCTTTTTTTTAAGTTGTTTGCTATGATGCAAAGGGAAACCCAAAAGCTTCCCCTACTTGGCACAATGAAAATAAATAAGAACTAATTTTACGATTATCTCTTTCCTTTTTGTTATGGATAGTACTGTAAGTAACATCAAGATGACGATTCCTTTTTAATGTTCGCCTTATTCTTTGGCCCCAAATCCGCTAGACGTTGTCTTATATAGTCCTTTATAAAGTCGATTTTTTTTTATAGTCACCTTCTATGAAACCAAAAGAAATATATTTTGTAACTAATCAAAAGGAAAAAAAGGGAAGAGACAAACATAGTTTTTAGAAGATATTGATTTACCTGATCTGACAACTAGATAACTTATGCTTATAGAGGCTTCTTCTTCTACAGAGGATGTTAAAGAGGCAGCAAGCAGTGATGCTCCCGAGAATAACCCACAGTACACCACCGTGTATGTTGGCAATCTTGCCCCAGAGGTAAAAGCCATATTTTCCTTGTGCTTCCTCATCCTTCAGAATACAGACTGATCATCTCTGTTAATAAGTGCTTGGTCTTTTCTATTTGTGTGGTTTCACCAGTTTTTATTTTTCCAATGTGTTGTAATTCAAGTCATCAAAAAGTATTATTTGGTTCTCTTTAGATACACGCCTTGTATTCATTCCCGAAGCCAGAAATGATAACGCAGAAAAATCCCTTGGATGTTTGTTGGGAGCAAAAAACCTGTCTCTCTACACTACATACACAATGGTTCCTCTCAAATCTGAATGTTTCTTGTCCATATTTTATAATAAGTTTCCTTGTTTTGTTCTCTAGGTAACGCAGGTTGACCTGCATCGCCACTTCCATGCACTGGGTGCTGGATCAATTGAGGAAGTTAGGGTCCAGCGTGATAAAGGGTTTGGTTTTGTTAGGTACAGCACTCATGCAGAGGCTGCAATGGCTATCTCGATGGGGAACACTCAGTCATTCCTCTGTGGCAAACAAATTAAGGTTTGTCTTCAGTTCTACTTATTATTGGTCTGGAGAGTAACCATGTGGCCATGGATACAGATATTATTGCAGCAGCATTTTGGAGAAATTTTCTTTCTGTTAACTGACTTTTAATCTTGCTAGTTCCTAACTATGAAAGTGTTATTGTAAAATCAACAAAAGGTTTGTGCACTACGGGTAAAAGGAAAGCAGATTGCAGAGTATGATGTACAGATCACAGAAATCTTGGATGAGGCTTTCTGAAATGGGTTAGTTGTATTCTTAGGGCCAAACACAAAATGATGTGTATGTTTGTCCTGCATTTGTCCAATGAGAGTGAACTCTACTGTAAATAGAATCCAGTCGTCTTCCATCTTTGATAGATCGCCCTTCTTGCAAAGTTATGCCCTTTCACCTCCTGTCCCTGTTTCCTCCCCTTTTTTGGATTCTTTTCATTGCCTTGTTTAAAATGTGAAGACAAGGATCTCGGTACTTGAGGATTTATTCTCTTTCCTGTGAGTAGCCCACTGTTAACGTGCGATGGAGTGTGGTGGATGCATACAGGGGTAACCGACCCTTTATTGATTGTATCATTCTCCAACTTGTAGCATTTGAGTTCCGTAAAATTCCAAGTTTCTAATTTTTAACCTTGACAACATTCTTGCTTGCATACAGTGCTCATGGGGTAACAAGCCGACTCCACCAGGAACAAGCTCAAACCCGCTCCCACCACCTGCACCTGCAGCCTTGCCAGGCCTTTCTGCAGCTGACCTTTTGGCTTATGAGCGGCAACTCGCAATGAGTAAGATGGGTGGTGTCCACGCCTTGATGCATCCACAGGGGCAGCATGCCCTGAAAGCATCTATGGGAATGGGTGCTGGTGCAAGCCAGGCTATCTATGATGGTGGTTTCCAGAGTGTTGCTGCTGCCCAGCAGCTCATGTACTACCAGTAATTTCATGATATGATTTGACCGATATGTGAAAACTTAGAATGGCCAATCCCTTGAAAGCCTGTGTTCGAGGTTTTTTTTTTTTTTTTTTTTTCTCCCCTCCCCCCCCAACTTTGTAGGATGTTTTGTACTATTTTGGTTTTCGGGATGGCTACCCGACGCGACACATGCTATGCTTGCCGTATTGTAACCTATACGTGCTGTGTATGCCTCTTTTCATGTTGGAATGAGTTTATGAGTGGCTTCTTTGTGTTATTTGTCCCCCTCTATTTTCCTCTCTGCGTGGCTGCTTGTCCTTTATGCCCAGGTCCTCACCTCATCCCCCGGTGTATATATTAAGGGATGATTACATTTACCCTCTAGTTTATGGTCTGTTTACATGAAACTCCTGTTTCTGGATAATTTCAGTCATCAGGAATGTCAATGCTGTTTATATAAACCACTTCTAGTTTTTGGAAAATTGTACATAAGTATCTGGAACATGTCTACATCAATATACAAATTATTTATGCTATTCGCTGGACACAGAATGTGGTGATGTTTTTAACTAAGGCTTGATGGAACATGCAGTGCAACTTGTAGTTGCAGGGAATTGGCGAAATTTTTAGAATTTAGAGATTTTTTCCTTTTATAATATGTACATTTTAATGGTGTCTTATCTAACTCAATTCTATTATTTTTGGGCGTAAAATGTATATGTTTTAGACTTTTAATCTAGTTGACGCAATTTGTATTAGTGATTGGAGTGGAGCCATGTAAAATCTAAATTTATGGACCCGATAATTCGTTCTAAATTTATTGTCTACTAGTATGTCAACCATGACATACGGTATCTACCCATGTATTTCTACTAATGTTCTAACATATTAAATCATATAATTCATCGTTACCTACCAACAAGGTATGATATATTTCAAGGAATGAGAATTTGTACCAACTCAAATAGCTCATAGCTTAAAATAAAAAAATTAAAAAGGTTGCCATCAATGTGTATTTGAAACTAAAACTAAACTTTTATTGGAAATAATACCAAGAAAATCATAAGCCATTATGTGAAAGAAATTTCATAAATTTTTAAAATAAATTATAATAATTCATATTAATATATTTATTTAATTAATAATTAATATAACTAACAATGATAAATAAATTATGATAAAATTCACATAAAGTCCGATAAAATTTAAAATCATGATTCTCCATGCGATCTAATCTTAATTTTTTAACTATTAAAGTAAGAAACCATTGGTTATTGGCTAACCGGTCATACATTGAATTTTAAAGCTCAGATTTTGGTTCAAGTCAAATGAAAGTCATTTAACAGCTGAAAAAACGAAAATTGCAATCGGAACACAGCTTAATATCGTCCCCCCTCACTGCAATGCGTTATAACCGAAGACTATTTTCCTGCGCATAAGCATTATAAAAGCACACACCTTCACACAAGTCTGCTCTCTCTCTCTCTCTCTCTCCTCTGACACACACACACACACACACACACACACACACAAAGAAAGAGGAACAATACCCCAATTTCTCAGAGATTTTGCTTTCAGGGATGTAGTGCATGCGTGTTCCCTGAATTTGAGTTTCAAAGATCGGAATTTTAGTTCGCAATAGATCCTCAGAGTTATGGGGATTTCATTCAAGGTTTCAAAAACCGGTAGGAGGTTTAACCCGAAACCGGCACCGCTCGACGTTGCGGCTTTGTCTGTCGAAGAGGAAGAACCGAACGATGCCGTAACTACGGCCACGAAGAAGAAGAGCGACACCATTTCGTTGTCTACTAGAAAGCTGGCGGTACTTGCTATTTCTCTCTTTCTGGCTTTTCTTATATGCAATTAGATATAGCAGTTACGAAGGTTGGATTTTTTAATCAAATCTTGAATTTTCGTAATTACCTGGTTATAAGTTAGAAATTTTTGGAGAATTATCTTTATGGTGATTGTTTTAATTTGATGCCGTGTCTGTAGAGGCTTACAACTGGAACGACCTTTACAGTAGCAATTGGTTTTGTTTTTTCAAGGAAATCTCTTGCTATATGGTTTTGGGGCTTTTGTGGAGAATTGGGAGTACGGATAGGTCAATTAGAAATTGCTGATATGTTATTAGTTTATTGTAGCTTAATTTGGGTTTTTCTTTCCTATAAGTATGATGATTCTGCTTTAACCCAGTCAGAAAAAAGGCTTTTCTGGAGTTCTACTGTGTTATTTAGATAGCTCCTTTTTTGGGGGTAACGAACTCTATTTTTCTGGTACAGGAAGAGGCTAGTGAGAACAATGGTATTGCAGAAATCTCTGGTAAGTGGCTGCTCTCCTAAATATATAGAGGAATGGAACCCTCCCACCCGCTGAAACGTTTTGCTTCTTAGTAGGGTTGGTTTACCTCTACTGATTCTTTTTCCTCTGCTTTATTTCCCAGATAATGAAGTTTCATTCACTCTAAACCTTTTTCCCGATGGATATTCTATCACGAAGCCTATGGAGGTTTGTTGTTCATCACTTTAAGTTGATTCCATGAAAGTAACTGGAGCACCCCTTTGAAGTAATGGTCTTTTATTGGATAAGTTAAATCATCAGTTGCTTGACTCCTGTACTGTGAATTTTCAGAATGAATCTGGCCGTCCTACATCTATAGATGTACCAAAGTTTTTGCACCCATATGACAGAGCATCCGAGACTCTGTTTTCGGTAGGTGTTCCAGTCTGTATCTCTACTCTATATGAATTTAAGTGCAAGGTTACACTGGTTGTGGGTCACTGTCTGTTGAAAAGTGAATGTTTATTCCACCATCACAAACTCATATCTTATTTGAAGTTCATCAATTAAGCTGATTGACTCCTGCAGACCTGTGAAAACCCTGAACAAGCACAAGGCATTGATCTCGACAAGTTTCTGTTGACCATGCATTTCTAATTATATAATAATTCTTGATTGACCACTGGATTCTTGTATGCTTATCATGTTGGCGATGGGGTTTCCAACTTGCATTATTACAAGAAAATACTCAAATTGATAAAGCGACTTTGTATCCTAAAGCTGCTTTTGTTGTTACTTATCAATGGACTGCTATGTGTATTTGGTTGGAGTCTAGTGCAATAAATTTTATTTGACTCAACTTGTTATCCATTATTGTTTATTTGGTATTGGGTCTCTGAATATAGACTTTGTAACTTCCTTAACTAAAACAATCCACCTTCGAGTGACTTAGTTTCTTCTTACACTTTCAACTAGTTTCCCTTGGTAACTCATGCAGCCAGGATGAGTGTACTCATGGCTCAGGAAGCTATTTTGAAAACATTAATTTGAAAGAGGTGAACAAGGAGATCTATCTCTTAAATAGATACTGTTTATTATATGTAGTAAAGCTTTGTTGTATAAAAGCAACATCATTCTCTTCACCTGCTGGGTTCTTTATTGGTGCTGGTGTCCTCTAATTTTGCCACACTGTGGTTTATACCTTTCCTCGTGTTATTACTTTATCTTATACATCCATTTTATGAATGCAAGGCAATTGAGTCTGGGCGATTGCCAGGAGATATTCTGGATGATATACCATGCAAGTACATTGATGGTACTCTTGTCTGTGAGGTAAGATATATGAGATTCAGTCTATAATACTTATTGAAAATTATGAAACTCTGTTTATTTTAACCGAAATCACCTCAGTGATTCATGTTTGAAAATGCTGTTCAGTGCAGCATAGAAACATATGAAAAAATTCTGATTCATCAATTTGATGATGGTTCAATATTCCATTCTAGATAGACAGACTATCTATCAACTCAAAGGGGATATTGAAATGGTTGTAGAAGTCTATTTTTGAGTTTGGGATTTTGCCTGCTCTGTGTTTTATCCATTGGATTTATGCCAAGGAACTTTCTGTGCATTTTTGTCTTCTCGTCATTTCTGCTTAAGCTTTAGAAAGTTTGTACGTTGCCTCAACAATTTTACCTTCCCAGGGTAATCATCTTTTTATGTTTCCTTCTTCATGTATAAGATCAATTGTTCTCATAGTCGTACTGCTTTTCTTTCCTCTTGGATAGCTGATAGTTTCTGATTATATTCCCTGTTCGCTTCAGTTGCATGTTTACCTTTTGGTCGGTTGATAAATTGATTTATAGAAAATGGAATGAGGAATTTTATCAATTCTGCTTTTGTGTAATTTATATTGCAGGTTCGAGATTATCGGAAGTGTTTTTCTGAAGGACTTAATGTGGCTTCAGGGGACAGCTCACCCATCATTAACAGAGTTTCTCTTAGAATGTCACTTGAGAATATAGTGAAGGATATTCCAGCCATTTCAGACAATGGTTGGACATATGGTGATCTAATGGTAAGTGATCCTCTTGTGTTGGTGCTTGCACTAGAAGGATACTGTTTCTTACTGGACGTTATTTACATTTTGCTGAAGGAAGTGGAGTCCAGGATTTTGAAAGCCCTACAACCACAACTTTCCCTAGATCCTACTCCCCAGCTGAACAGACTCTCTGACTATCCTGTTCCCACTAAGGTTTGTATATGAAACTTGATTTTCTTTGTATAAGGTTAAGATCATCATATTTTGACCTGCAGTGTACCCCAATTTCAGTTGAATTTAGCACTACGCATCATGCGAAGGAAAAGATTGAGGCAGATCCCTGAAGTTGCTGTGTCCTCAAATAATATCCATGGGAAGAAGGTATGTCTTGATAGAGTTCCAGAAAGCTCAAGGTTGGGAGACTCGGGATCTCTAGTACATCAATCTTCTTATGAGAATCTGAACACTCAAAATAATGTCTCAAGCGCTATGCTTCCACTAAGGAACAACAGCTTTGGAGCAGATGGTTCTCTTCTCTCTTCGCCCCTGGTATCTCAGCAGTCAAAATATCAAATTGGGGTTGGGAGTCCCAGAATGATAAAGGATCAGCGGTCAGGAGCTCTTTTGAATGCATCTGTTGCTTCTCCTGGTGGGCAGGATATGATGATTCCATTCACTGATAATGGTGCTGCTTCAATTCATGGTAAGAGTAGAGACACTCAAGATGGGCAATTGTCTCCACTTACCCACAAGAAACCTAGGGTTACACATACAGGGCCTGATGGGAATCTGCAGCATTTAGGACCACAAATGGACAACTTACATGGATCCGAATTACATTGGAAGAACACATTAATGCAACAGCAGTCAATTGGAAGAGGGATTCAGTATGCTAATAGTGGTGTACAAAAGTTTTCCCCGCAGATGTATGAAGGAGGTCTAAATCAGGAAGGGGGCCCAATACCGTTCACTATTGGACAACAAGGAATAAGATACAACTTAAAGGAAGAACCAGTTGAGACAGAGAGATTAGACAAACCAGAGCTCAGTCGTATGGGCATGGGAGAAGCAGAATTATCCAATATTGATCCACAGCAGTCACGATTGCAGCAAAGAGTGCCCCATCAGTTCATGAGATCAAGTTTCCCTCAAACTCCATGGAACAATCTTGGTCAGCCTCTTGATAATAATTCTAGAAAAGAGGATTCATTTCCGAAAAGAAAATTGGTTCAAAGTCCTCGTGTATCTGCTGGAGGCTTACCTCAATCTCCCTTGTCATCAAAATCTGGAGAATTTTCTAGTGGTTCAATTGGACCTCAATTTGGAGCTGTTGTCACTAGTGGACTTGTATCATCTCAAAAGGAGAAATCTGCGGTCACATCTGTTCCTTCTGTTGGTGTTGGCGGCAACCCATCTTTCACTTCAAGTGCGAATGATTCCATGCAGAGACAAAACCAGGCACAGGCAGCTGCAAAACGCAGATCTAATTCTCTTCCCAAAACTCCTGCAATAAGTGGGGTTGGTTCTCCAGCAAGTGTTAGCAATATGAGTGTACCAATAAATGCAAGTAGCTCTCCTGTTGGAACACAACCTTTGGGTGATCAAACCATGCTTGAGAGATTCTCGAAGATAGAAGTGGTAGCTATGAGGTATTTCCGTCAATCAAGCTGCCTCTTTACCTCAGCAATTTGATTTTATCTTTCTATATGCCAAATTGTTCAATTAATCACAATTTCATGAACGTCATTTGTATATTATATTATATTAAAGCTAATGCCATTGTAGTGGTTGTATCAGCAATATGAGCTTGATCACAGGAGCTTTACCATTACTTGTGATCGTTGTGTGTATGAGAGTAAGTATGCAGACTGAATCCAGTAATGGGGTTCTATATGGCTCTGTTCTTTAGCAATGAGATGGATAGCCCCTCTTCTCAGACAACACATATGATATGATGGCTGCTTGTGATTTTTACCATTTCGAATTGTCTGGATAGGATACATGTTATTTGTCGCAAATTCTTCCAACAGTGTTTGCAGCAGTGTAATCTCTTTTTGTTTAATACTCATGTTATCTTTTCTGATTCAGGTGTCAACTTAATTGCAAAAAGAATAAGGTGGATGAATATCCTATGAGGAAGCCCAATGCATATTCTGCTCAACAGCTGGTATCTCATCTCTCAAGTGATTCAAACAATGAGAACCTGAAAGACGAAACATGTAAAATGCCATTGTCAAAGTCCCTGATAGGCGGCAACATGAATGTTTGCAAGACCAGAATCCTGAACTTTATCCAGACAGAGCGCATTATTCAAGGTGTGTTGACTTCAAAACTTTTATGTAAAACCATTTAATTAAATTTGCGATCCTCACAATTGGTATATGCAGGTAATAGCTTCCAATTTGTTCCAAAGGCAAGAACTAGGATGATCATGTCAGAGAAACCAAATGATGGATCTGTGGCAATTCATATTGGAGAAATAGAGGATGCTGAATACTTGGCTGCAGAGGATTACCTTCCAACATTACCAAATACTGTGAGTTTGAAAATTCTCTTATGTTAATGACGAGGATGTTTCTTTCAACTTTCATTTATTAAGGAGGACCTTTTTCTGTACAATTGGATAAATTTTGTGTAATACTTGCATAGAGAATAAAACATTTCCAGACTAGCACATTATTAGTCAAATACTCATATAAAATTCTTATCTTCCCTTAGTGTACTAAACAAGCTAAAATTGGCATCCCGACCACAAGAAATGAAATATCTTCCATTTCTCTGCTCCTTCATAGCCCCCTTCCTACACTAACAAAAAGCTATATTTTAAGCTGAAAATGAAAACCTATGACAAAGGCTACGAAGAAGATTTTATACATGATGCTTCTTCTTCTTTAATGAGTTAGAATTATATTACCCCTTTATTCAATGTTGCGCTGATACATGGCACTCGACCCCTGCAGCACATTGCCGATCTACTTGCAGCACAGTTCTGTTCACTGGTATGTTAATTCTTTCTTTTACGAACTTAATTAGCATAAGCGGTATTGCCAACATTTAGTAATAACACGTACCTGTCCAGATGGTGCGTGAAGGATATCATGTGGAGGATCATGTCCAACCAAAACCAGTCCGGATCAATCCTGCCTCAGCCAGCCAACTTAATGCTCCAGGAATTCCTCCCGGTAGTGCAACATCCGAGATGCAGCAGTTTTCTGAAGGTGTTTCTATTCAGCCGACAAATGATATTGCCAAACCTAGTACCAGTGGTAATGCATCTGTAAACTCATTACAGAATGTACAAGGCCCTAGGATCCTACCTCCAGGGAATACTCAGGCGATCCAAATGTCTCAAGGTCTTCTGCCTGGGGTTTCAATGCCTTCTAGACCTCAGCAACCTGAACAACTGCCACCTCTGCAGCAGCAACCACCACAACAGCAACAGCAGCATCCTCAGTTCCAACGATCACCCATGATGCTGCAGACAAATTCAATGCAACACCTGAACAATATGGCTCAGAATGCAAATGTGCAACTTCAGTTGTTGCAACAGCAGCAGCAACCACAGTTGCTTCAAGCACAACAGCAGCAGCAGCAGCAGCAGACAACAATGCAGAGAAAAATGATGCCCGGTCTTGGAACTGTTGGCATGGGCAATATTGGTAATAACATGGTTGGGCTTGGAGGCTTGCGCAGTGTCATGGGAATCGGCAGTGGTAGGGGGGTGGGTGGAAGTGGTATTTCTGCACCAATGGGGCCTATCTCAAGCATTGGAAACATGAACCAGAACCCCATGAATCTGAGTTCAGCTGCAAATATTAGCAATGCTATCCGGTCTGGGACTCTTACACCAGCGCAAGCTGCTTTTATGAAGCTAAGAATGGCACAAAACAGATCAAATGTGTTGGGGAACCCTCCATCAAGTATTGGAAACATGCCTGGAGCTAGACAGATGCATCCAGGATCTGCTGGTCTTTCTATGCTGGGCCCTGCTCTCAACCGAGCCAATATCAATCAGATGCAGCGTACAGCTATGGGTCCACCAAAATTGATGCCAGGAATGAATCCTTACATGACCCAGCAGCAGCAGCAACAACAGCAACAGCAGCAGCAACACCAGCTTCAACAGCAGCAGCAGCAGCACCAACAACAGCAGTTGCACTTGCAGCAGCAGCAGCAGCAACAGATGCAGTTGCAGCAGCAACAACAGCAGTTACAGCAGCAGCAAGAAACCACTTCTCCATTACAAGCTGTTCTTTCTCCTCAACAAGTGGGTTCACCATCAAGCATTGGTGTTCCCCATCAGATGAATCAAACACCACAGCAGCAACCGCTACAACAGCAAGCCAGTCCCCAGCAGATGAGCCAGAGAACTCCGATGAGCCCACAATTGAGCTCAGGGACTATTCACCCGATGACTGCTGGAAATCCAGAAGCTTGTCCAGCAAGCCCTCAATTGAGTTCTCAGACTTTGGGCTCGGTCGGTAGTATCTCCAATTCTCCGATGGAGCTGCAAGGCGTTAATAAAAGTAACTCTGTAAATAATGCATAGCGATTATCAGCTGTTTGATCTTCAAAATTTGGTTGTCATCCATTCTGGTCCAAGCTTGGGCTTTGATAACATTGCCTTGTAAGTAGGAGCGGTTTGAGGTAGCAAGACAACTCGTATATACTTGGATTAAGGATAAGTTCAGCCAGGACCCGGAGCACTGATAATTGCCATGTTTTCTACCGAGTGATCTCATACATGAAGTAGCCGTCTGGTGGGAGGAAGTACATAATTCCTTTCCTCTTCAACTTTAAGCTTGTAGGTTATATCAGCGCTGATAATTTATGTGGATTAGCATTGTTGTCAATTAGAGACTACTATCTTGATGATTTTGTCTATTCGAATTTGTTGGTTTTAAGTGGTTGCTCTACCATGATAGGAAAACAGTTACCTTAGTCAATGTTGTTTGTAACTGTTGAAGCTATTCTAGTATGTGACTGGAATGAAAATCATTTTATTACTATTATTGTGATGATTGCTTGGCAAGTTAAACAAACCAACCAAAAAAGAACGATGCAATTCCTAATGTAAATGTGAAAGGAATACAATACAGTATCTCAGATCAGTCACACGTAGTACACTTAAGCTAATACTTTAGTTGACTATAGTTATTGTTCCAATAAGTAACAATATATGGATGCACAGGGAAAACGACAAACGGCGAACACAACATAGAAGAACTACAGTCTGCAGTGGAGTCTATCAATCTCGGTGCTCAAGTGGCTTCTAGATATATCCTTCACAGTGCAGCATCCTGATAGGGCCATGGTGAGCTCAAGCTCATCCTTCAGCATATTGATCACTTGGCTCACCCCGTGCTCTCCCTTTGCAGCCAAACCATAGATAACTGGTCTCCCAATCTGAAGAATATTGATCGACAACATTTATTACCTTTCACTACAAACTGTATTGAATATGAGACTGTTCTTGTGCACTACAAAATTATCAGTTTACCATCACAGCATGTGCACCAAGAGCTAAGGCCTTGAATATATCAGTTCCCCGTCTCACTCCTCCATCAAAAAGAACTGGAATTTTCCCTTGTACAGCAACAACCACCTGTCAATATTCATATCATCAGATTAGCATATGGTTTAGCAGTATAGCAAGAACATAAAAGCACCAAACTGTAACATGGGCTCGTTTCCAATTAATATTTTGACTTCGAGTATAGCAGACTAACATTTATGAAGTCTGACTTGACCTTTTCGTAGAGATATACCCCAACATCAAACTTATGGACTTAGTCGTTCATTCATTAGATATATACCAAGAATATGGGCAATCTGTATCTACCATGTATAATAAGAAGCATAGAAAAGAATAGACAACCTCTTCTAGAACATTGATAGTGGCCGGACTGTAGTCTAGCTGACGTGCTCCGTGATTAGAAACAATAATTCCTGCAACACCTACTTCCAAGGCTCTTAATGCTGCAGAATAGGAAGGCAGATGAGAATAGAAGGATCTATGACATGAAATACCCAGAGAATAGTGAGATCTGGATGCGGGCCACTGAAGCCTACAAATGATAATTAGGTAGAAAATAAGATATAACAAGATATTTATCTTTTCAGAAAACTTAACATTGAAATAAAATGGCTTTTCTATGTCAGATAATAATTGGACTCTTTCACCAAATTATTTCATCAGCCAAAGGTTATCATTCATATCCATTTGTACAAGGCATTTAGTACCATCTTCTCGGGTGAGAACCCCCTTAATGAGTACAGGCAAACTTGTAATGGATTTCAACCATCCTATGTCCTGCAAAATGTGTTACAAGGGCTTATTTAATCAATTCAAATGAGATGATTTTTGAATGTCTTTCACATCAAACCAGTAAAAGTAGTTGAAATGTACTGTAAACCGAATGAAAGTAACAAATTTGCAGCAGAGTTAAGGAGTTGCTAGTTCATACCTTCCAACACAATGAAGCATTAAGGACACCTGAGGCAAATGCTTCAAGATTTGAACCCTTATCCTGTACAAGGGTTGACAATTATTTTTAAGAGAAAACACTATGCAGAAGCAGATCTAGTTAAAGAACTTGTTCATGCAAAAGCAATATTGCTCACTATCCGTATCCAAACAGGTTGGTCCATGTCCAAGAGTGGTTAAAATACTCTTGCTAACGGATTCTCTTGTCTTCTCTTTCAATTTTTTTTTTCCATTTGGATCTATGTATCATCAGCATAAGTTATGATTCAGATTTAAGTTGCATTCTCAGAGCTGCACCATTGAATGAATATTTGCTTGACATTCCACAAGCAAAAGTACTAATAGGTATAAAACCCACGAGCACGTCTTGATTTATTCAATACATATTGAGAGTGGCAAAACATTTTCTGGTAATGTGGCTATAAAGTACGAATACTTCTCTCTAACTTACAGTATTCACTTCTGTGGAAATGAGCCCTTCAAAATTCTTCAATTGAGGTGCAACCATCCTACAAAAATATCATGTCTGCTCAGCCATTATAGCAGGACGTTGTACTTTCCACATTGGTGAAAAGAGAAGTGACAAGAGAACAGTAATGGTTAGCTTAGAGAGGAATAGATGAAATTTTCACTTATTCTTAATGTCTGCCTCCCTTCGCCCAAGTCTAGGAGTATCAACAGTAAGAATTATAGCCTTGAATCCATTTCTTTCAGCTCTTTGCACCATGAAAGCTGATATTTCCCGCCTCTTGTACACCTGCTTGCATGACATTGTTAACTTGGGTAGTACTGTGGACTAAAACATGAATTCTCCGAATCGCCACAGGAACTATAAAAAGAACTTAAGAGATCACTAGTGCTTTAGAGAAGTACATATAATTGGAAGAAACGAACTGCATTGCAGCTAGAAGCAACTTCCTCGATCGTGCATGTTGAACTGAAGGACAACACCTACAGTGCAGGGAGGCAATCAGCATTTAGCAAAACTGTCTGGTACTTGTATGAGATAGTACCATAATAACATTGGCAGTGGCTGAAGCTCTGGCTGTTGCAACTTCCCCTAGCATAATCACAATCTAGAATTAGAATTACGAATAATGTCAGATCAGAGGACATATAAGTATTACACATACTAACCTTCAGGATGTGCTAACTTATGCATGGCTGTTGGAGCAATCATGATTGGAGCCGAGGTTTTGTAACCCATAATAGTTGTCGATGTATCTGTTCTGCTTACATCTATGAGAACTCTTGGACGGATTCTGAGTCATACCAAATAACATGTTAAAAGATAACACTCTGTCAAGAACTCAGAGCAACAGGTCTAAGAACTTACAAAATCCTTTGAAATGCCTTCACATTTTCTTCTAGTGTATGCTGGTCTTCTGCTCCTCCAGCATAAAAGTCATAGTACATCTTTGGAAGGGCTAACTTTACGAGTTCTTGAAACTCACTCACATTTACAGGTTCAGCCTCCATTTTATTAGCCTGCAAAACACCGGCTTCCCGATCACAATTCTTGATAAAAACAACTTTAGTAATTTCATCAGCAATATTAAATTAAACGCATAAGTTGTATGCTTGAATCAAAGATAATCGACTGAGAAAGAAAGCTCACATCTTTGAACTCAACTTCATCAAGATATACAGACTGTTCATCTTTCAAGTTCATTTCACACACAACTAGGGAAGCCCTTTAATAGCACAATCCAGATCGAGCATAACTTACAAAGAAAAAATCATACACTTCATACTACATAATAGTTCAAAGGGGATATAATCCAGTACATTCATGCTGATATATACACATATATGCGTGTGTGGGTTCATCGAATTAGTGAAATGCTCCAAAAACAGCAAGATAAAGCATCATAACTCTTAAAGGAGGCAGAAAAACGTTCTATAGCTGATCACTTGGATTGGAGGGTTGATTTTGCTCGAAAATATCAACTGGCAGAACATGATTTCAGGAAAAAAAATCACCTGAAGGCAATGACCGAGTTCAGTAGAGCAGAAAGGGGCAGAGTCTAGAAAGGTAATTGGGTTACGACTTACGAAGTGAGCTTTCTGTTGGTGGTCGAGGAATCTGAAAGCTGAACAGTCCATTACAGTCAACTGGCTTATTTATGTTTGGTCTTCTTAAAAAATAATTAAATATTTTTTGTTCATTTTTCAATTAATGTTAAATAATAAATCAATTATTAATTCAAAATTCAAAATTATGATTTGGATTGTATTATTTAATAATATATTTAAAAATCAAATATTATTAATTCTTAATAATATTTTGAAAATGAAAAATGAGATTTTCCAATTCAATATTTTTTAACTTTGCAGCCGGCAGTTTGTGCAAGTTTGTTCAATTAATGGTGTATAGTTTTATATACAACTAAAAAAAGGAAATATAGTCAACAATTAATTTCATTATTTTGTCTACAGTCTCTCGTCTTGGCACATTGGATGCATTATGTAGATTATTGATGCAGTAGGTATGGTGGTGTAAATGAATAAATGATGTTATTACTGATCAAGTTTATATGATCTTCAGCTTCCCATTTCAGTAAGAATTTTCTTAGGTTCGCACTTATCAAAAAGATTGTGATTTGCGCAGACAGTTTACCTTAAAGGAATGTTGAAACAAGAATAGTACAAGAATTAAGGGAACTAAAGTTACCAAGATAAGCGATGTCAATGATGAAGAACTAGCTCTAGTTGCATCAACAGAAATTGCTTAAATCGGTTTCGAATTGAATTCCACTAATGTTTTCTTTTTCTGGCTTTGGAGCTGGAAAAACGAATTTCCAACCAATGAAGGATCAAAAGTGAAGTCATTCTGGTGAAATAAAATGCTTCTCTTCACACCTTGTTTCCAGCTGATTCATGTACATATTTACACCTTTCTCCAAAGTAGCACCTTCCTTGAACATAATATCGGCATCTCTGCTTTTGTTCCCAGCCTTGTGCTTCAACTGGTCGGTTTAAGTGCTGCCTGTGACACGCATGTGTTTGCTGAGGATGGCTAGGAAAATTGAGGTTCATGTTAGAAATCCTTTGCATGCTGTTGTGAGCAAGCCCATGCCATGGACTCTGATTTTCTTTGAAAGCATGTGTTTGCTGCAACAGATTCCTGATATGATTAGAGTTTGAAAGGTAGCTACCGGAATCTCCTCGGGTGGGACTTCTTGCAGCATGGTAGTTCATATGTTGTCCTTCATAAGAGCCCCTGCAGTCTCTGTGTTGATGGTGTCTCTGGAAGCTGCAGTTCATGCTGATCTGAGATTGCATTTGATGAAGCCCTTCTGGCAGCATATGTGCATTTGAAGTACCATAAGTAGGGTTTCCGTGCAAATTTTCTTGCTGGATTGGTGTGTTTACTTCAAAAGTTTTCAGAGGCTCTCTTCTTTCCTCTTGTTTTTTGTTTGGATGTTCATTTCTTGCTGCCCTGAACATACAAAAGATGTACTATTACTGATTAAGATAAAGTTTCAAACATCAAAAAATTCATGCATGCTGTGTAAACTCCTCCACGTTCAGACCTCAAGATCGAGAACCCGATAATAAACACCATCCAATACCTGGTTGGCTTGTGCATTTGTCGCATTTCTTTCTGTTGTATGCGTGCTTCCCTAGTCAAGCGAGCAACACCACCTCTAGCATGCTTTTCTGACAAAATTTTCTGCCTCTCCCCTTCATCTTCCCATTTCTGAATCACAAGAGGGTATACATTACATGATAATGAACAGAGGCATGAACAGAAACATCTGACTGAACGGACCTGTCTCATTGTTTTCAATCTGTAGAGGTTCCTTCCTTTGATGAGCAACGGGTGAAGTGGCGGCAGTGGTTTCTCTCCTTTACTCCACAGCACTTCGATCTGTCAGAGCAGGTAATAAGTGTATTTCATTTCGAGACTTGAACAATTATCTAATTGCTAAAATTGATGGTGAATATTTTATCTAGGTCACTGTCTCTTCTCTATCAAATATGCTGTACTGACATAACATCTAATCTATCATCTCAAAAGTCCAATGAAAACTAAGTTGATCAAGGTTGATCACCGTAAACGTATGTTGCTGCTTGGCAGCCCCATAGCTCTCCTTCACAATCCGCCCAGCAACAACTCTTGTGCCACAAGGAGGACCATTGGCACTTCGAGATGCAATGTTGAACCTGAAGAGCCGTCAATAGTCACAAATTAACACATAGTCTTTCTGAATTTGTATATGTTGTGGATGGCCAAATAACAAATCAGTATTTCTCCAATATCTAAAAGAGGTATCCGCAGTAGCACTAATTCTTTACATTAACCATCACAAGCTAAAAAGAGGGTGAAGTCTTGGTTAAACATTTCCATTCTTCGACTCTATAATGTAATGGTGATTGACAAACTAAATCAAATCTTCAGTGAGCGAATGGCAAAGGCTTACGCTTCGTACACATTCTGTTCAAACATAACTATGTCTCCCATGCATGCATCACCTGCATAATTTGAAAATTTAAATCAGGCATGGAAGACAAATAAAATGTCCAAACAAATAATGATCAAGATCAAAACCTTAGTATCCTTTGAGGACACCCAATTAGAACTAGAAATTCAGCTAGTAAAATGGCAGAGGAGTGCTGACACGAGGACTACAAGAATGAGTCTATGTCTATCACAAGAGAAAATGACTTAATCATCAGTAATTTACCATCAATTTTCACCAAGTCTTCACAAATTCATGACTATCCTGCTTAGGTCGACTAAGGGTCACATTTGTAAGCTACAGAAACTATCCATAATTGGACTCATGAAGCATAAATTATTGGCATGAAATTCTTCATAACACATGAAGCTATTAAAGAATACCTTTGCAGTTCAACACGAAACTAGATGCCGGATACTTTTTCTCCCCATCACCATTGACAATACTGAAATACATGTACATGAATCAATGAGTTCAAACAGAAAATCTGCTTCCATACTCAAACCAAAAGACTGGGTAGAAAATTACTCAATGTGCTCCTTAATCCGCAGAATAAGTGTCTCTTTATTGCCACTCAATCTTAATCCATGTTTCCTTAAGTAAATCTTGCATTCCTCCACTTTTAGTCTCTCCACCGGACCAACTGACACCATAGCAAAATACCAATATAAATGACATATGGACAAACAAGCACATAACACACACATGAAAAAAAGCTCGACCCAATGCAGTATTAGATAAACCTTCAACAATTTTCTGAATAGTTTCATAGCTTTTCTGTTCCTTCTCATTAAGCTCCGGTACAACCATTTCTACGCCATCTGACTCTTCGTTTTCTTTTCCAGCATGCCCCTTTACAACACTAAGAGAACAAACATGCCTCCGTTTAAATTTCACAAAAAAATGATGATCCAAGATTGATGTATAACCACATTTATCGGCATAGAGCAGACATGATAATTTCACAAACTAGGAAAAACAAGACAAACATATCAAAATCACAGAAAAATGATGCTGAAATCACAAATAATCCATCATTTCCACACATAGACTTCTCATCAGCAAACAAGTGGGCATTTCCTACTTACACTTTTCACCAAAAAAGATGCTAACATTGACAGCAAATAATCATTTCACACGCATACAGAAATCATCAGGAAAACAAAACGCAAACTCAAACATGCGTTTTCCAATACAAAGGTAGTTGAATACTGTGTCTTGATTTTTCTCTTAAAAGAAAGATTTGAGAAGGTTAACCGAGTCTCCTCAAGGACATCGAAAGTCGGGTCGTCCTGCGAATCATCTGAGTATTCTGCATCAGTTTCAGATTCACCATAACGGTAATCCTCGCAAATATCCATTGTTGTGATCGAAATCTTGAGGGAGCTCCAAAAAAGAAAAGAGGATTATTTGCAGAGAGATTTTGGGGTTTCCCCTTTTCTTGTTCAAATTTGGTGTTTTTGAAAAGGTTACCGTTGGATACATAAAAGGACTCTGCAGTCTGCTCTGGCCTCCTTGACTTTTTGGGCCGATTTAACTCCTTAGTTTGGGCCTATAACTGGGCTTATGCCTTTTCGGCCTATCTTAACTCCTCAGTTTGGGCCTGAAGTTGGCCCCATGGAATTTTGGGCCAGTTTTAATTCTTTATCATGGGCCTATAAGTTGGCTATTGATTTTTGGGCCAATAGTAACTTTTTTATTTTGGGCTATTACCGGGCTAATTTAAGTTTTCGGGCTGATCTTAACTCCTCAGTTTGGGGCTATAACTGGGCTCTAACAATTTTCATGTACTACAAATGCAATTGGAACATAAAACATATTCAAATCCATCTATAATAAAAGGAATTGATTTTACCCATATGGATTTTTGAAGAAAATTAACACATAGCTGGCAACTAAGAATAAAGATTAATTTTTTCAATTTAATTGTCTCATTCTAATCATCATTTGACTAGTTAATCCGCCGACTTATTCGATGATTGGTGTTTAGAATCAGGAATAATAATCATAAACAAAAAAGGGTTCTTCTTCTTCCAAAGATTTTTGAAGAATATCCCTCTGGATATGTCTTTTTCAAAATATTAAAAAATTTTGATTAAGAATTAAACTATGTTTATTGTAAAACAGTTTAACACGTAAAGTTGTCATTAGTTACTTGGGAATGCCTTTCAGTCAAGAGAACAAATAAGAATACAAGTAAAGCGTTTTTTCAGCACCTCCACTGTTTCTGCACAGCTATTGGAAAAGCAAACTCAACTTAAGGCCTTCATATTTGTGTGAGTATCCATCTATCTATCTCCTCTTCACAACTCAACAATTTATTTATTTTTAAATTTATGCTTTTTCATTGGTTCTCTTTCTTTCTTTCTTCTTTTCTTTTTTTCTCCTTTTTTTTTTTAAGTACAGTGGTCGGATAAAAGTTAGAGACAAATTGAATTTAAATATAAAATCTTTTGTTCATCGAGAAGAGTGATGTCAGTTCAATCAATTAATTGTTGGTGATTGACTCTCTTTCTTTTTTAAGTAATTTTTTGTGAAGATTAATATATGTTGTTTAGATTTAAGTTATTTAATATTTTTTATTATTTTTACAATTTATTATGTGTAGAGTGGAGAGTTTATGGTAGTATCGTTTTTCTTTAAAAATATATATTTTAAAAATTTAGAAATTTAAATCTAATCTAACAGTCCACCGAGTTCAATTGCCCATACTCGATTTAGGATGGTCGGGCATTGAGTTCAAAACTTTTCTTTTTGGGTTCGAGTCTCGAATTTTGACAAGTCCATTGTTGTCATTTCTATCGTTAGCTTTAAAAAAAAGTGACAAAGGTAAAAATATTGGTTATGAAAATGGTAAATATGTGAGTGTTCTTTTTTCTAAAAAATTAATACTTGAAATGTAATATCTGTCACTGTCTAAATGGTCAATTTTCTAAAGAAAAAACGTGTAGTCGATTAGGAACTATGCTATTTATCATTATTTAATAGATTTATTTATGAAGTCCACATTAGTTGAAAGAAGAGTACTTGCGAGTATGAAAATCCGTTATGCTTTTGCATGAAATCATCATGATCATGGTCACAACCCACCCCGGTTAAAGTTTCTGTTCTCTTACTCAGCAGTTTGAAAACGACAGTCTGAAATGTACATTTGTTTTGATTATGTGTCCATATCTTTGCTAGCTTCTGCACTATTCCACCAGCACAACCCATCTCCTCACAAATCCCACCCCACCTACAAACTTCACTTCTGATCCAAATTCTTCTTCCTGGAACTGTGATTTTTTGACAGATTTTCCATCTGGGCTGCTGTAATTCTCGCTAAAGATTGAATCTTTGTTGTGTTTACCTTGAAAAATGGTGGTGGCTTCCTCTGTTGCATCTCCACTCTGCACATGGTTAGTGGCAGCATGCATGACTGCGCCGAGTGAAAAGGGAACCTTTTGTAAGCCGTCGGAGTTTATAAAGTGCCCAAAGAAGTTAAGTAGGTCAGCTAGAAGGAAGAGTATGGTGGCTCAGAAGAGTGGGAGCTTGGTTTCTTCTTTGTATGGTTGTGGAATTAACAGTTTGATGAGTTTTTGTCCCTTTGAGCCCTGTGAAGAGTACTATAATTCACAGGGATTATCTCCTTGTTTTGCTTTGTTTGGAGAGAATGGATTCTCTCTTCTTTTTGGGTCCAAGACTTTACCAATGAACCGCAAGCAAAGGAGGTTGAATCAAGCTTCTAATTCTGGTAATTAGTTCATACTCTTTTGAATTGATGATTTCTTATGATCTGCTAGTGCTTACTTTAGTTTAGTAATGGATGTATTTATTAACTTTTAGCTGTGTCTTTTGGTTGGAATTTGGATAGTTATGATAGTATTTTTAATAATTAATGTCAAATGTTATGCATCCTTTTGAGTGGTTTTTGAGCAGGGGATCTTTACATGAAACCTGATGTGACTGCCAATTTTATTCTAAAAGCTTACACCTTTGAATGCACTTTAATACTGTATTATGTAGGGGAGGTTTTGGTTTATCCTAAATGTGTACTTACAACATCTATTCGCCAATGGAATGAGGGATTGATATAAAAGAACTTGAAAATGAAATCACTTTCTTAAATGGTTTTTCTAGCTTTTGGTGCAAGTGGAGATCAGGATCATAATGCTAAAGAATGAAAGCTTTTCTTTCTAGATAATTTGATGAAAGGGAAGTTCTCCACCTACTTTGTTCTTATCTTTCAATCAGCTCTATGATTGTGGTGCAATTGATATATGGTTGGATAAGATAATTTCGTTTTTTTGACTTCTTAATGCCAAGAAACGTGCTAACAATATTTGACGTCAATAAATTTTCACTCGTGGAATTTATTTCCTACTTCTTGATTTGTATGCAACTAATGTGGGCTCATCTGAAGATGTTTATCAAAGGTCTGAAAGTATTGAGCTTTTGTGCTAGGTAAAACAATGGTTGTAGGTGTACAACCTGAGAAACAAGTCAGCATGAAAAAGAAACTTGTAACAAAGAAAAGGAGGGTTGTTGTTACAGGACTTGGTGTTGTGTCGCCACTTGGACATGATGCGGATGTGTTTTACGGTAATCTTCTTGAAGGTATTAGCGGGGTTAGCCAGATTGAGGCATTTGACTGTACTGAGTTTCCCACAGTAAATCTTCCTAGACTTCCTCTTATTGTATTACTGTTTGTTTTGGGGGGAAGTTAGGATATGGATCTTGATATGTAGCTCGTTCAACAGCGGATTGCAGGAGAAATCAAGAATTTCTCGCCTGATGGTTGGGTCTCACCAAAGCTTTCAAAGCGGGCTGATAAGTTCATGCTTTATTTGCTGACTGCCGGCAAAAAAGCTTTGGCAGATGGTGGGATTACTGATGATGTCATGGCGGAGTTAGACAAGACTAGATGTGGGATCATAATTGGTTCTGCTCTTGGGGGAATGAAGGTATCTTTTTACATATTCCTATTATCTATTTAGAACGACTTTTAAGTGAAAAGCCTTGTCATTAGCAAGTCATACAAGAATAAACTTTCTGAACCCACTAAAGTTCTCTTACTTCTTCAACAACACCTAACCATGCTTTTAACAGGTTTTTAGCGACGCCATAGAAGCTTTAAGGATATCGCACAAGAAGATGAATCCATTCTGTATCCCGTTTGCAACGAGTAATATGGGCTCTGCTGTTCTTGCAATTGATTTGGTAAGTTAATTTTTCATGAGGTAAGCAAATAGATCATGGCATATCGTGAAAATGTATGCATGGATTGAGAACAATGATCTGATCACTGATCTGCAGGGTTGGATGGGTCCAAATTACTCGATATCTGCAGCTTGTGCAACGAGCAACTTCTGTATACTAGATGCAGCCAATCATATCATAAGAGGTGAAACAGTAAGTGTCTATCTTTGGTTACATCTTGAGCCTGCTTGGTTACTCCTGCACGTGTCTCGATTTTGATCTAAATGACTGTGACTTGCAGGATATGATGCTGTGTGGTGGCTCTGATGCAGCAATTATTCCCATAGGTTAGTAATACTTCAAAACTTTAACACTGCTCTATTATCTTTTTTGCACATGTCGCATCCAGAGGTCATCCTTAAATCATCATGTTACAGGATTGGGAGGATTTGCTGCATGTCAAGCGTTGTCACAGAGGAATGATGAACCGACCAAAGCTTCTCGCCCGTGGGATGTGGTATTGCTTCTGTTTAATTTTATTTGTCTTAGATAAACATGGTTATATCCACGTTCATCCGAGAATGCTTGTTTCGATGTTATGCACATATAACTGCACGAATGTCTTTGAATTGAGCCCAAATGCTAAGTGCATCTTGAAATGATTACATGGAATTCCTCAAGTGATTTCTCCTTCATTCAAAATTGACACTTTGCTTGACTTTGTAACGGAGTAGCATTGTGATGGATTTGTTATGGGAGAAGGAGCTGCTGTGCTGCTCCTGGAAGAACTAGAGCATGCAAAGGTATGCTTCTAAGAAATCAAATATGTAAATGATCAGAACAGGAATAAAGTACAGATCTCGAGTTATTTAAGTAATCTTGTTTACCTAAAGATATGATTTTGACTGAATCTCATGTTCTAACTAATATGGTAGCGGAGAGGTGCGACTATCTATGCAGAATTTCTAGGTGGAAGCTCCACATGTGATGCATATCATACGACTGAGCCACATCCTGATGGTAAACATCCAGAATTCCCGGCATTGATCTATGAAGCTTTTATAAGTTACTATTACGATTGGTTATATTAAAGAAAATTGTTTCTTATGTGGACGTACAATGTTGTGCAATGCAATGCTAAATGTGAAGTTAAAAGTTACGTGCCATGTCATGTTGCGGTTGATCATTTAAGTGCTATATCAGTTAGGAATTGTTGAACAGTGAAACTTCACTAGTTTTGCTTATAAACTTTCATATTCAGCAAGATTTCGTGATATATACTTGTGATGGCCTGTATTGCCCCTTGAATCATGCAGCACTCTTGGGTTTTTTAGACTACATAGGGACCCACCTCTCTTAAAGAGTTATCAGAGCCTTGGATCTGTTTTGGCTACTCTCTGATATTCTCCAGTCGGTCAATGACTGATATGTAACGCCACTCGTCCCTCATAAACTCAGGAAGAGGAATTGTCCTTTGCATAGAGAAGGCCTTGGCTGAGTCAGGGGTAGCCAGAGAAGATATCAACTATATAAATGCTCATGCCACATCAACACCGTTGGCTGACTTGATCGAATGCCAAGCTATAAATCATTGTTTTGGACAAAACACTGAGGTGATTGTCTGAAGAGCCTGAACTGGTTGGATTATTGTCTGGTATTTGTGTTCTTAAACTGGTTTATTTCAGCTGAGGATGAACTCAACAAAATCGATGATCGGTCACCTGCTGGGGGCTGCTGGTGCTGTTGAAGCTGTCGCAACTGTCAAGGTAATTTGCTATCTAGTAATTGTCACTTAGATTTTCCAGTGAAACCAGTTCATGGTAAAACGAACCCCTCTTCCAGAGTCCTAGCCTTGCACGATTATGTACTAGTCAGTTATATGGCCTCGTACGTGTAACTATAGCTACATATTATAACTTGCATGTAGACCAACAGAAAGTTTGTTTTCTGTTTACCATTTTGATAAATATGGTTCTTGATTAGGCCATACAGACGGGATGGATTCATCCAAATGTCAATCTTGAACGCCCTGATGAAGGCGTGGTATGGTTTTCTTGAATATGTTGGTCTACTTGTCTTAATTCCTGTGTTATTATTGATTTATTCTGATGAAATGCTGCAATCCCAGGATGCAAATATACTTGTCGGCTGCAAGCGGGAACGCTTAGATGTAAAAGTAGCACTCTCTAATTCACTCGGCTTTGGAGGACACAACTCATCCATTGTATTTGCCGCCTACAAAGACTGTAAAGCAACTGCATGAACAAACCCAGTGGCTTGAGATTGAGTACTGCAATTTGAATCATGATTTTCCTTTCCTTCGGTTTGTACATTTTAACTGAGAGATATAAAGTTCTTCACTTCTAAACTAATCCCATATTTGAATACCGAACCATCATGTTCTATTCCGAGCAGCTATCATGTTCTATTCCGAGCAGCTGATCAAGATCAATCGGCAAAAATCACAGGCATGGCCACTGATAATCTTTCAGGCTAAACAACCAGAAACAGGCAGCTAATTCAAAACCATCTCGATGTAATGAATACCGGAAAAAGATAAGGAAATATTATGTGAAAAAGAAAAAAACTACTGGAAAAATCTTAACGTTATGTCTATCAATGTGAAAAATACAGTACCGAGTAACTAGATGTATATGTAGATAGAGATATGTAAAGGAAGATGATGCAACCAGGTTTATACGACATGTTAATATCGAATTATCTCTTAATCAAATATCTCTATTTTCCAACAGGGCCTTAAGTGCCAAAAAAAAAAAAAAATTGAAGAAGAAGTCCTTTAATCAGATCTTGATCTCTGAAGATGAAATACAGTTGTGAACCGAGGAGCAGCAAAGAAGTTAGCAAGACTGAAAGAACTCGTCCACTACAAATGGCTGCAGCATCACCAGAACTTCTTTCTGACCCAGAAGAGGAGGAAGACAACTCCTAGGACGACAGCAACAGGAGCCCATTTCCGAATCAAAGCCTAGTCAATGATCAATAAGTCATTTATAAGAGTCTGAAAGCTGAATCTTTTTAATGAATGCAGGAAACTGAACTGATCCAATTCCTAGGTGGTAATGAAGAAGAAAATTAATGAACTAACTAAAATGCACAAATACGGTGGTTTTTAACAGCAAAAATGTCTACATTGAGTATAAGAACTCAAACATCGGTGTTGAATATGTAAAGCTCCTCACTATTCTCAGAAAAAGCAGGGTTTTAATCGGAACTAAAAAATTGGTGCTGAATTTGATCAATGGTTTAACATAGGTTTGAAAAGGAGCTATACAGAATTACTTTCATGTACCAAGCCAAACAGAAAGAAACTTCTGCAAACATGCATCACTGTAAAAGCCCAAATCAATTGAATCTGTAAATCACAGTCTCTGTTAACAATTAAACAATCAAATTACCTGGCGGTTCAAATCTTTTGCCTTATCAGCGTATATGCGGGATTCAGATGTCAATCGACTGGACATCTGACTGACCTCTGCAAAAGATTATTATTAGAATAATGTGGATTTCGGGTTTGCAGGGGAAAAGAAAACCAGAACATATAAGTGATGCACTATAGAATTTAGCCCACAAAATCAAAGAAGAAATGATGAAACTTCATCTGAAAACTAGAAACATAAAAAGGCTCTGAAGCAGAAAATTCCATCCTGTGAAACGTTAGCTCAAAACTCATGCCCATCAAATACAAACAGGTCATGAGGCAGGTTATCAATTACTCCAACATTGTTTTATCCAAATTGTTCCAGTAACATTGATCTCAACAATACGAGAAGTTTGATGACGTATCACTTACGGTCCAACTTTTCACCAACACCAAGAACTTCCTGTACATTACGAGTCATTATCTGGTGAACTTCATAAAGTTCATCATTCAATTTTGCAATATTCCGCTGAGTTCTTGTATCCTGGTACAATTTCTTTGTCTTCTGTATGAATGTATCTGCAAATGCAAGTGAAGCCAGTGATCAGAAACCAAAAGTACTTATTTGGAAAAATATGAGAAGAACCAGCACTAACGTTTCTTATATAAGCATGTAAAAGAAAGCAAAGGCAACAACATTACCAAATTTGATGAAAGCATAAGGTCTTGCAGCAGTTTCAATTTGATTCCCATATGCACGCTCAAATTCATTCTTGAGGTCTTCCAGATATTGAAACGAAAGCTTCTTGGGGTAAGAGCGATCACACATTGTCAAATAGCAGACACGTCCTTCAATAATATAACTACATGCCCAAGTTAAGGTCACAAATTGCCAGTTCACAGGAAGAAAAGAATATTACTAATACAAATTGAACTTTTGAATATA
The DNA here is from genome assembly GCF_026168435.1 of Sesamum indicum. Taxonomy (NCBI): domain Eukaryota; kingdom Viridiplantae; phylum Streptophyta; class Magnoliopsida; order Lamiales; family Pedaliaceae; genus Sesamum; species Sesamum indicum. The sequence continues at coordinate 16,921,742 of NC_142659.1, forward strand.
TTTTGACATATTGCAGCTCGAAATAAAAAGGCCACCATAACATCATGGCAACAATTTCAGGAAAGCAAAATTGGCCATCAGAGGCAGAAGCCAGCTTTAATGAATAACATTCTGACATCACCAAAACCCATGAATGCATTCAGTTTTGGAACTGATTATATCCACTTGATGGCTGAGTGTACAGCATATATGCAGTTTCAATAACCTATGGAGCATTGGCAAGCCTTTACAGTAGTCGGACAAAGAAACAGCTTGCGAATAATTATCCTACGCATAATAGTTAAATTAGCCAATATACAGCTATTATAATCAGAGTCCTATGAGGAAAGAACACTGCAGAAATATTTTTATCTAAATAAATGACAAAAGAGAAGTTTAGGTGTGTCTAAATACAACATTTTGGCAATTCGTTACAGCTGAGCCAATCCCTTAGTGCAAACAAGCAAAGAGAAAACTGGAAAAGCTAACTAAGACATGCAAAAGGATACTGGAATATATATGGCCCTGTTTCAATCGACATCCGTGAAGGCTCATTTTGGCCCCTTGAGAGGTTTTTGAACAAAGACTTAACTTGCTGTTTGTAAAAGTCAGAATCTGGCACGTCACGACCATCATCCAGTCCTTCTGCTAGAGGAAGGCCATCAGTAACACGAGCAATCATAGTCAACTTCACCATCTTTATTTCACGAGCTCACACCTATAAGACATTTAGTAAAATTAATGAATCACATGATAAAGAGACCAAGGTTTTTGACATTTATACAACCATGGATAGATTCTGCAACTTGTCCAGAAGAACAATAAGATGAGACTGTTGAGAGAACTAAAACTGCATGGCAATGTGGAGTTATCATGCAAATACATCCCGCCCAAGTTCACATGGTATTAAAGTCTAGGAGCATGATAGAGTTCATAGTGCCACCAATAAACGTGAGAAAAGATATGAGAAATAGTGAATTTCAAAATGTTGACTTGTTCATTTTCTGGTCCACAGGCATGCATGTGTCTCGGTTGTTGCTATTCGAACATGAAAAGCATTAGAGTCCCAATTCAACAGCTTAGGAAACATCAAGCAGGCATATTTCATGCGGCGATCAACCAATTAATTTACTATGTTTAACACATGCATCACAAAATTAGGCTCACTGAGAAACAGCAGGAGGCCATTCAGGAAGATCTGCCTTACCTGATCTTATGTGAGTCAGGTAAAAATATCGGAAGGACCACAAACCTCTACTTAACAGGGCACCAATGTAAATGCAACTGAATTGCAGAATACTGATATCTGTGTGGTTTCTGCTCCTGCAAGCACAATTAAGCCCACACCTAAAGCACATTCTCATTGGAAAGGTCTAATTTCATTTTGCTAAGGTTCATGATACACAAGATGTTAACAAAAGTTTCTATGTGAGGCATTTGAAAAGCAGCTGGCATATGCCGTCCTGATTCAAATCTCTAAGCACTGAAGTCTTGAAGAGAATATGCTATGTAAAAGTCTAGAAAATGCTAAAGAATATCTTCTTCTTCATTTGGTCTTTAAAAAGGAAACTACGAGGCATTTGATTGAATATTACAGCATCCCCGTTTTTCTGAGAATACTCAACAACTTCCAAAACTCTTACAATCTGAATAATTATCACTCCAATCGCGGCAGACGATAAATGAAACTTTCATCTCAATCAGATGGAAATGAATAAATACACAAACAAAAGCAATCGCAGAGACTAATTAAGTCTTCCAGCATTTTTCACGAACAATTTAACTAGCATAGACACATCAATTAAGTTCGAATCCAGATGCTATCACACAAACCAAACTGCCAACCAACTCAAACATCTTAAAAACTAATTCCGCAAAAGTGTTTAGGGAAAAAAGTTAATCACACATAAAATGAAATTTCAGAAACATAAATGGACAGAAAAATAACATACTCAGGTACCTATAACATGCGTATGTGAGCCCCTCCCTCTAATGCGCTGTGAATCCCCGATCTCAATTTGGTTTAACAATTTCACGATTGATGCTTGTGCGATGGATCCGCGGGTTGAAACTTGAACGATCTGGAAGAAGGATTAAGATAAGAATCGGAATTGACGAGATTTGATTTTGGGCAGATGGAAAATGATAACAGAAACAGGGTTTTCGCAAATTTTGACTGATTGTAAATAGCGAGTGCTTTTATTGGCGTTACTAATTTTTTTCATGGCGACAGAAAAGTTTAAATGTCGCCAGCAACTGTACAGATTACGTGTTAGAGTGATTTGAAGCACGCGCTTCATATAATAAATAATATTTTATATTTTAAATATATTATTAATAAAAATATATTATTAATAAAAATATATATAAATAGATACATTACATTATAACAAAAAAAAAAAGAAAGAAAGAAAGAAAAAAGTGATATTAGTACAACAAAAAAGTTGGTGCCGTGGTATTATAAATCATCGTTTGTGAATGAGAAGTGTCTTTTCTTTATATGTCAGGATAATAATTCCTTTCCTATTCCTTTTAAATTAAAAATTTTGAACTGTTTAAGTATATATGGATGTCTACTGTCACGCTACCGCCGCCCGCCCCTCGCGTCTCAACACAATTTGAGCAAATCAAGTATGCGTTAGGGTGATGTGCAACAAAATGGGATTTCCGACGTGCTCCTCGACCTGAAGCTGAGAACCCCACCCCCACCCTCGACTATTGCTCCATCAGGAATCCACACAGCAGCCAACTAAGGATGCTATTGAACTTGAGACCATCAACTAGCATCCGTCTCAATCGTTAGATTAGGATTTATGATATATATATATATATGTTTTAACTTGAACCGTAAATAATACAATGTATCTAAATTATTTTTAATTAATTATAATTTCTATCATATATAAAATATTGTCTTCAGTTATAAATTAATAGAATATTTACAAAATATATTTTAAAAAATAAACAAAAATATTTTTTTAAAAAAAATAAATTAAAATTTAGGGATGATATTTGTGACGACATGCATCCCAAAACAGTAGTCCCAAGTTCATACAACGTATCCGCAATTTACGACGACTTTCAAAACTTGGTATGGCCTTACATCCCAAAAAAAATAAAAGTAATCTCATCCTAAAACCCGATCAAAAAATTGTCAGTTGTAAAGGCTGGACTACAACAATCCGTCTCAAATTTGCCCGTACATTTGTTTGAAATTGAGATTTCATTTTCGAACGGCCGGTTAACTGTCATCCCAATTCCATTCTAGATTTTTGGATGGACAAAATCTTCCCTAGCAATTCCATCCAAATCTTTTTCCGACTTGACCTTTTGAGGCAGGTGTTTTTTTGTTTAAAATCCTTTCGATAGTCTGTCCAAAATATAAAAAGAGTTGTCTATCTATCCCAGAATTCGTTTAAAAAGAGTCTTTTTTTTTTTATAGTGTAAAATGAATAAATACAATATATAATATAAAAAATAGAATGTTCAAGATGCATGTTTCAAGCACCACACATCAACATGCCCCAGCATGGGGTGTGTTGAGATTAATGCTGAATAAAAAGACTAAAAAACTCATTTTTTAACTACAAATTTCTCTATTTTTTTGCTTCTTTTAGAAAAAATAAATTAATAAAGCCTATAACGCAGAAAACTTGAGCATTAGAAATATATATTTCAGTTCCACGCATCAAAATGGGTGTATTGAGTGTATTATTGAACAAATAGACAAAAAAAAAAAAAAAAACTTGCATTTTTTCACCACAAGTTCCTCTTTCTTTAGAGGAAAAATAATTAATAAAGTTTATCTCTACTATTAAAAAGAAAAAACCTTTTCACTCACAAATTGTGATTAATTTCATCGTTGTACCGTTTTTTTGTGAAGGTAAAAATATCCTTCAACCGATAAAATAACTATCATATTTAACTTTTCAAATTTTGCATTAATTGATAAATTAATTTATTTTTTTCTTTTTAATCTAATCTATTGGTTATATATTTTATTTTTATCTATAATATTATTTTTAATATATTTTAAAATATGTAAAAAATTTATTCATTATATGTATAATGGAACGACGTATCACAATTACTAGTATTGGAAGCACAATATCAACATACCTCTATCAATTTGCAGGAGTCGAATAGGGAGTTATAAGAGGGCTTTCTAGCTTTTTCTTGTAAACATCTTTATGAACTTGGATATCTAGTTTAATATGGGCCTAGTAAGCATGGCTTGAGGGTACCGCTGAACCCTACACTGAAACCCCTCAATTTTTGTTCCATACATTTACAAAAAATAAAGTAGGACTCTACATCCTCTATCAATTTGCATTTGGTAGTACTTTTGGTTGAATATAGTTGTACTTGTTTACCCTAACAATTAAAATTAGCTATGAATTACATACATTTGGGGATATTGTGATCTTTCAAATATACCAGTAATAATCTTTTTTTATCTTTTACATAATAAATTTAGTTGATCGATTTAATAATTTTCAAGATTTTAATATTGTATGCATATGCAGAGTTCAACACATATCTGCAAAGAAAATGCCTTATATATGGATACGGTTTTAAAAAGATTCAAAGGTTGTGAGAGTGTAAATAAATTGAAAGAAATAAAAAGGCGAGAAGGATAAATAATTAGATTGAAGCTTATAATAAGATAATAACGTACGTACGTTGCCAAACAGGAATAATTGAAAATTTTAAGTTAGACATACCAATGCTACTACACATAAATTAATTGAATAAAAAGCAATTAGTCAAACACATGAAGGCTCAAACAGGATTCTTTCTTCTATGAGTTAGCATTGGCCGACTGTTGAAGATTATTAACAAAAAAGAACGCTAGAGATACCAATAATATTTTCAAACATTACCTAATGAAAAAAATAACAGTAAAGACGTAGTCTTCAAACTCCACATATCAACATGCCGGCCCCTAGTATGGAATGTATTGATTCTAGTGCTAAATACTACATTAAGAAAAAATCGAATTTTTATATCAAATCCCTCTAATTTATATTTTATTTTGATTCTTTTATTAAAGTCAATAATAGTACTCAAGACGTATTATTTTTTTAAATTCTACACATCAACATAATTGTGACATGGGGTAAGACGAGGGTAGTGCACATAGACTAAATTAAAAAATTTTATTATTTTATTAGAAAAAACACAACTTACTCCCCTGTGATATAAGAAATGAGTAAAAAATCTTTGTGAAAAATAAAATAACAAATTACTCCTTGTGTTTTAGAAAATGAAGCAGGATACTCCTCTATCTAAATCATTATAGGACGTAATTTGCTTCATTTTCTAAAACACATGGGTGTAATTTGCTAATTCTTTTTTCACAGAAAGATATATACTTATTTTATATATTACAGGGGGTAAATCGTATTTAATCCTTTTTTTTAATTATAACTTCTTCCTATATTGGCTTTTCTTAAATAAAATAAATAAATACAACCTATAATTCGAAAAGTAAAACTTTCAAGATGCATGTTTTAAACACCACATATCAACGTGCTCCGTCATCGGGTGTGTTGAATATAATGCTGATTAAAAGGACTAAAGCTCATCTCACCATAAAAAAATTAAATTTTTGCTACACTATAAATGATTACAGTTTAAAAATCATGGTCAATCAAAACTATCAACCACAGTTATTTGAAATCACAGTAAAAATTTAAATTTTTACCACGATTAATCAATATCCGCCATAATTTTTAGCCATAGCTAAAATATTTGCCATGATTTTGGGCCTTTTGGTCATGAGGGCTTGGCTACACTTGTAGAAACAATGACAATGGTCGTCGTGAAGCTTTGATTGATTTATATTTGCCATGATTTTTTTTCTTTTGAATATGAAAAATCAAATTTTTTCTAGTGTTTTTTTAACTTCAATTTCTCTACTTTTTGCTTATTCTAGAGAAAAATAATTTATTAATATCTATAATGCAAAACGTTAGAGCATTCAAAACATATTTTTTAAGCTTCACATATCAACATGGACCCGACAAGGGTGTACTCAGTTCACTGTTCAATAATACACTATATATATATATATATATATTTAACTCCAAATTCCTTCAATTTTTTGCTTCTTTTTAGAGAAAAAAATAAATTACTAAAGTTTATATTGCAAAAGCTAGAACTCTAGACATACTTGTCACACTCTACACACCAACATGGCCCCGACATGGGGTATGATTAGGGTAATTCTAAATCATAAACTGAAAAAACGCGAATGTTCTTTTACTATAAATTCCTTCATTTTTGTCACATTTTGAAAATAATAAACGAATACAGTTTATAAAGCAAAAAACAGTACGCTAAAATTGAATTTTTTGAATTCTATATATTAATATGCCCTAGCTTCAGGTGTACTGATGGTAATTCTTAACAAATTGACTAAAAAAACGCTCTGATTTTTACGACAAACTCCTCTACTTTTTCCTTCTTTTAGAGAAAATAAGTAATAAAGTGTACAATTTAAAAAGTTACTCCCATTACGTATTTTTCTAGCACAATATCAACATGCCCTAACATGATGTGTATTGAGGATAATGTTGAATATTGGACTAAGAAAATCCGGATTTTTTTATAAACAAATTCCTCTATTTTTGTTCCATACATTTGTAGAAAATAAATTATTAAAGTTTATAAGGCTCTCTAATTCAAGACATTTGTTCAAACTCCACATAGTAATAAGTCCAATTTGTATTCGTTTTTACTTTTGGTTGAATATAGTTGTACTTTTCTAACTTAACAATCCTAGAGTTAGCTATAAATTACATACATTAGAAGGTAATGAGGAAAATTATATATTACATCCCAGAAGTTAGCTTCCTTCTTTTTATATATATATATATATATATTTTAGTCGTGTTGTTATTTATTTCACCATATTGCATCCCATAACTCAAAAAACTTTTAATTTATCTCAAAGCATTATTTATGTTATATTTATGGCGGAAAACATTGTGCGCAAGGCATGGTAATCTTAGCTAATCGTTGTTGACTGATATTTATGTGAGGACCTTAATGGAAGGGTTGGGACTAAAATTACAAATATTTTGATTATGGAATATAATATAGTGAAATCAATAATAATGAGATCAAAATCGTAAAGGAGCAAATTTATGGAATGTAAAATGTAATTTTTCTAAGGATAATGTAATGTTTTAAATATATCAGTAATATTCTTTTATTTTTTACATAGTAAATATGGTCAGTTTTAATAATTTTCACTATTGGAACGTATCCTTGTATGTATAAAAAGTTAACACATATCTATAAAGAAACAAACTACATGTACACACCTTAAAAACAACTTAAAGGTTATAAGGATGTAAATGAATTCAAATGAATCAAATAATATACCATACAAATTAAGAAAAAGCAATAAAAATCAAGATGCCAGAAGGAATAATTAAATAAAGCTCATAAAATAGCTTTGTCTAATTAGTGGAAATTTGAAAAATTTTAAGTTAGACATGCCCACCTACTACAGATACAAATTAGTTACACCTATATAAATTAATTGAATGAAAAACATTTAGTCAAACACTTGATGGTTGAAATATGGATTCTTTTTTTCTATAAATAGGCATGGCCAACTCATAAAGATCATCGACAATAAAATATATATAGAGAAAACCAACAATACGTTTAAACCTTCCCTAATGTCAGTTGCCAAAATGGCCTACCCCTCAACACTTCTCCTCATAACTCTTCTTAGTATTGGATTTACAGTATCTTCAGCTCAAGTTTCAGTTCTTGATGTTCCTTTGGCTGGTGTCATAACTTGTGCTAATACTTCCTTGGCAGCAGTCCGAACTTTTCGCGTAGTTCCACAAGCAAGAGTTGATGTTGTCTGTGGGCTTTCCCAGACAGTGGTACGATCAACAACAACCAACTCACAAGGAATTTATACCTTCTTCTTTGATCGAGTCAGAACTCCACTGTTATTCAATCCAGAACAATGCATACTCAGGGTCGTATTACCTCTTGGCTCATGTGTATTTGTACCCCCTGGAGTTTCTATCACCTTTCCTATCATTGCCATTAGAAACTTATTGGGTATACTACTCTCCTATATTCCTGGTGCACCAACCTATGTGGTCGCCTAAATAATGGAACTTTGAAATTTATCTGATCATGTCGTTCTATATGCTAGACTAAGTGTACTATGGTTACACTTTCTTAGTCGAGTTATAAACACAGTTGAATAAGAGCGCTTATAAAAGTTATTGTCGTATTATGTTAGAGTGGCGAGTGTACTGTACTGAAGTTGTTAGATCAGTGTGCCAAAAGACATGCTTTGCAAGCATGTTACGATGTACTGATTTACATACTTTGCTAATAAATGCAATAGCATATTTGAATTAGTGCATTGCGGTATGGTGTATTATTTGAATAAATTTATCTTTTTTTTACGCATTATAGATGTGATGAAAGTCGAAAATGCTGATAAAATAAATAAATACAATCTATAATTCAATAAATACATGAACATGCTCAAACAAACATATTTTACATATTCTTCACGTCAACATACCCTCAGTATATCCCATGCTGAGGATAATATTGCATTTTTTGTAAGAAGGTAGTATAATTTTTTATAAAAAGATAATTTACTCATTTGCGACATCACAAGAAATTTGTTTGTATTTTTATTTTTTTTGATGTACATGTCATCTAATTATTTGCACAAGTTTTCATTGCGTTCTCAATCTCTTTGTATTCATACATATGTCAAGTCAAGCCAGCTGCTCTGGCATTTGTATTTCTAATACTTGACAAAGACCGATTCACTCACACACACTTGTACTACTCCACAAATTCCAGCAATAGCCATTGTGCCCCAAATCCTCAAACTCCAAAAAGAACCTCACTCGACCACCGTCCAAGCACGAGCCTAATTGAAGAAATACAGACATTAACAGAAGAGGGAGAAGAGTTGAGCTTTAAGCAAGACACCAATCGTAGAGAGAGGAATGGCAAATTGGCGTGTTATTTCGATCTACTTTCTGTCAGATTAATTAATGGTTGGGCAAACTTTGAATTAGAATTGTGGACAATTCAGACCAATGACGGGGAATACAAGGACAAAAATGGGAAAAATGTTAGTAATAAATTAGGACCCTACATCCTCTATCAATTTGCATTTGGTTGTACTTTTGGTTGAACATAGTTGTTCTTGTTTACCCTAACAATTATTAAAATTAGCTGTGAATTACATACATTTGGGATATTGTGATCTTCCAAATATAGAAGTAATATTTTTTTATCTTTACATAATAAATTTAGTCGATTAATTTAATAATTTTCAAGGTTTTGATATTGTATGTATATGCAGAGTTCAACATGTATCTAAAAAAAAAATCGCTTATATATAGCTAGATACGACTTTAAAAAAATTCAAAGGTTGTGAGAATGTAAATAAATTAAAACAAAAAAAGAGGCGAGAAGGATGAACAATTAAATTGAAGGTTATAATATGATAAAAATGTACGTACGTTGCCAGACAGGAAGTTTGAAAATTTTAAATTAGACATACCAATGCTACTACACATAAATTAATTGAATTAAAAGCAATTAATCAAACACATGAAGGCTCAAACAGGAATTCTTTCTTCTATAAGTTAGCTTTGATTCACCATTGAAGGTTATTAATAACAAAGAACGCCAGAGATACCAACAATATTTTCAAACATTACCTCATGTCAGTTATCGAAATGACCTTCCCCTCATAATTCTTCTTTCCGCTGGATTTTCAGTATCTTCTGCTCAAGTTGCACTTGTTGATATGCTAGTGTCATAACTTGTATTAACATTTCGTTGGCAACAGTTGGAACGTGCCACATAGTCCTACAAACAACAGTTGATGTTTTTTGGGGGCTTTCTAAGTCAATGCTAAGATCAATAATAACCAACTCGAAATAAATTTATTCCTTCTCTTTTAGATGCATCAAGATTTTGTTGTTATATAATATGGAACAATGCAAACTCAGGTCATATATCTCCTGGCTCATGCACATTTATCACCCCCCCCCCCCCAGGTTTTATCAGAGTTCCCTATCATTGGCATCAGAGATAGCTTCGGTATACTGAACACACTTGCTCCCATTCCAACGACTTATGTGGTGGCCTGAATAAAAAAGAATTTTAGAATTTATCTCATGGATGTTTTATATGTGCTGGACTATAAATGCACTATGGTTATTCTTTGTTGGTGAGGTTATGAGCATAATTGAAATAAGAGTTGAATAAAGTATTGTTTAATTATATTAGAGTGAAAAGTGTACTATACTAAACGTGTTAGATGAATGTGCGAAAAGATGTTTTGCAAGCATATTTCAATCTATGTACAGTTTCCTAATAAATGCAATAGAGTGTTTGAATAATTGTTGAGAATTGTGGTATGATGTACTACTTGAGGAAATTTATCCTTTGTGTTTTATATGGATGTGAGGAAGCTAGAGGTGTTGACAAATTAATCGTGTGTAATATTGGATAGTATGTGTAAATCATTATTTCTATTTTAATACAATATATGATGCAATATAATATTAATATTGCATATAAAATATGCAATGCATTTTGCTACTTCTGAAAAAAGCAAACAAATGAAATTTATAATACAAAAAATTAGAGTGTTCAAAACTTATTTGCCCAACGGCCTCAACATTGATTTGTTGAGAGTAGCTTTGAACAAATAGACTAATAAAGTCTATAATGAAAAAAGTAACACTCAAGACGTAGTTTTCAAACTCTATTTATCTAAACCATTATAGGAGGTAATTTGCTTCATTTTTTGAAACACAGGTGTATAATTTGCTAATTCTTTTTAACAGGGAGGTATTTACTTATTTCATATATAACAGAGGGTAAATTGTATTTAACCCTTTTTTTTATTATTATAACTTCTTCCATTATTGGCTTTCTTAGATAAAATAAATAAATACAATCTATAATGCAAAAAGTAAACTTTCAAGATGCATGTTTTAAGCACCACATATCAATGTGCTCCGTCATGGGGTGTGTTGAATATAATGCTGAACAAAAGGACTAAAGCTCATTTCACTATAAAAGTTTGAATTTTTGCTAAACTATAAATGATCACAGCTTAAAAATCATGTTAAATCAATACTATTAACTATGGTTATTTGAAATCAAAGTAAAATTTTTTAAATTTTTACCATTATTAATCAATATTCGTCATGATTTTTAGCCATAGCCAAAACTTTTGCTATGGTTTTGGGCCTTTTGGTCATGAGGGCTTGGTACACTTGCAGAAACAATGACCAATGGTCGTCGTGAAGTTGTGGTTGATTTATATTTGCCATGATTTTTCATAGTTAGATTTTTGTTCTTTTAACTATGAAAAATCATATTTTTTCTAGTGTTTTTTTAACTCCAATTTCTCTACTTTTTGCTTATTCTAGAGAAAAATAATTTAGTAATATCTATAATGCAAAAAATTAGAGCATTCAAAACATATTTTTTAAGCTCCACGCATCAACGTGGCCCTAATAACGGTGCACTCAGTTTAGTGTTGAATAATATACTAAAAAAATTATATATATATTTTTAACTCTAAGTTCCTCCAATTTTTTGCTCCTGTTTTAGAGAAAAAATAAATTATTAAAGTTTATATTGCAAAAACTAAAGAACTCAAGACGTACTTTTCACACTCTACACATCAACATGCCCTGACATGGGGTATGACTACGGTAATGCTAAATCATAAACTGAAAAAATGGGAATGTTCTTTTACTATAAATTCCTCCACTTTTGTCACATTTTGAAAAGAATAAACGAATATAGTTTATAAAGAAAAAAACAGAACGCTAAAATCGAATTTTTTGAATTCTATATATCAACATACCCTAGCTTCTGGTGTACTGATGGTAACTCTTAACAAACTGACTGAAAAAACACTCTGATTTTTACGATAAATTAACTCTTCTACTTTTTCCTTCTTTTAGAGAAAATAAGTAACAAAGTGTACAATTTACAAAGTAACTCCCGATACGTATTTTTCTAGCACAATATCAATATGCCCCTAGCATAATGTGTTGAGGATAATGTTGAAGATTAGACTAAGAAAATCAGGATTTTTTAATAAAAATTCCTCTATTTTTGTTCAATACATTTATAGAAAATAAATTATTAAAAGTTGATGAGGTTCTAATTCAAGACATTTATTCAAACTCCACACAGTAACAAGTCCACATCAACTCTACCAATTTGTATTTGGTTTTACTTTTGATTGAATATAGTTGTACTTTTCCAACCTAACAATTCTAGAATTAGCTGTAAATTACACACATTCGAGGATAATGAGGAAAATTACATAATACGTCCCAGAAGTTAGCTTCCTTCTTTTTACTTTCTATTTTTATTTTAGTCGTGTTGTTATTGATTTCACCACATTACACCCATAACTCAAAAAAACTTTTAATTTAGCTCCAAATTTATTTATAGCGGAAAACATTGTGTGCAAAACATGATAATCTTAGCTAAACGTTGTTGACTGATGTTTCTGTCAGGACTTTAATGGAAGGGTTGGGACTAAAATTGCAATTATTTTGATTATGGGATATAATATAGTGAAATAAAAAACAATAAGACCAAATCGTAAAGAATCATATTTATGGGACGTAAAGTATAATTTTTCCAAAGATAATGTGATGTTGCAAATATATCAGTAATATTCTTTTATTTTTTATGTAGTAAATATGGTCAGTTTTAATAATTTTCACTATTTGAACGTATCATTGTATGTATAAAAAGTTTAACACATTTCTATAAAGAAACTAATTACATATACACACCTTAAAAGCAACTATTTTGATTATGGAATATAATATATTGAAATCAATAATAATAAGATCAAAATCGTAAAGGAGCAAATTTATGGAACGTAAAGTATAATTTTTCCAAGGATAATGTAATGTTTCAAATATATCAGTAATATTGTTTTATTTTTTACATAGTAAATACGGTCAATTTTAATAATTTTCCCTATTTTAACGTATCCTTGTATGTATAAAATGTTAACACATATCTATAAAGAAACAAACTACATTTACACACCTAGAAGTTTTAATTAGTGGAAATTTGAAAAGTTTTTTCTAATTAGTGGAAATTTGAAAAGTTTTAAGTTAGACATGCCCACCTACTACAGATACAAATTAGTTACACCTATATAAATTAATTGAATGAAAAACATTTAGTCAAACACTTGAAGGTCGAAATATGGATTCTTTCTTCTATAAATAAGCATGGCCAACTCAAGCAGATCATCGACAATAAAATATATATAGAGAAAACCAACAATACGTTTAAACCTTCGCTAATGTCAGTTACCAAAATGGCCTACCCCTCAACACTTCTCCTCATAACTCTTCTTAGTATTAGATTTACAGTATCTTCAGCTCAATTTTCAGTTCTGATATTCCTTTGGCTAGTGTAATAACTTGTACTAATACTTCCTTGGCAACAGTAGGAACGTTCCGTGTAGTTCCACAAGCAAGAGTTGATGTTGTTTGTGGGCTTTCCCAGACAGTGCTACGATCAACAACAACCAACTCACAAGGAATTTATACCTTCTTCTTTGATCGAGTAAAAATTCCACGGATATACAATCCAGAACAATGCTTGCTCAGGGTCGTATTACCTCCTGGCTCATGTGTATTTGTACCCCCTGGAGTATCATCACCTTTCCTATCATTGCCATTAGAACCATTTTGGGTACACTACTCTCCTATATTCCCGATGCACCAACCTACGTGGTGGCCTAAATAATGGAGCTTTGAAATTTATCTGATCATGTCGTTCTATATGCTAGACTAAGTGTACTATGGTTACACTTCAAGAGTCGAGTTATAAACACTATTGAATAAGAGCGCTTATAAAAGTTATTGTCGTATTATGTTAGAGTGGCGAGTGTACTGTACTAAAGTTGTTAGATCAGTGTGCCAAAACACATGCTTTCCAAGCATGTTACGATGTACTGATTTACATACTTTGCAAATAAATGCAGTTGCATGTTTGAATTAGTGCATTGCGGCATGAAGTATTACTTGAAGACAATTATCTTTTTTTTACGAATTATAGATGTAATGAAAGCCAAAAATGCTGATAAAATAAATAAATACATCAACATGCTCAAACAAGGAGTTTGTCGAGGGTAATGCCGATGAACAAAACAAAACAAAAAACAATCATTTCTTTAATTATAAATTTGTCTATTTTTTGCTTCTTTTATAAACGTTAACTTAAAAAGTCTATATTGCAAAAATTTAGAGCATTCAAAATGTATTTTTAAAACTTCACAGATTAACATGGCTTCATCATGAGTACACTGCGTGTAGTCTTGAATAAATAGAACAAAAACATTTTTTTTTAAATACAATTTCCTATATTTTTCATTCCTTGCAAAAAAAATAATAATAAGTTGAAAAAATTTAAAATGCAAGTAATAGAGTACCCAAAATATATTTTACACATTCCATACGTCAACATACCCTCAGCATATCCCATGCTGAGGATAATATTGAATAAATAAACCAAAATAAAACTCGAATGTTTTACTAGAAATTCTTTCATTTTGGCTTACTTTATATTAAATAAATAATTATATGTTGTAAGGTAAATATTTCTACGTTAAAAAATGCATTTCTCTAGCTCCACACATCAATGTCTTCCCAACTTGATGTGTTCTAAGGGTAAATACTTAACAATAGACTAAACGACTTTGACTTTTATTACAAATCCTCTATTTCTAGCTCCATTTTAGAAAACATAAATTGATAAAAAACCTCAAATTTCTTAATACATATTCTTCTATTTTTTTTATGCATTTATTAAAAATATAATAATAACATTTATAATGCAAAAATTAAAACACTGAACACTTCCTACAAGTTCCAGCATGCGATGCGTAGAACAATAAACTAAAAAAAATAAAGCTCTAATTTTTATTACAATTTCCTTCATTTTCGCGTCTTAGATAAATATGACTGAAGCCATCTTTGGTTGTCATGTATACATTATATTTTGACAAACCAATCAATTTAAAATATTAACTTAGGCCACTTTTACTTTGAGTTATTAGTTAGGATATTCCACTTAATTACCTTTAATTTTTTCTTTATTTTGTTTTAACATCAGACTAATATTAGTAGTAAAACCTGCTACAAAAGCTAATTATGGCTGGATTACAATTCTAAAGTTCTTTATATCACTTGGGTCCTGCCACACCAAATAAAGAAGGCCTTAGAGTATAAGATTTAGATGAATGGGGAAACTGACTAAAATAGTACGAAATAAAAGAACGGAACGCAAATGGGAAATTCTTGCTATAACGAAAATCAAGTAGGGTTTGGCTTAACAACTCAATTCAAATTAATACCTATTTCTATTCGGTTTTACTTTTGATTGAATATAGTTGTACTTCTTCAGCCTAACAATTATTAAAATTAGCTATATAGATTAATTGAATGAAAACATTTAGTCAAACAATTGAAGGTCGAAATATGGGTTCTTTCTTCAATAAATAAGCATGGCCAACTCATGAAGATCATCGACAATAAAATATATATAGAGAAACCAACAATACGTTTAAAAATTCCCTAATGTCGGTTACCAAAATGGCCTACCCCTCAACACTTCTCCTAATAACTCTTCTTAGTATTGGATTTACAGTATCTTCAGCTCAATTTCCAGTTGTTGATGTTCCTTTGCCTGGTGTCATAACTTGTACTAACACTTCCTTGGCAGCAGTCGGAACGTCCCGCGTAGTTCCACAGGCAAGAATTGATGTTGTTTGTGGGCTTTCCCAATCAGTGCTACGATCAACAACAACCAACTCACAAGGACTTTATACCTTCTTCTTTAACTTTTATGACAAATCCTCTATTTCTAGCTCCATTTCACAAAACATAAATTGATTAAAAAAAACTCAAATTTCTTAATACAAATTCTTCTATTTTTTTTCCATGCATTTATAAAAAATATATTAATAACATTTATAATGCAAAAATTAAAACACTGAACACATATCCTTCAAGTTCCAAATATCAATAAGTCTCCAGCATGCGATGTGCTGAACAATAAACTAAAAAAAATAAAGCTCTAATTTTTATTACAATTTCCTTCATTTTCGCGTCTTGGATAAATATGACTGATGCCATCTTTGGTTGTCATGCATACATTATATTTTGACAAATCTATAAATTTAAAATATTAACTTAGGTCACTTTTACTTTGAGTTATTAGTTAAGATATCCCACTTAATTACCTTTAATTTTTTCTTTATTTTGTTTTAACATCAGACTAATATTAGTAGTAAAACCTGCTTCCAAAGCTAATTATGGCTAGATTACAATTCTAAAGTTCTTTATATCACTTGGGTCCTGCCACACCAAATAAAGAAGGCCTTAGAGAATAAGATTTGGATGAATGGGGAAAGTGACTAAAATAGTACCAAAAGGCTAAAAGAACGGAACACAAATGGGAAATTCTTGCTATAACGACAATCAAGTAGGGTTTGGCTTAACAACTCAATTCAAATTAATACCTATTTCTATTCGGTTTTACTTTTGGTTGAATATAGTTGTACTTCTTCAGCCTAACGGTTATTAAAATTAGCTATATAGATTAATTGAAAGAAAACATTTAGTCAAACACTTGAAGGTCGAAATATGGGTTCTTTCTTCTATAAATAAGCATGGCCAACTCATGAAGATCATCGACAATAAAATATATATAGAGAAACCAACAATACGTTTAAACCTTCCCTAATGTCGGTTACCAAAATGGCCTACCCCTCAACACTTCTCCTAATAACTCTTCTTAGTATTGGATTTACAGTATCTTCAGCTCAATTTCCAGTTGTTGATGTTCCTTTGGCTGGTGTCATAACTTGTACTAACACTTCCTTGGCAGCAGTCGGAACATCCCGCGTAGTTCCACAGGCAAGAGTTGATGTTGTTTGTGGGCTTTCCCAATCAGTGCTACGATCAACAACAACCAACTCACAAGGACTTTATACCTTCTTCTTTAATCGGGTCGGAATTCCATTGTTATACAATCCAGAACAATGCTTGCTCAGGGTCGTATTACCTCCTGGCTCATGTGTATTTGTACCCCCTGGAGTTTCTATCACCTTTCCTATCATTGCCATTAGAAGCATCTTGGGTGTATTGAGCGCCTATATTCCCGGTGCACCAACCTATGTGGTGGCCTAAATAATGGAGCTTTGAAATTTATTAGATCATGTCGTTCTACATGCTAGATTAAGTGTACTATGGTCACACTTCAATGGTCGAGTTATAAACACAGTTGAATAAGAGCTCATAAAAAAGTTATTGTCGTATTATGTTAGAGTGGCGAGTATATTGTACTGGACTTGTTAGATCAGTATGCCCAAAGACATGCTTTCCAAGCATGGTACGATGTACTGATTTACATACTTTGCTAATAAATGCAGTAGCATGTTTGAATTAGTGCATCGCGGTATTAGGTATTACTTGAAAAAATTTACCTTTTTTTACGCATTATAGATGTGATGAAAGCTGGAATTGCTGATAAAATAAATATATACAATTTATAATTAAATAAATACATCAACATGCTCAAACAAGGAGTTTGTCGAGGGTAGTGTTGATGAACAAAAAACAATCATTTCTTTAATTACAAATTTCTCTATTTTTTGCTCCTTTTATAAAAGTTAACTTAAAAAGTCTATATTGCCAAAATTTAGAGCATTCAAAATGTATTTTTCTAACTTCACAGATTAACATGGCTCCAACATGGGTACACTGCGTGTAGTCTTGAATAAATAGAACAAAAATTATTTTTTTTAAATACAATTTCCTATATTTTTCATTCCTTGCAAAAAAAAAAAAAAAATGAGTTGAAAAAATTTAAAATGCAAGCAATAGAGTGCCCAAAACATATTTTACACATTCCACATATCAACATACCCTCAGCATATCCCATGCTGAGGATAATATTGAATAAATAAACTAAAATAAAACTCGAATGTTTTACTAGAAATTCTTCCAGTTTGGCTTACTTTATATTAATTAAATAAATATATATTGTAAGGTAAATATACTACGTTAAAGAATGCATTTCTCTAGCTCCACACATCAATGTCTTCCCAACTTGATGTGTTCTAAGGGTAAATACTTAGCAATAGACTAGACGACTTTAACTTTTATGACAAATCCTCTATTTCTAGCTCCATTTTACATAACATAAATTGATAAAAAAAAACTCAAATTTCTTAATACAAATTCTTCTATTTTTTTTCCATGCATTTATAAAAAATATATTAATAACATTTATAATGCAAAAATTAAAACACTGAACACATTTCCTTCAAGTTCCAAATATCAATAAGTCTCCAGCATGCGATGTGCTGAACAATAACCTAAAAAAAATAAAGCTCTAATTTTTATTACAATTTCCTTCATTTTCGCGTCTTGGATAAATATGACTGATGCCATCTTTGGTTGTCATGCATACATTATATTTTGACAAATCTATAAATTTAAAATATTAACTTAGGTCACTTTTACTTTGAGTTATTAGTTAGGATATCCCACTTAATTACCTTTAATTTTTTCTTTATTTTGTTTTAACATCAGACTAATATTAGTAGTAAAACCTGCTTCCAAAGCTAATTATGGCTGGATTACAATTCTAAAGTTCTTTATATCACTTGGGTCCTGCCACGCCAAATAAAGAAGGCCTTAGAGAATAAGATTTGGATGAATGGGGAAAGTGACTAAAATAGTACCAAAAGGCTAAAAGAACGGAACGCAAATGGGAAATTCTTGCTATAACGACAATCAAGTAGGGTTTGGCTTAACAACTCAATTCAAATTAATACCTATTTCTATTCGGTTTTACTTTTGGTTGAATATAGTTGTACTTCTTCAGCCTAACGATTATTAAAATTAGCTATATAGATTAATTGAAAGAAAACATTTAGTCAAACACTTGAAGGTCGAAATATGGGTTCTTTCTTCTATAAATAAGCATGGCCAACTCATGAAGATCATCGACAATAAAATATATATAGAGAAACCAACAATACGTTTAAACCTTCCCTAATGTCGGTTACCAAAATGGCCTACCCCTCAACACTTCTCCTAATAACTCTTCTTAGTATTGGATTTACAGTATCTTCAGCTCAATTTCCAGTTGTTGATGTTCCTTTGGCTGGTGTCATAACTTGTACTAACACTTCCTTGGCAGCAGTCGGAACATCCCGCGTAGTTCCACAGGCAAGAGTTGATGTTGTTTGTGGGCTTTCCCAATCAGTGCTACGATCAACAACAACCAACTCACAAGGACTTTATACCTTCTTCTTTAATCGGGTCGGAATTCCATTGTTATACAATCCAGAACAATGCTTGCTCAGGGTCGTATTACCTCCTGGCTCATGTGTATTTGTACCCCCTGGAGTTTCTATCACCTTTCCTATCATTGCCATTAGAAGCATCTTGGGTGTATTGAGCGCCTATATTCCCGGTGCACCAACCTATGTGGTGGCCTAAATAATGGAGCTTTGAAATTTATTAGATCATGTCGTTCTATATGCTAGATTAAGTGTACTATGGTCACACTTCAATGGTCGAGTTATAAACACAGTTGAATAAGAGCTCATAAAAAAGTTATTGTCGTATTATGTTAGAGTGGCGAGTATATTGTACTGGACTTGTTAGATCAGTATGCCCAAAGACATGCTTTCCAAGCATGGTACGATGTACTGATTTACATACTTTGCTAATAAATGCAGTAGCATGTTTGAATTAGTGCATCGCGGTATTAGGTATTACTTGAAAAAATTTACCTTTTTTTACGCATTATAGATGTGATGAAAGCTGGAATTGCTGATAAAATAAATATATACAATTTATAATTAAATAAATACATCAACATGCTCAAACAAGGAGTTTGTCGAGGGTAGTGCTGATGAACAAAAAACAATCATTTCTTTAATTACAAATTTCTCTATTTTTTGCTCCTTTTATAAAAGTTAACTTAAAAAGTCTATATTGCCAAAATTTAGAGCATTCAAAATGTATTTTTCAAACTTCACAGATTAACATGGCTCCAACATGGGTACACTGCGTGTAGTCTTGAATAAATAGAACAAAAATTATTTTTTTTAAATACAATTTCCTATATTTTTCATTTCTTGCAAAAAAAAAAAAAATGAGTTGAAAAAATTTAAAATGCAAGCAATAGAGTGCCCAAAACATATTTTACACATTCCACATATCAACATACCCTCAGCATATCCCATGCTGAGGATAATATTGAATAAATAAACTAAAATAAAACTCGAATGTTTTACTAGAAATTCTTCCAGTTTGGCTTACTTTATATTAATTAAATAAATATATATTGTAAGGTAAATATACTACGTTAAAGAATGCATTTCTCTAGCTCCACACATCAATGTCTTCCCAACTTGATGTGTTCTAAGGGTAAATACTTAGCAATAGACTAGACGACTTTAACTTTTATGACAAATCCTCTATTTCTAGCTCCATTTTACAAAACATAAATTGATAAAAAAAAAACTCAAATTTCTTAATACAAATTCTTCTATTTTTTTTCCATGCATTTATAAAAAATATATTAATAACATTTATAATGCAAAAATTAAAACACTGAACACATTTCCTTCAAGTTCCAAATATCAATAAGTCTCCAGCATGCGATGTGCTGAACAATAACCTAAAAAGAATAAAGCTCTAATTTTTATTACAATTTCCTTCATTTTCGCGTCTTGGATAAATATGACTGATGCCATCTTTGGTTGTCATGCATACATTATATTTTGACAAATCTATAAATTTAAAATATTAACTTAGGTCACTTTTACTTTGAGTTATTAGTTAGGATATCCCACTTAATTACCTTTAATTTTTTCTTTATTTTGTTTTAACATCAGACTAATATTAGTAGTAAAACCTGCTTCCAAAGCTAATTATGGCTGGATTACAATTCTAAAGTTCTTTATATCACTTGGGTCCTGCCACGCCAAATAAAGAAGGCCTTTGAGAATAAGATTTGGATGAATGGGGAAAGTGACTAAAATAGTACCAAAAGGCTAAAAGAACGGAACGCAAATGGGAAATTCTTGCTATAACGACAATCAAGTAGGGTTTGGCTTAACAACTCAATTCAAATTAATACCTATTTCTATTCGGTTTTACTTTTGGTTGAATGTAGTTGTACTTCTTCAGCCTAACGATTATTAAAATTAGCTATATAGATTAATTGAAAGAAAACATTTAGTCAAACACTTGAAGGTCGAAATATGGGTTCTTTCTTCTATAAATAAGCATGGCCAACTCATGAAGATCATCGACAATAAAATATATATAGAGAAACCAACAATACGTTTAAACCTTCCCTAATGTCGGTTACCAAAATGGCCTACCCCTCAACACTTCTCCTAATAACTCTTCTTAGTATTGGATTTACAGTATCTTCAGCTCAATTTCCAGTTGTTGATGTTCCTTTGGCTGGTGTCATAACTTGTACTAACACTTCCTTGGCAGCAGTCGGAACGTCCCGCGTAGTTCCACAGGCAAGAGTTGATGTTGTTTGTGGGCTTTCCCAATCAGTGCTACGATCAACAACAACCAACTCACAAGGACTTTATACCTTCTTCTTTAATCGGGTCGGAATTCCATTGTTATACAATCCAGAACAATGCTTGCTCAGGGTCGTATTACCTCCTGGCTCATGTGTATTTGTACCCCCTGGAGTTTCTATCACCTTTCCTATCATTGCCATTAGAAGCATCTTGGGTGTATTGAGCGCCTATATTCCCGGTGCACCAACCTATGTGGTGGCCTAAATAATGGAGCTTTGGAATTTATTAGATCATGTCGTTCTACATGCTAGATTAAGTGTACTATGGTCACACTTCAATGGTCGAGTTATAAACACAGTTGAATAAGAGCTCATAAAAAAGTTATTGTCGTATTATGTTAGAGTGGCGAGTATATTGTACTGGACTTGTTAGATCAGTATGCCCAAAGACATGCTTTCCAAGCATGGTACGATGTACTGATTTACATACTTTGCTAATAAATGCAGTAGCATGTTTGAATTAGTGCATCGCGGTATTAGGTATTACTTGAAAAAATTTACCTTTTTTTACGCATTATAGATGTGATGAAAGCTGGAATTGCTGATAAAATAAATATATACAATTTATAATTAAATAAATACATCAACATGCTCAAACAAGGAGTTTGTCGAGGGTAGTGCTGATGAACAAAAAACAATCATTTCTTTAATTACAAATTTCTCTATTTTTTGCTCCTTTTATAAAAGTTAACTTAAAAAGTCTATATTGCCAAAATTTAGAGCATTCAAAATGTATTTTTCAAACTTCACAGATTAACATGGCTCCAACATGGGTACACTTCGTGTAGTCTTGAATAAATAGAACAAAAATTATTTTTTTTAAATACAATTTCCTATATTTTTCATTCCTTGCAAAAAAAAAAAAAATGAGTTGAAAAAATTTAAAATGCAAGCAATAGAGTGCCCAAAACATATTTTACACATTCCACATATCAACATACCCTCAGCATATCCCATGCTGAGGATAATATTGAATAAATAAACTAAAATAAAACTCGAATGTTTTACTAGAAATTCTTCCAGTTTGGCTTACTTTATATTAATTAAATAAATATATATTGTAAGGTAAATATACTACGTTAAAGAATGCATTTCTCTAGCTCCACACATCAATATCTTCCCAACTTGATGTGTTCTAAGGGTAAATACTTAGCAATAGACTAGACGACTTTAACTTTTATGACAAATCCTCTATTTCTAGCTCCATTTTACATAACATAAATTGATTAAAAAAAACTCAAATTTCTTAATACAAATTCTTCTATTTTTTTTCCATGCATTTATAAAAAATATATTAATAACATTTATAATGCAAAAATTAAAACACTGAACACATTTCCTTCAAGTTCCAAATATCAATAAGTCTCCAGCATGCGATGTGCTGAACAATAACCTAAAAAAAATAAAGCTCTAATTTTTATTACAATTTCCTTCATTTTCGCGTCTTGGATAGATATGACTGATGCCATCTTTGGTTGTCATGCATACATTATATTTTGACAAATCTATAAATTTGAAATATTAACTTAGGTCACTTTTACTTTGAGTTATTAGTTAGGATATCCCACTTAATTACCTTTAATTTTTTCTTTATTTTGTTTTAACATCAGACTAATATTAGTAGTAAAACCTGCTCCAAAGCTAATTATGGCTGGATTACAATTCTAAAGTTCTTTATATCACTTGGGTCCTGCCACGCCAAATAAAGAAGGCCTTAGAGAATAAGATTTGGATGAATGGGGAAAGTGACTAAAATAGTACCAAAAGGCTAAAAGAACGGAACGCAAATGGGAAATTCTTGCTATAACGACAATCAAGTAGGGTTTGGCTTAACAACTCAATTCAAATTAATACCTATTTCTATTCGATTTTACTTTTGGTTGAATATAGTTGTACTTCTTCAGCCTAACGGTTATTAAAATTAGCTATATAGATTAATTGAAAGAAAACATTTAGTCAAACACTTGAAGGTCGAAATATGGGTTCTTTCTTCTATAAATAAGCATGGCCGACTCATGAAGATCATCGACAATAAAATATATATAGAGAAACCAACAATACGTTTAAACCTTCCCTAATGTCGGTTACCAAAATGGCCTACCCCTCAACACTTCTCCTAATAACTCTTCTTAGTATTGGATTTACAGTATCTTCAGCTCAATTTCCAGTTGTTGATGTTCCTTTGGCTGGTGTCATAACTTGTACTAACACTTCCTTGGCAGCAGTCGGAACGTCCCGCGTAGTTCCACAGGCAAGAGTTGATGTTGTTTGTGGGCTTTCCCAATCAGTGCTACGATCAACAACAACCAACTCACAAGGACTTTATACCTTCTTCTTTAATCGGGTCGGAATTCCATTGTTATACAATCCAGAACAATGCTTGCTCAGGGTCGTATTACCTCCTGGCTCATGTGTATTTGTACCCCCTGGAGTTTCTATCACCTTTCCTATCATTGCCATTAGAAGCATCTTGGGTGTATTGAGCGCCTATATTCCCGGTGCACCAACCTATGTGGTGGCCTAAATAATGGAGCTTTGAAATTTATTAGATCATGTCGTTCTACATGCTAGATTAAGTGTACTATGGTCACACTTCAATGGTCGAGTTATAAACACAGTTGAATAAGAGCACTTAAAAAAGTTATTGTCGTATTATGTTAGAGTGGCGAGTATATTGTACTGGACTTGTTAGATCAGTATGCCCAAAGACATGCTTTCCAAGCATGGTACGATGTACTGATTTACATACTTTGCTAATAAATGCAGTAGCATGTTTGAATTAGTGCATCGCGGTATTAGGTATTATTTGAAAAAATTTACCTTTTTTTACGCATTATAGATGTGATGAAAGCTGGAATTGCTGATAAAATAAATATATACAATTTATAATTAAATAAATACATCAACATGCTCAAACAAGGAGTTTGTCGAGGGTAGTGCTGATGAACAAAAAACAATCATTTCTTTAATTACAAATTTCTCTATTTTTTGCTCCTTTTATAAAAGTTAACTTAAAAAGTCTATATTGCCAAAATTTAGAGCATTCAAAATGTATTTTTCAAACTTCACAGATTAACATGGCTCCAACATGGGTACAGTGCGTGTAGTCTTGAATAAATAGAAAAAAAATTATTTTTTTTAAATACAATTTCCTATATTTTTCATTCCTTGCAAAAAAAAAAAAAATGAGTTGAAAAAATTTAAAATGCAAGCAATAGAGTGCCCAAAACATATTTTACACATTCCACATATCAACATACCCTCAGCATATCCCATGCTGAGGATAATATTGAATAAATAAACTAAAATAAAACTCGAATGTTTTACTAGAAATTCTTCCAGTTTGGCTTACTTTATATTAATTAAATAAATATATATTGTAAGGTAAATATACTACGTTAAAGAATGCATTTCTCTAGCTCCACACATCAATGTCTTCCCAACTTGATGTGTTCTAAGGGTAAATACTTAGCAATAGACTAGACGACTTTAACTTTTATGACAAATCCTCTATTTCTAGCTCCATTTTACATAACATAAATTGATAAAAAAAAACTCAAATTTCTTAATACAAATTCTTCTATATTTTTTCCATGCATTTATAAAAAATATATTAATAACATTTATAATGCAAAAATTAAAACACTGAACACATTTCCTTCAAGTTCCAAATATCAATAAGTCTCCAGCATGCGATGTGCTGAACAATAACCTAAAAAAAATAAAGCTCTAATTTTTATTACAATTTCCTTCATTTTCGCGTCTTGGATAAATATGACTGATGCCATCTTTGGTTGTCATGCATACATTATATTTTGACAAATCTATAAATTTAAAATATTAACTTAGGTCACTTTTACTTTGAGTTATTAGTTAGGATATCCCACTTAATTACCTTTAATTTTTTCTTTATTTTGTTTTAACATCAGACTAATATTAGTAGTAAAACCTGCTTCCAAAGCTAATTATGGCTGGATTACAATTCTAAAGTTCTTTATATCACTTGGGTCCTGCCACGCCAAATAAAGAAGGCCTTAGAGAATAAGATTTGGATGAATGGGGAAAGTGACTAAAATAGTACCAAAAGGCTAAAAGAACGGAACGCAAATGGGAAATTCTTGCTATAACGACAATCAAGTAGGGTTTGGCTTAACAACTCAATTCAAATTAATACCTATTTCTATTCGGTTTTACTTTTGGTTGAATATAGTTGTACTTCTTCAGCCTAACGATTATTAAAATTAGCTATATAGATTAATTGAAAGAAAACATTTAGTCAAACACTTGAAGGTCGAAATATGGGTTCTTTCTTCTATAAATAAGCATGGCCGACTCATGAAGATCATCGACAATAAAATATATATAGAGAAACCAACAATACGTTTAAACCTTCCCTAATGTCGGTTACCAAAATGGCCTACCCCTCAACACTTCTCCTAATAACTCTTCTTAGTATTGGATTTACAGTATCTTCAGCTCAATTTCCAGTTGTTGATGTTCCTTTGGCTGGTGTCATAACTTGTACTAACACTTCCTTGGCAGCAGTCGGAACGTCCCGCGTAGTTCCACAGGCAAGAGTTGATGTTGTTTGTGGGCTTTCCCAATCAGTGCTACGATCAACAACAACCAACTCACAAGGACTTTATACCTTCTTCTTTAATCGGGTCGGAATTCCATTGTTATACAATCCAGAACAATGCTTGCTCAGGGTCGTATTACCTCCTGGCTCATGTGTATTTGTACCCCCTGGAGTTTCTATCACCTTTCCTATCATTGCCATTAGAAGCATCTTGGGTGTATTGAGCGCCTATATTCCCGGTGCACCAACCTATGTGGTGGCCTAAATAATGGAGCTTTGAAATTTATTAGATCATGTCGTTCTACATGCTAGATTAAGTGTACTATGGTCACACTTCAATGGTCGAGTTATAAACACAGTTGAATAAGAGCACTTAAAAAAGTTATTGTCGTATTATGTTAGAGTGGCGAGTATATTGTACTGGACTTGTTAGATCAGTATGCCCAAAGACATGCTTTCCAAGCATGGTACGATGTACTGATTTACATACTTTGCTAATAAATGCAGTAGCATGTTTGAATTAGTGCATCGCGGTATTAGGTATTATTTGAAAAAATTTACCTTTTTTTACGCATTATAGATGTGATGAAAGCTGGAATTGCTGATAAAATAAATATATACAATTTATAATTAAATAAATACATCAACATGCTCAAACAAGGAGTTTGTCGAGGGTAGTGCTGATGAACAAAAAACAATCATTTCTTTAATTACAAATTTCTCTATTTTTTGCTCCTTTTATAAAAGTTAACTTAAAAAGTCTATATTGCCAAAATTTAGAGCATTCAAAATGTATTTTTCAAACTTCACAGATTAACATGGCTCCAACATGGGTATACTGCGTGTAGTCTTGAATAAATAGAACAAAAATTATTTTTTTTAAATACAATTTCCTATATTTTTCATTCCTTGCAAAAAAAAAAAATGAGTTGAAAAAATTTAAAATGCAAGCAATAGAGTGCCCAAAACATATTTTACACATTCCACATATCAACATACCCTCAGCATATCCCATGCTGAGGATAATATTGAATAAATAAACTAAAATAAAACTCGAATGTTTTACTAGAAATTCTTCCAGTTTGGCTTACTTTATATTAATTAAATAAATATATATTGTAAGGTAAATATACTACGTTAAAGAATGCATTTCTCTAGCTCCACACATCAATGTCTTCCCAACTTGATGTGTTCTAAGGGTAAATACTTAGCAATAGACTAGACGACTTTAACTTTTATGACAAATCCTCTATTTCTAGCTCCATTTTACATAACATAAATTGATAAAAAAAAACTCAAATTTCTTAATACAAATTCTTCTATTTTTTTTCCATGCATTTATAAAAAATATATTAATAACATTTATAATGCAAAAATTAAAACACTGAACACATTTCCTTCAAGTTCCAAATATCAATAAGTCTCCAGCATGCGATGTGCTGAACAATAACCTAAAAAAAATAAAGCTCTAATTTTTATTACAATTTCCTTCATTTTCGCGTCTTGGATAAATATGACTGATGCCATCTTTGGTTGTCATGCATACATTATATTTTGACAAATCTATAAATTTAAAATATTAACTTAGGTCACTTTTACTTTGAGTTATTAGTTAGGATATCCCACTTAATTACCTTTAATTTTTTCTTTATTTTGTTTTAACATCAGACTAATATTAGTAGTAAAACCTGCTTCCAAAGCTAATTATGGCTGGATTACAATTCTAAAGTTCTTTATATCACTTGGGTCCTGCCACGCCAAATAAAGAAGGCCTTAGAGAATAAGATTTTGATGAATGGGGAAAGTGACTAAAATAGTACCAAAAGGCTAAAAGAACGGAACGCAAATGGGAAATTCTTGCTATAACGACAATCAAGTAGGGTTTGGCTTAACAACTCAATTCAAATTAATACCTATTTCTATTCGGTTTTACTTTTGGTTGAATATAGTTGTACTTCTTCAGCCTAACGGTTATTAAAATTAGCTATATAGATTAATTGAAAGAAAACATTTAGTCAAACACTTGAAGGTCGAAATATGGGTTCTTTCTTCTATAAATAAGCATGGCCGACTCATGAAGATCATCGACAATAAAATATATATAGAGAAACCAACAATACGTTTAAACCTTCCCTAATGTCGGTTACCAAAATGGCCTACCCCTCAACACTTCTCCTAATAACTCTTCTTAGTATTGGATTTACAGTATCTTCAGCTCAATTTCCAGTTGTTGATGTTCCTTTGGCTGGTGTCATAACTTGTACTAACACTTCCTTGGCAGCAGTCGGAACGTCCCGCGTAGTTCCACAGGCAAGAGTTGATGTTGTTTGTGGGCTTTCCCAATCAGTGCTACGATCAACAACAACCAACTCACAAGGACTTTATACCTTCTTCTTTAATCGGGTCGGAATTCCATTGTTATACAATCCAGAACAATGCTTGCTCAGGGTCGTATTACCTCCTGGCTCATGTGTATTTGTACCCCCTGGAGTTTCTATCACCTTTCCTATCATTGCCATTAGAAGCATCTTGGGTGTATTGAGCGCCTATATTCCCGGTGCACCAACCTATGTGGTGGCCTAAATAATGGAGCTTTGAAATTTATTAGATCATGTCGTTCTACATGCTAGATTAAGTGTACTATGGTCACACTTCAATGGTCGAGTTATAAACACAGTTGAATAAGAGCACTTAAAAAAGTTATTGTCGTATTATGTTAGAGTGGCGAGTATATTGTACTGGACTTGTTAGATCAGTATGCCCAAAGACATGCTTTCCAAGCATGGTACGATGTACTGATTTACATACTTTGCTAATAAATGCAGTAGCATGTTTGAATTAGTGCATCGCGGTATTAGGTATTATTTGAAAAAATTTACCTTTTTTTACGCATTATAGATGTGATGAAAGCTGGAATTGCTGATAAAATAAATATATACAATTTATAATTAAATAAATACATCAACATGCTCAAACAAGGAGTTTGTCGAGGGTAGTGCTGATGAACAAAAAACAATCATTTCTTTAATTACAAATTTCTCTATTTTTTGCTCCTTTTATAAAAGTTAACTTAAAAAGTCTATATTGCCAAAATTTAGAGCATTCAAAATGTATTTTTCAAACTTCACAGATTAACATGGCTCCAACATGGGTACAGTGCGTGTAGTCTTGAATAAATAGAAAAAAAATTATTTTTTTTAAATACAATTTCCTATATTTTTCATTCCTTGCAAAAAAAAAAAAAATGAGTTGAAAAAATTTAAAATGCAAGCAATAGAGTGCCCAAAACATATTTTACACATTCCACATATCAACATACCCTCAGCATATCCCATGCTGAGGATAATATTGAATAAATAAACTAAAATAAAACTCGAATGTTTTACTAGAAATTCTTCCAGTTTGGCTTACTTTATATTAATTAAATAAATATATATTGTAAGGTAAATATACTACGTTAAAGAATGCATTTCTCTAGCTCCACACATCAATGTCTTCCCAACTTGATGTGTTCTAAGGGTAAATACTTAGCAATAGACTAGACGACTTTAACTTTTATGACAAATCCTCTATTTCTAGCTCCATTTTACATAACATAAATTGATAAAAAAAAACTCAAATTTCTTAATACAAATTCTTCTATATTTTTTCCATGCATTTATAAAAAATATATTAATAACATTTATAATGCAAAAATTAAAACACTGAACACATTTCCTTCAAGTTCCAAATATCAATAAGTCTCCAGCATGCGATGTGCTGAACAATAACCTAAAAAAAATAAAGCTCTAATTTTTATTACAATTTCCTTCATTTTCGCGTCTTGGATAAATATGACTGATGCCATCTTTGGTTGTCATGCATACATTATATTTTGACAAATCTATAAATTTAAAATATTAACTTAGGTCACTTTTACTTTGAGTTATTAGTTAGGATATCCCACTTAATTACCTTTAATTTTTTCTTTATTTTGTTTTAACATCAGACTAATATTAGTAGTAAAACCTGCTTCCAAAGCTAATTATGGCTGGATTACAATTCTAAAGTTCTTTATATCACTTGGGTCCTGCCACGCCAAATAAAGAAGGCCTTAGAGAATAAGATTTGGATGAATGGGGAAAGTGACTAAAATAGTACCAAAAGGCTAAAAGAACGGAACGCAAATGGGAAATTCTTGCTATAACGACAATCAAGTAGGGTTTGGCTTAACAACTCAATTCAAATTAATACCTATTTCTATTCGGTTTTACTTTTGGTTGAATATAGTTGTACTTCTTCAGCCTAACGATTATTAAAATTAGCTATATAGATTAATTGAAAGAAAACATTTAGTCAAACACTTGAAGGTCGAAATATGGGTTCTTTCTTCTATAAATAAGCATGGCCGACTCATGAAGATCATCGACAATAAAATATATATAGAGAAACCAACAATACGTTTAAACCTTCCCTAATGTCGGTTACCAAAATGGCCTACCCCTCAACACTTCTCCTAATAACTCTTCTTAGTATTGGATTTACAGTATCTTCAGCTCAATTTCCAGTTGTTGATGTTCCTTTGGCTGGTGTCATAACTTGTACTAACACTTCCTTGGCAGCAGTCGGAACGTCCCGCGTAGTTCCACAGGCAAGAGTTGATGTTGTTTGTGGGCTTTCCCAATCAGTGCTATGATCAACAACAACCAACTCACAAGGACTTTATACCTTCTTCTTTAATCGGGTCGGAATTCCATTGTTATACAATCCAGAACAATGCTTGCTCAGGGTCGTATTACCTCCTGGCTCATGTGTATTTGTACCCCCTGGAGTTTCTATCACCTTTCCTATCATTGCCATTAGAAGCATCTTGGGTGTATTGAGCGCCTATATTCCCGGTGCACCAACCTATGTGGTGGCCTAAATAATGGAGCTTTGAAATTTATTAGATCATGTCGTTCTACATGCTAGATTAAGTGTACTATGGTCACACTTCAATGGTCGAGTTATAAACACAGTTGAATAAGAGCACTTAAAAAAGTTATTGTCGTATTATGTTAGAGTGGCGAGTATATTGTACTGGACTTGTTAGATCAGTATGCCCAAAGACATGCTTTCCAAGCATGGTACGATGTACTGATTTACATACTTTGCTAATAAATGCAGTAGCATGTTTGAATTAGTGCATCGCGGTATTAGGTATTACTTGAAAAAATTTACCTTTTTTTACGCATTATAGATGTGATGAAAGCTGGAATTGCTGATAAAATAAATATATACAATTTATAATTAAATAAATACATCAACATGCTCAAACAAGGAGTTTGTCGAGGGTAGTGCTGATGAACAAAAAACAATCATTTCTTTAATTACAAATTTCTCTATTTTTTGCTCCTTTTATAAAAGTTAACTTAAAAAGTCTATATTGCCAAAATTTAGAGCATTCAAAATGTATTTTTCAAACTTCACAGATTAACATGGCTCCAACATGGGTACACTGCGTGTAGTCTTGAATAAATAGAACAAAAATTATTTTTTTTAAATACAATTTCCTATATTTTTCATTCCTTGCAAAAAAAAAAAAATGAGTTGAAAAAATTTAAAATGCAAGCAATAGAGTGCCCAAAACATATTTTACACATTCCACATATCAACATACCCTCAGCATATCCCATGCTGAGGATAATATTGAATAAATAAACTAAAATAAAACTCAAATGTTTTACTAGAAATTCTTCCAGTTTGGCTTACTTTATATTAATTAAATAAATATATATTGTAAGGTAAATATACTACGTTAAAGAATGCATTTCTCTAGCTCCACACATCAATGTCTTCCCAACTTGATGTGTTCTAAGGGTAAATACTTAGCAATAGACTAGACGACTTTAACTTTTATGACAAATCCTCTATCTCTAGCTCCATTTTACATAACATAAATTGATAAAAAAAAACTCAAATTTCTTAATACAAATTCTTCTATTTTTTTTCCATGCATTTATAAAAAATATATTAATAACATTTATAATGCAAAAATTAAAACACTGAACACATTTCCTTCAAGTTCCAAATATCAATAAGTCTCCAGCATGCGATGTGCTGAACAATAACCTAAAAAAAATAAAGCTCTAATTTTTATTACAATTTCCTTCATTTTCGCGTCTTGGATAAATATGACTGATGCCATCTTTGGTTGTCATGCATACATTATATTTTGACAAATCTATAAATTTAAAATATTAACTTAGGTCACTTTTACTTTGAGTTATTAGTTAGGATATCCCACTTAATTACCTTTAATTTTTTCTTTATTTTGTTTTAACATCAGACTAATATTAGTAGTAAAACCTGCTTCCAAAGCTAATTATGGCTGGATTACAATTCTAAAGTTCTTTATATCACTTGGGTCCTGCCACGCCAAATAAAGAAGGCCTTAGAGAATAAGATTTGGATGAATGGGGAAAGTGACTAAAATAGTACCAAAAGGCTAAAAGAACGGAACGCAAATGGGAAATTCTTGCTATAACGACAATCAAGTAGGGTTTGGCTTAACAACTCAATTCAAATTAATACCTATTTCTATTCGGTTTTACTTTTGGTTGAATATAGTTGTACTTCTTCAGCCTAACGATTATTAAAATTAGCTATATAGATTAATTGAAAGAAAACATTTAGTCAAACACTTGAAGGTCGAAATATGGGTTCTTTCTTCTATAAATAAGCATGGCCAACTCATGAAGATCATCGACAATAAAATATATATAGAGAAACCAACAATACGTTTAAACCTTCCCTAATGTCGGTTACCAAAATGGCCTACCCCTCAACACTTCTCCTAATAACTCTTCTTAGTATTGGATTTACAGTATCTTCAGCTCAATTTCCAGTTGTTGATGTTCCTTTGGCTGGTGTCATAACTTGTACTAACACTTCCTTGGCAGCAGTCGGAACGTCCCGCGTAGTTCCACAGGCAAGAGTTGATGTTGTTTGTGGGCTTTCCCAATCAGTGCTACGATCAACAACAACCAACTCACAAGGACTTTATACCTTCTTCTTTAATCGGGTCGGAATTCCATTGTTATACAATCCAGAACAATGCTTGCTCAGGGTCGTATTACCTCCTGGCTCATGTGTATTTGTACCCCCTGGAGTTTCTATCACCTTTCCTATCATTGCCATTAGAAGCATCTTGGGTGTATTGAGCGCCTATTCTCCCGGTGCACCAACCTATGTGGTGGCCTAAATAATGGAGCTTTGAAATTTATTAGATCATGTCGTTCTACATGCTAGATTAAGTGTACTATGGTCACACTTCAATGGTCGAGTTATAAACACAGTTGAATAAGAGCACTTAAAAAAGCTATTGTCGTATTATGTTAGAGTGGCGAGTATATTGTACTGGACTTGTTAGATCAGTATGCCCAAAGACATGCTTTCCAAGCATGGTACGATGTACTGATTTACATACTTTGCTAATAAATGCAGTAGCATGTTTGAATTAGTGCATCGCGGTATTAGGTATTACTTGAAAAAATTTACCTTTTTTTACGCATTATAGATGTGATGAAAGCTGGAATTGCTGATAAAATAAATATATACAATTTATAATTAAATAAATACATCAACATGCTCAAACAAGGAGTTTGTCGAGGGTAGTGCTGATGAACAAAAAACAATCATTTCTTTAATTACAAATTTCTCTATTTTTTGCTCCTTTTATAAAAGTTAACTTAAAAAGTCTATATTGCCAAAATTTAGAGCATTCAAAATGTATTTTTCAAACTTCACAGATTAACATGGCTCCAACATGGGTACACTGCGTGTAGTCTTGAATAAATAGAACAAAAATTATTTTTTTTAAATACAATTTCCTATATTTTTCATTCCTTGCAAAAAAAAAAAAAATGAGTTGAAAAAATTTAAAATGCAAGCAATAGAGTGCCCAAAACATATTTTACACATTCCACATATCAACATACCCTCAGCATATCCCATGCTGAGGATAATATTGAAAAATAAACTAAAATAAAACTCGAATGTTTTACTAGAAATTCTTCCAGTTTGGCTTACTTTATATTAATTAAATAAATATATATTGTAAGGTAAATATACTACGTTAAAGAATGCATTTCTCTAGCTCCACACATCAATGTCTTCCCAACTTGATGTGTTCTAAGGGTAAATACTTAGCAATAGACTAGACGACTTTAACTTTTATGACAAATCCTCTATTTCTAGCTCCATTTTACATAACATAAATTGATAAAAAAAAAACTCAAATTTCTTAATACAAATTCTTCTATTTTTTTTCCATGCATTTATAAAAAATATATTAATAACATTTATAATGCAAAAATTAAAACACTGAACACATTTCCTTCAAGTTCCAAATATCAATAAGTCTCCAGCATGCGATGTGCTGAACAATAACCTAAAAAAAATAAAGCTCTAATTTTTATTACAATTTCCTTCATTTGCGCGTCTTGGATAAATATGACTGATGCCATCTTTGGTTGTCATGCATACATTATATTTTGACAAATCTATAAATTTAAAATATTAACTTAGGTCACTTTTACTTTGAGTTATTAGTTAGGATATCCCACTTAATTACCTTTAATTTTTTCTTTATTTTGTTTTAACATCAGACTAATATTTGTAGTAAAACCTGCTTCCAAAGCTAATTATGGCTGGATTACAATTCTAAAGTTCTTTATATCACTTGGGTCCTGCCACGCCAAATAAAGAAGGCCTTTGAGAATAAGATTTGGATGAATGGGGAAAATGACTAAAATAGTACCAAAAGGCTAAAAGAATGGAACGCAAATGGGAAATTCTTGCTATAACGACAATCAAGTAGGGTTTGGCTTAACAACTCAATTCAAATTAATACCTATTTCTATTCGGTTTTACTTTTGGTTGAATATAGTTGTACTTCTTCAGCCTAACGATTATTAAAATTAGCTATATAGATTAATTGAAAGAAAACATTTAGTCAAACACTTGAAGGTCGAAATATGGGTTCTTTCTTCTATAAATAAGCATGGCCAACTCATGAAGATCATCGACAATAAAATATATATAGAGAAACCAACAATACGTTTAAACCTTCCCTAATGTTGGTTACCAAAATGGCCTACCCCTCAACACTTCTCCTAATAACTCTTCTTAGTATTGGATTTACAGTATCTTCAGCTCAATTTCCAGTTGTTGATGTTCCTTTGGCTGGTTTCATAACTTGTACTAACACTTCCTTGGCAGCAGTCGGAACGTCCCGCGTAGTTCCACAGGCAAGAGTTGATGTTGTTTGTGGGCTTTCCCAATCAGTGCTACGATCAACAACAACCAACTCACAAGGACTTTATACCTTCTTCTTTAATCGGGTCGGAATTCCATTGTTATACAATCCAGAACAATGCTTGCTCAGGATCGTATTACCTCCTGGCTCATGTGTATTTGTACCCCCTGGAGTTTCTATCACCTTTCCTATCATTGCCATTAGAAGCATCTTGGGTGTATTGAGCGCCTATATTCCCGGTGCACCAACCTATGTGGTGGCCTAAATAATGGAGCTTTGAAATTTATTAGATCATGTCGTTCTACATGCTAGATTAAGTGTACTATGGTCACACTTCAATGGTCGAGTTATAAACACAGTTGAATAAGAGCACTTAAAAAAGTTATTGTCGTATTATGTTAGAGTGGCGAGTATATTGTACTGGACTTGTTAGATCAGTATGCCCAAAGACATGCTTTCCAAGCATGGTACGATGTACTGATTTACATACTTTGCTAATAAATGCAGTAGCATGTTTGAATTAGTGCATCGCGGTATTAGGTATTACTTGAAAAAATTTACCTTTTTTTACGCATTATAGATGTGATGAAAGCTGGAATTGCTGATAAAATAAATATATACAATTTATAATTAAATAAATAAATCAACATGCTCAAACAAGGAGTTTGTCGAGGGTAGTGCTGATGAACAAAAAACAATCATTTCTTTAATTACAAATTTCTCTATTTTTTGCTCCTTTTATAAAAGTTAACTTAAAAAGTCTATATTGCCAAAATTTAGAGCATTCAAAATGTATTTTTCAAACTTCACAGATTAACATGGCTCCAACATGGGTACACTGCGTGTAGTCTTGAATAAATCGAACAAAAATTATTTTTTTTAAATACAATTTCCTTTATTTTTCATTCCTTGCAAAAAAAAAAAATGAGTTGAAAAAATTTAAAATGCAAGCAATAGAGTGCCCAAAACATATTTTACACATTCCACATATCAACATACCCTCAGCATATCCCATGCTGAGGATAATATTGAATAAATAAACTAAAATAAAACTCGAATGTTTTACTAGAAATTCTTCCAGTTTGGCTTACTTTATATTAATTAAATAAATATATATTGTAAGGTAAATATACTACGTTAAAGAATGCATTTCTCTAGCTCCACACATCAATGTCTTCCCAACTTGATGTGTTCTAAGGGTAAATACTTAGCAATAGACTAGACGACTTTAACTTTTATGACAAATCCTCTATTTCTAGCTCCATTTTACAAAACATAAATTGATAAAAAAAAAAACTCAAATTTCTTAATACAAATTCTTCTATTTTTTTTCCATGCAATTATAAAAAATATATTAATAACATTTATAATGCAAAAATTAAAACACTGAACACATTTCCTTCAAGTTCCAAATATCAATAAGTCTCCAGCATGCGATGTGCTGAACAATAAACTAAAAAAAATAAAGCTCTAATTTTTATTACAATTTCCTTCATTTTCGCGTCTTGGATAAATATGCCATCTTTGGTTGTCATGCATACATTATATTTTGACAAATCTATAAATTTAAAATATTAACTTAGGTCACTTTTACTTTGAGTTATTAGTTAGGATATCCCACTTAATTACCTTTAATTTTTTCTTTATTTTGTTTTAACATCAGACTAATATTAGTAGTAAAACCTGCTTCCAAAGCTAATTATGGCTGGATTACAATTCTAAAGTTCTTTATATCACTTGGGTCCTGCCACGCCAAATAAAGAAGGCCTTAGAGAATAAGATTTGGATGAATGGGGAAAGTGACTAAAATAGTACCAAAAGGCTAAAAGAACGGAACGCAAATGGGAAATACTTGCTATAACGACAATCAAGTAGGGTTTGGCTTAACAACTCAATTCAAATTAATACCTATTTCTATTCGGTTTTACTTTTGGTTGAATATAGTTGTACTTCTTCAGCCTAACGATTATTAAAATTAGCTATATAGATTAGTTGAAAGAAAACATTTAGTCAAACACTTGAAGGTCGAAATATGGGTTCTTTCTTCTATAAATAAGCATGGCCAACTCATGAAGATCATCGACAATAAAATATATATAGAGAAACCGACAATACGTTTAAACCTTCCCTAATGTCGGTTACCAAAATGGCCTACCCCTCAACACTTCTCCTAATAACTCTTCTTAGTATTGGATTTACAGTATCTTCAGCTCAATTTCCAGTTGTTGATGTTCCTTTGGCTGGTGTCATAACTTGTACTAACACTTCCTTGGCAGCAGTCGGAACGTCCCGCGTAGTTCCACAGGCAAGAGTTGATGTTGTTTGTGGGCTTTCCCAATCAGTGCTACGATCAACAACAACCAACTCACAAGGACTTTATACCTTCTTCTTTAATCGGGTCGGAATTCCATTGTTATACAATCCAGAACAATGCTTGCTCAGGGTCGTATTACCTCCTGGCTCATGTGTATTTGTACCCCCTGGAGTTTCTATCACCTTTCCTATCATTGCCATTAGAAGCATCTTGGGTGTATTGAGCGCCTATATTCCCGGTGCACCAACCTATGTGGTGGCCTAAATAATGGAGCTTTGAAATTTATTAGATCATGTCGTTCTACATGCTAGATTAAGTGTACTATGGTCACACTTCAATGGTCGAGTTATAAACACAGTTGAATAAGAGCTCTTAAAAAAGTTATTGTCGTATTATGTTAGAGTGGCGAGTATATTGTACTGGACTTGTTAGATCAGTATTCCCAAAGACATGCTTTCCAAGCATGGTACGATGTACTGATTTACATACTTTGCTAATAAATGCGGTAGCATGTTTGAATTAGTGCATCGCGGTATTAGGTATTACTTGAAAAAATTTACCTTTTTTTACGCATTATAGATGTGATGAAAGCTGGAATTGCTGATAAAATAAATATATACAATTTATAATTAAATAAATACATCAACATGCTCAAACAAGGAGTTTGTCGAGGGTAGTGCTGATGAACAAAAAACAATCATTTCTTTAATTACAAATTTCTCTATTTTTTGCTCCTTTTATAAAAGTTAACTTAAAAAGTCTATATTGCCAGAATTTAGAGCATTCAAAATGTATTTTTCAAACTTCACAGATTAACATGGCTCCAACATGGGTACACTGCGTGTAGTCTTGAATAAATAGAACAAAAATTATTTTTTTTAAATACAATTTCCTATATTTTTCATTCCTTGCAAAAAAAAAAAAATGAGTTGAAAAAATTTAAAATGCAAGCAATAGAGTGCCCAAAATATATTTTACACATTCCACATTTCAACATACCCTCAGCATATCCCATGCTGAGGATAATATTGAATAAATAAACTAAAATAAAACTCGAATGTTTTACTAGAAATTCTTCCAGTTTGGCTTACTTTATATTAATTAAATAAATATATATTGTAAGGTAAATATACTACGTTAAAGAATGCATTTCTCTAGCTCCACACATCAATGTCTTCCCAACTTGATGTGTTCTAAGGGTAAATACTTAGCAATAGACTAGACGACTTTAACTTTTATGACAAATCCTCTATTTCTAGCTCCATTTTACAAAACATAAATTGATAAAAAAAAACTCAAATTTCTTAATACAAATTCTTCTATTTTTTTTCCATGCAATTATAAAGAATATATTAATAACATTTATAATGCAAAAATTAAAACACTGAACACATTTCCTTCAAGTTCCAAATATCAATAAGTCTCCAGCATGCGATGTGCTGAACAATAAACTAAAAAAAATAAAGCTCTAATTTTTATTACAATTTCCTTCATTTTCGCGTCTTGGATAAATATGACTGATGCCATCTTTGGTTGTCATGCATACATTATATTTTGACAAATCTATAAATTTAAAATATTAACTTAGGTCACTTTTACTTTGAGTTATTAGTTAGGATATCCCACTTAATTACCTTTAATTTTTTCTTTATTTTGTTTTAACATCAGACTAATATTAGTAGTAAAACCTGCTTCCAAAGCTAATTATGGCTGGATTACAATTCTAAAGTTCTTTATATCACTTGGGTCCTGCCACGCCAAATAAAGAAGGCCTTAGAGAATAAGATTTGGATGAATGGGGTAAGTGACTAAAATAGTACCAAAAGGCTAAAAGAACGGAACGCAAATGGGAAATACTTGCTATAACGACAATCAAGTAGGGTTTGGCTTAACAACTCAATTCAAATTAATACCTATTTCTATTCGGTTTTACTTTTGGTTGAATATAGTTGTACTTCTTCTGCCTAACGATTATTAAAGTTAGCTATATAGATTAATTGAAAGAAAACATTTAGTCAAACACTTGAAGGTCGAAATATGGGTTCTTTCTTCTATAAATAAGCATGGCCAACTCATGAAGATCATCGACAATAAAATATATATAGAGAAACCGACAATACGTTTAAACCTTCCCTAATGTCGGTTACCAAAATGGCCTACCCCTCAACACTTCTCCTAATAACTCTTCTTAGTATTGGATTTACAGTATCTTTAGCTCAATTTCCAGTTGTTGATGTTCCTTTGGCTGGTGTCATAACTTGTACTAACACTTCCTTGGCAGCAGTCGGA
Source organism: Sesamum indicum (assembly GCF_026168435.1). Lineage (NCBI taxonomy): Eukaryota > Viridiplantae > Streptophyta > Magnoliopsida > Lamiales > Pedaliaceae > Sesamum > Sesamum indicum. Next base: position 16,961,888 of record NC_142659.1, read on the forward strand.
ACGTCCCGCGTAGTTCCACAGGCAAGAGTTGATGTTGTTTGTGGGCTTTCCCAATCAGTGCTACGATCAACAACAACCAACTCACAAGGACTTTATACCTTCTTCTTTAATCGGGTCGGAATTCCATTGTTATACAATCCAGAACAATGCTTGCTCAGGGTCGTATTACCTCCTGGCTCATGTGTATTTGTACCCCCTGGAGTTTCTATCACCTTTCCTATCATTGCCATTAGAAGCATCTTGGGTGTATTGAGCGCCTATATTCCCGGTGCACCAACCTATGTGGTGGCCTAAATAATGGAGCTTTGAAATTTATTAGATCATGTCGTTCTACATGTTAGATTAAGTGTACTATGGTCACACTTCAATGGTCGAGTTATAAACACAGTTGAATAAGAGCACTTAAAAAAGTTATTGTCGTATTATGTTAGAGTGGCGAGTATATTGTACTGGACTTGTTAGATCAGTATGCCCAAAGACATGCTTTCCAAGCATGGTACGATGTACTGATTTACATACTTTGCTAATAAATGCAGTAGCATGTTTGAATTAGTGCATCGCGGTATTAGGTATTACTTGAAAAAATTTACCTTTTTTTACGCATTATAGATGTGATGAAAGCTGGAATTGCTGATAAAATAAATATATACAATTTATAATTAAATAAATACATCAACATGCTCAAACAAGGAGTTTGTCGAGGGTAGTGCTGATGAACAAAAAACAATCATTTCTTTAATTACAAATTTCTCTATTTTTTGCTCCTTTTATAAAAGTTAACTTAAAAAGTCTATATTGCCAAAATTTAGAGCATTCAAAATGTATTTTTGAAACTTCACAAATTAACATGGCTCCAACATGGGTACACTGCGTGTAGTCTTGAATAAATAGAACAAAAATTATTTTTTTTAAATACAATTTCCTATATTTTTCATTCCTTGCAAAAAAAAAAAAAATGAGTTGAAAAAATTTAAAATGCAAGCAATAGAGTGCCCAAAATATATTTTACACATTCCACATTTCAACATACCCTCAGCATATCCCATGCTGAGGATAATATTGAATAAATAAACTAAAATAAAACTCGAATGTTTTACTAGAAATTCTTCCAGTTTGGCTTACTTTATATTAATTAAATAAATATATATTGTAAGGTAAATATACTACGTTAAAGAATGCATTTCTCTAGCTCCACACATCAATGTCTTCCCAACTTGATGTGTTCTAAGGGTAAATACTTAGCAATAGACTAGACGACTTTAACTTTTATGACAAATCCTCTATTTCTAGCTCCATTTTACAAAACATAAATTGATAAAAAAAAACTCAAATTTCTTAATACAAATTCTTCTATTTTTTTTCCATGCAATTATAAAGAATATATTAATAACATTTATAATGCAAAAATTAAAACACTGAACACATTTCCTTCAAGTTCCAAATATCAATAAGTCTCCAGCATGCGATGTGCTGAACAATAAACTAAAAAAAATAAAGCTCTAATTTTTATTACAATTTCCTTCATTTTCGCGTCTTGGATAAATATGACTGATGCCATCTTTGGTTGTCATGCATACATTATATTTTGACAAATCTATAAATTTAAAATATTAACTTAGGTCACTTTTACTTTGAGTTATTAGTTAGGATATCCCACTTAATTACCTTTAATTTTTTCTTTATTTTGTTTTAACATCAGACTAATATTAGTAGTAAAACCTGCTTCCAAAGCTAATTATGGCTGGATTACAATTCTAAAGTTCTTTATATCACTTGGGTCCTGCCACGCCAAATAAAGAAGGCCTTAGAGAATAAGATTTGGATGAATGGGGTAAGTGACTAAAATAGTACCAAAAGGCTAAAAGAACGGAACGCAAATGGGAAATACTTGCTATAACGACAATCAAGTAGGGTTTGGCTTAACAACTCAATTCAAATTAATACCTATTTCTATTCGGTTTTACTTTTGGTTGAATATAGTTGTACTTCTTCTGCCTAACGATTATTAAAGTTAGCTATATAGATTAATTGAAAGAAAACATTTAGTCAAACACTTGAAGGTCGAAATATGGGTTCTTTCTTCTATAAATAAGCATGGCCAACTCATGAAGATCATCGACAATAAAATATATATAGAGAAACCGACAATACGTTTAAACCTTCCCTAATGTCGGTTACCAAAATGGCCTACCCCTCAACACTTCTCCTAATAACTCTTCTTAGTATTGGATTTACAGTATCTTTAGCTCAATTTCCAGTTGTTGATGTTCCTTTGGCTGGTGTCATAACTTGTACTAACACTTCCTTGGCAGCAGTCGGAACGTCCCGCGTAGTTCCACAGGCAAGAGTTGATGTTGTTTGTGGGCTTTCCCAATCAGTGCTACGATCAACAACAACCAACTCACAAGGACTTTATACCTTCTTCTTTAATCGGGTCGGAATTCCATTGTTATACAATCCAGAACAATGCTTGCTCAGGGTCGTATTACCTCCTGGCTCATGTGTATTTGTACCCCCTGGAGTTTCTATCACCTTTCCTATCATTGCCATTAGAAGCATCTTGGGTGTATTGAGCGCCTATATTCCCGGTGCACCAACCTATGTGGTGGCCTAAATAATGGAGCTTTGAAATTTATTAGATCATGTCGTTCTACATGTTAGATTAAGTGTACTATGGTCACACTTCAATGGTCGAGTTATAAACACAGTTGAATAAGAGCACTTAAAAAAGTTATTGTCGTATTATGTTAGAGTGGCGAGTATATTGTACTGGACTTGTTAGATCAGTATGCCCAAAGACATGCTTTCCAAGCATGGTACGATGTACTGATTTACATACTTTGCTAATAAATGCAGTAGCATGTTTGAATTAGTGCATCGCGGTATTAGGTATTACTTGAAAAAATTTACCTTTTTTTACGCATTATAGATGTGATGAAAGCTGGAATTGCTGATAAAATAAATATATACAATTTATAATTAAATAAATACATCAACATGCTCAAACAAGGAGTTTGTCGAGGGTAGTGCTGATGAACAAAAAACAATCATTTCTTTAATTACAAATTTCTCTATTTTTTGCTCCTTTTATAAAAGTTAACTTAAAAAGTCTATATTGCCAAAATTTAGAGCATTCAAAATGTATTTTTCAAACTTCACAGATTAACATCGCTCCAACATGGGTACACTGCGTGTAGTCTTGAATAAATAGAACAAAAATTATTTTTTTTAAATACAATTTCCTATATTTTTCATTCCTTGCAAAAAAAAAAAAAATGAGTTGAAAAAATTTAAAATGCAAGCAATAGAGTGCCCAAAACATATTTTACACATTCCACATATCAACATACCCTCAGCATATCCCATGCTGAGGATAATATTGAATAAATAAACTAAAATAAAACTCGAATGTTTTACTAGAAATTCTTCCAGTTTGGCTTACTTTATATTAATTAAATAAATATATATTGTAAGGTAAATATACTACGTTAAAGAATGCATTTCTCTAGCTCCACACATCAATGTCTTCCCAACTTGATGTGTTCTAAGGGTAAATACTTAGCAATAGACTAGACGACTTTAACTTTTATGACAAATCCTCTATTTCTAGCTCCATTTTACAAAACATAAATTGATAAAAAAAAACTCAAATTTCTTAATACAAATTCTTCTATTTTTTTTCCATGCAATTATAAAGAATATATTAATAACATTTATAATGCAAAAATTAAAACACTGAACACATTTCCTTCAAGTTCCAAATATCAATAAGTCTCCAGCATGCGATGTGCTGAACAATAAACTAAAAAAAATAAAGCTCTAATTTTTATTACAATTTCCTTCATTTTCGCGTCTTGGATAAATATGACTGATGCCATCTTTGGTTGTCATGCATACATTATATTTTGACAAATCTATAAATTTAAAATATTAACTTAGGTCACTTTTACTTTGAGTTATTAGTTAGGATATCCCACTTAATTACCTTTAATTTTTTCTTTATTTTGTTTTAACATCAGACTAATATTAGTAGTAAAACCTGCTTCCAAAGCTAATTATGGCTGGATTACAATTCTAAAGTTCTTTATATCACTTGGGTCCTGCCACGCCAAATAAAGAAGGCCTTAGAGAATAAGATTTGGATGAATGGGGTAAGTGACTAAAATAGTACCAAAAGGCTAAAAGAACGGAACGCAAATGGGAAATACTTGCTATAACGACAATCAAGTAGGGTTTGGCTTAACAACTCAATTCAAATTAATACCTATTTCTATTCGGTTTTACTTTTGGTTGAATATAGTTGTACTTCTTCTGCCTAACGATTATTAAAGTTAGCTATATAGATTAATTGAAAGAAAACATTTAGTCAAACACTTGAAGGTCGAAATATGGGTTCTTTCTTCTATAAATAAGCATGGCCAACTCATGAAGATCATCGACAATAAAATATATATAGAGAAACCGACAATACGTTTAAACCTTCCCTAATGTCGGTTACCAAAATGGCCTACCCCTCAACACTTCTCCTAATAACTCTTCTTAGTATTGGATTTACAGTATCTTTAGCTCAATTTCCAGTTGTTGATGTTCCTTTGGCTGGTGTCATAACTTGTACTAACACTTCCTTGGCAGCAGTCGGAACGTCCCGCGTAGTTCCACAGGCAAGAGTTGATGTTGTTTGTGGGCTTTCCCAATCAGTGCTACGATCAACAACAACCAACTCACAAGGACTTTATACCTTCTTCTTTAATCGGGTCGGAATTCCATTGTTATACAATCCAGAACAATGCTTGCTCAGGGTCGTATTACCTCCTGGCTCATGTGTATTTGTACCCCCTGGAGTTTCTATCACCTTTCCTATCATTGCCATTAGAAGCATCTTGGGTGTATTGAGCGCCTATATTCCCGGTGCACCAACCTATGTGGTGGCCTAAATAATGGAGCTTTGAAATTTATTAGATCATGTCGTTCTACATGTTAGATTAAGTGTACTATGGTCACACTTCAATGGTCGAGTTATAAACACAGTTGAATAAGAGCACTTAAAAAAGTTATTGTCGTATTATGTTAGAGTGGCGAGTATATTGTACTGGACTTGTTAGATCAGTATGCCCAAAGACATGCTTTCCAAGCATGGTACGATGTACTGATTTACATACTTTGCTAATAAATGCAGTAGCATGTTTGAATTAGTGCATCGCGGTATTAGGTATTACTTGAAAAAATTTACCTTTTTTTACGCATTATAGATGTGATGAAAGCTGGAATTGCTGATAAAATAAATATATACAATTTATAATTAAATAAATACATCAACATGCTCAAACAAGGAGTTTGTCGAGGGTAGTGCTGATGAACAAAAAACAATCATTTCTTTAATTACAAATTTCTCTATTTTTTGCTCCTTTTATAAAAGTTAACTTAAAAAGTCTATATTGCCAAAATTTAGAGCATTCAAAATGTATTTTTCAAACTTCACAGATTAACATCGCTCCAACATGGGTACACTGCGTGTAGTCTTGAATAAATAGAACAAAAATTATTTTTTTTAAATACAATTTCCTATATTTTTCATTCCTTGCAAAAAAAAAAAAATGAGTTGAAAAAATTTAAAATGCAAGCAATAGAGTGCCCAAAATATATTTTACACATTCCACATTTCAACATACCCTCAGCATATCCCATGCTGAGGATAATATTGAATAAATAAACTAAAATAAAACTCGAATGTTTTACTAGAAATTCTTCCAGTTTGGCTTACTTTATATTAATTAAATAAATATATATTGTAAGGTAAATATACTACGTTAAAGAATGCATTTCTCTAGCTCCACACATCAATGTCTTCCCAACTTGATGTGTTCTAAGGGTAAATACTTAGCAATAGACTAGACGACTTTAACTTTTATGACAAATCCTCTATTTCTAGCTCCATTTTACAAAACATAAATTGATAAAAAAAAACTCAAATTTCTTAATACAAATTCTTCTATTTTTTTTCCATGCATTTATAAAAAATATATTAATAACATTTATAATGCAAAAATTAAAACACTGAACACATTTCCTTCAAGTTCCAAATATCAATAAGTCTCCAGCATGCGATGTGCTGAACAATAAACTAAAAAAAATAAAGCTCTAATTTTTATTACAATTTCCTTCATTTTCGCGTCTTGGATAAATATGACTGATGCCATCTTTGGTTGTCATGCATACATTATATTTTGACAAATCTATAAATTTAAAATATTAACTTAGGTCACTTTTACTTTGAGTTATTAGTTAGGATATCCCACTTAATTACCTTTAATTTTTTCTTTATTTTGTTTTAACATCAGACTAATATTAGTAGTAAAACCTGCTTCCAAAGCTAATTATGGCTGGATTACAATTCTAAAGTTTTTTATATCACTTGGGTCCTGCCACGCCAAATAAAGAAGGCCTTAGAGAATAAGATTTGGATGAATGGGGAAAGTGACTAAAATAGTACCAAAAGGCTAAAAGAACGGAACGCAAATGGGAAATTCTTGCTATAACGACAATCAAGTAGGGTTTGGCTTAACAACTCAATTCAAATTAATACCTATTTCTATTCGGTATTACTTTTGGTTGAATATAGTTGTACTTCTTCAGCCTAACGATTATTAAAATTAGCTATATAGATTAATTGAAAGAAAACATTTAGTCAAACACTTGAAGGTCGAAATATGGGTTCTTTCTTCTATAAATAAGCATGGCCAACTCATGAAGATCATCGACAATAAAATATATATAGAGAAACCAACAATACGTTTAAACCTTCCCTAATGTCGGTTACCAAAATGGCCTACCCCTCAACACTTCTCCTAATAACTCTTCTTAGTATTGGATTTACAGTATCTTCAGCTCAATTTCCAGTTGTTGATGTTCCTTTGGCTGGTGTCATAACTTGTACTAACACTTCCTTGGCAGCAGTCGGAACGTCCCGCGTAGTTCCACAGGCAAGAGTTGATGTTGTTTGTGGGCTTTCCCAATCAGTGCTACGATCAACAACAACCAACTCACAAGGACTTTATACCTTCTTCTTTAATCGGGTCGGAATTCCATTGTTATACAATCCAGAACAATGCTTGCTCAGGGTCGTATTACCTCCTGGCTCATGTGTATTTGTACCCCCTGGAGTTTCTATCACCTTTCCTATCATTGCCATTAGAAGCATCTTGGGTGTATTGAGCGCCTATATTCCCGGTGCACCAACCTATGTGGTGGCCTAAATAATGGAGCTTTGAAATTTATTAGATCATGTCGTTCTACATGCTAGATTAAGTGTACTATGGTCACACTTCAATGGTCGAGTTATAAACACAGTTGAATAAGAGCTCTTAAAAAAGTTATTGTCGTATTATGTTAGAGTGGCGAGTATATTGAACTGGACTTGTTAGATCAGTATGCCCAAAGACATGCTTTCCAAGCATGGTACGATGTACTGATTTACATACTTTGCTAATAAATGCGGTAGCATGTTTGAATTAGTGCATCGCGGTATTAGGTATTACTTGAAAAAATTTACCTTTTTTTACGCATTATAGATGTGATGAAAGCTGGAATTGCTGATAAAATAAATATATACAATTTATAATTAAATAAATACATCAACATGCTCGAACAAGGAGTTTGTCGAGGGTAGTGCTGATGAACAAAAAACAATCATTTCTTTAATTACAAATTTCTCTATTTTTTGCTCCTTTTATAAAAGTTAACTTAAAAAGTCTATATTGCCAAAATTTAGAGCATTCAAAATGTATTTTTCAAACTTCACAGATTAACATGGCTCCAACATGGGTACACTGCGTGTAGTCTTGAATAAATAGAACAAAAATTATTTTTTTTAAATACAATTTCCTATATTTTTCATTCCTTGCAAAAAAAAAAAAAATGAGTTGAAAAAATTTAAAATGCAAGCAATAGAGTGCCCAAAATATATTTTACACATTCCACATTTCAACATACCCTCAGCATATCCCATGCTGAGGATAATATTGAATAAATAAACTAAAATAAAACTCGAATGTTTTACTAGAAATTCTTCCAGTTTGGCTTACTTTATATTAATTAAATAAATATATATTGTAAGGTAAATATACTACGTTAAAGAATGCATTTCTCTAGCTCCACACATCAATGTCTTCCCAACTTGATGTGTTCTAAGGGTAAATACTTAGCAATAGACTAGACGACTTTAACTTTTATGACAAATCCTCTATTTCTAGCTCCATTTTACAAAACATAAATTGATAACAAAAAAAACTCAAATTTCTTAATACAAATTGTTCTATTTTTTTTCCATGCATTTATAAAAAATATATTAATAACATTTATAATGCAAAAATTAAAACACTGAACACATTTCCTTCAAGTTCCAAATATCAATAAGTCTCCAGCATGCGATGTGCTGAACAATAAACTAAAAAAAATAAAGCTCTAATTTTTATTACAATTTCCTTCATTTTCGCGTCTTGGATAAATATGACTGATGCCATCTTTGGTTGTCATGCATACATTATATTTGGACAAATCTATAAATTTAAAATATTAACTTAGGTCACTTTTACTTTGAGTTATTAGTTAGGATATCCCACTTAATTACCTTTAATTTTTTCTTTATTTTGCTTTAACATCAGACTAATATTAGTAGTAAAACCTGCTTCCAAAGCTAATTATGGCTGGATTACAATTCTAAAGTTCTTTATATCACTTGGGTCCTGCCACGCCAAATAAAGAAGGCCTTAGAGAATAAGATTTGGATGAATGGGGAAAGTGACTAAAATAGTACCAAAAGGCTAAAAGAACGGAACGCAAATGGGAAATTCTTGCTATAACGACAATCAAGTAGGGTTTGGCTTAACAACTCAATTCAAATTAATACCTATTTCTATTCGGTTTTACTTTTGGTTGAATATAGTTGTATTTCTTCAGCCTAACGATTATTAAAATTAGCTATATAGATTAATTGAAAGAAAACATTTAGTCAAACACTTGAAGGTCGAAATATGGGTTCTTTCTTCTATAAATAAGCATGGCCAACTCATGAAGATCATCGACAATAAAATATATATAGAGAAACCAACAATACGTTTAAACCTTCCCTAATGTCGGTTACCAAAATGGCCTACCCCTCAACACTTCTCCTAATAACTCTTCTTAGTATTGGATTTACAGTATCTTCAGCTCAATTTCCAGTTGTTGATGTTCCTTTGGCTGGTGTCATAACTTGTACTAACACTTCCTTGGCAGCAGTCGGAACGTCCCGCGTAGTTCCACAGGCAAGAGTTGATGTTGTTTGTGGGCTTTCCCAATCAGTGCTACGATCAACAACAACCAACTCACAAGGACTTTATACCTTCTTCTTTAATCGGGTCGGAATTCCATTGTTATACAATCCAGAACAATGCTTGCTCAGGGTCGTATTACCTCCTGGCTCATGTGTATTTGTACCCCCTGGAGTTTCTATCACCTTTCCTATCATTGCCATTAGAAGCATCTTGGGTGTATTGAGCGCCTATATTCCCGGTGCTCCAACCTATGTGGTGGCCTAAATAATGGAGCTTTGAAATTTATTAGATCATGTCGTTCTACATGCTAGATTAAGTGTACTATGGTCACACTTCAATGGTCGAGTTATAAACACAGTTGAATAAGAGCTCTTAAAAAAGTTATTGTCGTATTATGTTAGAGTGGCGAGTATATTGTACTGGACTTGTTAGATCAGTATGCCCAAAGACATGCTTTCCAAGCATGGTACGATGTACTGATTTACATACTTTGCTAATAAATGCGGTAGCATGTTTGAATTAGTGCATCACGGTATTAGGTATTATTTGAAAAAATTTACCTTTTTTTACGCATTATAGATGTGATGAAAGCTGGAATTGCTGATAAAATAAATATATACAATTTATAATTAAATAAATACATCAACATGCTCAAACAAGGAGTTTGTTGAGGGTAGTGCTGATGAACAAAAAACAATCATTTCTTTAATTACAAATTTCTCTATTTTTTGCTCCTTTTATAAAAGTTAACTTAAAAAGTCTATATTGCCAAAATTTAGAGCATTCAAAATGTATTTTTCAAACTTCACAGATTAACATGGCTCCAACATGGGTACACTGCGTGTAGTCTTGAATAAATAGAACAAAAATTATTTTTTTTAAATACAATTTCCTATATTTTTCATTCCTTGCAAAAAAAAAAAAATGAGTTGAAAAAATTTAAAATGCAAGCAATAGAGTGCCCAAAATATATTTTACACATTCCACATTTCAACATACCCTCAGCATATCCCATGCTGAGGATAATATTGAATAAATAAACTAAAATAAAACTCGAATGTTTTACTAGAAATTCTTCCAGTTTGGCTTACTTTATATTAATTAAATAAATATATATTGTAAGGTAAATATACTACGTTAAAGAATGCATTTCTCTAGCTCCACACATCAATGTCTTCCCAACTTGATGTGTTCTAAGGGTAAATACTTAGCAATAGACTAGACGACTTTAACTTTTATGACAAATCCTCTATTTCTAGCTCCATTTTACAAAACATAAATTGATAAAAAAAAACTCAAATTTCTTAATACAAATTCTTCTATTTTTTTTCCATGCATTTAGCTCTTAAAAAAGTTATTATCGTATTATGTTAGAGTGGCGAGTATATTGTACTGGACTTGTTAGATCAGTATGTCCAAAGACATGCTTTCCAAGCATGGTACGATGTACTGATTTACATACTTTGCTAATAAATGTAGTAGCATGTTTGAATTAGTGCATCGCGGTATTAGGTATTACTTGAAAAAATTTACCTTTCTTTACGCATTATAGATGTGATGAAAGCTGGAATTGCTGATAAAATAAATATATACAATTTATAATTAAATAAATACATCAACATGCTCAAACAAGGAGTTTGTCGAGGGTAGTGCTGATGAACAAAAAATAATCATTTCTTTAATTACAAATTTCTCTATTTTTTGCTCCTTTTATAAAAGTTAACTTAAAAAGTCTATATTGCCAAAATTTAGAGCATTCAAAATGTATTTTTTAAACTTCACATATTAACATGGCTCCAGCATGGGTAGACTGCGTGTAGTCTTGAATAAATAGAAAAAAACTATTTTTTTTAAATACAATTTCCTATATTTTTTCATTCCTTGCAAAAAAAGAAAATAATAAGTTGGAAAAATTTAAAATGCAAGCAATAGAGTGCCCAAAATATATTTTACACATTTCACACGTCAACATACCCTCAGCATATCCCATGTTGAGGATAATATTGAATAAATAAATTAAAATAAAACTCGAATGTTTTACTAGAAATTCTTTCGTTTCGACTTACTTTATATTAATTAAATAAATATATGTTGTAAGGTAAATATACTACGTTAGAAAATGCATTTCTCTAGCTCCACACATCAATGTCTTCCCAACTTGATGTTTTCTAAGGGTTAATACTGAATAATAGACTAGACGACTTTGGCTTTTATTACAAATCCACTATTTCTAGCTCCATTTTAGAAAAAATAAATTGATAAAAAACTCAAATCTTTTAATATAAATTCCTCTATTTTTTTTCCATGCATTTATAAAAAATAAAATAATAACATTTATAATGCAAAAATTTGAAACACCGAACAAATTTCCTTCAAGTTCCAAATATCAATAAATCTCCAGCATGCGATGCGCTGACCAATAAACTAAAAAAAATAAAGCTCTAAATTTATTACAATCTCCTTCATTTTCGCGTTTTAGATAAAAATGACTGAAGCCATCTTTGGTTGTCGTGCATACATTATATTTTGACGAATTTATGAATTTAAAAGATTGACCTAAGCCACTTTTACTTTGAGTTATTAGTTAGGATATCCCACTTAATTACCTTTAATTTTTCTTTATTTTATTTTGAATCAGACAATATTAGTAGTAAAACCTCCTACAAAAGCTAATTATGGCTGGATTATGATTTTAAAGTTCCTTATATCAATTAGGTCCTGCCTCACCAAATAAAGATGGCCTTAGAGTATAAGATGTGGATGAATGGGTAAAGTGACTAAAATAGTACCAAAAGGCTAAAAGAATGGAACGCAAATGGGAAATTCTTGCTATAACGACAATCAAGTAGGGTTTGGCTTAAAAACTCAATTCAAATTAATACCTATTTCTATTCTGTTTTACTTTTGGTTGAATATAGTTGTACTTCTTCAACCTAACAATTATTAAATAAATAAATATATGTTGAAATGTAAAAATACTACGTTAAAAATGCATTTCTCTAGCTCCAAACATCAGATTATGTCGTTCTATATGCTAGATTAAGTGTACTATGGTTACACTTCATTGGTTGAGTTATAAACATAGTTGAATAAGAGCCCTTAAAAAAGTCATCGTCATATTATGTTAGAGTGGAGAGTGTATTGTACTGGACTTGATAGATCAGTGTGCCAAAAACATGCTTTGCAAGCATGTTACGATGTACTGATTTACAGTAAAACCTCCATAAATTAATAAACTCTCTAAAATAATAAAATCTTCCGGTCCCGATTTGGGCCTTTGTAAAAATCATCAAATTCGATAAGATAATAATTCATAAATATTACAATGATAAATATTATGGTAATTTGCTAAAATATGAAGTTTGTAATGGTTTACGCATTTGATCATTCATGGATGATTCTTGCGATGCCTTTTAGATGAGGAGACATGGTTGGGTGTTATGAATTATTTTATTTTCATATTGAGATTTATATAGTATATGTTTCATTCATCATGCATGAATATATTTAATTGGCTATAGTAGTTATTTAAGTACAACAAATTAATTTAAACATGTATTTAAGTAATTCCAATGAATTGATACATGCGTTTATGAATATAATAGTTAATTGTATACAATAAATTGATATTATACATGAATATATTTAATTAGTTACAAAGAATTGATTGGTTCATGAATATAATCAATGAAACATATATGAATTCATTTATTTTCAATACATATGTATTAAATTTGCTGAATTTAAAATGTCTCTCTTTTAATTAATAAAATATTAATTTATCGATAAATTAATATCTCTCTAAATTAATAAAATTTCATGGTCCCAAAATTATTAATTTATAAAGGTTTTACTGTACATAGTTTGCTAATAAATGCAGTAACATGCTTGAATTAGTGCATTGCGTTATGATGGATTATGATGAATATATATATATATATATATATACACTAAAGAAATTTGAATATTTTTTTATTACAAACGGTTCCATTTTTGGCTCCTTGTTGAGAAAATAGGTTAGTAAAGTATATAATACAAAATAGAGGGCTCAATACGTATTTTTAGCTATCCGAATTGTTATACACTTATCCGGACAACTAAAATAAATTTCATATACACTTATCCGAATTGTTTATTAGTTATATTTTATTATATTAATTAATTTGGCGATAATATTTTGTCTTACACTATTATAAAAGAAACCCCTTTTGTCTTACAAATTTTCGAATATCCAAATTTATCATTTAATTAATTTCTTCCATTTAAAAAAATGATCAAAATAATAATTTTAATATTTTTTAATAATCACATAATAATAACTTTTTTTTTTCTCAACCCACTACTCCATATTTCTCTCTCACATTGATTATGCTTATTTTTCCTTCACACACTTTCATATTTTTAATAAAACTATAATTATAATATACTTTTTCTATCTCACATTTTCTGTATTTTTTCACTTACAAATTTTCATATTTTTAATAAATTTGTGTAGAAAAGAATGCACATAGGACAACAACACCGAAATTCTTCTTCCCCATTCCAGAAAAAGCGCTTAATCGAAGTGTTAAATTTTCATATTTTATGTCATTTTAATAGCAAATTATAATTCATCCAATTCAATATTTCTAGAAAAGTTAATTAAGGAAACTTAAGTCTTATATAATCTTTTATGTAAGAATCTTTTTCAGGTTCCACATATCAACAAGTCTCCAGCATGGGATGTGCTGAACAATAAACTAAGTAAATTACGCTCTAACTTTTATTACAATTTTCTTCATTTTTGCGTCTTAGATAAAACTGACTAAGTCATCCTTGGTTGTCATGTATACATTATTTTATGAAAAATTAATGAATTTAAAATATTAAGTTAGGCCTCGTTTTTTTTTATGTATAAGGAAATTAGTATAAGTTAACATAGTATTTATTGTATTTTGGGGCCTGGTATAAAACAAAGTCTTATACTAATTACTGTTACACCTTAATAACTAATACCACCTTGGGAAGTGATATAAAATAAATCCCAAAGTTGCACCAAATAAGAATGACCATTGTCCCCTCGAAATTTGATTGAATAATAATAATAATAATGATGGTGATGATAATAACAATAACAATAATAATAATAATGTTAATAACAATAATAAAAAATAATAATAATAACAGTAACAAAATAATAATAATATTTTATTGTATAATAAATTTTGTAAACAATCTCTTAAAGGTAAATTTCCTACCAAAAGCATGTGAATACTTCAAGTAAACAATTGATAGAATTTATCCTATTTTGATCATATATGTAAGTAAATACCTGATTAATTATACGGGACTTTTTTTCATTCATTTAGTAAAAAATAATTCTATCATTCATTTGATACGATATTCAAAGTAAACGAGCCTTAGAGTATAAGATTTGGATGAATGATAAAAGAATGGAATGCAAATGCGGATTGCTTCCTATAATGACAATCAAGTAGGGTTTGGCTTAACAACTCAATGCAGATTCGTACCTATTTATGTTCTTTTTTACTTTTGGTTGAATATAGTTGTACTTCTTTAACCTAACAAATTTAATTAGCTATATAGATTAATTGAAAGAAAAAAACATTTAGTCAAATACTTGAAGGTCGAAACAGGGATTCCTTCTTCTATAAATAAGCATAGCCAACTCGTGAAGATCATCAACAACAAAAAATATATACAAACTAACAATACTCTTAAACCTTTCCTGATATCAGTTACCAAATTAATGGCTTTCCCCTCAACACTTCTTCTCATAACTCTTCTTAGTATTGGATTTACAGTATCTTCAGCTGTTGATGTTCCTTTGGCTGGTGTCATAAGTTGTACTAACACTTCCTTGGCCGCAGTCGGAACGTTCCCCGTAGTTCCACAGGCAAGAGTTGATGTTGTTTGTGGGCTTTCTCAGACAGTGCTACGATCAACAACAACCAACTCAAGAGGAATTTATACCTTCTTTTTTGAACTGGTCAAGATTCCGTTGTTATACAATCCAGAACAATGTCTGCTCAAGGTCACATTACCTCCCGGCTCATGTGTCTTTGTACCCCTTGGAAGTGTTATCACCTTTCCTATTATTGCCATCAGAGACATTGTGGGTATAGTGAGTGAATATATTCCCGGTGCACCAACCTTGGTGCTGGCCTAAATAATGGAGTTTTGAAATTTATCTGATCATCGTTGGTCGGTTTATGAGTACAGTTGAAATAAGAGCTTGAAAATAAGTGATTGTCATATTATGCTAAAATAAATATTGTACTATATTGGACTTGTTAGATCAGTATACAAACGAATATGCTTTGCAAGCATGTCACAATGTACTGATTTACATAGTTTGCGAATAAATGTTTGAATTAATGCATTCCGGTATGTTGTAATACTTGAACAAGTTTATCCTTTCTATACTTGATAGATGTGATGAAACTGGAAATGTAACAAATGTTGAAATGGTTTCTTCCCTTGAATTAGTACAAACCAAAGAGGAAGAAGATATTAAGAATAAACATAGATATTTGCACCCAAAAAAAACAAAAAAAACAACGAATACGACATCAAAAGTCCGATTGTAAACATAAAAAATATAGTATAAATAAAATATAGATATCACCAATTAAATTCATATAAATTATAAAATTAGCTAAAAGCATGACATTATTAGTTGCAAAATGCAGGCAAAAGGTTACATTTGTGTACTATATTATTTCAGAGTGAGAATTTTCAAAAAAAAAAAAAATGACAACAATATTGTAACAGATCAAGTAACAAGTTAAGAAAAGAAAAAAAATTGTATTTTACGTCTCATAAGTTAACCTTTTTGTTATTTTGATCCCATTATTTTTTAATGCACCATAGTGCATTCCAAAGCTTTAAAAAGAATTGCAATTTTAGTCTCAAATTTGACGAACCATCATGTGCATGGAACAAGCTCTGTACGTCTTGAGGGTGTTTATGTTTCTCCGAGAAATTTGACATAATTGAGATTTTGGACTAAAATTATACATTTTTTGGAGTTGTGATGTTGTGGTGAATTTTAAAATAATAGGATCAAAATCGCAAGAAAAAAAAATGTAGTTGTGCAATGTAAAATGGGATTTTTCCTTAATTGAACTATGTTTCAAAATAGTTGATAATGAAATATTGACACTATTGACATGTTTAATTGTATTAATTCTTTGTTTGATCAAGACCGAGTATATATTTTATAAAAATCAATAAACACTTAGTTTAAATCATCAATTTAATATATTTAAAATCAAAGATATTCAATATATGTACAGCAATAAAAAAAAAATCATGTAAAGGGATAATGTTACAAAAATAAAACTAAATTTAGAAAAATATATCAATATAGACAACAAAAAACCTGCAAATTTAAGATGACCAACCTTATGAAATTGGAATTGCTTATAAAAGGGACTAGTTGACTATTTAATCTTGAAATTAGATAGAGTTTTTGTAAATTACTAGTTCTAATTTAATATACAATATCTTAAAATATAATAATATTGCATACTAACAAGCAAATTTTTAATTTTAAGGATTAAAATGAATATTCAACAACACTATTATTTAATAGATATAAAAAAGTAAATTACAAACAATACAATTTTGGATTTTGTATCATCCACGCCCCAATTGAACATAGTATAAATTTTAAGTGTATATTAATTTAAAGAAGTATTTAATACACTTTGGTTAATTTTTTCTTTTTTGAAGTAAAAGTAATAAACTATTAATATTTTTTTAATAAGTCGATTATAATCATCAATATCAAATATTTATATCGAACAACTAACGTAAACTATAACAATCATATACTAATTATCAAGATTAAATATCTACTCAATACGTACTATTAAAGTAGAATAGCATCCTGCATGTCGGTGGAATTCAATCCCATAACCTTAAAACTCATGCATATACTTTGATTATTCGTATATTTACTTACATTGCGTTTGGATTGCTGAAATTGAGGGGTACGAATTTCAAATTTTCTTTACATTTGTCTCGGTAATTTCATATTAGAAAGGATTTTAAATCATTTCATCTTCATTTTAAATTCTTTTTATATGAGGTAATTTGAAATCCTTTTTTTTATTTTTTTTTCTTTATAAATTCAAATCGTTCCATCCGAATATAACCTTAAATAATAAGATCTGAACCAATGAAAAAAAAAAAAAACTAAAGTCAAAAAATAGGGTAACCCAAATGGAGAAAGCTTCCCATAAGAATATCCAAGTAGGGTTTGGCTTAACAACTCATAGTAGATTAGAACCCTAGAAATCCTCTTTCAAATTTCTTTTACTTCTTGAAAACACTTGTACTTCTTTTACCTAACAATCACAATTTGTAGTTGACTTTACATTTGCTGGTAATGTGGTCTTACAAATACTTAAACATTATCCTTTCATATCTTTTATCTATTTAATTATGGGTAAATATGATCAATTTAATAGTTTCCACTGTTTTTAAAATTACATACATGCAAAGTGTCACATGTATCTTTACAGAAATTCATCATATGAACATACATCTTCAGAAGATTTAAAGTTTATAAAAGTGTAAATAGAATTGAAATGAACCCATTAATCACCATACTCAAAAATTGATTAGAAGATAATGAAAATCAAGAGAGGAAATAAACAATTAGATAAAAGCTTAATAGAGAAAACTGTATTTTAATTGGGTCACGTGCAAGTCATGCAGGACCAAAAATGTCACCTCCTAAATGAACAGATCATGTTGTTTGTGGATCACTATTTTTCCCACAAGTGATAAAATCAACACTCGTCAGTTCTGCAAGAATTTATTTCTTGTTTTTTCGTCAATTGTACATTCCATTGTTATACAATTCGGAACAATGCCAGCTTAGGGTTATATTACCTTTCGGCTCATGCGGAATTATCCCCTCTAGACGTTCTATCACATTCCATATCATTGCCATTAGAGACGTTTATGTATACTATAACGACACAATCCTGTCCTGTGGGATAGAGAAGCAGGGCACATGCCCAATTTTCTTGAATTTGTCTTGTGAGAATCAGGCATGTGCTCAGTACAAAATCAGAAATCATATTCAATTATCAAGAAAAATAGAAAATTGCAGCATAAGTTGGGAGTTAACCGGAAAACGTCTTTTGCCCTTAAAAATTGACTAAAATGAAGTTTGGGACTAACTTTGCAAATGTTTTGATGGTTTTGGTACAAAAAATATTCCCATAAAAGCCAACCCCCCTCTTTTATGGGACCAAAAAAGCAATTTAGCCGAATACTTTCATTTCCAATCCATGCCTTAAGCCTATTCTTCAACCATCCAATATTTGTTGAATGAAAAATATGCATGCCAACCTGCAGATTGATCCAACTCTGCATGAATTTGCAGGTATTGGCATTGATTCATGAATCCAAGGAAACTCTATCAATCTAAGCAGTATCCTATTTGTTTCTTGTGAACTCATGCAAATGCCATTGCTTCCGTTTCCGTTCGTACCAAGTTAGCGTATATGCCGTCCAGGTTGGCAGCCATTAGCTTGTCGTGGTCACCATATTCTGCCACGACCCCATCTTTCATCACAGCAATGAAATTAGCCTCTCTGATTGTCGACAGACGGTGAGCTACAACCACGGTGGTGGCTCGTCTGGACGCCTTCTTAAGCGCATTTTGAATGTGTTTCTCTGATTCCAAGTCCAATGCACTGCTTGCTTCATCTAGTAGCAGAACTTTTGATTTCTTTAGTATCGCTCGTGCTATAGCAATTCTCTGCTTCTGGCCTCCTGATAACTGTACTCCGCTCTCACCAACCTGTGCCAGATGCAGTGAAGAATTTAACTAAATTAACTGCATGCAAATATATAACAAATGAAAGTCATATGTTAGTTGCTGTAAGAATAAAGAACTACCTCTGTTTCATATCCTTGAGGGAGGCTGCAAATGAACTTGTGGATATAAGCTTCTTTTGCAGCAGCCTCGATCTCAGCCCACGAAGCATTAGGATACCCGAAGGCGATGTTCTCTCTTATGCTACCTGCAAAGAGTGATGGCTCTTGGCCTACTAAAGCTATTTGTCTTCTCAACCCCTTTAAGTCGAGCTCCCTTAAATCGATGCCTCCCATCAAAACCCGTCCCCTTATAGGATCGTAAAACCTTTGTATCAACCATATAACTGTCGACTTTCCCGATCCACTTCCTCCTACTAAGGCCACCATCGTTCCGCCTTTGATCTTGAGGCTGAAATTGTTTAAAACGGTCACATTCAGCCTAGATGGATATGCAAATGTGACGTGCTTGAACTCAAGATCAACTGGCTTCGAGCTTTCAAGTTTCCTGGTTTTCTTACCATTGTTTCCTATTGAAGGCCTGCGATTAAGAATATCAAAGACAGCAGGTATAGCTGTTGTTGCCATTGAAGTGTCTGGGGCGAGGCCAGCTAGTTGTCCAACAGAAAACGAGCTGAGTACGAGTATCAAGAAAATCTTGTAAACCACTCCAAAGTTTGTGTATCCTTGTTTGACAAGATAAGCACCAAAATAGAGAGTTAGGGTGTAAGCTCCATACATGGCACCTTGAGATAAGCCAAGAACCAATCCAAGAATTTGGGACTTTCTGACTGATGTTTTTTTGGGCTCGTATAGAGCTTGATCAAAGGATTGAACTATAAGCTCCTGTGTGCCAAACGTGGCTACGGTTCTTATACTCGACACTGCCCCTGCAGCGATCGTGCTAGCTCTGGCATAAGATTCGTTGTCTATTTTTGGGCCAATGTTGATGAGCAAGTTCAAATAGCTAGCACCGAGTGTAAATGGGGTAACAGCAGCAGCCAACAAAGTTAATCTCCACTCAAGAACAAACGAGACTCCTAATCCAACACCTGCGGAGCTCAAGCCCATCAGCAGGACGGTGATACGATCTCCGAGAACTGATCGGAAGCTCACACAATCCATTGAGAGCCTTGAAACAAGTATCCCAGTTGAATTCTCACTTGAATCAAACCAGCCAGGTTCTTGTCTTAGTATAGCTTTGAATAACAAATCTCTAACTCTTTTAGTGAGCTTTGTTCCAGCCCAACCACAAAAACCTTGTTGGCCAGTCATGGAGATTATGCAACCAAATCCTAGTCCAACTAGCAACAAACAGAGGTGTCCAACGTCCTTTTTCAGCTTATGCATGTCTTTGAGAAAGTAGACTCTAAGAGCTTCACCTAGAACTAAGGGAAAGATTGAGAGAATTGCACCTGCAATCATACCCAGTAAAAGCCCCATTATCAGCATAATGCCCTCTGGTTTCTGCAAATTCCAAACATCTGCAAGTTTATATCTTCTCGAATTCTTTTTATATTCTTCTTCCTCCTCAAACTGGATGCCTTCTTGTGTAGATTTTAAGTACATTGATTTTGATATTTCATACACTTCTTTTGCTCTTGATGTGTCCTGTATAGTTTTTTCATACTCGTTCATATTCTTCAGTTGAGCGTTTCGGTTCTGCACAGGTTGTGAGATCCCTTCTGTTGCCAGCTTCACAAGGTCAAAATACGCACCAGCTTTTTCCATGAGCTGCTGATGGTTACCAATTTCGACTACCGAGCCACGATCAAGTACAACTATAGTGTGAGCATTTCTGACCGTTGCTAGCCTGTGAGCTATGACAATGGTGGTTCTGCCTACAGATATCTTATCAATAGCCTTTTGAACCATAACTTCTGACTCGGGATCTAAGGCGCTTGTGGCCTCATCCAGAAGGAGGATCTTAGGATCTTTGATCATGGCTCGAGCAAGTGCTATACGCTGTTTTTGGCCACCAGAAAGTTGAGTTCCTCGATCTCCAACCTGCAAATAGAAGTTTTTAGGAGATGTAATTGGATAATTATACCACATATGCATGTTAGGAAAGATTTGAGAGTAGTCACAAGTTCTTGATATCAACCTCAGTATCATAGCCTTGAGGAAGGCCAGAGATGAAATTGTGAGCATTGGCGGCCATGCAAGCCGTAATAGCCTCGTTCTTGGTTGCATTTTCCTTCCCCATCATCACATTTTCAAGTATTGTTGTTGCAAACAGAACGGGTTCTTGACCAACCATACCTATTTGATTCCTTAGCCATTTCACTTGCAATGTTCTCAAATCATAACCATCCACAGTGATAAATCCTGACAAATTTAACTCAAATACATGGTTAGATATGATGAAAATTCGTAAAATTGATATAATTGAAAGTGTGACTTGTAAGGATCTTGGGTGTTTCCAGCTTCTGCTTTCAGAGAAAAAGAAAATTTTTTAGCTTACCCTGATTCGGATCATAGAACCTTTCTATAAGAGCAAAAATCGTTGACTTGCCACCTCCACTGGCACCGACTAATGCTAGAGTCTTGGAGGCAGGGATCACTAAGTTAAGAGATTGGAGAATCGGGATTGTTGGACGAGACGGATATGCAAAAGAAACACCTCTGAATTCGATTTTCCCACGCATGCTTGATGGTTTCCTTCCCTCAGGACTATATGGATCAATTTCTGGAATCCTGTCAATTACTTCAAACACTCTGCTAGCTGCTACAGTCCCTTGTGAGAACTGTGCAAAATATGACAGCGCCAACGCCAATCCCCTATAGTAAGAAGCGTAGTCTTTATTAGACCTCATTGTTTCACGATCAAACAAGTAACAAATGAAAGCTTTTTGTCATCCATTCAGTTCGAGAGAGTGTCTTTTATTGTGATCAATAGAGAATTTATTGGTATGTGTTTGTTTTTGAATAATGATAGGAAAGAACAAGGGAGTTTTACCTGCCCCCGACATTGACACCAAAGAAACAAGCAATGGCATCACCGCCTTTGAGTTCGTTGCGAGAAACTAAAAGTGAACCATACCAGAAAGCCAATGCCCACGTTGAGTAAGTAACCAGATAGATCACCCCAATTCCTGCTCCCTTAGCAAAGCCGAGTTTTGCCCCTAACGGTACTGATTTTTTAAGAAAATCAGCATACTTCTCAGCTAAAGTATCCTCTGCTACAAAAGAAATCACAGTTCTGATGGAACTTATGGCTTGTTCTGCAATGCTACCTGCTCTCCTGTAAGAGCCCTTTAAAAATGGAAAAGAATTAGTTGAAGAATGCAAGGGGAAAACATAGGCCGACTAATATGTTTATGTGGTAATAGCTGTGTTTCTTTTACCTCTTCTTTTGCAGTTAGGCCACCATATATAGCCTTATAGGCAATGCCACAACCCATCGTCAGTGGGGTCACTGCTAAAACTGCGAGGGACACCTTCCACGATTTCAAGAACCCAACGATGTAACCACAGATGAAGGTAAATATATGATGCACGAAATGTGCCATCTGCATTGCAAATGAGATGGTCAAAATTGGTTTGGAAGAAGAAATACGACAAACTACATGCAAAAGCTCTCAATTGCACACAAAGCAATAAAATGGGATGTTCAGCTTGATGAAAAGAAGTGCAAAGTTCAATTATTAACCATGATACTACTGTAATATTGAGGAAGACAGAGAAAATAACTGTGAACCTTCTCTGCCATCACTTCTTGGATTTGTGCAACATCACTGGAGATTCCATGCATGATATCACTAGTACTTAACTCCGTGTCAAAAAATCCTATGTCCTGTCGCAGAACTGCTCTTAGATACTCAGTTCTTATCCTATGTGCTGATCTTTCCCCCACTATTCTCCAGCAAGTGATCTCTGCCATGAGATAAAAGAATAGGATCATTATTACACGCCACAAGATATAAACTTGAGGTTTGATGATTGGGAGATACGAGAATCAAGAAAGTGTTTTGTAACCTAAGTAAGCTCCCACCATAACCACTGCCGCCAATCCAGTCATAAGCAGACATACCTAAAAGAGATAAAACATCCCAGCATTGGATCACAGTTCAAATTGTTGCATTCATAAAGGCAATTGGAGATAAGAGTACATTATTCGGCTAATCTTTAGACAGTGGCCTTCATCTTCTGAGATTTATCAGATAATAGTCATTAAATTTGATTTAAATGGTGCTGATAAACCTTATTGTATGGTCTGCACATGACAAAATCACATACCTTATTAACGTCCTTCATCATCTGATGTTTGTCCTGGTCTTGTCCTCTGGCAAGTTTGTTAACAAAATCCCCGAAAAGAAAAGAATACCAAGGAAGAGAGCCTCCATTGATAAAAGCTCCCAAAAGTCCAAAGAACATGAGTACTAAGTCCAGCATGGTTGAATACCTGAACAAGCTAAACAGCCCAACTGATTTTGGCGGCGAAGCTTCATCTTCTTCATCATCTTCTTCCACGTATGCTGGCTCACGATCAAAGTCGCCATACCCTTTATCAGCCCTGTTCAGATGATCATGGTGGCTGTGATAACGATCACTAGTATTAGCAACTTCCAAATTATTACCTACTTGATGACCGTAGTGCTCCTCATGGCCATGGCGACTATGTTGCAACCTATGATGAAGATGATCATGCTTTCCATGATCATCATTAACATTTTCATTCATATAAGCATGCGAAACAGAAAACCATCGTGGATCCTGATGATTTTTGCATTCACCATACGCCCCTATCAAGCGAAGTTGACGCTCTATGTCTTGTGAGGCACCATAATCAGCCGTACTCAACTCATCCTTGCTTGCAGAACTCCCTTCTCTGATGATCGGCAACGTACCAGGCCGGCGGGTATGCTCCGCGGAAGTGTAACTCCTGTCAAAAAACGAACTTCCATTATCAGCCCTAGCAACATAACTCTGAAGCTCGAGCCTCCCTGGATTATAACCCGAATGAGAAGTCTCATAGTAAGGATTGGTGAAGCTCTGCAGGAAACCGCCATAAGTGTGTGAAAGATAGTAGTCATTGGCTGATCTCCTAAAATTCCGCCTGGATGGATTGGTAGCTGAAGTGGCTGTCCATGGACTAAGTGCTGCCCCAAGATTGATGCTATCCTGCCAACCGGTCGGCTGAAACTGCCATGATAGCTCGCCTTGCCATGACCTGTCATCGTCAGTGGCAAAAGGGGTGACCGGAGTGGGATTTCTCCGCCTCCACGGGGACCGGTGTTGGGAGAAGACATAAGAGCTTGAGCTTGAAAATGAGGTGGAGACATGATGATGATGATGATGATGAGAAGTGGCAGGAGTAGTGTGCCTTGGCCTTTGAGGAACATCCATCCAAGAACTGTCGGTCTCAAACGAATGATCAGCCATGAAGAAGTCGATGGAGTCTATGTTGTCTCTATGTATGGAATGGGAAGAAGAGGAGAATGGAGTAGCTGAAGCAGGACTTCGCATTTAGAACACAATATTCCCAATGAAGGGAGTTGGTTTAATCGCCTTGTTTCGACAACTCAGAGCAACAATGCTTAGGATTCTTCTCATCAACTTGTTGGCTGTTTGTGTTGCTCGACTGTGTCAATCCAACAGCTAACGACTGTTCATACGATGAATCAATTTCTCGTCCTTATTCTGTAATGATCATTTGAATTATACCAGAGTTGTTGAAGCTTAGATACATACATAATCAGTTCTTGGCCGGCTGCTCCCTCTCTGTTAACAAAATTCGTGGGCCGGCTCATTGTTATGGTTGTGTATAGGGCGGGCAAATACAATTGAAAGAAGCATTCACAAAAGTTGAGGAAATAGACTTTTCTCATTGTTTATTGAGTAAGCAGTCAAACACAGAGGTTCTTATAAGTATAGTATAGTATAGATGTTGGGTCATTGTTTAAAATAGGTCACCTTGGACTTGGAGCTCTCTTGCTTCTAAACAACCCATTTGGCATGCTAATGTGCCATCTCCATTTTATAATCCCTCACCATACCCAAATTTTTTAACCAAATCAGATTCAGTCGAATTAAATCAATTATATAGTAAGTGTGATACATTTGTTATTTAATTAATCACTTTCTTTGAATTATATACAAATTACATAACAAATGTGTTGCATTTTACAAATAATTAGTTTAGATCATGCCAAAAGGTTAGAATTTCCCATCAGCATATCCCAAAATGGTCCGTGGGATCAACTATCAAGAAACAGATGAATTATACATGATCTTATATAGTTTGGAAAATTACATTTATAAAGCTAACTTTTATTTTGGTCTAATAAATAGATCTCTCAATTAGTCAAAATTTATCAAATTTATTGATATTACAACAACAACAAAAAAAAAAAAAATGCATGAAAATTCATGATTATCGTCAATTGATTTATTATTGACCAAACTATCATATACATCTTCACACACTAATTCACGTAAATATGTACATCTTAAGGTAAAATGGGCTAGCAAAATGATGCATAATGAATTAATTCTATAACCCCAAAAGAAGATGGTTAAGTCAAATTTCTTATTTTAGTAGTGCAGTTGCCCTCTTAATTCTCAATGTTATTAGCGCTTCCATCACTGACGCAAAGTAAAGTTTTCAAGTAAGGATTTTTGGGGCGGGTTTATCAAAATTCGAGATCGAGCCTGTCAACATGGACCGTTCTTACGGTTTGATTATGATTTCAATTCCGGGCGGGTCAGAACTCATTGACTTAGGTTGTGTTTGGATGAACAGACAGAGATTAGAGAATTGGTTCTAAGTTAAAATTTTAAATGATTCCACTAGGGTGGATTAATAAGCTCAAATAAGGTGCTAGAAACAATTCCAAATTTGTTGTAATCTAAAATTATTCAAACATATTCAATAAATTTATAATTATGGGTTGATTATATTTAGACTCCCCCTAAAAATACTGTATTACACTTCCTCCCAAAAAAGTTTCAGAATTACATTTATACCCCATTCAAAAATTCATTGTTTACACCTGACCTCCTTACATTAGAGTTTAGACGAAAAATGTTGACATTCGCAAAAGAATTACATAAATTTTTTATTTTATTCCTCATTTAATATCTTTATGTAATAATTTTGTACTTATAAAGGAAAAGATATAGTAATGCTAACCTCACTTCATATATATATATATATATATATATATATATTACATTTTATTGTTTTATAAGTATAAAAGTATATTTGGAAACATTAAATGAGAGACAAAAATAAAAATGTATGTAATTTTTTTTTATAACACCAATATTTTTCATTTAAACCCTAATAAAAAAGGGTCATATGTAAACGGAGAATTTTTGAAAGAAATATAAGTGCAATTTCAAAAGCTTTTGAAAGAAAGTAATTTTGTAGTTATAAATGGGGTTTAAGTGTAATTAATTGTAGTATTGGTGAACTTTTAAGCACTTCAATCCAAACATAATTTTAGACAAGTTAATTAATCTAGAAATAAAATGAAAACTTTGATGGTGGGCTAACTATTATGTTCTTGATTCCTATGCTTTATGTGGTAATTAAGGTTAGGAGAGGCACAGACATTTGTGCAAGTGGACACAGCAAGACAAATTCATTTTCAAATGATTGGAAAAATTAATCAGATATTGATAGAGTTAATTAAGTCAAAAAGATACCCTAAATGATGATTTTACTTTACAAAAAAGATTAAATATTTTAAAAAAAAATTAATTTTATTCTTTATTTGAAAGCTCCAACTTAGGTGCAACAAAAACATGATTACATGCACGATTTTCGGATAAGCAATCGAACAAGTCAGGACAACAATTTCCCAAATGGATATGATGATGAGATTTGATGTGAAATTTAGACAAATTAATATTAATTCATTTATTAATATTGAAATTATTTTATCAAATATTAAATTAAAATATATCGACATGTATTGTGCCCACATGATACATAAGACGTATCTTTTAAAAAATAAAGTACTTTTCAAATAAATCAATTTATTTGTGACCTTGTTGATTCGTCTTTTCTCCATTCAAAGATCAGTCTCCTGACTATGTGTTTTCACTTTGAGAATTATTGCACACGATGAGATGTAGAATGAGCTTTTTACTTTTCAAAGAAATTTTTCTACAACTATATATAAACGTTGGTTTATCAAAACTATACAAGAAAAATACTTCAAACTGTTGATTAATCGCCAGAGATGACTTAGAAATTAGAATCAATAGTTCATTATTAAATGGATCTTTTCGTTCTAATACTCTATTCAAGAATTATCAGTATTTATGTAATCTGCAAAATTTGACGTTTTCAAATTCAATTTATATATATAAAAGAAGAAAAAAAGAAAGAAATTTCTTGGAACTCATTTACCAAAATTATCACTTCTTCAGTGCACTTTTTACCTTACTAGGGTATAACATAAGCAAAAATCATTAAATTCCCAAGGGTCTTTTGGTAATTTCCCGTGTGGAACATTTTCTGGGGCTAAGCTAGTAATTAAATTGGGATTTATAGGGCCAAACTTTAATTTAAGACCGGAAATTCATAGTTCCATTACAGGCCCACGAGGTATAATGAGCTCTACGTTGTCTAAGTCTAAGAAAGTAGATTAAACATTTGATGTTATTTTCCCTTCAATAAACTACACATTCTTTTTATTTATTTATTTTAAGAGTAATTACAACGATCTCTCATAAAAATTAATATAATTATAAATATTTTTTCGTTATTTGAAAATTATCAATACAGTCTTGATTTTAACGGTGATCTAACAATTAGTTCCATCCGTTAGTCTCTATAAGGTTTCATCTATTTTTTATGGTGAACTGAGCAAAATTCCCTTGTGGACTGATAATATAATTTTATTTTATTTTATTTTTTATAGACTAAAAGGATAATTTTTTCATTCACTCCATCCGATTGTTTTATTTTTTTAAATAGGAAGATCAAAATTGACAATTTCATACTACATCTAAGAATTATATAACTTTATCCAATATTATGAACGGTATTTATAATTAATTATGCCAAATTTAAGATAAAATCATTGTAATTTACTTTTATTTTAGATTAAAAAAACCTCATATATTTAAGTTTGATCAAAAAACATGAAATTTAATTTCATAGACAATATACACTTTAATTCTGTTAACGACAAGCTATCATTCAAGAACGTCTAGAAAACTTCACCGACATAAAAAAACATTATAAGTTAGCTCACTATACTATTATTAAAAAAAAAAAGTGTTTTAGACATAAAGTGGCAGTTTTAATATCGCTATATTAACTTTTTATGAGTTTAAAAATGCCTCATAGTTAAGCTATTATAAAGAAAAATGTGACACAGTTATAAAGTGGTAATTTTGATACCACTACATCAATTTTTGTAATATTAAAAATGCCCTTTAATTAATTTCTATCTATACTAATATAAAAAGTTGTCAAGAATATCTCTAAGTTGGTTATTTTTTCTCTCTCTTTTTATTATTTTTTAATGTAATATGTTGATTTATATATTTTAATCTATAATATATTTGAAAAATATGAAAAATTATTTATTATATATAGTGTCGACACAATGTGCCACGACAGTTACTATTTGCATATATTTTTTCTCAAAAAGCTTTTGGTGGGGGGGGGGGGGGGAGATAGAAGGGCATGTTCTTGGGGTGGCCCTAAGTATGAAAGACATGAAAAACACAAAGTTACTCAGCATACCCAACCCTCAATTAAGTCAAACACACCACATACATTACACACTGCCCACCGACCACTCATTTGATGGCCCACCTTTTAATTCAAATCTAAGCTTTAATAATTTCATAAAATAAAAAAAACAGAAAATAATATAAATAAATGAAATATATACAGAAATTGGAATTCCAGATGTAAATGCATAGATGTGGGGAATGAAGGCAAGCAAACTTGATCACAACTTCTACTTTCCCTTATTTAGGCATGTTCTTGGAGTGCAACATCACTTATGGAATTTTTTTTTTATATTATTTATTTAGGCATGTTCTTGATTTATTATATTATTTATTTATTGTGTGTGTAGGAGTAGTATATGTAAAAAAATGGAGTTAAAAGGGATTCAGCGGGAGATAAACAGAAGATTAAAACATGGTTTCAATGGATCTAATAAGAACCAAATATTGTAATGGACTCGCAATAAATGATAGATAATATGATAAATATATATTAATAATTATACAACATTTTAGCATAAATACTTTTATATTTAGAGTAAATTACAATTATTTTTTTATGAGACCCGTTATAATTAAATACCTCATTATTATTTGAAAAATTATAAATACCTTCTGATTTTAATGTTCATCTAATAATGAGTCTTGTTAGTCTCCTCTAGTTTATTGATAAACTATGTCTCTTTGAATTATGAATTATAATTTAATATATTTTTATGAACTAATATGCCCATTGAATTATTTATACCTATCCTCAAATTCTTTAAAAGAAAAATTAGCAAGAGTAAAGTATGAATGTCCATCTCACCGTTCAGGGAATACATAATTATCTTTTATTTGAAAGAATATTTATAATCTGTCAAACAATATAATATATTTGTAATTATGTAAATTTTAATAGAGTTAATTGTAATTTATTTTTGTATTTATTTTAATCTGATAAATACTAATTAGCCCCATCAAATTTTAATTTAAAAAAAAAAAAGGAGGAAGATGGGGAAGAAAATCTTACATGACAACTGTAACCCCCCCCCCCCCCCCCCAAGTCCACATGACTTCGTGACGGGCTAGAAAGTTCCAACTGAATTAGCTCTCCTTTTTTTCTTTTAAGTGTGTCCATTTATATATAAATTAATTAATTGAATTAAGATTTGGCCAAATCATGTCACGATATTCTCAGCCTAAACCATAAGCTTAATCATAATCGCTCTTAAGAAGTATGGGTTGTCTTTATAACCAACAAACATTAAAATAAACTCTAGACAACCTTAATATGACTATAAGGTTATCAAATCGAACCCCATCAACATGTGGGATATTGTTCTACTTTTATAATAAATGTAATTTTACTTTAATAGTATGTATTGATTATATATAATTATTTGATATTAATGAGTAATCATATTATTATTATTATAGTTTTGAATAGTTATTAGATATAGTTCTATGAATATTTGAAATTGATAATTTTAAACAACTGATTATATTGAGGTACGATTGAATTACACAGATGTTGTTTATTTTTTATAAAATTATAACCACACATTCAGAAAAAGTAGTTATAATGTTATAAAAGACGGAATATATATATTTTGCTACAAAAGAGTGTCGATATAATTTATCTCTTTTTTTAATTGAATATGGTGTAGTAAATTTTCTACATTAAAATATCTTTTTATCATATTTATACAAAAATTCAGTAATAAAGAAAGGGAAAAGACGATGTTAGACAAACCGAAAATCCGGTGGAGTAGTAGCGGAGAGGAAATTGAAATTGGTTGGACTTGACAGGAGGCGAGGACAATTTTGACATTTGAGTAAGAAATGATAAAAGAGAAGAACATCCACATTCCACCCAGTCCATAGGCGACTGTCTCTTTTGTCTTTTCATCTCTCTCTCTCTGAGTGCAGTGAAGATTTCAAACGTTAGATTACAAGTTTACAACAAACAACAAAAGTGTAAACAGGAAAAAATACTAAAACCAGAAAAATAAAAGATAAATCGAAATTCATATTTTGTCTGAAGCACAAACCCATAACACCATCGCCACAGGCACACCACTCCATTCCTTCACCCTCCTCTCTCTCTCTAAATATTTATATGTATGTATGTGTATTTGAAGAGAGGAGCTGCGCAAGAAAGAAACCTATACGTATACGGTCTACATACGCCCCGTTTTTACTAAAAGAAAGGAGTAAAGCAAAATCCAAAGCCTCCCCCATTTGTAGGGTTTTTTTGTTTTTTTTCAAAACTTTTGAAAAAACCCCCTCAAACTCTCCCATTATTTTATTATACATTCTTGGAGATTTTGTGGATAATTGACTTGGAATCCGACGATCGGTTTCCAGAATTGAAGATCTCCCGCATTGACATTGTTGAGGTCAGTTTTTGGTTTTGCTCGATCGTCTGGCGTTTTGTTGAAATTGAGTTGAGTTGGATTTGCTAGTGTTTTTTCGGTTATTTTAGCTCGTACTTCTGGTCAAGTGTTCGAATATTTCTACATTGCTTTCTATGAGATGATACTGAGTTGTGATAATGCTAGTTGAAGCTGATGTCCTGCGTTTGAATTTTTTTATGTGTGTAATCAGATCTGTGTGGATATCAATTTTAAGCTTATTTTCTGACTGATTTTGATGGGTTCACTTTGAAGTGCATTGTGCTCATTTTCTGAATTTTATGTTGTTGATATAGGTCAATTTTTCAACTAAAGATTTGAACTGAGATCTTGTTCTATTAATTATCATCTTATTAATGGTCTTATTTCAAATTGAATATATGCTTTCTTCTGGAATTGCATTCCTGATAATTCAGGAATACTTTAATTTGAATTTAAGCATACTTCAGGAAGTGCATTTGTAAATTGCTATGATTTTATTCTAACTTGTATACTGGGGTGCAGGCTGTTCCAGCAATCCATTTTATGCGTGGTTCAAAGAATAGCTAGTTTTATTTGTATAGAGAGGTTTTAGGGAATGGAAGTGCATATATGACAAAAGACCGAAACAATAATGTCATTTTCTACTATGGAAAAGATGAAGTCGGATGCGCCTCTAGATTATGCTGTATTTCAGCTTTCACCGAAGCGCTCACGGTGAACATTTTGTTTCTTTATGTTTGATATCCTTATCATTGGAGTTCCTAGGTGAAATTAGTCACTCACTGAGAGCTCCTTTTGGCCAGGTGTGAATTGTTTGTTTCCAGTGGTGGGAGCACTGAGAAACTTGCTTCAGGATTGCTTAAACCATTCGTTGCAAATTTAAAGGTTGCAGAGGAACAAGTCTCCTCTGCTGCTCAATCGGTTAGGCTTGAAGTTGGTAGACGTAAAAATGCTGAAGCATGGTTCACGAAAGGAACACTTGAGAGGTAGTGATAGTGCAACTCTCTGAGGAATTTAGTGATTGACTCTAGTAAATCTAATATGCATATTTTATAATTTTATTTGAAGGTTTGTGCGATTTGTAAGCACACCCGAAGTTTTGGAACTGGTCAATACCTTTGATGCCGAGATGTCACAGTTGGAAGCAGCTAGAAGAATTTATTCACAGGTATATTTTTCTTTATGATCTTATCATTCAAATCATTGGTGCTGTGACTGGAACAAGGCTAAATAGTATCCTATTTATTTCAGGGAGCAGGAGATCAACTTTCTGGTATGCTTTCAATTACTTATTATTAATCTATTTTTTGTTTCTCCTGTTCGGTTTCATTCAATTGATTTTGACATCTTCGCCTCTATTTGTTTTTGGAGGAAATTTCGGTTTAATTAATTAATTTGTTAAAACAGATCCTGAAAGTAGCTGATCGAACAAATTCAGAACTTCTGAAAATCTTAGTTAACGGTGTGTAACAGATAAAATCTTAAGAAAAGCTAGCTTGATAGAACCCATTAATTTTGTATTGTATGGGAAATCAAGAGAAATCGGTGGATGTGGCAAACCCGTGGAAATGTAAGCAATACCTTGCAATAACTCATTAAACCTATTAGCAACTATATTCCAGTATTCTCTTGTGTCTTTGGACTTTAAAAGAGTTAGATAGATGTGGCTGACCCTAAGCATTGATGGAATATTGCATCAGTAAGCTAAGTTCTGTAAAGGTTCATCATCTTTGCCTGCCTCTTATCTTTTCGATCCTTTTTTACTGATAAACAATTTGTTAGGCCTTCTATGTCACACAAATGTTTCCAAGCCAATCTAATAGTTATTGGCTGTTCTCCCGAAAAAATAATAGCTTTAACATGCATCTCATTACTGGATGACTATGAGTGGGTAAGGTATTTCCTGTAATCACTAGATAAGCAATCAATGAGTAGGATCATGCTGTGGTGAAAATTCATGGACTGGCGCTGGCAATGCTATTGACTGCTCTATGTATTAAACTAT
Source organism: Sesamum indicum (assembly GCF_026168435.1). NCBI lineage: Eukaryota > Viridiplantae > Streptophyta > Magnoliopsida > Lamiales > Pedaliaceae > Sesamum > Sesamum indicum. The sequence goes on from NC_142659.1 coordinate 16,995,118, forward strand.
CTTTGCATATGGGTGAAAATACGTCCCAGGCATTGCTTCTTTACCTCTGTAGGAACCTTGCCGCCTTGAATTCTGTCATACGAGGTTCTTATTCTCATAATGGAGTAAAAACCTATGACATTGAAAATCAGGATGCGAACAAAGCTATAGTGCCTCTGTTATCCAGTATTTATCTGCTACATATATCATGTATGCCTAATCTATTAAAGATATTGGGTTTACATTTGGATCTGCTGGTTTTCTGAATAGCTTTTTATATTCTCAAGATCTTTAGATTAATTTAAGAATTCTAGTATATGCAACCTCTGATCTACTTTCTCTTCTTCCCTAAAGAGGGATTGGGCCTTATGAATAGATGCCAAGTTTGATGACTCGGTTGCTACTTTGCTGTTCTGAAGAATCCTAATGTGTTTTTATTACAAGATGCTTACTGGATCTATTAATTGCTCCAGGTGGAGGTGGACCTGGGGTGACAGCTGCAGATGATGCCACAAAGTATATCCCCTCTTACCTTATTTATCTCAACTCTTCATCTGGATTGTTGTTGTTTGTATAGTTGATGGTTCTAAGCTTTTATTTGCCAAATCAAGATTTTGAGGGCATTATCATAATGGCATGAAGTCATATGATTTATATAGTTCGGCGCATCATTTGATCAGAAAAATTTAATTGATGAGGTGAAGTGTTACAGTAAGATTTCAGGTCCACTAAGCTCCTACCCAATATATATATATATATATATATATTAACATTTAAGGCAGCAAATGGATGGTTATCTTAGAAAATTCAATTAAATTGTAAACATTAATTGTACAATGTGCCTTATATTTGGTTGCTCTGAACTTTGAGGTAAATAGAAGTGAATTTATCACAGTTCAGTGGTCAGAGCTGAAACCCATCCCATTTAGCTTCTCTTGCTTGGCAAACCTCTCTCGCTTCCCGTTTCTGATACATATTCATTTGGTTCTAATGAATACAGGAAGGAGCTTCTACGAGCTATTGACTTGAGGCTAGTGGCAGTGCAGCAGGATCTAACTGCTGCCGCTGCTCGTGCTGCTGCTGCTGGTTTCAATGTCGACGCTGTTTCAGAACTCCAAATATTTGCTGAGAGGTTCGGTGCTCATCGTCTAAAGTAAGGCTTCTAATTTATTGTTTTTATTCACAAAAACAGCTCTATCACCAAAATGGTTCTCTTTATCCATTTAGGAAATGCGCCTGCACTATTCAAGCTCGCAACGAGCAGGGAAACAAGCTAAAACAAAAATAGTAATAGCTGTCCAAATAAAAACTCACCCGACCAAGTTACTTTAAGTGCACGACTGTGGCTAATTGGCCTCGCAGAAGCTGATAGTAATTGTTATGTCCTATCTAGAGATCTGGTCTCCCCTTCACTTTTCAGACCACTGATTTTGTGAAAATTTCTTACATTATTCATGTTCGGCCTTGTACCTTTTTTTTTTTTTTTTTTTCGGGGGGGGGGGGGGGGGTGGGGGGAAGGCAAATTTTCATCGATCGGCGCTGTGCAGTTTTGCTGTTGGGCCACTATGTATGGCCTACGGCCCATGGTACACGAAAAATAAATGTAACTATTGAAAATGGAGGAGATCTGCTGCGGCCACTCTCTTACTTTATTTTCTTATTTATCCTTTTTCCTTAAATAAATAAATGCTGTTTTTTTCATTTTATAATTTTAAAATACTAATTATACTTTTTGTTTTGGTCTTTGCAGCGAAGCTTGTGGCATGTTCATATCGCTGTGCGAGAGGCGGCCCGACCTCATAAACCAATGGAAATCCGGACCCGAAGACAGGGCCGTCCGCTCCTCATGTGGGTCGGATATGTCCATCGACGACGACCCGCCCTCCCCCCAACCCCGGCAAGAGGCCGCCACGTGTCAGCAGCCCAATCCCGCGGCCCCCACCTTTCCCTTACGTCGCGCTTTCAGCAGAGAATCCAGTGTCGAAAGGGACGACGGAAACAAGGCGAACGACACTGTTGGAGAAAAAGACGGGAAAGATGAGACCTTAACTCCTGACCAAACTGGGTCGACACAGGCGAGCCAGCCAGCGAGGCGACTGAGTGTTCAGGACAGGATAAACTTGTTCGAGAACAAACAGAAGGAGAATTCTGGAGGAAAGCCCGTTGTGGTAAAGTCTGCTGAGCTGCGGAGGCTGCCGTCTGATGTGTCAACAACGGGGGCAGCTGCAGAGAAAGCGGTCTTGAGGAGGTGGAGTGGAGCTAGTGATATGAGCATTGACTTGAGTGCTGAAAAGAAGGACGCTCAGAGCCCATTATCTACTCCGTCCTCCGCAACAGTTTCTCACGAGAATAAAGTTTTGAATTTAAATGACGATACAACAAAGAGTTCTTTCGTTAAGCCAGAGATAAAGGTTATTCCTAGTTTGAGTAGGGGTAGTGATAGCAGACTGAAAGAGGGTTTTAATAAGTCTGAACAGTGTTCCGAGTCTAGTAAGTCAAATTTTAATTTGCTTCCCGGTGAAAGTGATGGTTTGAAAAATCAAGTGCTTGGCAAGACCCAGTCAAGGTCTTTTATCATCAAGGCTGACAATCAAGAAAATTCAGAAGAAAAGTTGAGAAATTTGGTTGATGGGAAAACTGAGAGTGCTTCTCTTTTTGGGCATCAGGGGAAGCTGAAGGATTCGCAGATTGGTGAAGATCTTAGCGGGGCCCAGTCACAAATAGCTGGGGTCAGGGATCAGGGTTCATCACTGTCACATGTTAGGCGTATTGGAAGCAAAGGTGGTGGTGGGGTTGATATCCTGAATCAAAGACAAGATTCTGAATCATGGGATGAGTCTGTTGTAGAAACAAGTTTGAAGTCTACTCGGAAGGCTGTGGGAGAGTCGAGGGTGATTGAAGGTGTTTCTGGTTCAAGAATTCGAGAGGCTTTTGCTGTTCGCTATAAAGGGATTGAAGGTGATTCGTCCTCTGCTCAGCAAGAGGTAAGATATGTTGAGGAAACTGAAGTAGTAGAAAAGAAAGAATTACGCACCTCTGAGAAGGTATCCAGTGGTTCTGTTTCAGGAGTTGAAGATTCTGGACCTCAAAGGATGAAGTTCAGTAGACAAAGTTCTGCAGCTGAACTGAGTAAGAAGGCAAAAAAGCAAGGAGACAGTTATTTTAGTGGAACCAGCAGGGGACCTTTTCCCGGTAAAGTTACAGCAGAGGCTCTGGAAGGCTGTGATTCTTTTTCAACGCCACCTCCAGAGAAAGCTCAAAGAATGACACAATCTAAGGGAAATCAGGAACTCAATGATGAGTTAAAGGTGAAAGCGAATGAGCTAGAGAAGCTCTTTGCCGAGCATAAACTGAGGGTCCCTGGAGATCAATCCAGTCCTCATTGGGGAAAGTCAGACGATTCACAACATGAGCTAGCTAGTGGTCTACACTACTCGAAACCAGTAGCAGATGTATCTTCTCAATTGTCTGACAATTATAAGTCAAATGAAACTGCTGGGAGTTCAAAGAACAAGAGCAAGTTCATTTCTGCCTCTGCCGTGAAAACAATTGATAGCCAGAACTATGGTGATGCTTTGAGTAAGGATTTTTCTGAGCTTAGTGTTGCAGAGAGTTCTCGAGGGAAATTCTATGACAAGTATATACAGAAAAGGGATGCAAAGCTCAGGGAAGATTGGAGTTCCAACAGAGCAGAGAAAGAAGCCAGATTGAAGTTTATGCAGGATAGCCTTGAGAGAAGTAGATCTGAGATGAAGGCCAAATTTTCTGGATCTGCAGACAGACAGGATTCTTTATCCAGTGCTCGTCGTCGAGCTGAGAGACTCAGATCATACAATAGCCGGTCAATTATGAAAAGGGAGCAGGTAGATTTATGGTTATGTTCTGGCTTATATGGCACTAAACCTGGAACCATCTTACTATATCTATTTACTTATTTCAGGAACCATCTTATGTGGATTTTTAACAACCGTTTAGAACTTTCCTTTTGACAGCAATATTTAGATTTTTATGATAGCGAAGATGATGAGGAAGCACTGGATTTTGTAGAGAAGAATCGTCCTCGTGAAGATACCGCTTTTGATGACATCTCTTTCGGCGATGGTATTTCTAGGGGTGCACAGGGGAAGAAGCTTTTGTCGAATAACCGAAGTTTGTCTTCATCTACTCCTCGCACCTCGGCAGCCCCTGCTCCAAGGTCTTCCACCAAAACATCCACAAATACTGGTAAGCGAAGACTGCAACCTGACAATCCGCTTGCACAATCTGTCCCCAACTTTTCTGACCTGAGAAAAGAAAATACTAAGCTTTCTTCTGGAGGCACCAAAACAACTAGATCACAATTAAGAAACTATGCCCGCAGCAAAAGCGCAACAGAAGAAGCAACTATTGTCAAGGAGGAGAAGCCACGCCGATTGCAGGCAATGAGGAAAAGCTCTGCAAATCCAAGAGAGTTGAGAGAAATGTCTCCGTTGGACTCAGATGGTGTTGGCTTGACACCAATAAAATTTGATGAGGAAGTTCAGAGAACTGTTGGGACCAAGCCTTTTCTTAAAAAGGGTAGTCGTGCCAGCTTTGTTTCTCAAACAAGTATTGCAAGGCAAAGGGCTTCTGTGGGATCTGAGCCTGCAAATAATGTAGATGAAAACAATGAAATGACATCTGGACCTGATGAATTCGGGATTACTGTTAAAGATGAAGAAGAAGAAGAATTTGAGACTTCGAACACTGAAGGCCATAAGGTTTTGGAAGAAGTGGAACCAATAATGAGTATCGGGTCAGAGAAGTTTGTGAATTCTGGATCTGAAAATGGTGATGGTACTCTTACATTTTCACGTGTGGACCAGGCTTTGGGCTCACAATTGCCCAGTGAAATTCCTTCGAGATTCCTGCCTGTTGAATCTACGCAAGATTGGCCAAGTGAAAGTCCTATGTCATGGAATTCTCATAGTCAGCATCCCTTTGCGTATTCCCACGAGATGTCTGATGTTGATGCATCTGTGGACTCCCCAGTTGGAAGTCCTGCTTCATGGAATTCACATTCTTTAAATCAAATGGAAACTGATGCTGCTCGAATGAGGAAGAAATGGGGAACAGCACAGAAGCCGATGTTGGTAGCCCATTCATCCAATAATTTATCCCGCAAGGATATGACTAGGGGATTTAAAAGGTTACTGAAATTTGGAAGGAAGAATCGAGGCTCAGAGAGTTTGGTTGACTGGATCTCGGCAACCACATCTGAGGGAGATGATGATACGGAAGATGGACGGGATCCTGCCAATCGGTCATCAGAGGATTTGAGGAAGTCAAGAATGGGTTTTGCTCAAGCTCAACCTTCTGATGATAGCTTTAATGAAAGCGAGTTTTACAATGAATCAGGTGATTGATGATATATGATCATATGTTACCTTTTCCATTTGCGTTTACCGGCAAATTATTTACTGTGCTGAGTTTTTTTACTATCATTCCGTCTTAATTCACATATTTTTAAGTGAAATTCTTGTAGTCATCCTCTGGAGTTGTCATGTCGTGGGTTCAGCTTATGGCTGGGGTGCTTTCCTCCTGAGGCATACATATTACTTTTGAAAAATCATTTAAAGGATCGGGCAAAATTTATCTTATACTGAATGAAACAAACGCCTCATTTTCTGATGCTTTTCTTCCTGATGATTTACTACTCATTTTAAAATTGAGCTGCATTTCTTTTTCTCGCTTTTTCTAGCCAGCTTGCGCCCTCTCTCTTACCACTTACACAAATTCACTGTAATTGGTTGATCTTCAGCTGAGTTGAATTGAGCAGTTCCCAAAATCTTTCATTTTCTTGGTAGATCTCTTTGCAGCTTTCATGTTGCTCCAGTGGTGTTTAGTTTTATGAACTTCTACAATTCTTTCCCACCTTGATTTCGGGCCTCTGCAGCTGTGTATTGCATTCAATATTCAGATTAGGGGATAAGCATTCACAGGCTTCTTGTTGATGTGTTTATTCCCTTTTCTTCTCACAGTACAATCTTCTCAGAGTTCTATCCCAGCACCTCCAGGCAACTTTAAACTAAGAGAGGATCATATTTCTGGAAGCTCAATCAAAGGTGAATTATACAATATCATGTTTTTTGGCTTCAAATTTTATTTACTCCCAAGAAGACATGAATATGACTTGTTATCATTGTCTAACTTGACCTTACTGCTTGCATCAAAGAGATAAAGACCGTCCATGGTTGATTTCACTGCCTAGGATGTTGCCATCAGATACAAGCTTATTGCTTATTTTGTTAGTCGTACTTACTGACTTAATGCATTGTTCTGCTAAAGCCTACAGAAGATTAGCTACAGCTTCTAAAACAACGAACACTACCTAGTGTGTGTATTGGATAATTCTGCTTGCTTATATATGTTAACCCTTTTCTACAGCTCCAAGATCATTTTTCTCATTATCAACATTTAGAAGCAAGGGAAGTGAGTCAAAACCTAGATAATTGCTCCCAGGATTGCTGTACATTTGCTCGGGGATGCCGTCTCTGACACCAGCATTGATAATTACAAGTATGACGCCCAATGGTTGAGATTGGAATCACCTTCCATATAAGTACAATGGTACGCTGTACATGCTCATGGATTCAAGTGGCCTTCATGAAGATCTAGTTATTTCTTGTAGTTTCAAAATATTATGTTGTATATTGTAATGAGTGGATAGTTCCAATTGGCGGAACATTGATGTGATTTTTGCAGCTAAAGTATTCTTTTCTTGCCATTGATTGTTTTGTACTGCACTTGGTGTTAAAATGCTTTTCTAGAATCAAATGTTGGGTGTGAATGAAAACACATCGAGTTACCAACGTGGTCCATATGGTTGTGACGGAGTTGTACTGCACCATCTATGTTGTAGAAAATTTCATGGCATGGACTTGCTCATGTCAGAGTAGGTGCATTAGCCGGTTGGATACACGCATAATGTTTCATCAACTTTTATATTTTGAAGGTGTATTGGGATGGTTGGTGTCATTTACTTGGTAATTGGTATATCTTGAGTTACGAGGAAAACTAGGGCAATTAAAGAAACCAAACTGAAAGCTTTTTGCATACTGCTTCATCACAAAGGATTGAGTGTACAAAACAGCGTATTTACTATTTACACCTTGTTTGTCTCGGGTAAGAAAACTAAAACAAGGAAATAAGAAAGGTCCTCATGGCATAAACATATCTACAGTTGTAATGTCATCTGGACCATTTCATTCATCTAGCAAAACTACGTTGCGTTAGTATGTACATGAAAAACGAACCCGATAGAGGGTATTATATATTTTTACAAAGATAACAATTTTTTTAAATCAAAATTGTCACTTCCTCTTCAATGATCCAAGGCACTCTGCATTACAATCCTGGCAATACAAGTTGGAATAAATTTTTAATGTTAGTGGGCATGTTGCATGCAAGAAACAAAGGTTTATTGTAAATATGAAACTCTCCAAGGACCCAAGTGCAAATAACAGTAGCATTAAGAGAAAACCAACCAATCATAACCAGTCTTACTCTCTGACTCCGAGGTGTGCAATGCTCCAGTTGCCAGTTTCCTCGTCAATTTCTTAAAGTTCCCACCAGGAGAACTTGCTAAAAACACCCCAAAAAAAGAATAAATAAGAAAAATACCCCCAGAACACCAAAATATTCATTCTCCAATCTCCATGCAAAAAGCAAACATGAAACTCTTACGTGAAAATGGCGAGTTTGGAGTTGTGGAGCCAGCCGGAGACGACGGCAGCGATGGCGAGTCAACAGAAACACTAAGGTTACGATGAGCATCGCTTTGTATGACTGTGATGCTCCGAGAAATAGGGATGAGGTTGTCATCATGGGGCGGCACCACCACGGCCAGTGGCGATGCAGCGGTGCTGGACCTGGCGGAGGAGAAAGAGTTATGTTTGCGTAGTTTTCCAAGGCCGGTTTCCGGTGTCGGCCCCGCCAGCGTTTCATCCCAAAGCTTGTGGAGAAATCCCATTATTATTAAATTAATTAATATGAAAACCAAAAAAAATTATATGTATATATAATTTTTTTATTAAAAAAAAATTGTTTTTGAAATATTTTTATTATCTTTTGTAACAACCGAAACTAGGTGATGAATATAGGTATAGTGTGAGCAATAGAAAAAGAAATGGTTATGACACCACCAGATATACGACTGTTACAAAAAAGATGGAAGCCCTAAAATCAAATAATTTTGTGTTGTTATGCGAGGAAATATGATTTGGGTTATGTCAACAATTACAGTTTTTATACACCAAATTTGTGGCTGTAAGAAGAATTGTTTAGAACCATTGAAATAAAAAAAAAAAATGCATAATCTATTTGTAGAACTAATGAAGATGGATCCGAGTCCCTCTACTACCATCAAACCCTCCCTTCCCCTTAATCTTCATTTCCCCGAAAAGGAATTTTTTGAATTTGAAAATCATAAAACTAATTGTAATTTTGGTCCAGTAATTTAAGGGAAAAAACTTAATTTTAAACGTCACGTGTCCGGCTAAAAAGGACTATTGTCAATTTTTTAGAGTTATACAACTAAAAATTAATTCGTATAGGATCAAAATTGCCACTCCCAGAAATTTAGAATGAAAATTGTAATTTTTCCTAAAATTAGAGATAGGGGCTATAAGTGATTCTAATCGAGCTGAACACAGTTAAACTTGTTTGAATTAGTATTGTTATTGAGTTTGAAAATTTATATTTGATTATTAATTTAATTGAACTTAAACAAGCTTTAATTACATCATATATGAACTGAATTCAAATACTTTAGATTTTATTATTTTTACCTGAATCTGAATCGAATTTAAATCATCAATTTCAATCGAGTATTGAATGACTTGATTTCTGTTTCAATCATAACAAAAAGGGAAGGATCCATCTAAAATTTAACTTGAGAGGCTATAACATTGGGCCAGGAGCAGAATCTATTGATGGGCTTAATTTCCAAGTCCAGATCTCTTTAATTAGATAGATGTGCAAGTATTTGTCTCGTTTTTATTAGCATAATTCCAAAAGAGAAATTGAGTATTGTCCAAGTCCTGTAAATCAACTTAAACGAGATTAATCTATACTAGTATATATAAAAATTAAAAAAAATATATGTAGAAATTTTGAATATCCACATTTATCCTTTAACTCAAATTTTATATTTAAAAAAATTTAGTTCTCAATCCACTATTCCACCTTTCTCTCTTATCTTACATGTCACATTTTTTCTTCTTACAAATTTGTGTGTTTTTAATAAACCCATGAGTAATTTATTTAATGCCATAATCCTTATTATTATTATATTAGAGCTAATGTGGGGGATGAAATTGAATGATAAAAATAGGTTGGTCGTACGCATAATGATGATGAACATTAATAATTATATGCAAGTTGGCCTCACTTTACATCTCTAATTCTAAAGGAATAAAATCAAATACCCCTAATTGATTATGATTACCCACTACTAACTCCATACTCATCAACTCAATAATTTTAGTAATATCATACATCAATATAACTAAAGATAATAAAATAGATTGAAAATAAATATCAAAATATTTAATAAAATTTGTTCGTTATTTTTTATTTTAACCACTAAATTAAAACATTAATGTAGATATGAAATCCCAAATAAATATATATATATATATATATATATTAGTAAAAAGGAACGTGGATAATAAAAAATTGATGAAGATATAATAATAATAAAAGGGGATTTGTGGGGAGGTGAAGTTGGGGAATAAGTGAGAGAAAGAAGCGCAAGTTGGACAAGTGGGGTACCAAATGCAACAAAAACAAAAGACAAGTGGGGGTTGGGGTTGTAAAGGAGGAAACGGCGGCTATTAGCGTCACCAACTCAGAATTGGGAGTTTCTGCCTCCCTGTTCTTCTTCAACTCATGCTGGGCCCTCTTCCCACGTGCTTCTGTCCACCCAATTTTTATTTTTTTTTTTAAGAAAAAGATCAAATATTATTAATATATTAATTTTCTTGAGCAAGTGGGACATTTAAAAATGTGTTTTTTAATAGTAAAAATAAATCATTAAAAAATTATAAATTTAGCAGTAATCATTTAAAAATGAAAGGTTAAAGTGGAAAATAATAAAGTTGTAATATTCACCATTTAATGAATAAAGTGTAAAAATTGATACAAAGTTGTTTTTAGCTTTTTGCTCAAGCCAAAAAATATTAAATAGTTGTTGAATTTTGAAGCAAATTAAAGATTAGAAGAAGAGAGTAAGGCAGAAAATGAAATAGCAATGTTTGTTAGATTAGATGGGAGGGAGATGGAGATCCTTCCGACCCATCATCTCTCATCAGAGATCAGACACCACCAACCACAAAATCCTACGCTCCATTCCCATTCTAATCTAAATGCCCATTTTTGGCCAAGACTTGAGCTCAATGCTCATAGCATGGAGATATCTATATGGTACACCGCCTTCTATTTAAAAAACAAATCAAAAAAATCTTTCCTTCTTACTACCTCCGGCACTTAGTCCTGTTCTTCCTCCGGCTGCTTTCCCCGCCGCCTTGCTGTTTTCCAGACGTTCCTCCCGTCCCAATGCAGAATCCGTCGTATGTGGCAGCTTTCGCCCCCAAATTGTTAGGACTCATCTCAGAGCAATTCCTCTTGTTGGAGATGCTGTACGTCTCGCTGCAAGAAGCCGGGACCGATGAAGAGCAAGTTGCTGGTGTGGCCAAACGAGAAGAAGAACCAAAGGCCTCAAAGTCATCTTGGAACATTTCGTCAAAGAGTTCTTGCAGTTCTTCAAATGTTTCGTTTCCGTTTTCCTGTCAATCACAGAACTACATTTGAACATGGCGGCACGACTCAGCCCCGGGTCGTTATTGAAACATAATTTTCATTATATGAAATTGCAAGCTATTAGGACCACGCAAATCAATATTTCTTCATAAAGGACACGATGTGAACAATTCAAGTTAGATATGTGGTTATATTCCAGTTGAATCGAGATTCATTCAGCATTTTTTCCGGTCCTTTTCTTCACATATCCTGGCTTCTACCCTCAAAAGCCATAAAAACATAAAGAGGAACTCACATCGGATTTAGTTTGGCTCATCATTGCTGCCATTTCGCTCAAGAAATCGCCCATTCCCTGCATTGTAATCCCAAGACAAACGCACCGTATCATCAATAATCACATTAACTTAAAGAAAACACACACATTTTCATCTCAATGACCTTAACAGATTAGAAAGGTCATTTCCACCCGTAATCCACCCCTCATTCGTTTTATCATTATATAATTGCAATTTGCATTCCTTCAACTAGAGCACATTGGGACCACACTTTCACTAGGACTTTCTTGATCTAAATTTTACGCTTCTTATCTCACAATAACTCCCACATTCAAACTCTATGCTCTAACTCCTAAAAATTAAATGCAACTCCAACAACAACTTGCTTCCACTTTTAGCCAGTTGTAAATACCCCCAACCCCATCCGAACCTAATAATGGACGAAAAGGGCCGCCAACTTGAATCATAAAGTAAGAACAATTGGCATTACCGACAGGAAATGATAAAGCAAAGAAATAGTTGAAGCTGCTAAAAGGGGCAAAGTAGCTTTCTTCTTGAATTCAAGACCACTTGAATCACACATTTAAAAGGGGTCACATGTAACATGTTCTCGCATTATATACTTACATTTTCGTCATCATCGTCATTGCAGTCGTAGACTCCTACATCGTACAGAAACCTTTTGTTGGCATCCGAAAGCACTAATAACAACAATAGCATCTCGTGAGTCCAATTACAGCTCAAGAATGATTGCACTCGCAATCATGTTAGGTTTTGAATAAACATTTAAGTAAAATATAACTCACCACCAATTATTATGAAAAGGGAATCCATAAAATGAACTACTGATCTAAAACTTTTTGTTTCATAGAGAGAGAATCAAGACCAAAGAATCCAAAGCATATAAAATATTAGAGCTCACACGAAAAAGATTGTTCTACTCCATCAAACATTGATTAACACAGTTATTTGCTAGGAATTGAAGTTAAGAAACGAAAATGAACTTTGCTGCAGTTAAAGCTTCTTCAACTATAGAATTTAAGCTCTTTATAGGCATGAAATAGCATGAAGATCCTTTCTTTCTAATGGAACACAAGAAATGTGATGATGGTGATACAGAGTCCTGTTACCTGAATAGGCTTGTTGAATGGCTTGAAATTTGTTCTTTGCATCTTCCACATACTTGGAATTCCCGGAAGCGGAGAAGCGATCAGGATGCCATTTCTGTTGCAGAGGCGCAAATTTACAGAACTCAATTCCCAAAAACACTAGAAAATGAAAAAGAAAAGTTCTAATACTATCAAAAATAAAACCTCCCGTTTTCACCCAAATAATTTCGAAAGCACGCAAATTCCATAAAATATCATATGATCCTCATGCATATGATAAGAACATCCGGGGAACATAAACAATCATGAGTGATTTCCCGGTAAATAACACAATGCTACTCTTATTTTCAGGAAATCCCGAGTTTTAAGTTCCACCAGCTCAAAAGGAATCAATCTTTTCTCATGTCAAGAAAACAGAGCCTTCCTTGTCTACCCCTTAAACAGTTTTCTTTCTCAGTGACTCTTTACAAGAAATGCAATATTTTTCCAGTTTTTCGTTTAAAGACAGCAAATTTACAAAAGGGTTGTTCTCAAAATTCTGACCAGTGCAAGTTTCTTGTAAGCATTCCTCAGCTCTGCATCAGTGCATTCTTTCTTCAACCCCATAACAGCATAAAAATCATTGCTTTTATCTTCATCGGCTGCCATTCCTCAACCCCACAATATAATCCAACTCAAAAACTCCAATCTTGTCGAAGAATTATAACTATAAATTCTACTGTGAAGGCACCCTTTTCAAGAACAAAAACAACTACTATCCATATATATACATATGCTTATGATGCATATAACATAATACAAATTCCTATGAGTGTGAACTCGAAATACATAAAATATATGGCTCTTCAATAAATGCTAAAAGATTGCTACAAGACGTAACCTTAGCAATTTAGAGAGAGAGAGAGGGGGAAGGGAGGGAGAGAGCAGCAGCTCTCTGTCAAGAAGCCTCCAGAAACAGGATTCTTATTATTTATATATGCAGAGGCTTCTTATAGTGAAGGGATGATGAAAAGAAGTGAATATTTATTTCAAAAAGCAAGAGAGAAAATGTTAAGGAGAAATAGAATAAGTGGGGCTGGCTCTCAGCCTCAGACAAAGGATTGTGGGGTCAATGATTAACGGCTGGGATTGTATATGGAGGTAGATATTTTGCTGGGGTCTGTCTCCAGAAACTTCTCCATATTTACTGTAATACTGCTTCTCTCTTCTCTCATTTCCCCTTTCCCTCTGTTTTTTGCTGTGTCCTTCTCAGTGTATTTGTGGCAGCTGAGTCTGTCAAATGTTTCATTAAATATTTACATTTTTACCAGTTCTCATGGTAATAAATTTTGCTGATTAGATTTAATCTCTTATTACCATAACAATTTACATTTTTTCATAATAGCATTCATTATTGGAAATTCATTGAGAGTGTGTGAGTGTGGATGCGTGGGCGTAGGACAAAGAAACATTTATTTCATAAAACTACTATTTATGTAATCTTTTTTCAAAGTCATAAACCATCATGATATTAACAAAATGGTATTACATGTTCCACTTTTATATATAAGTCATATAAATATAAATAATAAAAAATATTATACACATAAATATGCATGCAACAAAATCATATACTTTTTTTTTAATATTAAAGGAAAAAATGAGAAGTGTGTTGACTCGAAAGCAGTCAATATATATTTTTTTGGTTGGGGGTGGGGGGGTTGTTACTCAAATAATTAACAGCAAATCAAATGCTTTGGGTATGGTTACTATCAAGTAGACAAGTTGATTAATTATTGCAGTTTGGATTTGGTCTTTCTTAAATTTGATCTGAAGGGGCTGCAAGAGACTTTTATGGTTAAGGCTATCAATTCCTTGCTTGTTTTCGGTGAAGATGGGTGTGGCTCAGCAAAGTATGGCCCAAGAACGAGCTAAGAGGCCCGGGGCCTCCTTTCCTTAATACGACCGCTTTGGTGGAGGATGCCCGCTTAACATAGCTCAATATTGTAGTCTAAATATCGATGATCGATACAGCCTCAAGCTACACGTCTCTCTCTGAGGACTATGTGGCATATACTTGGACCCTCCATGTATGTGCCCTCCCGCCAGTATGGAGTATGCGTGTTGTGGGAGGTTCCCTTAAAAACTTGGACTTTAGAGTCCATTAGACTCCCTGGGGACTAGGAGTCCTCTTCAGCCATGGATTCTCTCATTCACCTAAATAATAACAGCAAAATCATCAAAAGATAGGGTCTAATTATGTCTTATCTCAACTAACTTTATCCGTCCACCCCAGGAATAGGAAGCACGATCAGTTCCCTAACGAAGGAGGACACTCCTCTATAAATAAGGATCCTACCCCCAGGCGGGAGGATACCTTCAACAGGCTGAAATCTAGCTACCATTCTGTTGCACTCATATTCCACTGTCAAACACGATTTTACTTCTATTTTTCATCATCACGCTTTATTTTCTGAATATATTTCATTATTTTGAATTATTATTCTTTAAATTCAATACTAACTTGGACATCAGAATGTTAATATTTTATTTTGCAGGTCTCATTCTTTCAAAGCTCTTTTTCAGCCAATCTAGACCCATAGCTCAAGTTCAAATCTATTGGATCCATACAATATACCACGCATTGGGTGAAAATAAAACATAATGTAAATCGCAAACAAAATTGTTCAAAAAAATTCATTATAATTAAAAAGATAGGAACAAATTTCAGACCATGAGTTTGGGCAGCCTCATTTGACACGAAGAGTAATATAATAATATAAACATAGTTAAATTGGAAACGGTTGATGGGCTTTAGCATCAGGCATTGCATTTTTCCTCTTTCTTAAAGTTTAATGTACTTATACATGAACTTTTTATAATTTAAAAAATTACATCTAATATTCATGAAGTTTACGTTCGTCTAACAAATAAGTTCCTCTATTGGTCAAAATTTATTGAATTTGCTGATATGAATAAAAAAAAAACTAACTAAAAATTGATATTTACCTTTAATTGACTTATTACTGACTTATTGCAGGTCAAATAGTAAGTTGATCGGCGTAAATATAAATTTTTTTGCTAATATCAGCAAATTCGATGAATTTTGACTAACGGAATGACTTATTTATTACATAAAAACAAATTTCGGGGGTGTTAGATGTAATTTTTTAAATTATAAAAAATTTATGTGTAATTATATCAAATTTTAGATGAAGGGATTGTAATTATCCCTTCAAAATATGTTATTGAGTGAGCTTGAGTGAGTGTTTCCTTTTCTTGTTTTTTTGGATCAGTCTGAGTGAGTATTGGCATTGCCATTGGTTGTCTCAGTTTTTGGGTGAAATTCTTCTGCTTTTTGTCCATAGCCTCAAATATCACTACTACTATTTATGCACTCATTGCTTCCTTTTTTGCAGTCAAAAGTTCAACTACTTTTACCGTTTTGCTTCTCTTTTTTCCGGTTTCCAATTTCCTAAGTTAATGAGCTTTTGACTTTGTAGGGGTAATTATTAGAATATTTATAATTTTAGAGGAGTATTTTAAAAATATTTAAATAATAAAAAAGTATTTGTATTTATGGTAAATTTTAGGAAGTTATTTAGAATTTACCCATAACAATATAATATTATTTGGGCTGAGGTCCAATCGCATATGAATAAGCAGAAGTTGCTTGCTTATAACCGTGTGCTAAGCAGCAAGTTGGGGAATTGGATATAAAGAAAAAGTTAAATTCATTTTGGCCCCCTGTAATATAATAAAATATCAAAAATTTCTTTTTAAAATTTTTAATATAAAAATTATTCCTATGTTACGAATAAAATATCACACCTCTCTTGGTTAATTCGAGTCTATTTTTTTAGAAACAATGACTAAACTACTCCTTCTAATCAACCGGTCAAACTAGGCTTATTAAAATATATTTATAATATATATAATTATAATTTATAAAAAAAATTCAAAATAACAATTATACCCCCACCCCCACCCCCACCCCATCCCTTTTGCCTCCAAATCCCCCCCCCCCCTCCCCCCTTCGCCCAAATGATGGGCGACGGTCGTCGCCAAGGGGTGAGGAGGGCGTCGGCCCTCCTCTTCAGCAGCGGCGGCATCTTTGACGTTGCTGCTGCTCTTTTTTTTTAATTATATATATATATTAATTTTAATTTAATTAAAATAATATTTTATTATATAAATAATTAAGTAATTATTACATAAAAAATATTTTATTATTAATAGAAATATACAATATTTAATTAAATAATTATTATATAAAATAATATTTAATTATTAAATACATATATATAATATTATATATTAAATATGAGATAAGAGCAAAAATGTAAAAAAAAAAAAAAAAAGTACTTTATAGGAAATCGCAGTCAAAGCGGTGTGGCCCAATTTTTGTACGGAAAGGATTTTTTAAACTTTATTTTATATCATAAGAAAAATATTTGATACTTTAATTTTCATAAGGATTTTTTAAACATCCCTATTATTATAGGGAGGTCTCTAGATTTTTCCCCATAAAGAAAGAATCAAATCCCTTTTGATTAAAGTTGAGTGTCTCCCTTCCTCTCAACTTATTATGATGACTGCAGAGAATCGAAATTCAATCTTGACCAAACATTCAAGATTTAACCCACCCCTCCTCCTGTGTGTGTTTGGGGGGTGGCACTTGGGTAGGACCTAGAAGAATCGCATTTAATGAGACAGACATGTTTGATAGATGAGTGGGTGTTTTCTTGGAGTAAAATAACAAGTGGGCAACTTGCACTTACATTTACTAATCTTCAGTCTCAAACAATTTGCAGCCACCCAAAATTGCAGCTGACGTTACACGGTCGAAGCTACTGTTTCTGTTTGGTTCTTCTCCACCATGATTTCACCTCATTATTCTAAGACATCATCTTTCACAACTTTCATCCCAACCTATAAAATAATAACATTTGATGTAACCAACATAAGTGTAAAAGACCCTCAAAAGTTAAATTTCTTTTCTCAAAACCCGTCTGTAACTAAAAAATCTTGGGGATCTATATGCTCTTTTCTTGTAGCCCCCCCCCCCCCCACCCCACCCCACCCCAAATTCCTCTTCACAACAAGAAAAATCTACCATGTTTGTTTCCTGTGTGCAGTGGGTCCAGGTGGAGTGGGGAAATGCCCACGTGATCTAATGGTACAAAAGGACTCAAATGGGGTCGAAATCACGTCCCACGGGCGCACAGCAATCGCAACTCCAACCACAAGAAAGGGAGACCACAAAATTGACAAAGTCGAAAAGGTTAAAATAGTTGTATCAGAGGAGTCAAGTCATCTTCTCTTTCTTTGATGCCCATAACTGGTTGATAGGAAAATCAAGAAATTAAACCAGAAACGGGAGATGGAATGTTACTGCTCTGGAGAAAGATGGCTCATTGAAAAAGAAACAAAAGAAAGCAGATACATATTTGCAGAGTAAGAAAGATAAGTCAATACCATGGTCCACAATTCACAAAGAATCCACAATGTCCCATTCTCTAGTTCATTTCCAACCATCCAAAGTTGAGTGTTGCTAACTTCTTGTGCTCAGCCATGAATTTAGAGGGTTCTGTATGCAGAAAGCACTAGCAAGCTAGTTCAAATACATGCTTATGGAACTAATAGGCATACCATATGAGGATTAATAATGGGATCAACCAACCTTCAGTATTGAATAAGGGAGAAAGTTAATGCAGCATATCTCATCAGGTTAATCAACTGAAAACCAAGTAATGCGTTTATCAAAACCTAATTCCTTAACTTCAACTAATTTCAGTCAAAATTGATATGTGTGTCAAATGACACTTACCAAACTCCATTTTGATATTGCTACAGTTATACATCTGATCACTAGCATCCGTATGGTAAGCAGTAATAACTTTTGCCATGCTTATTCTTTGGTCTCTGGGCACTGGGGGGTTAACTCTGCATTCTCAAAGCTTTAATCCAATCAATTTCAACTCGAAAATCACCTGGACCAGATCTAGCACCTGGAACTCCACCTTCTGCATTGACCGACAGAGACATGCCGACAACTCGAGATGGGTTCATCTCGAGCTTTGCGTCTATCACATTGCCTCTCCATGTCGGCAGATATCGAGCAAGAGGAATCTGCTGAATAGCATACAGTTAAATTAAATCTAGTCAACATTTTCAACTAAAATCATTAATAAATTCAGTTCAATCTTGTGCCAAGAACAGTGAAAAGAGAGTAGCAGCCTGCAAAACCAAAACTTGACCAGCCTAATCATTTCAGTTGCAGTAACAAGATATATGCTCTATTGTAGCAATAGTAGTTTATAATTATCAAAGCCATTCTAGAGTTTTTCATCAGGAAACCAATTCTAGGTCATCTGCTTGCTTCTGAGCAGCATATTCATACACAAATTATATATATCATGTGTGTGTCAGAGAGAGAAGGCTTGCCTTCGCAATATACCAGTTGCCTTCAGGCACAAAAACAAATGCCTGCCACGAGTTATCTTCCTGTTGTCCAGGAGAATTCACCCAATTCTCCGTATAAATCTGCATTAAAGATAGATGAAGGTTCAAATAGCTTGCTTCTAAGTTTGTAAGATGTTCAGTTTAGGTGTTCGAAAGTGCAGGATGACTATGAACTTTCAAATCACTTAAATATAAAAGAAAATGAAATCTTCTATATGTCGAGAGTATTATAACAGGCCCAAATTACTCACAGTAGAAATGTAGCATCTTCCATCTCCTTTAACTTTTAGGGCTAATGTGTCGTAGGCATCCAAATCAATGAAGCCATCAAACTGCAAAACAAGTGGATAACCAAAGGAATGACATTCAAAATGTAACGGGATTCAAGGGGGTCTATAACATACTTATTTAACTTTTGGCACCAAAGTCTACTAGGACAATCATTAAAAATTATAGATAATTCAAATATCGTACAAAATCTGCAGCTTGATCTCTACATTTTCAAATGGACTATAAGTATCATTTACCTTTTTAGATCTCATTCCACAGAAGCCACTCCTACTTATGTTCCATCTTGAACTTTCATCAACATCCAAAGAAAGGTTTCCAGAGAATACACCTATGACATACACCCACCAAAAAGAAAGTAAATCAAATTCGACTCCAGCATGCAACATAGGAAGGAACTCAATAGGTAATTTTATAAATGGTACTGAATGACTTTGTCTTGCAGACTCACAAAACAACAAGTACATTTCCAAATAATAAGAGATCCAATCCTACTATGTCTTGCAGTCTCACATGTTCCATGCGAACACCTAGGACATTTACAAAGAGGAAGAGGTCCAATTCTTACATAGTAAAAACTAAAAAGAAAATTGTCATGCCCTGTTACCCAATTAAGGGACTTCAACTGAAGGTGCTATAAATCTTTCAGATATTCCAAAATGTGGAGAGGAAGAGTTATTGTTCAAGGAAGATTCAGGCCGTAAATCTTCTGAATTATATTGCCAACTACAGAATTCAATTGAGTAAATATAATTGTTTGTTGAGACAAGATGAAATATTTACTGACCAGTCCCACTTGATCCATTCACTGAGTCTTTTATCTCCAGCGATGCTGATGACAGACCTGAAAAGATATTTTCACTGTTACAAGAATCTCAATGCATTTTCATTTTATTGCTCAATTTGTATTCTAGAAAAAGATTCTTTAAGGAATACTTTTCACTGTGAATAGCAGCTTAACTATTATTGCACTAACAAAGCAGTAACAGTGTCAAACTTTTCTTTGAAAATATCACCACAAATACCATACTTTCCTGCATGCTCTTCGAAAACTGTAGCATAACACCAAAGAGAACACAAGAATAGAAGGATTTTGTTATTTTCTTTACATAGTTGGATGTCAAAACATCAGGTTCTGAGACTCATACCTCCATACTCAGAATCTGAATATAAATGCCACCGCTTTAGCTCCTCCTTCGAGTCAAATTTGAAGATATATCTTTCACTGGGAGGGACCAAGTCTTCAAGGTTCCATGTGAGAGCTGCAAGATGCAAAGAAAATGATAAAACCACATTGTATCTAGTTCTGCAAGTTTCAGTTAATGAAAAATACAAACACGTAATTCTGCGAGCTACATCCCAAGAACAAAAATGAAGAAACAAAACTGGTCCAAATCTTTCCCCCATTATCTTGTAAATTTGCAAAAGCTCACTACACCTTGCAGTCAGAAGGAATTAAAATTATTCGACTGCTTGTCAAATTAATTAGTTTTTCTAAACTACCTCAGATAACTGAAACCAACAAAATGAACATAAACAAAACCCCAACTTCAAAGGAGTTGCATTTGTGGAGGACCAAAAATAGTTTCGAGGACCAACAAAGATAACACATATACATCACAAAATCAACATAATCCCAAAAGCAAACAGGTAGCATTGTAAAACAAACAATTGGAGAAAAGAAAAAGCAATATCAAACACTTAAACGGATGATGAAGTAAAACAATGGAAAAAGACATAGTACCTCTTTTAGTTGCATTGATTGAAGCTTGCCACAATGCACGAAACCTCGACATCTTCTCCACTATTTTCTGAGAATTCCTGAAATTCCGGAACAGAGAGAAACTTTATTTGATAATTAGTAAGTATAGATACGCCAAATTTGAGCTCCGACAAAGGCGAGTAAGGAATCAGTACTGGAAGAGAAGCAAACGAGAGATCAAATTGATTCTTTTTTCTTCCTCCAAATTCGAATTTTGCCCCTTCGAAGACTTCAGCTCAGTTGGACTTTGGAAATGAAGAGGGAGGAAGAAAAGACGAACGACACAGTCAGCAGAGTTAACTGATAAAGCGCATTACACTACTAACCGGAGGTAGAACGATTCGGCCCAGACTTCTCTGAACAACGATTTTGAAAATTATGAATGTTGCAAATTTATTCAAAAAAAAATGTCTTAATCCAATTTACTAAAAAGTAATTAATGTGCAAAATCAATTTATAATTTAAAATTGTGATTGTTATTTTTAAAATATAAAAAAATAGAAGAAATTTATGAAGAATTATTAGAAAAAGAGTACAGGACTAAAAAGAAATGTGGAAATTGAGAAAAGAATAAGAAATGGCAAAGCTTGATGGATAAGGGGGAGGTCTCAATCACCCACAACGGTGAGTGAATATCTGCTCTGCTTTTATAATAATTTATTATTTATTCATCTCATTTTAATATATTTGTTAATTTAAATTATTAATGTGTTGAATTAGTTTTTAAATTTGATTCTACCAAAAGATGTAAAGAATTACATCTCCCACCATGCTTCAATTATGTAAAAAATATAGATTTTTCAAGACACTAATTGAATTTGCAATATTAAATAACTACAGAGATGAATGCGCACACACATATATATATATATATACACATCAAAATATTGATTAATAGAAACATCTTGAAAACAATTAATAAATCAAGATCTCCAAAATAAAAATATCCATTCCTAAAAAAGTTACAATTTAGTCTTAAAGTACAAGTGAATTTACAATATTTGTCTCATACTTTTTGAAGTAATTAATATTAGTCACACACTTTTAGGGGTGTGCAAACCGGTTAACCAAATCGAACCGAATTGAATTTTCGGTTAACCAAAAGTTCAGTTCGAGTTTTCTGAAAACCGAACCGAAAAAACCGATCAAATTCGAAGAGGGAAAACAACATTATCAGCAATAATGCCAAGTATCCGAAAAGAGAAAAATAACAACAAAACAGCAACTTAAATTCTGAAGCTGAACCGAAAAGAGAAAAAATAACAACAGCTTCAGAAATGGTTAAACGGTTTAACATTTAACAGCAACAAAAGAATCCACATATTTTTTAATTTAGGCATTTCATCAAACACTTCAAAGCAAAATTGTAAGTCAAATTTTTTAAAACTTTTCTGTTTATAAGAGAGCAAAACCAGAAAACCTACCCGTCGTCGTCGCTCAGTCGCCGGTCCTATCTTTTTTTTTTATTCTTCCGGTCTCAGTCGTCGCCAGTGGCCGAAGAGTCAAGTCTCTTTCTTTCTTTCTTTTTTTTCTCTATTAGTAACTTAGTTCTGGTCTGTTTCTCTTGTTTCTTCTGACTCTTCTCTCGTAAGTGACTCAATTCTTATTTTATTCTATTTCTATCTATATATTTATATGTATTCTATAATTAATATATATTAATAATATAATATTAATATATTATATATAAATATAAACAATTATATATTATTAATATGTATAAAAATATATTTTATTTATTATATTATTCAAAATTCCAATTTTTTGGTACGGCAACAAAAAAAAGAACTGAAAAACCGACAATTTAAAAAAAAAAACCTATGACTTCGGTTTTCGATTCGGTCTGATTGGATCAGTTTAATCGTTTTCTATACACCCCTACACACTTTAGAAAAATATTATAA
Organism: Sesamum indicum; assembly: GCF_026168435.1. Classification (NCBI taxonomy): domain Eukaryota; kingdom Viridiplantae; phylum Streptophyta; class Magnoliopsida; order Lamiales; family Pedaliaceae; genus Sesamum; species Sesamum indicum. The sequence continues at coordinate 17,017,658 of NC_142659.1, forward strand.
AATTAGTCCCACGGTCTAAATTTTACAATATTTGTGATTAACTTTGCAATATTTTTCAAAAGTATAGGACTAATTTTAACATATTTTCCTAAAATGTGAAACTAATATTAGAACGATGAACTAACTCTGCAAATTTTCTAAATTACGAGACTAATATTGACAAAATATAAAATTAATATTCAAACTACCGTGTAAATTACAATTTTCTCCTTCTTTCCCAAATGCAAAAAGATTATGGGAATACAACATAAATAGCACCAAGTGTCCCAGAGAGGGAGTGTGGAGGTTACCTGTCCTTTCTAGGCTTTTCTTGAACCCAACAGAACTCTCTTCCCTTTTGCTCTTTAAATGGCGACGGCCGACCTTTTCTGCTCATCAACAACCATCACATTCACTTCGTTCGGCATATTTATCGAACGCCTTCTCTGCACATCGAATACATTCCTAATCTTCTGGTTGATCATTTACAGAGGAGATGAGCGCCGTGGTGGAAGCATTGAGCGAGCTGCTGAGTCTCCCCGAGACCATGGAGAGATTCGTGCTCTCTTCTTCTCGTCCAAACGACGTCAATCAGAGCAACCGCGGTGGAGTCCTTGGTACTCTACCGGTGGACATTCTCGACACCCCCAAAGAATACATATTCTACATGGATGTTCCGGGGCTCTCCAAGTCGGATATTCAGGTACCCAAACCCGTTTCAATGCAGAAGCTAAGAACTTTGCCTTCACATTAAACGAATTATCTAAGATTTTTGGGTGTGAATACAGGTCACAGTTGAAGAGGAGAACACGTTGGTGATAAAGAGCAACGGGAAGAGGAAGCGGGAAGATGGGGAGGAAGAAGGGTGCAAGTATATAAGACTGGAGAGGAGGCCGCCGCAGAAACTAGCTAGGAAATTCCGGCTGCCAGAGAATTGCAATGTGTCGGCGATCACTGCAAAGTGTGAAAATGGGGTGTTGACTGTGGTGGTGGAGAAGCTGCCGCCGCCTCCTAAGCCCAAGACAGTGGAAGTTGCCATATCTTGAAAAGAAGGAAAAATCAGGGTGCTGCTCTTTCTTTTGTTTTAGGGAGCACTATAGATAGTTATAACTCACGCGTTCGTGTGCTAGCTTTAAGCTTAAGTTGAATGTATCCGAAGTTGGTGTTATGTTTGTTTTTAATGTAATTGCTGTATTGTAAGAAATTCATGGAGAGCGAGCTTTGCTTCAGACCTTTTGGTCACAATGTGCTTTCAAACATTAATCTCAAGATGAATGAACAGGACATAAATTATGTAAATTAAACCTTATACAATAAAATTTTCCCAAAGGAAACAAGAGCAGAAAGCAAGAATATTTTACTGACCAACCATCAGATGAGTTCTGAGGATTTAGACTAAAAGTGGGGCAATTCTTTTGTAAGTTGGAAAAACACACTGCAAACTCCGATCCGGATAGTTGTCTGGGCCACGAAGTCAATGGAGTTCTGCGCACCTGTTTAGACAGCTAGAGTCGTATCTTTCCCTCCTTTTCTGACTTACAAAAATGGACCTGAGGTTAAGAAACTTTTCTCTTCTTCTTTGATTTGTTCCTTTTCTTTTTCATGGATGAATTTGATTCAGGAGCATTGTCCTCCATCAAGTGTTGGTAATCTTCAAGACTTGCAAAAGGAGAAGCTCCAGAATCTTTAAAGGTTCTTCGTTTCTTTTTCCTTTGATCAATTTTCCTTTGATCAAAGCTGTCGTCAAAGTCACTTCCATCATCAGCTGTCCCTATTGCAACATCATCATCACTTCCATCATCAGCTTCCCCTATAGCAACATCACTGTCACTGTTGTCGCTGTTTTCCCTGGAGCTGGTTTCACCGTTCTCAATATCTTCATATTCAATATCTGACGGGATGTCTAATTCTTCATCACTTCCATTAGCAATCAAATCTTCATCATCTTCATCGGCAATCTTGTCCAGGTCATCATAATCATATTCACCTTCTTCTGAAGTGGGGTTGACAGAATCTAACATATTATCAATCTCTTCATCATCACTTCCATCCTCATCACCATCGACAGCATACAATTCTTCAGCAGCCTCATCCTCAGCTGTCTTCTTCTTTTTCTTTTTTGGTTTCTTTGAGGAATTCATTTTGTTCAGGTAGAACTTATGGAAAACCACATCCTCAGGAGGCACATCAGATTCTGCCAGTGATAAGATTTCTGATCCTATCAGCTGGTGGTTCATGTCAATCTGCAAGAAACCGGCAAAAAGTTGCAGTTACTATGGAACAGTTGCACCTAGTTGGGCAAGAGTTGGTATAAAGGAAATCCAAAACAGAGAAATCTCTTCACCAAAAGAGTGAGAAATGTAAAGCTATCATATCAAGTGTACTGCAGGTACAGAATAGTACTAGCACTTCCGCTCAAATGTTTTTGTCTGAATTAGCAATATATATCAGTTCACAACTTGAATCTTTAAGGTCTTTCCCTCGAAAGTAAAAGTCATGAATTAACAACCCAACATCTCTAAGTGAGGATACTTTCTCAAAGTAGATTGCTCAGCTTAATAAGAGCACTTATTTATCAACACCTCAATAAATATACTATCAAAGAAAACGAGAACATCTTATTGTGGGTTGAGGGGGCTGACACACTAACCTTCTTGGCAGGTTCAATCTGGGAGGCACCATGCCATATACTTTGCTTTGGTTTCTTCTCCATGAATTTGTCTAGGAATGCACCAAGTGAAAGGTCACTAAGCGGATTGCCATTGTACACGATATTGACCCCAGAAAGAAGTGTTCTGGCCATTGCAGCTACCGAGGGGTGCACATGTGAAGCGAGCACCATCAGCTCCCACCAGCCTACCTTATCTGCATTGCTGTTGCTCACGAAATTTAGGAAGCATAACAGTAAGTATAAATGAAAAGATAACTGCCCCAGTGACCAAAGAATAAAACTTAAAATAATGTGCACGAATGTACCAATTGCTTATCTTAGTATAATTCTCATTTGGTATTCGGGCAAATTAGTAGTAAATTTTTGCAATGCCTTTTCTGGAAAACCTTATCATATTCAAATACCTCGCTATAGAATACTCTCCAAAGGATTACACCTATGCACAAATCATTGGATTAGGCAGAAAACTCGAAGTATCCATGCTTCTCAAATTCCCGTATGCACAGTTAGACGATTAACACTCAGAATAAACTCACAACTATTCAATTGTAAAAATTACCAATAAGTAGGTTCCCTGTGCCGTGGGTTGTAACCTTGGGGCAACATTGGACCTTGATGATTCCGGACTTCATGATCAGAAGTTGGCTTAAATTCCTCAAGTTTATTGAGACCACCTTCCCCAAGTAAATCATCTGTATCATTGAGAGTATCGCCTTCAGAACCAGAAGATGCAGAACCACTTTCACTGGGTGATGATTCGCTATCATCATCAGATTCTTTTTTTATGTCAGCAACAATCCCATTATTGTCTCTGTTAGGTACAGGAATGACTTGATTGTCATCATCTTCTGTAATATCTTCAAAATGCTCAAGATCTTCATCAGCATCAGCAGCCTCATTTTGAAGCAGTACATTCCTACATGATAGAAGTGTTTCAGAAATAAGATTGTTTTATCTTTGCAACACTGCATAAATAGTTTCCCAGGTAAAATAAAATACCAAAGAGGAGGCCGTGCTTTAAGGACTTCAGACAGCAGAAAAAGGCATCCACTAGCATACTGAGGTGGCAGCTGTAGGGCAACCTGCTAGGTGACGGAGCAGTCAACAGAGTACAACAACAAAGAAGAGTGCATAGTGTCAAACTAAAAAAACCAATTCTGTAGAAATTAATATCCAATGACAAAGAAATGGATACTGCTGGTGCTAACCATTAAGGTTGTCCTCTATCCAGCTTAAAATAACTAAAGGCATAAAAGGTTAATCTCAAGCTATTCCCATTCTTGTGCTTCAAAACCCCCTGTATTACAATTATTGTTTTTTATTATTATTATTCCATTAAATTATAAGAACATGCACATCTACAGTCCACTTTATCTTTGGGTTGCTTCTTCTCTGTGTGTCACGGCTCAAACTATATATGCTCCACATCTTGCAGAAAGCAACAATACAAATAACAGCTTGACAACTTATTGGATTTTATCATCGATCATGCTCGAATAAAGATCTAAAAAATGGTCCCATTAAGTGTCCCATATAAAAAAGAGAACCTAAATTCTCGTTCTGGACTATATTTGAGATATCATACATTATATGTACACATATGTCTGCATGACTGTATGAGTTGAAGTAATGGTTTCACCACATTCTCAAAGACTACACCACCACTGGAAAAAGCACAAAATACTCTCAATGCACACCTGCAACAAACGCTTGGAGAAGGCAGCAACTCGCTTTATATTGATATCATTCTTCATTGCCCTCAATATTAATGCAATAAACATTTCCTCCTGTAGAAGTTAAACAGAACACAACTAAACAGTGAAAACTGATCCTGGGGGAAAAAGAATGAGAGTTTATACAAAGTACAAGAGAAAAAATCAGTAAAGTTTAACGATAAAAAGCTTACACAATAAACTCAAAAAAAAAAAAAAAACAGTTCATTTTTAACACAATTCATCAGACAAATACTTTCCCACCAGCAGGAAAAGGAGCTAATAATCCTTTACATTGCCAGACAAATAATCATCCAAAAAGCAGCCACTCCATTGCAGTTAAAATAATTCTTTGAGGATAAAATGTAAATGTTGACTATCTGCTGTCAACAGAGCAGTATTTACAGGAACCAAACAGAATTGCATAAAGTACAAGACTAAGAATACAAGGATAGATAATGTCACTAGCCTTTGAAGAATTCATCGCAGCTGGGAGCAGGAGTTTTGAGTACAAGGCACGATAAAAACGATCACTGACAATTTGATTCTTGGATGAAATTTTGTCAAGAAGCATTAAGGCTTGAACTCCAACATTGAAATTCTTAGAATGAACCTGATCATTAAAGCAATTCCTCTCTTATAAGATATGCTAGATGCTACTATCATATGGAAATAAACTTAATTTCCAAATAAGTTTCTGGGGATCAAAGGCCCTACCAGCTGAAATAATAAAGGTGTCTGGACCTCTATTACATCATCAGCTTCATCCGTGGATACAAATGGAAAAGCTCTATTGACACCCTGCATAAGAGGAAAAGGGAAGCTGTTAAGTAACCATTGTGGGAAGAGTTTCTGACACCGCAATAGACCTATAGTATCAGTAGGCATGAAATAAGACAACCTGGAAACTAAAACAAATAATTACTGATTTTCATTCAATCGAAAATAGATGTTCAGAAAAGACAGACTTCCGATATATACGCACTATGCTTTACTGGAATTTTTTTGTATTAATATGATACCACAGATTAGCATTACATGGTAGCAGCCTCATACCTAGAATTTCTTATGACTAAGCATACCAGCTTCCTAGCATCTAATCGTGGTATTGAATCCAGTTGGTGCTTACTCTATCAAACATGATATGGAGGCAACAAAAACACAAATACAATTTGATGATCAGAGGAAGTATTGTTTTTGGCTATTGGGGGCGTTATAAAGAAGCATCATCCCAATATTCAGGATCAGGCATTAGGAATGGATGCCTAGAATATCAAGACCCAATGCATGGCATGGTTAGAGCTAAAAAGTCTATGCAAGATGTCCACTATATGGCATAAACTAAGAAAGAAAAAAAGATGGCTTTCACCGACAGCTAGAAGAGCTGATAATAATCGCGAATCCATTTCAACATGTGTTTCCGATGTGCCTTTCGGTTTATCCTTCTTTGAAGAACTGGAAGCTTTTTCGACTTGCTTTGCTGCAGAAGGTGTTGCTCCGGCCTCTGATATCAAAACCTGCACAAGTAGGAAATATCATTAAATCCTTCCCAAGGTGTTAGAGTAAAGATGCTACCTAACAGGATGGGTAAGATGAAAATTGGATGAATCACTCAGAACAGAAACAACCACAAAAAGTGATGGATGCATGGGAAAATGAATATGAAATCTTCAGAAACAACCTTGAAGAGAGCAAAATAAATATCAATCAACCGCTTTGCTGCTTTAGGTCCATCTCCTTTGTGACTCAGACGAATTTGACTCAAAAAGTTCACCTATACATCAGTAGGCATCAAAAGAAATAAGGTTGGCAGTATCAGGATTAGGACATGAACAAGAATCAACTTACAACAATAAGAATCAACTGCCATTGTTCAAAGAGGACTCACAAGCTTGAGTATAAACAACCAAAAGGGATCAATGCAAACAAAACAGATTCACGCTGCACAACAACTTGCCTATATTTCGAATATGCCATAAAGTGTCAGAAATCACATTTTCTCCAAAAAGCTACCATTAAAGAATTATAAAAAATAATTAAAATGTAAATGAGAAGAATACAAGCTAAACTACATCTCGTGATAATCAAGGCATACCCAGAACCCAGAAAGCAAGAGATTCTGTCAAATATTACTCGAGGGCAATTGTTATTTCAACAATTGACTAACAAATACAGTGCCAGCAGACTTTTCTTTTCTTCTTCTTGTATCTCTCTTTTTTCCTTTTCCCATCAGCACTTTAAAGCTAAGTTGTTTATAAGATTCCAACAATCATACTCTTCCATACAGAATAAGCATAATTGACGAGTCATCAATCAAATTAAATAGAGAAAAAAGAAACAAATTTAAAATCATATCAAATTGATCTTAATTTAAAACAACACTTCAGATTTGCATGCTAAACATGTAAAGCTTAGTCAAGCATTAACCAGAGAAAGAACAGATCACCCAGGGTATTGGGTATTATATTAACAGTAAAAGCTGGGTGAAAATTGTGAACATACAGCATGATACTTGGCTCGCAATCCAAGACGAGGCCGAAAAAGGAAAGTATCCACTTCATCAATCACGACTGCCTGTATCGAATAGAAGAAACTTCTCAACACTCTATTTCCATTGATCACTTGGAAAATGACATTAAAAAGGTACAGCTTTCAAACAGCAGACTTTTGGAACATCAGAATTACTCACAAATTAACCAGAAGAACCAGTAATGACTAGATTAGAGGTGTTGAAATGCATGTGCCCAAAAAGTTAAGGAAATAGCACACGGTACAAAGAACATGAAATTACCTTCATATTTGGATGCTCAGTTAAAAGATTTGCCAAGTGATAATCAGCATTTGATGCGACTTTATTTTCAGGATCCCCAAGCTGTAAACAAGTCAAGAATAAGAGAATATTAATTACATATGCATTGAACCATATGTAACTGTATGCACAGAGGAAATGCAAGTACACCTTATTCACCAATGAAGAGAGTAGCCGGCGCTCTTGTTCTGATTTGCTCTTCAGCAACATATATATAGTCTGATACATTGGATCAAACATGGAAACAAGTAAGACGATCAACGGTTTTATGTTGCCTTCAGTTTCAGCTCCTTTTATGGATATGTTACATAATTTAAAGACTATCAAGGTCCACCACTGACCTAAATTATATACTAAATAAATTATCTCAGAAGTTCAATATGTCAGATTTTATCATTATCGAGCAATACTCAAATAATCTATCACCACTTAAGCACTTATAATGCTAAGCATGCACGTGCATAAGGTTGTATAAACCACATCGACGAAACACAGGTGAAATGCTAACCTTCAGTGCCATGCTTTTGAGCTTAACTATTACGTCAAGTGAAGCTTCCTCAAGCGCAGAAATAAATTTTTCATACCTGCAAACAGTATGTTTCATGTATCTATAGTCATTATCAATAAAGTATGCCCCTTAATGCCACAGATAGTATCATATATTCATCTTATTATTTTACATGAATAAAAATTTTACTTGAAGTGCAAATCATCAACAAGATCCAGAGATTAATCAATACCTTTCCTTTAAACATTCCTCCCAATGCCAAAAGAGTAAAAGAGAGTAACCATCTTTTGTATCAGGCAGGTGATTTAATGGTCGCTGAAAGAGAGTTTTCAACTTGCGGTCTGGTAGTAAACTGGAAGAAGAATTTAGCAAACATCAAATAAAGTGCAAACTGCAATGCCACCATGACAGTATCCAGTAGGAAACACATAGATATCTGTTGTCCACACATACAGCAGGCAGAAAATTAACCTATCATTCATGAAACAAGCTGAAAAGAGGCAATTGCTTGAGTAAATATTGGTTTTTATCCTTTGAGAAAGTTTTCCCAAGATAAACATCTGCTGTGGAACTTCTTCTTGAACAAGTAAAAGGAAATTAAAATAAATACGGATACTCACATAATAAAAATTTCTTTCAACGCTTCAAAGGCTGTGAATGCATGCCGTTTCCCAACTTTTGACGTCACCATTCCTGCACATCGTAATTCTCATAACATCATCTTACAAGTCATCCAGAATATAACAACCATTTATAACAATCAGCCACATTAACAGTACATGAATAAAGCAAATAATTGATGCAGACAGTACAAAGAATATGAAAAGCACATGAAGTTTCAAGGGTTTCCCTTACATAGAAAACTAAAAAGAAGACATTTCTAATTAAGCTTTCTGCAAAGGTAGAGATAACAGCAAACCAGTGACATAAATTTTTCTCCAAATGCACTGAAAACTACTTTATTTCAAATTAAGCTTTCTGCAAAGGTAGTCTCGAGTACATTGATTTTCTATAATTACTATACCCAGCAAAATCACAATCAAGTAATCCACTAGAACGCTAAACAGCCTATGCTGTACTCACAGCTAGAAAGTATATTTTCCCAGTGAACGTTTAGTCCACACGAAACATTTTACATCAAAGCTTCAAGTTAACTCAGCTCAAAACTCAAATAACCAACAAAAGCATATTACCCAAAAGCGAGTCAATTGATCTCAAATTCGCAATCGCATTATCCCCAATCAGAACAGACAGTGCCGAAACCTTATCCGCAGCCGTTCCCGATCTCTGCGTAGCGACAAGCATCTTAATATCCCCATGTTGCCCTCGTGATGACATGTAATCCTGTGCATATTGCACCAATAACCGCTCTCCCAGCTCTTTCTTCTTCTCCACCAAACTCCTCCATTCCTCGACACTATTAAACTCAATTTTCTTATCCTTTCCAATCAACTTCTCCTCCAGCTCAGCAGCATCGTCATGCCACACCCCTAATGCACTGGATTTCACCAATGGGAGCTTCGGAAGATTCTTAAATCTGTTGTTATCAGTTTCCGCCAACAAATTACTGTTTCTGGGTTCGTACTTCTGGTTTTTAGTTGGCTTCTGGTCTCGTCTGGGGTTTGCTTTACGATTTTTGATGTTGAAGTTTTTCTGGGATGAATTCTTTTGGGTGTTAGAGGGGGACTGAGAGTGGGGTTTAATAGGTCCGGTTTTCCGGAAATCGGAATCATTGAAGCCGGAGGAGGGCGCGGAGGCGGAGGAAAATCCGAGGGAGGAAGCAAAGGAAGCTAACTCGGATTGGAGGGCGGCAGTGTCTTCTGAAGGTTTGGGTTTTCTAACGGCAACCATTGTTGTTGGACTATGATATTGAGAAAAGTGGGAGAGAAGAAGGGTTTTCTAAGGGTTTTGGAGAATGATGCGACGTCGGATCCAGCACCAGTGCACATTGCAGTTGTACTGGAATTGGGCTGAAAACTCAGCCTCTTGTTGAGCTTTGGGCTTTGATATTTGGGCTGTACTGATTGCTAAGCTCGCATATTATACCCATCCTTTTGTGGGTTTTATATTTCTCTAGAGGAAAGAGGAACTGAAAATGTAAAGGGTAGAAAAAAAATAATAATTTTTCTTTAAGGTGTTTGGTTGATTGAAAATGGAGTAAATTCCAAATACTTCAAATTGTTTGGTATAATAAAAAAAAAATATTTTTTATAATTTTACTAATTAATCATTTCCTTCATTTTATATTAAAAAATAAATAAATTAATATTATATTAAAATAATTTTAGTATATCAAAATTTTAAAAATGTTATTAGTCAAAATATTCATCAAACAAAACTAAAATTATATTATCAAAATATGTATTAAAAAAATACTACGAATAACCTCAATAAAAAATTCTAATTTAAATAAAATTAGACTCCGAAAGAATTTTATATACATCCAGTTTTTACTACCCTTCCAACTACTCTCGTAATCAATCACCAAACTTTTTCTGATACATCTATTTTACTTTTCATTTTTTTTGTCACCCACTCTTCACCTCAACCAAACCAATCCTATGTAAATATAGAATCTGAAAGAGTAATTATTGTTTGAAGATTGTGAAAATATAATATTCATTATAACTGATTTGTTCCATGGTTTTTTTTTCGAAAAATTACACAGCGTGCGAATGCATGGATAAAGCAAAATACGAGTTCAAGTATGACTCTTTTTTTCTTTTTATTATTATGTCTATATACATAGGTGGAGGTGAGGAAAATTTTAGTTAGCTTTTAACAAGTAATTACATATTATTTATAGATTTTACAAAAACGTTGAATGTTATTTTAAAAATGCAGGATTTTTATTGATCGAAAAGGGTAGAGAACTTTGACGATATTAATATACTTTCAAGTATATAAATCAGTATCTTGCAGTAATTCCCCCCCGGAATGCATAACATAGTCGGAAACAGAAATGTAATGTTATGGATTGTTGACAGTACATGTGGTGGTATTCGAGCTTTACGTGAGTTATCATTAACGTAATGGATGAGCCAAGTTCGTCAGCTCTCTCTGTATGAAGTTTTGAGTCACTACAGTCACCATCAAGTAAAGCTTTCATGATAGTAAACCAGAAACAGTAAAAGTGACACAAACGATAACGAAGTTCTACACGGAAGAAACAAAGATGGCAATAACATAATAATTATATTACAAAAACATGAAAAACAGAATAACAGTAAACAGTAGCTACGGAATATTTACAACCTAGAGAAAGGACCAAAGAAACCAAAGGGGATGCAGTGCAGTATTACTATGTTTACTCTCTGATCTGAATCATTTCCTAGACTGGTAAAATTAGTTCTGCAAATGTACAACTTGAGAATATCTTCGCTTTGATAATAATTCTATGCTCTGTACCAAAAAATCTTCACCATTTCCTTCTCTAGTATCACCTTTTTTTCCCATTTATTTTCGGTTACTTAATCAACATCCTTCGGATGAATTCCTCAAGTCCAATAACGGCAGAAAATTAGCTTGTGATGAATTCCGTCAACCTCAAGGAAAAAGCATATTTCCGTGGTTGACCCAATGAACAAATGTTTCAGAAAATCCTGTCAGATCATTGGAGCTGCATGCACCACTGTAACTGAGATCACCACTAGCCAATTCCTTTCCCTGGAACACAGAAGAAGAGAGTATACAACAAGAACCAAGCAGTCAACATAAGCCACGGCAAAGGAAATATCTTGCAGATTAATAATGCATTTACTGCACTGGATAAAGGTGATTATGCAACAAAAAGAATGGGTGTTCTGGAAATATCAATATACGCCTAAAGACAATTATCAAATTCAGTCAATAGCACAATAATCTTCTTTGTTAAGGGAAAATTTTGCTACTAGGTTAAACAATGTGCTGTAAGCGAACAGACCTTCATGCTAGATCCAGAGCGATAAGATGAGCCTGCTTCCACTTTAATTTCGCCCGATGACAAACCAACATATGGAGATCCAATTAGCCATGATCTGCAACCACCAAGGACAAAAAAATAAACATTTCCGTTATATCTTCATTTCCTACAGTGGAAAGGTCTCCCTCAAAAGGAAAACCACACTTGTTCCAGGTCCAGGTCGGATTATTCAGCAAGTCGTTACAAAGATAGAAATATATGATCACAAGGATAGAACATAAACATGGTCTGCCTGACCAAACCATGAGAATGGTAACATGAGGTATACAACATGTAACATTGCATACAAGCACAAAGATTTACCTCTCGTATGTATCTTCTTCACATGAATTCCCAGATGACGAAAGCCAATCGACATCAAGAAAATTTGAACAATTAAATGAATCTCCACGTTCAACAAAATATATGCTGTCATTTTCAAGATAGTGCTCTGGTTGCATATCAGGGAAAAGTTGTCTTCGAGACATTGAGGGGGTATACCTACAAAAAGCAGCCACTGTTAGAGAGAGTTGGCATGAAAGAGCTTACAAACAGAAAAACACAGAAAACCCAAAACATGACAAGTCAGAAATAGAAGTATAGTTTTGTACTCATTAGGATCCTTGATTAGGCTCCATCTTATAACTTAGAGGCATTTCACTGCCCACTTCGTAACTGTTTTGTGCATGTGAAACTCAGAAACTATAAGCATTTAGCACACAATTTCCAGGGGAGAAGTAACAGCATGACAACAGATAAAGTTATTAGACATGTCAGCGAAGATAGCTATAAATTGAGGGGGGAAAAGAACTTAAAATATGCAAAAGTTATAGAGTTCCATGGAAATTGCCGAACAAGAATGTCCACTTGAATGGTTCACACTTGGACCATCCAAAAGGTATTCACTGGTCTAATGGGAGCCTCATCTAGTTTCAAACTGTTAACACTTACCTGGAATAAGATATATCACTCTCACAAGTTGAAAATTCTGGAGTTGAATCTGAATGACCCATGTTACAGCCTTGCATTTTTGCAGGCAAAGGCCTGTGAGAATTGTCCATCTGTATAACCTTTGCATCGTCAATAGGTGAGTTGCTGTCGCAGAGGATGTTACCATCAGATAGTGACCTTTTGATTATCAACCTGAAAATTCAGATTTTCATCACATCAATAATACAGAGAAAACAATTTGAGGGGATTTTCAGTACCACAGCACATGTTAAAGAATATAGAGCTCTGCAACCCCCATTTTCCTGTGGAGCACTTATAAGCATCTGCTCTGCTTCTTTTCTCCTTCGAAGCACCCTAAGCATAGTTGTTTCTTATGGTTTACCATGAACCAATGCCATCAATTATTCGTGAATTATATATAAGAAATGGTATGTAAGTCTGAGATCAATTCTTCTATGAACAGGAAGACATTTAAATTCCATTAAAGTAAATAATTAACTCTTGGCAAGTGAGGAAGAGAGAAGTGGAAAAGAGAGGAAAAAGCAAGTGAAGAAAAGTTCATCATCACCAACCCTTGACCGCATGAACAATGAATTTAGGTCTGAGCACACCAAACAGAAACATGTTCTAAACAAATTACAATACCATTTGAATTTTTTTTCCAACTCAGTAGATCTTTTATCAGATATTGAATCGTGTAGAACTCTCAAGCATATAGCTGCAACGTTGGTTTATATGTGAGAATTACCTAGCATTTTCCTCTGCAAAATCAGAACCACGCCTTCCAACATTGTAATGCTGATCAGAATCTAGTTCCCAGAGAGCTGGTTTACCTGGTTGTGGTTGGAAATGCCCCAAGAACCTGATCAAAAACAATTAAACATATTATAATTGCATGGAAAACAACAAGCTAAATTTGTATTCTAATGGTTTTTCTTGTGAAAGAAATGAATGATGATAAGAAACTTCAAAAGAATCATATATTAACATCTTGGAAAAAATTTGGGAGGGTCAACTGGCTTACACATTTATGGCATCTTGTTTCTCAGCATCCATGTACGCATTACTATAGTAACGTTGAAGAGTTCTCAATAACTCTTGGGACTGAGTTGCTGCTTTCCACTGACCTCTTCTCTCTGAAAAGATCTGTTTTATATAGCCAATGGGCAAGGAAAAACATAGTGAAAGTGAGAACTCACGAGCACAAATATAGCCAAGAACGAGCTTAAACTGAACAGTCAAGCAGAACAGAGAATAACAGAGAAATCAAAAGATAGTACAATTTATTCATTGTTGCAGTTTTTTCAATCAGGCAAATGCTGGAAAAACAACTGATGCCATTGGTTAATATAAAGGAAAATCATGTTGAGTATGCATGCCAATATACATTTTCAGATATCATATTCATCATCTTCCCAGATAACTTAAATTTCCCACTACACTTTGAACATAAATACTAAGCAAAAATTCCTTTTAAATTGTGCAAGTACAATCACTTCTCAGGAAATAACTAAGCCCACCTTATTGTGTGCTGCAGATCCACCATATTGAAGAGCAAGTGTGTCACCCATAGCTTCATATGTCTTCATTAGATCATCAGCTAAAGGGGAGTCTAAACTAATGGTAGGAACATTAATGTATCCTAATGCATGCAACTGATGACCAAGAGCAACCAGGCCATAGACATATTGTGCAACATTTGTGCGATCCAAACAGTCTATGCAATTTGTTCTTAGAACCCCTTTCTGAAACACTGGAGGCTTGAGAAAATGACTTCCATTCACATCACGGCCACTAGTGCTGTCTTCGTCGGCATCCTTAGTCACATTGCAAAGGTCCTCATCAGCAAAATCACCATTGCAATTGTTACTGCATGGGAGTTGGCTGCAAAACAGTTGACAGATGATCGAGATCATGAACAAACAGAAGCAAAGCACCAACATTTTGTCTCCTGAATCACACCACCAACAGTAAGTGCATCTCAGGAGCTCCAGAGGAGTAGTATAAAATTGTATCAAGGCTAAGCGTTACCACAATCTATAAATATAACAACAAACAGTAAATCTTTGATGACCATATGAAGCAATTCTCAGTCAAATGGTATGGTATAGAACTACCACATAAGCCTCATGGCAAATTGCAATCTTGAATAGTACTTGTCGTGAATCTTAACACCAATAACACACTTTATCTTATAAATATCCATGAAGCAGTTGGTTTATCAAAAGACCTCCTAGTCTTCACCAACTAACCGAGCATGACAGGCAGCCCAAAACAGCACTCAGACCAACAAATTAGCAACCTGATTTGAGCAAAGATGAAAATATATGTTTTGTGTGAATGATGGAATACTCAACTTGATGTTTATTTTACCAGTTTGATGAAATCGGATAGCCTAGTGAGAGAACCAGTTTATCTATCTTCCTCACCTTGAAGATGGGAGTACTTGACAGTAAAAGAAGCCAGTTAAATCCAATGCATTAGCTGCCACTTTGACTAAATATGCCAACACATTTGATGCTTTGCTGTAAAATAGAAACAATAGAATTTTTTAGTCAAATATTCTGAGTGAAAATCGAACAAGGAAAAAATAGAAAGAAAGAAGATATGCCAGTTATACTTTCTGGAGTATTTACTCAAATCCCAGTGAAGAAACTTCAAGCGATTTTCACGGGTAAGATCTTTATTAATAACTTCAATTGCATGAGCAAACTCTGCACGGAGAATGGATTCTCTGGGCTTCTTTTCACGAGTCTGGCAATCAAGAAAGAAAATAGGAATTCAAACAGTAAATGTCAGGATAATATAGTTTGGAGAAGAATAATGTCAGCAACATCAGTCTATCACTTAATAAAGTATACCTTAATCAAATTCAATATAATAATAGGATTCCCATATCTCTTGACTAGGTTCTCAAAGTGAAGTTTGGTAGCTTCATACTTGTCGTCCTTCTTCGATACTGGACCATGAAATAGAGTCAGCAAAAGACTGAGCTAATTAGCACTTAGAGTAAAGTATATGTGTTACAAGCCATACATATGATGTCAGGTTTAATATTCAATCGCGAGGTCTCCTGTGACCAAAAGAGGGGTATTGAACCCCGGTTCTGCACAACAGAGGATATCTGTATGGGGCTTCCTTCCGGCGCATTGTCAAGCACAATTTGCTCAGTCTCAACATCATTTGCTACACGGCCCTTCTCATTCACCCCCCGTTTTAAGTACCTGCAGTACGCAAAGCAGCAACAAAGAGTGAGTATCAAGAATAACAACTCTTAATTTTCTGAATTCTGATAGTTAATCCTCCAATAGATGAATATAAGCCTTCTAATCCACCAAATCAATACCAATTGCAAATATTTGTCTTGTTGCACAAGTGTTATACAATGTATATTATACCCAAGATGAACATTGAAACAGACTGTGAGAGTTACATCAACGTAAGAAGTGCAAAAATAATGTACCTGCACATACACTATAATCATTCTATAGAAGCAAGAGATAAAGAGTGTATAACAATCTTAGATTTCTAATGACCTGGTTCCAGCGTAATGACGGGATCGTCTAGCAATAAGAATTAGATTAAAGTCACGGCCATTAATTGAAAGTTTAACCTGCAAGTTCAAAAAAACAACAAATGAGTCTTCATAGTCACACAGAAAGCAGAAGTTTAAACGCGCGACCCAAAAATACATTATTACTAAAGACTAAACCACGTAATGAAAAAGCAAATCAACAAAATGATTACACATAAATATGACTATAAATAAGAGCACATAAAAAATTTATGCTAAACTTTTCATAAAGTTAAATTAATGAATGAGAAGAAGCCGGTAAAACATTTTGAAAGAATTTCACAAGAAAGAACACAAAGTTTCCCATAGCACACCTAAGAGAAAAACAAACTGCTATTTTTATATCATTGATAATTTAAAATACCAAGAACATAAACCAACTTAACCTCTATAAATAAATTCTATCAGAAATTAATTACCTGTTTAAAGAATCCATAAACCAATGCCACCGTCCAAATCGAATTCTTGAGCTGATTGCGTATTCCCCGAGTTAGGAATTCATTCCAGACAAACATTGTCTCGTAGAGAATTAATCCTGTTTCATGATTGCTTAGGTTCTTTTGAAGACTAAGCATAACATGGTAGGAGTAGCTAAAAAAGAAGTCCTTTGTCAGATCCACGTTGCGTAGGAGCTTCTTGTATCTAGTTATCAACACAAGAGAAAGGCAAGGCAAAAGCAAGTAAATAGAAGTCCAATTAAAAAGGAAATTATAAAATTTCAGCAATAGATAACATAAAACAAAGGCAATAGATTTCCCCCTGAAACTCTGATGATACCTTGTCTCATTCAACATGTTAAATTAAAACACCAATGTGGTTTGCCCCTGCAAATTTGCTGGGAAAAACTGGCGACGGGCACTAAGAACAATTTAACTATTGAGGATTTCACTAAAGAAGGTGCTTAATACCTCTAAAATGAATATATGATCAATGCATTAACTCCTTTCCCTCAGGAAGCGACGCAGAAATACTACCATGTGCATAAATTATTAACTTCATATAACTGACATTCGGAGAAGGATCTATCACAAAATATTACAGAGGTTACCTCCACAGTGTAGAACTGGTAAAGATGCTATAACGAAACGAACGTGAAAGAGCTCGAAGAACAACTACATTTACAACAATTAATCAAGATACAAAGCACAACAAGCATATTGAATCTTATGTTCTGTCCTCTCATAACACTTCAACTTTACATTTACACATGGAATTGGCAAAAGACCTGTTCTCATTCTTAGAATAAGCCATATTTGAGTGCACAGTAGCATTGGTTATTGGAATCATCTCGCTCTTGGCAACAGAATATACTGCATGACCACAAATCGTGCCAACCTTCCTTCTTTTGGAAATAAGTAGCATGTAATAAGGTCCCAAAAATTTTATGAATCCTGTAACCACAGGAAGGACGCAAGCAGATCAGTAAAAGGATAACCTCCGCTGCCATAAGCATAATTAATTCATTAAGGCAGGAAATCTTGAAGAGACATACCAATAATTCCATAGCAGGTGGTAACAAATTTCAGTCCTCCAGTAGACTTGTTTCCTTCATGAATTCTTTTTAGGAGATCGTAGCATTCAATTTCCGAATATGTAGTGGAATCTTCAGTGATGGCTAGCTCCGACTGCTCTAACCTGTTAATCTTCAAGACTTTCCAACACGTTCTATTTTTGTCCCGTCCAATCATATAAAAATTCTACAGCAGCAAGAAACACATTAATAATCTTAATGTAAACATGGGAACAAGAAAACATTCAAGGTGAAATATTTAAATGTCTCTTTCAAGGGAAGAGAGAAGTAGAAAGTAGCAAAAGGAGAATAAGAACAACTACAAGATAAGAGCAATTTGGATTAAGAACAACTACAAGCTAGCATGTTCTATAAACATGCATCTCATAAACATAAGCCCCAGTTGTATTTACTTCTTTTCTTCTGAGTCATTGTCAGTCTCTAACACGTGTAATCTGAAATCACATATGGTTTAAAACGAAGACAATAATTTCAAGGGTTTTGACTTTAAACAGGCGTCTAACAAGTGTCACCAATTCGGTCTAATAATGTCAGTGCAGCAGCTTAAGAAAATAACCGAAGTAGTTAATGCATGCATACTCGACTTGAAACACAATCAATGCAGTATTACATACAAATATCTAAAAATTTTAGAAATGCTACTATGCATGCAAAATCACCACCAACATGCACGTCCTTGAACACGGTATCAGCATGAATATTCTAGGGTTTTGAATAACACCTAATCTATACTCGCGCTATCTCTCCCATCCTGTGTTATTTCTCCTGATTCCAACGTCAGGAACCACTATCTAGGAATTATACAACTTCAGCAATCTCATGCCAGGAGATGCATTCAGTAACAAGTCAGTCTAGAAGGGTTTAGGTTTGACCCAACAGAAATTCTCAAATATAACATCGCAATGATGACCACCAAGCTAACAATGAAAGAATCTTAACAACACGAAAAGAACCTTTCCAGCTTGGATTTAGCAATGGTCGACAACAAGAAAAAGGAAATGCCTGAGTCCATATTCTAACAAATCTAATTAATAGGATTGGACTCTAGTTATAATTATAGGTAAGAAATTATCAATGCTTCAACAGCCTGAAATCTGTTGTTATTATCTTCTGCTCTTAACACAAACCAGACAATTGTTTCACACAAATCCATAAGAGTTAAAGCAGTTCCTTGTCTTTTAAAACCCAACCTTCTTCCACCAATCAAAATCAGCAATCTTTCAGCCAACCAACTTACATACACAGAAACAAAACAAAACAAAAACAATAAGTCACGTTCGAACAAGAAAAATCAAGGAGATCAGAACAAATTCAGACAGTAAATATACCGAACGAGTTTCATAAAGCCTGAATTTCTGCAAATAGCTGCCGCCGCTGCCGTAATTCGACTCCACATTGCTCCGGACCTGCTGTTCATTCTCCAAAGCCATGCTTCCCATTCCCGAGCGCCGAGCTCGGGCTTCCCAAACCTAATTAGCACATACAATTCTCTAACCAAACTGTGCCAGTAAACTCTGCTATACAAACCCTAACTCCCTCAGATAATCCAATCCATACATATACACATTAATATTCAACACACAAAACTCTCTACTCAACAACTGGCTCGTTTTTCACTTGAAAACAAAAAAACAGCAAAAAAATCGGTGAAAAATCATGAAAAAAAACTTGTACACAAGAAAAAAAATTAAAATTGGCAATGATGATATTGAGAAGAAGTGTTTTTGCGCGTAGATCCAGAGAGGAGATGGAGAAGCAGAGTTCCGGCGACTGAGTCCACAAAAAAATGGTGTGTAGAAAGAGAATAAGGAATATTAATTTTATTTTCCTATTGTTGTATAATAATTGGTGTATTGTATTTAAAAGCGGAGTGTATTTACAGCGAGGACAGGAAATACGAATCCCGTTAGGGCAAAATTTTTCAAATCGGAAAATTTAATATGTGGCAGTTGCATCACAACTTATTACTATTAATAACAATAATAATTCAAATTCTACATTAAAAAATTTAAAATAATATATATATATATATATTGTAATCATATTGCATCATTACCACAATCATATCTTGAAAATTCATCCATATCTAAAATATTTTCAAAAATAACAATATTTCAACTGTAATAGAGTACTCGTAATATATTTTATTATCTCATTCTGATAATATTTGCGATTTTTAGAATCTCTCATAAAGCTAAATTATCTTTGATCTTTTTTTAGTGAATGTTATTAACGCAATCAAATTTAGTTAATTAATTTTATTTTTTCGATTCCACTTAGATCATTAATTCTAATTTATAATTAGATTTTCAAACAAAATCATGCCATAAACATTTTGGTTTAGTTGTTAAGATTGAGGCCCAATGAATATTTCAAGGTTATGTGTGGATAATTAGCTCATTTTACGTGTGTATTTATCTTATTATACGTGAGTGATTATAATTCATTTTTAATTATATTGATATCTTGATTGAACTGATATATATTTTTTATTTTTCTAATATAGATGTAATCATATAATTATTTCATAATAAAAATAAAAAAATTTAGTAGTTCATATTCTAAATGAATGTGTTGATAATGATTTATTTTTTTGTTTGAGGATTGCTTAGATTGAGCATTTCTTGAAATGAATTTTGATGTAAGTCATTCCAAATTGCCAATTTTCTAAACCATAATTATTAACATAAAATGGTTGATGATTAAGGAAGAAGAAATTTGAAATCAAATCCTGAGTTTTTATTTTCACAGAAGAGTTTGTGATTGGGAGAAAAACAGAGAGATGGGTCTAGCGAGTTACCCATCCACTCCACTGCAACGTAGCGCCATCCAGAATATGCCAGCTGGTTACAGCACCATATCATATGCCCATTTCACTTCAATCTTCGCTGCCATTTTTTTTATTCTATTATCTCTCAATATATTTGTTTATTTATCATCACAATAATCTATTATACTATTTAACGTAATTAAAATATTTTACTTAATTACTCAGTTATAACAATAGTTTTATATTGAAATGTACGTGAAAATAAAGAAATACCCACGTGCTTTCCTTTTTTAACTTGATGCAATATGATCTAAAACTTATGATTATTACATCCGCAATACTTTTTTAGAAGTGAAAACGATGAACAATTACTTATTGAGTAAATTGATTATAATTATCAATATCAAATATTTATTGAACAATCATAAAAAATTATAACAATTATTTACTAATTATCAATATAAGATAACTATATAAAATGTTCATCATATGTTTAATTTTGAAGATATATATATATTACATAATTATTAAAAAATTTAAAAAAAATATTTATTAAATTTTAATATTTTTGTTGGTAAACAATTGAATCGTTAATTGAAAAAATATTTTATTATATATATTTGTTTTCATTTTCAAATTATTTTCGAAATAAGTTAAAACATACTCAATGTTTGTCATTATACAATAACACATTATCTATGTGTTTTTAACTGTTTTAGCATAAATTCATATATATACATAAATATATATAAAAAAGGACACAATTTGGCAATAAACAGTAATTTTTGTCTCATAAAACATAACATTAAACATACAATATTTATTTTAAATTATCTACAAAAACAAATTCAGACATATATACTATCTCTAACATATATTTATATATATTTTATTTTTCTCTCTCTATCTACATAAAATACAAAAAAATACTTAGACAAACGAATCCAAATACTATGTTTATGTTTATCATTTTCTAGATTAGAATTAGCAAATTCCCAAGTAGTGGAAATTGACCGGAAAAATATACCTTTTTTAATATTATAATTTATGTGGGACTTTGTTTTCACGAATATTGTTTTACAATATTATGTAGATATATACATATTCCTTCTTATCACCAACTTTGTGTACTTATCAGGACGTCACATCAAACGCAATACAAGTAAAAGGAGGTGAGAGAGAGAAGTGAAATACATACACATACAGGGAAAATTGGCTTTTTGTTAGCTTTTTAGGTTAATTTTCATGCTCCACTACGTATAAAGTTCGGGAGTTGTCTCATTTTTCGTGAGCTGACAGCTTCACCACGTGTTTCTGCAGCAGTGATAAGTACGTGCCCTCACGCCCAATACCATTCCCCCTCCCTATCTCTTTTTTTTTGTTACTGTTGAATAGAGAGAAAACAAAAAAAAAAACGCCAACTTGCCCTTCGGCCACGGAATATTATTTATTGGGATAATTAAACCTAAGTGTTTTAGTATAATTATATGTATAATATCTATAATTTAAAAAATTATATTTAATATTAATAAATAAATTTATTTATTAATTAAAATTCATGATATCAGTAAATAATTGAATAAAAATATATATGCATTTTAATTGACTGTTTATTGTTTTATTGTAGATCAAATAATATTTTCAAACCAAAATATACATTTTCAAATATTAATGTATGTGAGGAGGAACATTTTCACTCTTATGAGATTGTTTTGATTAGGAAAATTTTATTTAATTTACGATAAATATATAAATCAATCAGGAATAAATATTAATTTTTTTATATATATCAAGAAATTTCATAAATTTTACTAACAAATTGATTTATTTATTAGATGAAATCGAATATAGTATAGTTCATAAATAAAAATCTTAACACGTACGCACAACAAATTACTGTAGGAGGGAACGCAAACATGCACTGTTGTTTGGCAATATGCTTTGCTGTTGATTTTAGAGGCAGCAACTAATCATCATAAACCGTGAAATTTTGGGTAACGCGACTCTTAAATAATTGAATTGAGATATGAACTTTATATACATATGGTCAATACGATATATAATGCCATGACACATATATAATATTAATTTTCCAGCACTTGAATGTTGATAGTTTTGACGGGGAGAATCCCTAAATACTCCATCCAACTATTATTTTCTAGTCATAAAGTTTAATTTAATTAATTATTTATTATTGTGATTGAGAAATTTTTTTATTTATTATTACACATATGAAAATGCAGTTCTTGGTACTAGAAAATGCGACTCTCATTATTTAAAATTATACATTATGGCTCCGTCTACTTCGATTAAATGAATGGTATGATTAATTTTAATTAAATAAATAATAAAAAAATAGTATTAATACAAATTATAGTCATGGCGTTTGAGCCCTTTGCTGAACGAGAAGAGTTGTTGGATGGTTATAATACGTACTCGAACCCCAAAATTTAAAGTTAGATGGTTTAAATAAAGATAAAAATATATTGACTAATTTTTATTCACTTTTTTTCTATACCTATTATTTAAGGGTAAACTGCACATTAGATAAAAATAAAAATACATATAAAAATAAAAATCATCAAATAGATATATATTAATGATAGAAGTCGGGTATTAATTGAGCTATTAATTTATAATTACATACGATATTAATAGTAAAATTTGAATATTAGTCGAGATACTTTTAATTACTCAAATACAAAAACAAGATAAATAATAAATCTCGAGGTGGCAGTACGAGTTTTACTCTAAATACATATATGAATTTGTGGTAGGTACACCGTACACACACAAAGCACGCTTTTAGCTCTTCGTATCTGAAAATCCCACATATATATACCTTTAATCACATACATCGTCTTTTTATTTGTACGACCCTAAAATTGTTATTATATATATATATAAAGAAAAAAACACATGAATTGTGATGCACGTTTTTTCATTTAATATAAATAAAGTAATTACAAAGTCCATTAAATGACGAAACCCAATGCCCATACTCCCATTCAATAGCACCCACTCCACACTCAACAATTGTTTCATTTTTTGCTAAATATATATTTTTTATTTTAAATATTTAATTCAACACAATTTACGTGCACTCAAATTGGAGAGATAGAGAGAGAGAGAGAGAGAATGTGAATATGGTTGATATTTGTTGCTTGGTTATGAAGATTTATGAGCAAGTAACAGGGTCACAAAAGTGTTAAATGTCCATGTCAGCACACACAGATGGGTGTGATTATGTGTGTGTGAGAGAGAGGGAGAGAAGAGTCTCAATAATTGAGAGGTGAGAGAAAATGGGAGTTATGGATATTGACAAAGCAATGAAATCGTCAATGGAGATGTAGACTTTTATTAGCCACATCAAATATTATTATTATTATAATAATAATATAAATAATGGTATGTTATTACGGTGTGTGTGTGTCATTAATTTCTACGATGCTTCACACACGTCACCCTCCAATCACGCTTCCCTTTCTTGTATTTCCAAATTACCACAATATTACTTGCATCATTGCATTTTGACTTAAATCGCCTCAAACACCTTTTTATATTTTGCCAAATTTCATTTATGTAATTAATTTTTAATTGTATGATGGTACATAATTTACATTTACAAAAACATGTAATTGTTGGCGAAAATTTCATTGAGCATATAAAAATGGTAAATTTAGCAATTTATACGATTGTTTGTACAGTTTAATGAGGATTAGTTAACCGAATGAACTTATAATAGTATAATAATATCTGTTACACAATTAATTAAGTATGTGGTTGAGTTTAATTTAAATATAATTTTTTTATGTTATTATAACGTACTTTATGTATTTTAAAAAATGTTGAATATATATATATATTTTTTTATTATATATGATGTCTTTTCTTATGAAGTGTGGAGCTCACGTGGAAATAAATTTTATTTTTCAACACTACATATATATATATATATATTAGTCGTCGTAACACGTCGTTCATGCATGCATATAATAAATAATATTTTATATTTTAAAATATATTATAAATAAAAGTAGAATATATGAATCAATACAAAGAAAGAGAGAAAGAAAATAAAATTAATTCATCAGTGAATGCAAAATTTGAAAAATTGAATAAGTTATTTATTTTATGAGTTGAGGATATTTTCAATTTTACAAAAAATTAGTATGGTGATGTCATTAACTCCATGTATAAGTATGGAGAGGTTTTCTGTTTTAGTATTAATATAAATAAATATGTGTGGGGTTGGGGCACTAAGGTGAGATGTGTGGGACAAAAACAAGGGTAGATGAAGTGAATTAGACACGATATGGTTGTGTGTTTATGGGTTGTGAAAATGGTGCGTGGAGGAAGTGCCGACCGCTTCATTTGTTTCCTTCTAAGTTGTAGAACTTTTTCTTTTTTCAATGGAAAAACTCATTTCATTATCTATTTATTGAGATTAACACCAAGTACACTAGACAAATATTTTAAACCATATCTATATTATTTTTAAATTTGTGGGATCAGAATTTTATTTATAAATTGTTTACATTTTTATCACACATGATAGTGACAGTGTGACAATATACAATTTTGAGAGAATTTACACGATCGAATTGTACAGTTGTTAGATCGTGTAAATTTTAAAAGAAATACATTGTGTTATATGATTGTGTTGTGTAATACGATCGTATTTTTTAACTTTGTTAATTTAATATTTGAATAAAAAATTATGAACCAAAATCACGCTTTCAAAATATTAAGAGCCAAAATCAAATAAATAGCAAAGTATATAAACAAAAATGTCATATATCCTATGGAAGGTGGTCCGATGCCGATAGCTAGGGCGTGATAAGTGTGCAGGAAAGTGTCGGTTGGGGCCCTTTATAATGAGAACGTTGAATGGTGGCAGAAAACGTGGTTTAATCTCTATGACTACGATAGCGCAGTTTTTCATAGTACATGCGAGTCTGTGTGATGTTGTTGGGCTGGCTGATGGTCCATTTGTATGGCTTATAAGCCCATATATTCTTTTAGGTTGGGCTTTTATCTGACATTAATATATATTTTTTTAATTAATTAATATAAGCAAAATATAAATCAATATTACAAGAGGGTAATATCCGTGCCCGGATTCGACCCCTTTTAAGAAACCCTACTTCGTACTTGATAAAAATGATAATGCGGTGCGCGAAGCTTTGTTGCTCCGTATAGCAGCTAGCCACCGCCTGAATTCGACTGACTGAGCTGCCACGGCCGAGTCTACTCAGCAATGTACACCAGAAGAGCTGCCTTGGTGACTGTTAAATCTCTCAGACAACTATCCAAGGTGTGTAGGGCAAGAGGCCCCGACTTTCCGTGTCATGTAAGCGTCCTTGGTTTTGTTAGGAATCTCGGAACTGCCACTGAAAGATCGGATATTTACAGCAATTTTGATGGGAATATTGCTGAAAATCACGCAGGTTGCAGTAACTACAATCAAAATGATCGGTTTTACGGCGGGGATTTAGGCGGAGTTCAGCAGCACCAAAACCCTAGTGGGGTTTATGGGCAAAGCCTAAGTGGGCAGTATGGTGATTTGAAACCAGATTTTCGAAACGATTTTCATGGTACTAATGCTGAGAGTGACTTCAATTATAATTCTGGTAATCAAAATGGTCGATTTTATGGTAGGAATTTTAACGGAGTTGAGCAAAAACGAATCCCGAATCGGATTCATGGGCAGAATTTCAATGTGCAGCGTGGTAATTTTGCATCTGGAGATGTGGGGATTGGGCCTTATAACGAGGTTCAACACAATGCAAACTTTAATGGTTATGGTAGTGGGGGGAATTTGGGGATGCCACCAGAAGATCATGGTGGAGTTCAACAGCAGAATTCAAGAGGACTGTTTGCTGGTCAGGATAATTTGCGAAGTTCTTATGGTGTTAACGAAGAAATGTCAAGACAAACTGTACATAATGCTGGAATGCATCAGCAAAACGGAGGTGGGATTTATTATTCTAATGCAGGGAACTACCAGCAAAGTTCGGCTGGATCTCGTAATGATGGAATAACTTATTCTCAAGTACCAAGTGATATGCAATCAAATGAAGAATCAGTTGAAGCTACTGGAGGGAATCAAGTCAGAAGCAAAATAGAGGATCTTGATGAATTTACCAAGGAAGGAAAGTTAAAGGAGGCGGTGGATCTTTTGGAACTGCTGCAGAAGGAGGGTGTCCAAGTTGAGTTGCCTCGGTACGTGGCGTTGATGAAAGCCTGTAGTGCGAATCAGGCTTTGGAAGAGGCCAAATCTGTCCACGAGCACTTGTTGAAGTCCATGCCGCACCTTGAAGTCAGAACATACAATAGGATTCTTGAGATGTATTCTAATTGTGGTTCCATGGAGGATGCATTTGCAGTCTTTGGTCAAATGCCAAAACGTAATTTGACAACTTGGGACATTATGATATCTGGGTTTGCGAAGAATGGTCATGGAGAAGATTCTGTTGAATTATTTGAGGAATTCAAAAGATCTGGATTGAAGCCTGATGGACAAATGTTTCTTGGGGTCTTTTCTGCATGTGGTGTCTTATGTGATATTGTTGAGGGAATGTTGCACTTTGAGTCAATGACGAAGGATTATGGAATCGTTCCCACTATGGAGCACTATGTTAGCATGGTGGACATGCTGGGAAGTGCAGGATGCTTGAATGAAGCTTTAGAATTCATTGAAAAGATGCCAGTTGAACCCGGCGTAGATATTTGGTTAACCTTGATGAAGTTCTGTAGAATTCATGGAAATATGGAGCTTGGGGACCGATGTGCTGAGCTCGTTGAGCTTCTGGATCCCTCACGACTGAATGAGCAATCAAGGGCCGGCCTCATACCAATAAATCCATCAGATCTTGCAAGAGAGAAAGAGAAAAAGAAATTGAGTGGCCAGAATCTCCTAGATGTTAGAAGTAGAGTCCATGAATATAGAGCAGGAGATAGATCCCACCCTGATCATGAAAGGATATATGCTTTGCTTAATGGGTTGAAGCAGCAGATGAAAGAGGTTGGTTATGTGCCAGAGACCAAATTTGTGCTCCATGATGTTGACCAGGAAGTGAAAGAGGAAGCTCTTATGGCTCATAGCGAGAGACTTGCTGCTGCACAAGGTTTCTTGACTAGTGCAGCTCGTTCTCCTCTGCGCATAATTAAGAACCTTCGTGTTTGTGGCGATTGCCACAATGCATTTAAGATTATCTCAAAGATAGTTGGCCGGGAAATTATTGCACGCGATAGCAAGAGATTTCATCATTTTAGAGATGGATCATGTAGTTGTAATGATTATTGGTGAAGTTGACCTGATTTTTTGAGGTATTTCTTGATTTTTTCCCTCTATAATACAGATAAAACTTGTGATGTACTCTTCTTTTCTATACAACACATCAGTCTGCAGTTCTGCTAAGCTCATAGTTACACGAATGCGCTTTGGTCCCCCTCCCCAACTCATGGTCGCCCTCACCCATCATTTTGTTCGAGAAGTTGACTATGCTTTATTTTCGAGATGGATCATGTGTTTCTATTTGTTGTGTTTCTCAATGTTTTGACTAATATAAAATTCAGCATGGCAAATATTCATTTGCAAACATAATACTTGTGTTTGCTGTACGGTTCAATTTATGGCAATCTCTTCTCATATTGAGTCCAAAAGAAATGGCTGATGGCAGAAAAGCATGGTGTAATGCGTACTGAGTGCCATGCTGAAGTGGTAAGCCTGGTGTGCTAAGGTGGTCTTGTTCCTCAGGTTTTGATGTGGGATCACATCCCATCAACGTGATGTTCCAATACATGTCTGCTTGGGTCTCTGTGCATTGATGTTTCTCAGACTTTCTGGTACAATTATGCCCATTCTATTCACCACTGGACACCACCATGAAGCTTACACTACCTTTACTTTCATGTGGCCAAATATAAACTCATGGTTTTCCACCCAGGTTGAAGCGACCGAGTTCTACATTCCAGATTTGATACTGTAATAGCTCAGAGGTGACTGGCAGAGTTGAAGCTTAGTCAAGGTGCA
Organism: Sesamum indicum; assembly: GCF_026168435.1. NCBI lineage: Eukaryota > Viridiplantae > Streptophyta > Magnoliopsida > Lamiales > Pedaliaceae > Sesamum > Sesamum indicum. Next base: position 17,046,141 of record NC_142659.1, read on the forward strand.
CTCCACTTTCTTTTGGATATACTCCAGTTTTGCAAGTTCGTTTATCACCTCAACCAAGATTTGTGTGATGAATATGAGCTTTGAGTGTGCATATTGTCTTAGGGAACTAAACTCTGCTATAATGATGTCTTGAACTCAATAACTTTGTCTCTGCGTTGGTCTGTGGACCCATATTAGTGTGATGCTGCATTCCATTCAAACTGATACCTTATTTGGGTTTTTGATTCTTGTGCACTATGTCAGGAAAGCCATTGGCCCATTGCCATGTAGTAGCTCTGAACCTCAAGAAGTTAGGAATCAGATCAAAGGGGATCAACTAAATTCATTTATAAGTTAGTTTGGTCAAATATGATTGGATATGTTTGGACATTGCATGATACGAAAACAGAAATATGCTTTTACTGATAATGAATTGATTTAGTTACTTTGGCACTAATTGCAAGAATCCCTCTTGGGCCATCATTATTGTTCAAAGCAATGCACTACCCTGCTTTAGTAGCATGTGAAGAGTCTTCTCAGGCTGTTAGGTTCTGTTGGGGGGATAATCCACATCTGATCTGCCATTTGTTTATAGGCCTTTTCAGTAAGATGATAAGAGTCCCAATAGACAAATTCACTTGGATTTTCACACAGGTTGAACTCCTTCACCGGCCTCTTTCCTCCGCAGCTGAATATTCCATTGAAACGCCCTATTCCACAACATGCCTTCTTTCCTTCCCGGAAACCTGCAAGATGGGGTATTTGTTATAGTAATGAAGCTGAGCATAACATATCAAATATAATCAACACTAAGCTTTCATTTGAACATGTACCATATTTGTAAGGGTGAGTTATCCTCTGGGCCAGACTGGTTCTGAAGTCATACAGGAAGTACTTGAAACCATGCAACTTCTGCTCCATTTTTGACAGCAACTTGTTGAGTGCTTTGTTATGTAGTTTTGCTAGATCTGAAGCCTCTTCCAAGCATCCACCACCTTGTCTTTCTGGTTTAAGAATCCTTAGTCCTGGTGCGCACCCCAACTCCCCCAAGTTCAGAAACATAAATTTCCTGCCCCCTCTTCTGTATATTGCCTACACAAAAATGCATAAAGTCTGTTTATACTTCATCATATCGAATTTAACATTTCGGATTTCTTGCCAATTTTCTATCAATTTTGACAAGGTCAGGAGTTGACACACAAGTTCTTATTCGTGGCAACGTAACAACAGAATTAGCTTTACTGATAATCAAAACGCACATAAGGGTCTGTGTTTCTTGCATGTTTGGTTCACTTGTGATGCTGAAATGTCTGAAACTTAAGGGAACTGATCCACATCCATGAGTGTGCAATTGTGTTTAACTTACTCTCACGACGGTCGACAAGTTGCCGGTCACCATATCCACGTACCGTGAGTGAGGATAAGTTGCCAGAACACTGGAGTTTAGGAGAAAAGGGCTGATGTAGTCATTGGTGCCAATGCTAAACATGTAGACGGCAGTTGATGAAATTCTTGCAGTTTGAGCACTGCCTTTTTTTCTGCGTAATTCAGCAATTTCCCTCTTGTAGTATTTCAGCTGTGTCTTGAGATCAATCACCTGATTGTTTTTTTTTTGGAAAGATATATAGAAATTATTAGTTCACAATAGCTTCAAAGTCCATGCTCCAGTTACTTCACCTGTTCAATCTCAAGATCATTTCTAATAACATGAATTCCACCTAAACGCAATTTAATTTGACTATAAAAAAATTCTGATCTAAATGGAGAAAAAAAGTATGATATAATGTCTACATCAATTGCATGAAGAAAATTTTATTATTTGTTTATTTAATGCATGTCGTATGTGTACATTCAACGTGAACTATAAAAAAACGAAGTGCCAACCAACAGGCAGTACTATTTTTTTTTTCCATTTGAATAAATCAAATACAAACACACCTTGAACTCAATTCGTAACAATTATAACAATTAGTAAACTAATAATTAATATGAAATAATTATAATTAATTAATTACTACTATTAAAGTAGACATATTGTCGCTATTAAAATAGAACATAGGGGTGCAATTTCAGCTCATGATTTCATAGTTATTGGGTTTCATCTTCGCCAAATGAGGTGCAACCATTGTCAAGATGTATATAGATACAGTAACTTTTAATTTTAGGCATTGCTGAAGGTGAAAGGGAAACGAGTATGAGGATTGAGGATGCATGATTATGACATTACAATGTGAAAGCCCTGAAGCTGGGAGTACTGAGCTTGTGGGCCATGATCCAACATGTGAGTTACTGACTCTATAGTGACAGCTGATACTTATTGGGCCTGCTCTCCTCTTTTGGGCCCGCCTTCTCTATGTATAGTAACTCTCTTGCCTTGCTTTTTCTTCCCACTTCACATACACCTTTTTTTTTCCCACTTTCAAGTGTTGGCTTCATTCCATAACCATATTTTTTTAAATAATTGATTTTATTAAAATAAAAAATATTCAATTGAGTTTAAACCCGAAACCCATTTTTTTTTTTTAAAAAAAGAAATAAAATATGAAATACAAAAGAGTCGCACTGGAGAAAAATTATAGTCTAAGCAACACAGTTTAATCACATGCTAAATGCATTACACTTGTAATATAATTAACATATAGTGTAAAAAGAATAGTTTTATGGGCTTTAGAGGTATACACTTTTGAATCCCTTTTGTTCCTAATAAAAAATGTGGTGCTAGCTAGTTTGGCATTCCTACATTTAGCTCACAGTGTATTCATCTACAAGCCCCGGGGGGGAGAAGTAATTGAAAAAGTTGAAATTGGAGTGGAAATGAACCTAACCCTAGAAGTAGAAGGGAATATTAGGGATTTTTGTATGATGAATAATTGACTCTTAATTTCCCTTTATAATTAAACTAATTAGTTAAAACATCACTTTCATGAGTTGGCAGAAAAAATATCTGTAATAATAATTGAAAGAGTACTTGAGCTGAAATATATATGTGTGTGTGTGTGTACAAAATTGTATAATTTTAGCAAGACATGAATGTTGTAATAATCAGAGATCTCATTCTCAGCCACATATCTTGAAGATAAGAGATAAAATCACCAAATCCCTTTGTCACATGATTTATCTATTCTTGAAGATATATATGTAGCTCTGATGATGTGGGATTTGGGCAAAATGTTTCAAAAACTTCAATTCATCTATTAATAATTACTTTAGCTAAGAATTTCAGGGGTGGGGTCTCTATATATATATACACACACCCACATTTCATTCACTTTCATCATCACATTTATGTGAATTCATGCACACGTGTCTACATTTGCTGCTCCTTTCACACTCATCACCAAATTCTAATTTAGACCTAATTTGATCGAATTCAAATTAATTATATAATAAGTATGATTGTTGTATAGATAAAAAAAACTAATCATATTACACATGTGTCACGCTCGTTATGAAATTAATTTAATTTGTCCGAACCTGATTTGAATAAAAATATTCCCAAATCCATAAACGCCTCATTACAAAAAATGCGATGTTTAATCACGGTTAATTGCCATGGTTAAAAATAAAATAATAGTATGATATAGTTATTGACTATGGTTATGCAATGGTTGTAGCCGTGGTATTTGCAAGGATGGCTAAAACATTTGTCATGGCTTTTCGTCGTGGTCTTTGCCATGACAAATAACTTTTTCTTGGTGGTAAATCAAGATTTTTGTATCAATTTTTATTTAACCGTAGTCAATAAAAATTATTTATCATAATTTTGAATCTATAACTATTAAAATTGAAGCCAATAATATATATATTTATTGTATTGTCTTCTCAAGAAGTTAGATTATGAAAATGAAGGACATGACGTAAGAAAGAAAAGGAAAAACAAGTTATGCATGAAGGTAAAAGAAAAATTGGAAAGAAGAAAGAAAGAGGTGGTACCAGTCCTTGGAAAGTCTGTGGTAAAGCCCCAGCTCCAGCTGATGCAAAATTTACCCCATGGTAATTATTCATAATCTCATCAAAGTTTCTTGTTGGGTCTAGATATGGTGGAATGAGTGGGTGTTTTGCATGTTGGCCTATATTTCACCTTCCACACAACACATGATCAACAAATCACAATTACTCATGTCTATATATGATGATGATGATGATGATGATGATGATGATGATGTTTAAATATTACCGATGAAGTCGGATATGAGACGGCCGTCGGAGAACCTGCCGGTGGGGCGGTGGAAGAATGTGCGGCCGTAGGGCCAGAAGTTGGCTCGGTCGAGAGTGGAGGTGTTGATGAAGTTGTTGTTGCCGGGGTCGAAGAATGAGTCGCCGAAGATGAAGAGGGGAGGTGGTATAATTGTGCACGAGTGCTGCTTGCTGCTGCTTATTACAGGGATGCAAATGAAGATGATGAGAAACGTTAATTTTGTCATTGAATATTAATCTTTTTAAGGTTTGAAGAAAGTAGTGAGGAAGTAATGGTTGCAGGTACGACTTTGGAGGACAGAGAGTGGACTATTCACTTCTCTACCTTCTTCTCATTCATTATTTCTATCATATATACATATACGATCCTTCTTTTTTTTTTTTTTTTGTGATTATGTTCAAACGGTTGACTATATTTAATACGGCGTTGACTTTTTTGTTTTATTTTTATATTTAAATACCACAAACTTGACATTTCAGCAATTTTATGTCTTTATTATTAATATTTGATTGAGTTGGCTTCACCTCAAACAGGTTCAAACCAATTTCTTCCACCCCTGTTGCTAGAAAAAACAATTTTAATTATGTTTGCTCGTGGATTGAATTTTCTGTTTCAGACCTTATTTTATTTTTTACTCTATTTAATATATACATACTATGTGTATAATAATGATATCTATATTTTATTTTGAAAAAAAATTATATATACACGTGATGACGAACATGTTGAATGGAGTAGAAAATAAAATAAAATTTGAATGAGTACAGAAATATTTTAATAGCCCAATAGAAGACTGAGGCCCAAAACATAGTGGGCTTCGCAACTACTCGCTTTGGTAAAAGCCCATAATGTATTCATATTCTAACGATTCTTGATTTAATTTTCTTTTTCTATTATTAATAATAATTTTTTCTCCTTTTAATTTCTTTCATATTTATATACACAAAAGGGTAAAATATGTATACAAATATTGGGTCTGAGTTTAGAAAGAGAAATATGTACATAAAGAAATTTGAAATTTGTTGGGGATGAAAAGAAAAAAGAAATTGCAAAGTGCAGCAGCTGAAGCTCCTTCTTGAATTGTTGAAGAAGTGGAGGTGATGGGATGGATGATGTTACATTAGAATAGCCAGAGAGCATTTCTTGGAGACTGTTTTGGAATTGAGTGGGAATGATATCTGCATATTCATAACCATATTCATCATTCCTATACTATATAATCATAATCCTAAATTACAACCATTTTTTTTTTTAAATTTGACACAGTAATTATGTTAAATTTTAAAAAAGATTATTGTAATTTATTATAATAATATTAGGATTAATTATATTTAAACTTCGTTATGAAAATGTAAAATTACAATTTTTTCTAAAAAAGTTTTAAAAAATTGCACTTACACTCCTTCTGAAATTTCACCATTTACACCCGATTTCTTTTCGGTAGAATTTGAAAGAAATATATTAACATCAGCAAAAAATAAAATTTCTTAATTTATCCCTTGTTTTACATTCTCATGTAATAATTTTATACGTATGGTAAAAAAATATAATGATGTACAAAAATATATATAGGAATGTTAAATGAGTAGTAAAATTAAAATTTTATATATTTTTTTGCTGATATCAACATTTTACGTTAGAGGGTTAAGTGTAAATAGAGATTTTTTTGAGGGAGTGTAAGTATAATTTTTCAAAAAAATTTCAACAAAAAAATATAATTTCTCATTTCCGAATAAGGTCTAAGCATAATTAGCCCATAATAATAACAACAACAATAATAAGTTAACCGTATAATTGGTTATATACCATCTGATTATGGCTCCATCTCATGCTGTAAACTTCATTACCAGCTGAAAATTTCGATTCACTGACACTTAAATCACAATCTAAAGCAACCTGATCGATGACACGTAGAAATTACATAAAAAATATGTGTGAGAGAATGTAAAGATATAATCAAACTGAAGAAATAAAAACTTTTTACCTTGATTTGGGGCAATGTGAGATGAAAAATCCGGACCTGTGCTCTAACATCACCCAATATCCTGAAATCAAAAACAGCCTTTGATGACGAACCATCTTCGTATTTCCTTGAACTTGCGGACATGATTTCACTAACATTTACACGTTCGAAGAGTACTCGTGTTTGGACGCTGACGTTTTTGCTCAAGGGAGGCTGGTGAAACTGAGGAATTCTGATCAATCCAACCACTAACCCTTGGCTGAGGACATGAAACCTAGAAGGTTCATAGCTTAATGCAACCTTGTTTGGATTTTCAGCGGTCACGTTGAGAGAAAAGACAGATGAAACGAGGAGGTTTTGGGAGCTTACATTGAGCTTGTAAGACTCCACATGGACTGTTTGGAGAGAAAAAACAGGCATTTGGGGCTTCAGGATTAAGAAGATGCATAAAAGAGGGACCCCTGTAAGGAAGATTAGCAAGAAAATGAAGGTGAGGAGAAATAAGGATGTTCTCATGTAGGAAAATGGGATGTGTGAATTGTGAGAAGATGATTGGATGGGAGATGTTTCTCTGATCATGGTTTTTGTGAAAAGGCCTCTTCATTTTTGGGGAATTTTTATGATGCCTTAACCATTTGATTTTGAGGTTATAAGGCGCTTAAGAGATTGCCCTTTGGAGGAGGAATGTGATGTTTTCTGTATGGAGTTATGTTGCTGATCCTATTCCTTTCTTGCTGCAAATTCTTTTCACAAGTTCGGGGTTTCTGCCTTTTTGATTGTGCTTCAAGATATCTGCAAAGAGTGGCTTTTGGAACGGTGAAGCTGAAAGCTTCTTATTGTTATAAACTCTAGGGATAGTTACACTGCGTTTTTTTAAGTGTTCGCGCCTTCCAACTAGGAAGACGCTCTCTGCCCGTTTGGTGCAATTAAACATAAATTGTTTCTTGTTTGAAAATTTATATCTAATACCCCAAAAATTAATTTCATCTAACAAATTGATTCGTCGTTAGTTAAAATACACTGAATATGCTGGTATTAATAAAAAAAAAAGTTCAATAAAAATATCATATGTACCATCGATTGACTTATTACCAATTTATTATAGGTTTCAAACAATTTCTTTTTTGACCAAACTACACTTAGACATCTTCATGTGGTAATATTTGTGAAAAGGTATACCTTCACCCTTATAAGTTATTTTGATAAAAAAAATACTTATTTTATTTGTAAAAAATCAATAAAGAGTACATATAAATTTTTATTGAATTTTTTTATTAATATCAAAAAATTAAATGAATTTTTATTAGCGGCGTTTTTGTTGTTAGACGAAAACAATTACAGACCTAGATATAATATCCTAAATAACAGAGGATCTACAGTATTTACACCAAACCTAATAGAAAACCGGTGTAATTATCCCTAAACTCTATATAAATTATGAGGAGTATCCTAGAGTTTTCCTCCTCCTTTCTTGACCAGGAAATGAAAATTATCTTCTCAGTTGGTCCTTTCCATGCTTGCAAAAGCCATCTTCCAAACAACCTTTCAATTTTTACCTACCACCTCCTTTGTCCTCCTTGTTGACAAGTCCAATTTTGATATAACAATGACAGGATGGCTATTGTATAAAACAGGTGGATTTCTGCACCCACCACCCTCACAACTTGTATGTAAAATACTGAATTGCCTTGTCATGCCTGCCTACTCTTTCTCACATACAAAAAGCTGTAGCTAAGAACCCGTGTTCATCAGATTGAATAGATAGTGTTACTCTTCACAGGCTCTATCAGATGGTAAAGGCCACCACCCCAGGCATAGTGAACATTATTGAGATGATGAGATGAAACGGAAACAACCAACAATAGGCATAAACAAGCATAAGTTTTCATCAAAACTTAATCATCCATACAGACACAATTGCAATATCATCTCAAACACAGAACTAAACCTAGTTAAAGTATGTACTGCTCAGTAGAACAGAGCCTACTAAAACACCATCATGGCTTAATCATGCTTTACTGTTTGCTCGTCTTGATCACCAGAAACAAACACACCTAAAAAAACCGACATTCAAATCTCAAATATATTCTCTCTAGCACAGTAAACATTATTTAAGAAAACATAATCGCCTAAATATGCTAATTATAATAAACAAGAAAGCACTAACATGGAGCCTTATTTACAGAACAGCCAGTAAGGAAGCAAGCGGCTTCAGTAGACACCACCCAGCATAGCTGGAACATCTTCGAAGGACCAAAGATCCATTGCATTCGCACCGTCTTGAGTTGCATCTCCATTGAGGAAAGCATCAATTGATGCATCCCAGTTGCTATCAAGATCCGGCATCTGAAACAGCTTCATCTGGGAGTCAAATGCCGACAGATCATCAGAGACCTTGTTCACGGTGTTCTCATCACGGGGAACAAGATCCTCTGAACTTGACTTAGCTCTCTTTGCTGGACCACCATCCTCCATAAATTGAGCTTGATCATCCTCGATGACGGCTGAAAGCACAGATGAGATTTCTGGAGTCTTTGCACAGTTCTCGCCCCAACCAAAGTCCGAACAGTCAAAAGAATTGCTGCCCTGATCAGAGCTGAAGTAAACATTTGTGCCATCAGTAGGGGTAAGTGGTTTTAATCTCATATCACCAGTTGCAGGGCAGGTATCAGCAAAACCATACTGCTTCACTTGTGGTTTCTCTTCCAAAAAACCCAATGAATCATAATAGTCACTGTTAAGCATGTTCATGAAGTTCACACTTTCATTCACATTGGGTTGAACTGATTCAGTGCTCCCTTTAGGAAGAACTTTATGCGAATTCACCTTAACTGTACGCCTCGAGGCAGCAGCTGGAACATATTCGGGGAAATTTACCTTGGCTTTCTTGCCTCTAATCCTCCGAGCCTCAGTATCATAAGCTCTTGCAGCTTCCTCAGCAGTGTTGAAAGTACCAAGCCAAACCCGAACCCCTTTCCTTGGATCACGGATCTCAGCAGCCCATTTACCCCATGGACGCTGTCGGATCCCTCTATATTGATTCTTCCTCTTTCTTTTTGAGGATTTTTCAGCATCATCATCATATTCAGCGGAGTCTGCAGATTTCAAACCTTCAAAAGATTCAGAAAAACAACCAACATCAATAAGAGAAACAAAACTGAAAAGCAAAAATAAGCAACAACAACTGCAGGGGAAGCTCGGGTTAAAGGATAACCTAGGAAAGCTTCTACTGAAAGAATATATCTGACACCATTTAACACAGATTTTTTTTAAAAAAAAAAAAATCAGGACAGCAAATATTAGATCCATAGCATTTTAACGATAATTAAACCAAAAACATAGTTGGGCTGACAATAAAATTGGATAAATGCTAGATGCCCCGGAAGGTATGATGACCATATACAAAGATTGTTATCTTTTAGCCACCCTTTATTGAAAATAAGTATATGTTGCAGGATATTTTCAAGAGAGAAAGACAGGAAATTGCTTTAATGCAGTACTTATGAAAATAAATTGATCTACCAAACCAAAAAACTCAAAGTGTCCAAATAATATTCTCCAAGCAATTATATTCCTGCCCATATGTCTAAGCAAAGACATCTGCAACTTAGAGTTTACTTAGAGGTAATCGAGTCTAGTGAAACATAAATCTGAGACTTGCAATAACTTACCACAAAATGACCAAGAAATGGAATTTTTTTTCATCGACCGACATCAATCCAGAATAAAGAATATTGAACCAAAATTTACAAACAAATAATTTTAGCCAATTAAAGAAAAAAAATTGCAAGAAAAGTCTTCATGCCAATCGTTTATTCTTAAATTTATCTACAGCTCCTTTTATTCAATCAACATCACCGGAAAAATAAAAATAAAAATCAGAACTTCTCTCTAACTATGGACTTAGGAAATGAGCTACCGTAAAACTTGCCAGCGTAGCAGTTTAAGTTTTAAATGAACAACAAAAATCAAGCCAATCAAATAACCAGCTATAACTAATTAACCACCGGAGATACCAGTTCATTAACAAACATTACCATTTAACTCAAATAAAAGTTCAAAAAAACTAAAAAACATAATAAAAAGAAAATCATCATTACCCTTTAAACCAGGATTCTTCGAAGCAGAGAAAGAGAAAGGCTTTTTGACATCGATCTCGCCTTCATCGTCCGAAAAATCCTTGAACTCCTGGAAATCAGCTTCGAAATCATCGTCCAAATCAATGACCGGCTGAGATCTCATCGGCTTGGAATGATAGTTCCCCGGATTCTTCTTCTTGTAGAGATCGACGGAACCGCTGCCCCATAGCAAATCGGCCGTCAGCCGGCGCGACGACCGGCTCGCCGGCGCTATGATATCGGAGATAATAGCTCCCCCACACATACTGGACTAAATTCTCCTTCAACTCTTGCGTGAGATTTTAGAGGTTTTCGAGAACGGAATTTTGGGTAAATGAGAAGAAAAATAAAAGATGATTTTTTGGAGTGGGGTTTCTTTCTTTCTTATAAGTAGGTGAGCAAAAAGAGGCAGGTGGGCGATCGACAGGAACGAGGTGGTTACGCTTACTCTTTTACTTACCCTTTTACCCCTCTAGGAGGGCCCTAATTACCTATTGATGTTGTTTGACCCAAATACCCTTCCTTCCCGCACGCACCTGCATCCCTTGGTACGGCCGTAAAAAATTCAAATTTGAGCTGAATTCACCTGACATTCAATTTATTTGAATTATTATTAAATTTTAAAAATTAATTTTTAATTTATTTATTAATTTATTTGATTTTAAATCAACTTTAATTGAATTAAATATGAGTGAATTTAAATAATTTTATACATTTAAATATATATATATTTTTACTAATAAAATCGAACTCGAGTTGAGTTTGAAAGTTTATTGAACAAAAAATTTTGTTCAATTTTAGCTTGTTAAGTTTAATAAATTAAATTTGAACAAGTTTTTTATTAATTAAGTATTGAATAATTTAATTTATTTTTCACCCTATGATTTGGATTATCTAGATGGTACAAATTAGTGACTAAATTAGTGACTAGTGAGGTGCACAAGTTGTGGCTAATGATAGATAGATTCGTCCAACAAACTTATAATTATGACATTTTAAATTTAAATCATATTAATTAATATAGCACTATATGCACATTCATTTCATTTTAATATTGATTAGTTATTAATATTTTCATATATTAAATTAAGGGTAAGTTACATTAATACTTTATAAGAATAAGTCTAATTACATAGATACATTCTATCATTTATAAAATATAAGTGTAGTTATTGATATTGTAATTTTAATTATACGTATACTTTTTAGTCAGTGACAAAATTTTACACAAACCTTCCGAGGTACATTATATTAAGATCCACTCAAGGGATTTATCTATAAATTTACAAATTGATGTAGGTAAGAATCCCATATTAATTGCAGACAAAGAGTTTGAGCGATTTATAAAGGTCTCATTTCTTTGTCTGCAATTAAATTTACCGTGATATGAGTTGTATATTAATTCAAAAGCATGTATATTTTTATTTAATTCTATTTGATTATTATTCGTGTATATCTCTTTGTTTCCCCTAATGGGGTACTTAATTATGTTAATGCTATAGAGTACTTAAATTTAATAATTTTTAGAAATAGTTTTAATATTTGAGAATTTGACCCTTGGAGATACTGAAATTACATATACGAGCCGTGATTAACAATCTGTCGTTGCTTGACAACTGCTGGAATATTCTTATCTGACTCAAGATTATGACTTTCACCCCATATGGGTGATTAATATTCCTCACCTCTGTTCATGTGTAACAAATAAAATCTATATTTATTCATAATTGTTTTATTATTGATTTATTATAAATCAAATAAATTTTTCTTGATTATATTATTTGTATGGGAGTGAAGATATACCTCCTTACATGCATTAAATTGTAACAATGTATAAGAGTACCGTTATCCCTGTATTTATACTCTAGATATTGACATCTAATTCCTATTAATCGGGCCCACGAAGTAATGAGTTGAAAAATAAATAAAATTATTTGATACTCGATTGAAATTGATCAATAAAAGTTCGTTTGTCATCGATTTGTTAAGCTTAACAAACAAAAGTTTTTTGTTCGATAAACATTCGAAGTTGACTTGATTAGTGTAAAAATAATAAAATACTTAAAAATATCAAATTATTCGAGCTCAAGTCTTATTTTATTCATTTAAAAAAATTTTAAGCTCGATTAAATAAATAATGAAACTAACTTCAAACACAATTTCTAAAACTAGATAATAATTTAAATAAATATAAACAATAATGTATTGGATTCAATTCCGAACATTTATAACTATGGATGGAGTTGTAGAGTCACATACACATTTTTAAACATCGTGACTAACTGTGACACGGCGTTTAGACGATCTGTTAATATTTGTATGTTAAGACCAATTGCATGAACCGATTCGGTACATTCTCAATTTTATTTATTTATTTTTTCTGCATATTGAATATATAAGAATTTATTCTACAATATAATGATTTATTCTTATAATATCATGTTACACTAGAAAAAGATATATTGACGGTAAAAAAAAAGTAATAATTGTAAATAATTAATAATAAATATAGAGAGGAGAATATAATGAAATAAAAATATTACTACAGATATCTCTGGCGGTAGTACCAGAAAAAGGAATATTTACCTAATTCGAATAGGTTGCCTCTTGTTGAATTACATAAGTGAGTCTAATTCCCCCTATTTCTTTTTTTTTTTTTTTTTAATTTAATGTTCAACTTTTTTCAGCTTTGATTGTGGTAGCATGTGCAGGTGGACAATTCATCCCGACTTGTCTACCCATAATTTAATTATTTGATGGAACAAAACTTGTCAATATTATATGGATTAGTTTTAATTTTTAATTAACTACCATTGTATTTATCATATTTAGAATTAAATATTAGAGCGAAATTTCATTAAAATTGATGTCTGGGCTACTTTAAGATTTTGAAATTTTTTATAAAAAATCATGAAAAAGGTTAAGATCCATATCTCTGATATTCAAATCGTATCGATTGAACCTCAACTCAACTTAAATTAAAATATGTATAGACTCACAATAATCACTCGACCATCCATGGATTACTGGTTTATGAAAAATCATTCAAGTTGGAATATTTATAAATAATGGCTAAGTACAACTATTGACATTTTGAATATTCTTACTGCATTCATATTCGTTTTGTTACGATATTTTTTATTTAAAAATTTTATAGCTATAATCGGCACTATCTCTATAGTTCTTATTATGATTTCCTAACTTTATCCGTCATGTTATAAGATTTCTCATATATCTAAGCATATTTTGATTTTGAATTTTTTTTGGATTAGAGGCTTATGGACCTTTTAAATATGAAAAGACATAAAAATTAAGCATACATTTAGCTTATTATTTCAATTATTGTATTTGAAAAATTGGAGATGTAGGAAAAACAAGTTAAGGTGCGGTGCATGCATCAGAATTCAGACCTAAAATTGCGGGGAGGGGGAGGGGGAGGGAGTGGAGCCCGCGGAGCAACTAAATTAAAAGGAGAAACACGACAAAAAGAGTGATGAATGGAAGTAGGTGTAAAAATAGAAATTGTGGAGACACACGACTTTAGTGAATAGTAATGGCTTTTGTCTTAACTAAATGTGGCTGCTCCTCATGTCTTATGTGGTCAGTACCGCCTCATTTCCTACTTTCTAATCAATTAATGATAATAATTTGAGTGAGTAGAAATGGGAGTAATATAATGCCCTAATTGCCCTTTTGACTAATACCAAAACTAATGCAATTTCTCCCTTATTTACCACATCATATATTCCACCCTTATCCACAATTCTCATTGCTAATTCATAATCATAAATGACCAACTATCATTCTTATTTTAATGTTTGAGATGGTCATCATTTCTATAATATCATCAACTAATAGCCCAACAGCACTGCATTTTTGGATGTATGTTTGTCCAATAAATAAGCAACTCCAGATTTATTGACGCTCAAGGTCAGCTACGTACTCAACATTATACTACTCTGCTCCCAAGTCTCGTCTCAGCTGTTTGCAATATGCAAGACAATCCTACTCTACTAAAGATATCAATACTAACATTCATGATAAGTATTGATTTTTTTGGACCACATGTTTAGATATTTATCGTATTAGAAAAAAAAAACAAAAAGGGAAAAAGCAAGTTGTGGAAGAACCAAACCCCAATCAAGTTGCAATTTGGAGTGAATGTTCATCCGCAATTGTCCAACAGTTCAACAAGGGTAGGAAAAACACGCATTAGCAGCTGTTTCAGAGGAAAGATAGCAAAGAGAGAGAGAGGTGAAGGTCCCCACTTCCACTTCCCACTAGTTTTCTATATACATGTTAAAGCCCATTCTCACAAACAAAGACTGGACGGGGCCCAACTCATTTCTCAATACGCTCTTATCAACCTTACAAAACCAAGTGTTGGCCCATTTATGTCCTATGAGTGAGCCTTTAGAAAATTAAATTATGAGACCTACATCGATTTTGGGTCTAGTGGGTGCTGATAAAATACAGAGGTGTGCTGGAATCAAGATGGATAGAATTTGGAATAAAAAAGTCAAATCCGGAATATGAGAGGTAAAGTGGAGCAGCCAACATTAAATACGAAATAAAAAGAAAACGAAGTAAAGTGGTATGTTTAATGAGCAAAGAAAAAAACCGGCTACTTTAATCAATGGAATAATTATGAAATTTGGGGTCTCTCCCTCCCTCTCACAATTATTATGCATGAATGATGAAGGAGGGGTAGTAGTGAGTAGTCGTCTTCCATTTCCAGTATTCCTATGAATTCATAGACCCACCCCCCTCCCCCCACTACATTTAGTTAAGATATATACATACATATATATAATGAATTATTTATTCATATGTACTTAATCATTTACCATGACCTGCTGCCTGCTGCCTGCTGCTGTACACTACTTTCTACAATCACATTTCAACTTTCACAATAGTTTGTCGCTACTCCATCCACGACGTCGGCATTTACCTAATGGAAATGGGGCCACACTGCCAGCCACAAGGCTGAAAACGTTAAAACTCACAAGAGCAGAGGAGTAGTGATGCAGACATGGGGTTCTCAAATGTAATAGTCTGCCCACTGCTCCACTCCTTCTCTGCCTGCCTCTATTCAGATCCAGCCTTTCACTTTACTTCTTTCCAACACAAACACACCTCACCTCACCTTACTACACAACAATGTGCCAAGGGAACCAAATATTTCTGTTGCTGCCCCACTTGTATTGCATTAACAAGTCTCATTCCCCAACTTCCCTCCAAAACTCCAACCCATGTCCTATATTTTTTACAAGAACAAGGTGCCACCATCGGGCACCACTGCTAGATAATCCATTCATCTTTTCCTTACAGAATTGATAGAAAATTTTAAGTAAAAAGAAAATTGATCATCATTGACCTTTTTTCTTATGATCTTCTCCTCAACACAAGCGCATCTTCTTTTTACATCACATTCTTGATTCGACATCTTACACAAACTCAATAGCATTACCCTGCTGCACCTGACCAAAACCTACTAGACCAACTTACTCTCATTTCATGCCACTTTCTCAAGTATAGAAAGAAGCCCATTTCATTCTCATTATACATACATATATATCTCACATCATCCCTCTCCCCCATTTAGCAAACCTTTTGCTCAGCAAAAGCCCAAGATTTTCACAAGACTAAGTGATCAAAGTGGCTGCTGCATTGTCACAACTATTGGACTAGTCACAAAATGCTTCCCATCAGACCATACTATTGATCCACTCTTCACAACTGAGCTCCCTGGAGATAGTTTCAGTGCCTCCGCTTGTACCCTGACCAGAAAGTTCAACTTCTGCCCCACCCGGCGGAAGGCCAGCCTCTCCGGCTCCACCGTCACCAATGCCCCACTCGGGGGATGAATTTTGACAGTGTAAACGGATTCTGGATTGCCCACATTAGTCACGGTCCGTATAAAATGTGTTGACAGTTTATGGTTCCCGTATTGTTGGAACACGGCTGTCAACGTCGGGTAATTCAAATTCCCCACATGCCCAGCCCTCTTTGCCCCACTACAATCAGCTGCCTTTCGGGTTACCACTTGAATGTTCTTGGTCGTGTAATTCGAGTTACACAAGAAGTCAACGTAGTCGTAGGAATTCAAGTCGTAAACCAGGCCTGGATCCATGGCCTTTTGTGGATGGACATGGCCTGCCCCGTAATCCATCACGGTTGATGAATTGCCTGTGGATTCATCTAGCATTGTTTCTCCACGGGTATCGTGGCTGTAAGCCGTGGTCATCAAAGCTGACCGGATGGCTGCGGGGCTCCATTCCGGGTGAGCTGCCTTTAACAAAGCAGCCAAGCCAGACACATGTGGGCAAGCCATGGATGTCCCCGACAAAATATTGAACTCTGTCCGGCGCTTATCCGACGGAATACCGCTCGGCCCGACATTGTCAGGCCAGGCAGCGAGTATGTTCAAGCCAGGTGCGATCAGATCGGGCTTCAAAATCTCTGGGGTTTCTGGATTTGGGCCGCGGGCAGAAAACGAAGCCACTACTGGCGCCGGAGCGACATGCAGCCGAGTACCGCGGAAAATGATCGTTGCCACTGGCGGAGATTTCGATTTCATAGCTGATTGAATGTACCTTCTGATTTCATCCCCCGACGTCGCGCCAACTGCTGTCGCGGGCAACACGTGGCAATCCGCCACCAGACCTTCGCCGTCGAAAACTCCGTTAGCTAAAATCATTGCGATTCCGCCGGCCTTCTTCACCACTTCACCTTTTGCAGCTCTGGAGTTAATTCCCCTGTCACATAAAACTATTTTTCCTCTCACCGCATTAGGGTCCAATGAACCTTCCAAACAGAGGGAAGACGAGTATCCGTCGCTGCCTTCACTCCCGGCGTAAATTAGAGGGTAGAGCTTATCATGAGCCAGCGCCGGTCCGCCGTACACGCTGACCCCCGGAATTATTCTTCCATTGCCAAGCTTGACGTCGGCGGGGAAATCCCTGTCGATGGTCCCCGCACCTACGGTTGTAACCCACGGAGCGACGTTTGTAACTGTTAATCCGCCGGGGCCGCCGTTTCCTGCAGAGGCAGAGACGAATACTCCAGCATCAAACGCGCCGAACGCCCCAATTGCTATAGCATCCAGATAGTACGGCACCACCACTCCACCCACGCTCAACGAGATGACGTCAACACCGTCAGCTACAGCAGCATCAAACGCCGCGAGAATGTCTGAATCATAGCAGCCTGCGTTCCAGCAGACTTTGTAAGCCGCCAGGCGGGCTTTCGGTGCCATCCCAGCAGCCACGCCGCGAGCATAGCCTAGAGTTGAAGCTGGAAACACGTACCTCCCAGCAGCTATTGAAGCTGTGTGCGTGCCATGCCCGTCGGAATCTCTCGGCGAACGGAACTCGTTCGTTTCGTTCATTTTCCCATTAGTTGCTTCGTATCCATTGCAAAAGTACCTAGCCCCAATTAATTTCCGGTTACACAAACTCGCCGGAAAATTCTCCCCGGCGACGCATTCCCCTTTCCACTTCGCGGGAGCGGGACCTAAATTCCGGTCATTAAAGCTCTCTCTCTCTGGCCAGATCCCGGTGTCGATAACTCCTATTACAAGATCCGACCCGAAATCAGACTCTTTCAACAACCCAGCATTGTCGCCAGTTTTCAAGCCGAGGAACTCCGGCGAGCGGGTGGTGTGCACTTGCCTCACTTGCTCCGGAATAACCGCAATTATGCCGGATAAGCTTTCCAGCTTCTGGGCTTCAGAAGCTGAGAGTTTGGCTGAAAAACCATGGAAAACGTTGTTGTAGGAGTGGATTATGCGGCTAGCGTCAGCAGAATCCGGCGAAGCCGCATTGACACTAACAGTGGAAAGGGATCTCAATGAGGATTCATACCAGTGGTTGTGAGTTGGGAAAATGGAGGGTTTTGCATCGTGCTGGACATGGATTATGAAGGTTTTTCTCTGTTCCGCTTCTTGAGTTGGTGAAGGAGAGAAAATTAGCAGTGATATCACAAGAAAATATGTACAAAGAAGAAAATAACAGATTGGAGATAACGCCATGGAAGCAGATGGGGGCTGAGCTCTAGATTCATACACGGGCAGCGTAGTGTGTGTATATATTTATGAGTGAAAAAAGTTTCATCTCAAAAAAAGTGAGTCAGTGGGCAGTAGTAGTACTGAGTGGAAGAGAGTGTGGGAGTGGGACTCCATCGCATTCAAATCTAATAATTAGGATTTTTCATTTTTGAATGGATGGATGAGATTCCAATAAAACAACACCAAAAGAAAACAACTCATTTGGGAAATCTCCAAAAAAAATTAGGAATTGAAAATTGAAAAGAAACTAGGCTAATTGAAAATATGTCTGTCCTTTATTTTTTTTTTAATGAATAAGGTCATAATTATATCATACATTTCTTAATATATAAATTATCAATAATATAATAAATATGATATACTTATTGTATAATTGATGGTTGCTAATAACAACCCACCATTTGCACTTTAATGAGATTTAAAACCATGATTTTTTTTGGTCATGTAGCATCCATTTTATTGATTGAATTAGGTTTTATTGACATCTGTCTTGATTCAAGTCTAACAAACTTGAATATCCTATTTTTTCAATACTTAAACCAATTAATATAAATTTAAATAAAATAAAATAAACCCTACATATTTGGTATGATCTAACCAGACAAACGCCCTCTAGAAAAGTTAAGAGAGTTGGAGAATTTGGTTTGCAAATATCCATAACGAGTAATTGAAGTAGATGGATGACAAAGTGGTGGAATCCAATCAATTTTTGTATTAAATGAAGTTTGGAATATCTTCATTTCATCTAAATCGCATTACTAATATTTTGGAAATTTGATTGCGATGGAAAATTTAATTTTTTACGACTTATGAACATGCTATAATACACGATGTTTGTTATTTATATATTTTATTTTTATTTATAATATAATATTAAAAAATTATTTATTTTGTTCGTCAACAATTGCTGTGTAAATATTTTGATCCTCAACCATATTCCTACAGTAATTAACTGACATAATTTTGTTTCTATTTTTATTCGTATTAATCTAATGCCAAAAATTTAGAATAAATGGAAAGAGCTAAGATAAAGTTTTTTACCATTTAAAGAGAAAATAAGAATAAATGAAAAATAATACGTAATCTAATCTATTTGATAGGAAAACATATGTGGCGAATTGTTATTTATTTATTTTTTCTTGTGGAATTAAATAATGTGGGCGGAATTCAATGTCACGTGCTGCTGCAATTCTTGTTGTACAACAAACACGCTTATTTTAAAGTGGAGTTCTTGAAGTACGATTTTGCTTTTTTACTCTTTTTCGATCTTTTATATTTAGACTACTTGCTCCTTCCTTCTTGATTAAGAATCGGAGAATTAATCTACTAAATTTGGATATAGAAAAACCAAAATATCCCTAAACTGGGGTGGACAATTGAAGACTTAATTTATTACAATTATAAATATACAAATAATTAAAAATACACTAAAAATTCACATTTGTACGATGCGAAATTATATATATTTTTTCTCTCGAGAACTCAATCTTAATAGTTAAACGAGATCTTTTTAAATTTAATTTGATTTGACGGTTGAATAATTGATTATGGAAAAAATAATTTTGATATAATTTTATCAAGAGTGATTTTGACGTTGCACAATGTCACAACTAAAAAACGAACATCATTCTTAAGGTTAATAAAAAATTAAAATATTATTTAATGACATAATAGATAATTATATGGAAATTATTATAATTTTTAAGAAATATTGATGTATTGAGTAAGTATTTGAGTTTGAATGTACTTATTTAACAAGGAGCGATATAAAAAAAAATACAATTATTTTATGTAATAAATAAGTACGTTTGATGGTATTTTAGTCGAATACATATTACCAATCAAAATTAGATATTTTAATGTCCTCATATTTAATAAATAATAAAATTTAGAATGATTTATAAAAAATTATAAATACCCTCTTGATATTTGATGAAATTATATAATTTTTATGAATTGAGGTTTGGAATTGTCAACTTTTGATGTATGTTTTTTAAAAAAAGTAAGAAAATTATATATACATATATATAAATAAAACAAGATGAATGGAAAATTTTAAAAAATTATAAAAGAAATATTCACTCAGTCCATACATTTTAAAAAATAAAATAAAATTATAATTCAAAATCTAGAAGGACATTTTAATCAGTTCACCACAAAAAATAAATTAAAATATAATAAAAATTAATGGATTGAGCTAGTTGTTAAACGATCATTAAAATTAAAAGCATTGATAATTTTTCCAACAACATATTTAAATTATGCATAGAATGACATAGTTACCCCTAGTTTCGAGTTTCAGGTGCTGTTGTGTTCGGACAAATTATATCTGGTCCGTGACAAGAGAATTAACAAAAATAAAAGTAATACAAGTTGGTTAGTGGTTAATATCCATTTTTACTGTTGTTGCATTGAATATTGTGCCCATAATAATAAAAAAAAATGTAAATATGCAAAGGGGTGGTGGAGGGACACGTTTGGTTTCTCGTTTGTCGGGAAGACTTGTCCTCACCTCAATTTTCTTTTCACATAAAAACACCACACGTGCCCCCTCTTTTCTTTTACTTTCACTTTTTTACCTTTGCTGGGTAATTCTCATTTTACATTGTTACTTTTACTCACTCAATATTCTAATTTGAGAAATAGAGTATATTAAACAAAAATAAAATATTAAAAGCGTGTTTGAGCTATGTTTTTTTATTAAAAAATATTATAGACTTTTTTTTAGATAAAAGTGGTGATTACATTATTACATCATATTTTAATAAAGTACGCAACTGAAAAATATATCAGTTCAATCGATACATTAATATAACTATGAATCATGAAATAACATATTATCAGCATAGTAATAGAATTGGTATCAGAACCATTATTTGTGAGAGGAAAAGACTGTCTCTTGTATATTAGTATAGATTCAAGTAAATTACAACATGTTCTTTTAAAATTTGTCATATTTATAAATACTCTCTCATCGTTTAAAAAATTATAAATACTAATGATCATATAAAAAATATCTTTTAATATAAGGGGTATTTATTATACGAACATTAATTTTAAAAATATTTATAATTATGTCAAATTTAAATTATGCTTTTAAGGAGAATCAATGTTTTTAATTGAAGGGTGTTGGAAAATGTAGATGGGAGTGAGTATTTTAACGGAATTGTATGTCAGTAGCTCCAAATTTTCATAAAGAATCTCATTAATTTTTACTGACTCTTTGTTTATTTACAAGGTGGGTAAAAAAGATGAGGATGATTTTAGATTTGGAAGGTCAAAAAGGGAATAGCATAGCAATAAAGGCGACGCTTCCATTTTTCAACTTCAAAATCTGTCGGTGTCTCAAATCAACAACATTACTCCCTCCAACATTCTCTTTTTTTACCTACCTTTTTACTTTTTTTTTTTTACCTGGGCCGTAACAAAGGCCCACCATGCAGCTGGATAATATATCAGATTAGGATAATTATAATATATATTTGTTATAATATCTTTAATATTTAATTTTGTCTAATAAATAAATTCATCTATTAATTTTTTAAGAAATTTGCTGATATTAGTAAAAGATTTATATTTACTTTTGATTAACTTATTGCAAGTTAAATAATTTTTTTTAATCAAACTATTATTATACATCTTGCACGCATTAATGTATGTGAAGAGTTCCTCTTCACCTTTTTTCAGATAATTTGATCATGAAAGATTTATTTAACCTCCAATAGTCAGTAGTAAGTCAATTAGAGGTAAATATGATTCTTTCATTCAATTTTATTGGTTAATATCAGCAAGTTCTAGATGTAATTTTCAACCCACAGAAAATCTGCGTGTAATTACAATAGCTAAGGAGGTATTCCTAAACTAAATGAATTTGCTGTCATGATTTATTTTCAGACTAAATATAAATGAAAAATATATGTATGAATTGGTGATTTGTATTTGAATCTTGAGAGCAGTAGAGTGTTGCATTTGACTGCAATTATTAAGCTTTTCAGCAATGGAAGTACTTTTGGGCAGCAGTCCACATAATCACCAAAGGATGAAACAAATTAAGATGATGAGGGATTCTTCAATAAGGTGTGATCACCTCTTATAGGGTATTCAAATTCCTTTTGTCCTCCCTTTTCTCTTTGGCCCCCACAACAACTGAATTTTGACTCCATTTTTCTCAAAACTTGAAATAACCATTTCTGCATCCAAAAAATTTATTGACCACAATTAAATAAAATTGATGCAAAAATATAAATTTTCTAGCAAAAAAATAAAAATAAATAAAAATTATGCCAAATGTTTTGGCCACCCTCATATATACCACGACCAACAACCGTTGCATGAGCGTGGTTTTCTTTAAATGGTATTATGTGCAACAATGTACAAGATAAAAAAATGAATTGATTTTTCAAAGACAAAGGTGGGGCTTATGAAAAGCAGTAATGGTAATTATTGATGGAAAGTGATGATTATTATTTGGAGGGATGACCCTCTTAAAGTTGGTATTAGAACTCAACACCACAACCTTCATCATTACAACACTCCCTTACCATCTAACATTTGAAATTGGGTCCTTTTTGGTTCTCTTTTTGCAATCAATTAATTGCTTTGAGCTTCTCTCATCTCTTGCTTTGCTTTTATATATATATATATATATATATATATATATTTATTATTTTAATCTTGTTTCAATTATTACCATTGATCATAGTTTAGTAGCTTTTGACAATCCCTATGTTACTCAAGTTGGGATGGCTGAGCTAACCCTAAAGAAAAACCTATTAATCAGTTTGATAGGCTGTGCACTCAAACTGTGATTCTTGGCAATAATTTAGAGTTTATCCACACACACCCACAATTTATAAGACTACAAACTCCTATGATTGACAATATATAAATTGCCAAAAATACCCTTATTTATATTTATTTTCTTTCATAAATGATCATACTTTCTGATCAATTAATTAAATTATTTTATTAACTTTGATCAATTTTTAATATTATCTTTCCTTTTTATTTAATTAAATGGATATAATAAAATTTAATTTTAGCTCAAGTATCCTTCTGCTGATAGTATAATATATAAAGAGAGACGAAGAGATTGGATTTAAAGATTTGATGAAAAAAAAAAAAAAAGAAAATCTCAGGGATGAAGCTTTGAGGTATACAGGTAAAATTTTTTAATTAAATATTTATTTTCTTTAAAGAAAAAGGATGAGTCCACTGAGGTATGTATAGTGCAATTAGGACTGATAACACAACATTTTCATAAAACTACAACTAGAGGATCTACAAAACGTATAGGCATAAAAATACATATAATTACATAACAAGTCACTAACTCGGCTATTATATCGAATTAGCCCCCCAAACTTCTCTCTTGGGAGCATTTCCTACTAACCTACCTTCTTTTTCCAATTCTCACTTCTGCACCCACATGTTTCAATATTTCACACTTGGCCCCCTTTTGCAGGGCCTCTCTGTTACAACCAATGACTCCATACATGTGTATTCCTTGCTTTCTGCAGTAAAAATGTGGGGAAAATATCTTCTCTATATAGAAATGGAGGAGCAAATTTGAAAAACACAGAAATATGACTAGTAAAGAATTGTGAGGGCCTCAAGAATATCCATTCCCTGATTTGTTCATCTTTTTCTTATAATTTGAAACACTGCACTGTGGACATATGTATTCTAGCCCATCTGTCTTGGCATAATCCTGAAAATTCAACAACTTGTGGTTAAGACAACTTTCTCAATAAGGGAAACAAGAAACTGCAGTGAGCTTGTTGCAGTGTGAAAATGTTACTTTGAAAGCACCCAAACCGGGTCGACGGTCGCAGCCAAAATGAGCCCACTCCCCGCACAACCCACAGTTAACCCAATCTCCGGGAGCGCTACTGATGAATGTTCAAAAAGATCCAGTATTAGTGATCAAAACTCAATGGGCTAAAAAGAGTGTGTGTGTGTGTGAATGAGAGAGCATATTATGGGTATAACCTGTGACACAACAAACAGCACTCCCCATCCACATCATCATGAGCCAATTCATACTCCAAAAGGTAAGTTTCATAGTGCCTCTTGAGTGTATTTCCAACACCCTAGTTCAGAATATGGAATGGTAACAGTATTAATAAGATTGGTTCTATTCATCCCAACGCCAAATGAGACCACTGAAAGCTCATCATGGTAAAACTCGAGCAACATAAGCAAATATGCTGCAAGTGTGACGTATTAAGGGTAAACTTAATAATCGAGAAGTTGAGTCCCAGGACAAACCGTCATTCTATTCGTCACTGTGTGATTGCGCATCTTTGAGAATACCTGACCTTTCCAATTGATGCCGTTGCCAACATGAAAACCCCCTCTTGTGACCACCTTATTAAGATCCAATTAACAGGCATCAAGTTTGTGCTAGCAATAGTTATTCGTACCTTTATGAAGATTATTATAAGTTGTCTCACCTCCCTGTACAAATTAAAGAGATCAAGACGCTTTGCGTTGAGTATAGCGTCTGGGAACTCGGCAAGCCCACCTTGAGGAATGAGACGGTTATGTCCTCGAAGGATGAGAAATTGCATGACATCCTTGAGAAATTCCTCCTTCGCACAAGCAGAAAAAAAAAAGAAAACGATGAGGACAGTATCATCAGAATCATGCAAAGCATCAAATATTATCAGAATCTGCACTACTCAAAGACAAGCTGCAATGAAAAATCAGTTCCTGCTGTTTGAGATCTTCCATTATATGTGGTAGACGCGTCATCCAATCACCAAAGGTTAATAATGAAGAAAACAGATAATACAGTTTGAAGGAATTAGCTGATAATTAAACAATAAATTTTGAGATTTTGGGAAAGACAATGAAGGATATTCATATGCCAAAATATCGATGAATTTAAATAATTATATCAGCTAATATTGTATTAGCAATTACTTTCTTTTCTAGAGATAGGTGACAATCAAGTATCTTGAAAACACCAAGTGACGAGGTAGTAATGTAAAGCAACATATGTGATATGTAAGTCAAAGAAAACAAATTTACCTCAGAGCACACATGCAATGGGCTTCTCCCACAACCATGCTTCTTTAAAGGCAGGGGATTTAAAGATATGACCTGCTTCGCTTGATATGAACTGGTAGTTGATTTCCGATGGGTAACTGGAGCAGCTCCAGCATTACCATGTTTTGCAGGAGGAACCGGCAAGTTAGCCTTGGCCTGGCTTCCATCATGCAAATCAGCTTCTGAAATTCCAGAAAAGGGGAGCATTTTCTGGTGACGAACATGAGGAATAGGCCTCAGGGCAGCTATTTTAACTTTTTGTCGAGCAGTTATAACTGGCACACTAATCCCATTCGGCAACCTAGTTTCGTTATTCTCATTATCTTCCTTTTTAATGAAAGTTTGATTTCCCCCCACCACACCATTTAGAAAACCAGAGCTTGTTTCCCGGCAAATTGCTGGTCTCTTTCTACTAGGAGGAGGTGCTTTCAGCCAGGATGGAGCGCTGCTGAACTTTAGATTATTGAAAGCACCATTCTTCCCCTGCTTTGCACAGAAAAATAGGAGTCTTTCTGCATCTTCTTTCTCAAATGCAGCTACAGCTAATCCCTGGATACTGGCAATGCCAAGCGCAGCAAAAGTACGGTATGAGACATCAGGTGCTAATTGCCTCAACACCTGAATTCAGACCAAACAAAAATATCAAATAAAAGAAATAGTGTACACGCCAGAAAATAAAAAACTCAAAGCATCCATGTGAGTATTTCAGAAATAGTTCTAAAATAAGCCTTGTGAACCAAGACCAGATAATCCACGATACAATTCAGACAAGCACAGACAAACGACTTTCAAAGTGTTCCATTGGTCGTGATGGAGTCTAAAGATCAGTCACTACGAAATACCAGCATCACCCACGCATTCAATGGATGATATCATCAAGAAAAAATTTATAATGCGCAACTAAAAGAACTGAGCTGACTGCAAGAGAAGTAGAGAGAACGCAAATATGTACCTGTGAAGCCCACGTTGGAACCTTCATGCTAACTTCGAATACTGCTGCCCCACAAGCGACTGAGACTGATCTACGAGGTTCAGACGCAGGTAGTTTGTTTTCATCAGAGTTGGAATGTGCATGAATCAGATGACTCTTGTCGATGATTTCACTCTTTATATGATTTTCCAATAGCTAGGAGAATAGGTAGATCATCAACCAGTTTCAGTAAAAGATCAGAGAAAAATTCATGAACCTAAATTCAATAACAACAATACTAGTGAAGTAATAATGTATTACCTGATCATCAAAACACGTCTGAGCACTCCCCGAAACCAAAAGAGAGATATGGGCTGAGCTACTAGTGGACAAATCACATCGCATCGTCACAACACCACGAGAAAAGGTGCCAGCTTGAAGGGGTGGAGGCAGGGCACTACACCAGAAAACAATATTTTCAGAACTCATAAACTAGTATGGCATCATGTAATGCTCAAGCAAAGCAGTTTGCCAGGTAATCATAAAAGTATGTAGGAGAAAGCAACAAGAAGCCAAGTCACCACATAGAGGGTAGGTTAAGGGCTTGCTTCCATGAGAAAACCAAACCATCAGTTATGAAGATTCACATGTATCAGTAATCTAGGTGGACCAAATGATATTTGACAGGCAACATGTAATAGCAGCGGCAAGAACTATTATCAGCAGTATATAAATTTGCACACAGTACATACCTCACCCGGTTATGAAGTTTGCTCCCTCGCATCTGAATCAGCACAAAAGGAAAAAAAGAACAGTTGAGACTCAGTACTCAAACAGGTCAAACTAAAAAGAACAAAATCAACTATCGTGGAAAGATTGAAAATGAAGAAAATCAGTTTTGCTTTATCATCTCTCAGGAGGCAACAGAGAAGAGAGGATGTCAAGGAAGCTGCTATGTGACACTTACTTCAATATTAAGGAGCGCATTTAGACCATCCTCCAAAGAACTCAACAAGCAAGCATCCTGAATAAAAAAACATTAAATCCGTAAGGTCTAATATCCAATTTCTCTTAAGGAGAAAGATCCAGAAATATATATAGTTAAATGAACACTATGCCATTACCAAGGAACTTGTTTCTCCACAGACAAGAAACCTCATGTTCACATCATCATCATATATCTTTATTGCAGGAAGGGAACCAGAGGAGCTTTCTTCATCATCCCCAGGATCCTCCATCTCAGGAATATCGATGTTGATCTTTGGAGACTCCCCAAGAAGATTAGGACCCGATTCATCATTAACTTTCTTGCCATCAGGGAGGACAACATTATTCCGAAGACAGTGAAGCCTAAAGGAGGCGTTTGCAAGCTGAAAAGCATCCCAAGTATGACATGATGAGCTGCAATTGATAAAAGAAAAGAGGTTAAGAGAAACTTATTGTACTCAGACCCATATGGGGATGCAAATTTTCAACAGAGGAAGAGAAAAGGACAAAGCATGCTATTTCTACCATAGATTCATCGAAGCTTTGGAATTTGGAGAAGACAAATATAATTAGCATTGCAGATGACATCTACAACATTATAATATCTTTTTTAACATGCGGAATGAAAGAAGTAGCAGTTTTTTTTAAATGCAGAAGAAAAAGATAAAGCAGCAATGCTTTTGATTATAAGACACTGTTTTCAGTTTACCGAAAAGAAGATTATGTTTTGGTTTGGATGAACCTACTTATATACGGAAAAAAAAAATTAAGATAGGAACTGAAAAGGGTAAAACATTCAAACTCTCAATCGATAGGAATAAACATCAGCTTTAGCTAGGACTCAAAATCCAACATGCTATTAACTGGTCTACACAGTACTAATCAAAAGTGATACTATGTTGATAAATAAGCAACAGTCTAAGTTTAACAAGACAAAGAGGTGGAACAAAACGCTCAATCAAGCCATTTCATGGCCAAATTACATTGGAACAAATTACCTTTGCACTGCGGAGAACAATGCATGACGAAAATGGCTTGCAGCGTAGCACGACAACGAGTTCTTCCAATATATTACATAACGAACTCCCTGCAAAGATGAAGATGGCAATCACAAAGAAAATGAGCCATGAATTTTTATGCTTCTATCACGAACTTTTTTTAATCTATAATTGTACACATCTCAAACAAACATTTATGAAGCTTTTCCTGTAACCAAAATATATATATATATATCTATTAAAAATTTGTTCATAGCTCACCTTCGAGTGAAGAGACTCCGCCAACCTCTCTCCATTTGGTACCTCCAGATAAACCTTCATTCAAAATTTCATCTCAATCGGAGAAAACCATGAGGAAAAAGGCAACATAATTAAAATAATGACGACATAAAGCAGTTGCAATAGAAAAACAACCAAGATGATGAAAAAAAAACACTTGAGAATGTGGACTTTTCATACTCATGCTTGCATGAGAAAAGAGAATCTACTTTTCCTCAATACTTCAGTCACTAGAAACTTTTGACATCACTATAAAGAATGCAACTGAGGTTCCTTTTTATCAACTCTATGTGATAAATTTCTGCCAATCGAAAGTTAAGAACTAGACGAAATACTCTTTGCCTCTCCATGTAATGAAGGAAAATCTACATTATGTATACTTGTAACCAACAAAATTAAATGCCATAAACTTCAAAGTCATAATCTCATTCCAAATAAATTATTTCAGTCTGAAAAATTACTTAAGGAAGCTCAGAAGCCAAAAACATTCTACAGCCAATCAAAACCCTTTCAACAAACACGACACAAGCCACAATTGACAGATATCGCTAAGCATCTTGGGGATTCAGATGAAATAAACAGATTTTTACTTTTTGAAAGCCTTAATCTTAACTGCACATTCCCAATGGCAACTGCCATGTCTAGATGGCACCATCTCAGTCGTTCTCACCCTTCTTTCAACATAATAAAGCACAAAACTTAACTTTTTAAGAAGTTTAACTTGCTCCTTTGCCTCAATAACACTTCATAGCAACAACTACTACATAAGGCGAGAGTAACTGATCCCAGAACCAGTCCTCTCAAAGGCAATACAATTTTTAAGAAAATCTAATTTACATTCCCGGTCCCCATTTGAGCTGTCACGTAGAAAAATGCAACCTCCAGGTTGCACAAAGCAGAGATCCCACAATCCATCTCCCACTCCATATAAACTTGTCCCAAAAGTAAAATAATACTGAACTGAGATGTTCTAGTAAGGGTACACGTGAATCCTGTTTTCTAACCATTGAGTATGCTAAGCTCCTGAGTAGGCACAATAGAGACTATGTCTGTGCATAAAATAGACGAGCACTCCGAACTGCATTTCCAATGGCTTTGCTAATTTGAGGAGGATAAAAATAAGCATGCTAGCATTATAATATGTACCTTAAGATTATTAGTGAAGCCACAAACAAACCCCATGTAAATAGATGAGAACATAAAACATAAAATCCTTGTAATCCAGAATCAATTAATAAAAACATGTAAACTTAATGAAGAAATAACATATGTAGTTAGAAACCATAAGTCCTCATATGAGCAGAAGAG
Source organism: Sesamum indicum (assembly GCF_026168435.1). Classification (NCBI taxonomy): domain Eukaryota; kingdom Viridiplantae; phylum Streptophyta; class Magnoliopsida; order Lamiales; family Pedaliaceae; genus Sesamum; species Sesamum indicum. Next base: position 17,076,002 of record NC_142659.1, read on the forward strand.
ATGAAACAAAGTACATTGAACTTTAGTGAAGACAAATAACATATAGAAGTCAACATTGAGGAACTACTAGTCCAGAAACTATAAACAAAAAACATATCAAACAGAAGTAACATACAGTCGTCGGCATTGTGGAGCTAAAAAGTCCAGATACAGCTTCAGGAGAGGATAATTCCAACCCTCCCCAAACGACTGATCCAACTTCATCATTTGGCAGTTGTTCTCCTTGTAAGTAGACAAGATTTGGTTGCCATGAATCCAGAACTTTGCGAAACTCATCTGTAGTTGGATTCTTCAATGACTGCACCTATATAATAACAAAATAAGTGTAAATTAGCAGCAAAGAAAATTTCTTCCTAAACTTCGGGAAGAGAAAATTCAATTTATATGGTAAAAATGAGCATCAATATGCACCTCCAGACGTCCCGAAGAGACGATTTCGGGGAAGGGGAACTTTCTCTTCTCCTCCAAAACATCTTGCTTCTGCTTATTTCCTGCTGCTCCCGTACATAAGACGGCAAGGAGATTGCAAGTATTTTTCAAAGCTCCTTGAGTATGGAACATATCCAAACTTTCTCCCTCTTACTCTCGGAGAGAAGCAAACTTACAATGAGGAAAATCTTAAACTCATCCACTCATCCAGTTGAAGAACATATTCAAGCATCATATTATGAACATGACGTGAAACTTCACTTCAATTACCCACCAAAATTAATAATTTTTCTCGGGAAAAAAATGGAGAAAAATTCCAGAAAATCCAACGCCTGATCTGCAGAAAATAACTTCACATTACAAGCCAAAATCAAACCAGAAAGCACAGAACTTTCTGCAACATCAACAATCACAAGTGTGTGAAACCCCAAAATGGAGCAAAATAACTTCTAACTTCAATTCACAAACAAAAAACTTCAACACAACCAAGAAATCAGCAGAGATTGGACAAAAACCCAGATGAGAAAACAAGAAAAACTCACCGAAGAAATTGAACTCCAACAACCCACCAGATGAAGAAATCACGAACGAAAGATCGCAGCTTCACAATACCACCAAATACACTTGTATTGTATAAAAAGAGGCAAGAAAAAAGAAACCCTAATGCCTTTTAAATTCCACCCCGACCCAATAAAAATCAAACCTAAAAAAGAAAGGAAAAAGAAAAGAAAAATCGTGTGTTTCAAGAATCTTTATCAACTGATCTTGGGAACGAGTGATGGACTCTCTCTATCCACCGCTAAATCAACACCATCCAAAAAAGAAATCTTTATAATAATGCGTGTAGTAATAAACAAAATCTTTTCTAAACGAATTTTGTTTCTCAACTTAAAATTTGTGTACTATTATTACTAGGATGCTGTGTCAGCTTTAATGCAAGAACCCATTTTTACTTGCAATATTTTTCGCATTATCCAAGTCAAACTCTACACACACATTAAAATTTCCTTTTTTTCTTTCCCCAACCAAAAATTCCACAACTCTCTCTGTGTTTAACTGTGTGTTTATTCCCCCAAAAGTTTGATTCTTTTCATGTTTAAGAAACCATCAAACACGTTTAATCGTTTTGTGTCATAATTAATATTAATAAAACCAAACGTGAATTGAAAGAACTTTTCTGGGTGCTTACAAGATTTCAGTTCTGTATTGTTGTCGTGTTCTTACCTTTTCTTTTTCTTTTTTCCTCATTTTCCTTTTTGGTGGGTTTTTGGTGTTTGATTTATTGATGACCGACGAATTTATTGATTTTGAAATATCAAGATTGCAGAAACCCATTTGTGCATTGTCTTTGTTATTTTCTATCACACTAAATAACATAGACACAGCTCCAAATTGTCTTAGAACTTTTTGAAAACAATCAAGTCCTTTGATTTGTTTAATTTCTTGATGAGTTGTTTGGAGTCTTTTTCTCTCTTAATCCTAATTTCTGTTGTTTCTCTTGTCTTATGAAAAAAGATTATCCTAAATTTTTCAAATTTAAAATCTCTCTCTCTCTCTCTCTCTCTCTCTCTCTCTTTATTTTGATAAAAGTATTTTTAAAACATTATATTGTAGAGATCAAATTCAAAATTCAAGATGCGTAATGAGTTTGGGTTTAAAATCGATCAAATTGAGGTTTATTTAAATGCTCAAGACTGATTATAAAATATTAATAAATTAATCTTGACTGAAGTTGATTCGTATTAATCCTAAATTGGCCCAAGCTATTGTGCACTTTGAAACAAAATCCAAATATCTCAAACGTCAACATAAAAATCCTCTAGAGAAACCAACACTAATCCTCCTTAAATGCGGGAGAAAGAAACAATGTAAGAGTCCTCAAGGTACAATGAAACAATGCTATTTGTAGAGTAATATTTTGTTAATGTGTAATGTCCAAAACTTGATTTGGGTTTGATGAAGGCTATATGTTTGGGCCGGGCTTACACCCAATTCATACAAATAGATTTCATTTTAGGCTACAACCCAAAACATAGCCAGACAACGAACTCAAATCTTAAATAGTTGGGCTTTGGGCTAAGTCCTGAATTTCCTCCATCTCACCCTAATTTATAAAGATCCAATTGAAGAGAAAGCAAATGGTGAGGAATCAAACCTATGTATTGTAATAGATATGTGTTTGAATTTGGTACGTCTTCAGAAATCTAATCTAAGGAAATATCCAAATATGTCTAAATAAGTTGGGAATCTTGAAATGTCATTCATAAAATAAGAAATGGTAAAAATCACATTTGAGAAAGTCCCGATTATAACCCTCGGATGTAAAGCTAAAATGGTGCAAGTATGACTGCATGAGCAATGAATAAACGTAACAATGAGATTTTTATAGATAGTATTGGGTTTGATTGAACTCAAACGAATTACGTAAAATTTTATTTAATTTATAATAGATTTTGAAATATCAAAAGTAATATTCACGATACAAAAAGATATTATAGCTCAATGCATTTAATAAAGATTAACATTTTATAAGATTTTTTGGTTCTCATAAGATTTCGATTACTTCTTTAAGCATGAATTCTTAAAATGTTTTGATAAAATAAAATTATATAATTTTAATAATAATTATAATGCACCTAAAATCAGACTGGCCGAATAAGGCCCTAACAACCTAGAATTGGGGAGAAGACTGTACAAATTCATTGAAAAGTCTTAGGTCTAAGATTCCCCAGTCAAAGTGTAGGCCTAAGTCCTATGAGACCCACACCATGCCAACCCGTCTCCTAGTGGCTTAGATGACATCTATATAGCATTTTGGACCGCGTCTCACGAGGCGCCTATCACACAACGCGTTGTGTGGCTAGTAGTCCGCTGACTACGTCCGCCAATACCTCCGCTCGGTACTAATGCAGCGCGCCGAATATATCAGAGTCGGGAGGAACAAATCACAAAACCGTAAATTGCGCACGCGGATTCAGAAAACCAAATTGCATTGAACTGAAAATGCGTATACAATGATCAACGATGCTAGAGCAAGGGGTTCGCCTTGAGGGGGACTCCAACACGTCACTAAACCAAGCTTCTTGAACTCATTCCCCCCCTATAATAGGCTTAAAAAAATAAATCCTATTGTCTACACTAGACACTAGAAAAGCTGAAATTTGCAACTCAAGAGGCATAACGTCCCCTTGAGGAATCTAAACAACAGAAAGCAAATAACAAAGCAGTAACAAAGCAATAAAAGGCCTACACCTAGGACTCTAAGACTAGTTGGTTGTCCAGCGTCTGTCGATGAAGGCTGAGTGGTCGGCCATGTAGAACGGTTGAGTGGCCGAAGTGCGCGTCACGGGGCCTAGTGAATGGGCAGCCCGTGACATTCTCCCCCACCTGAGATAGCGACGTCCCTGGCGCTACGGAAGCATGGTACACTTCGACAAGAGGTAGAAACGCCTTTAGGTTTGTCGCTCGCTCCCAAGTGTTCTCCTCGCTGCTGCGTCCCCTCCATTTCACCAAGTACTCTGTGTGGTCTTTCTTCGCGGTACTCGTCACTCGGTGATCTAGGATTGCTTCAGCCACCTTCTCCTTCGTCTTCTTCAATTCGAGTTGTGGGCGGCTGGATTGATTGCGGGTATCGTCCTCCTTGTCTGCTGAATACTTCTTCAATTGGCTGACATAGAAAACGTTGTGGATCTTCCACCACGGCGGCAACTCCACCTTGTACGCCACCGTCCCAATACACCTAAGGACAGGCAAAGGACCAACATATTTCTGCATCAACCGAGGATCTCTCCACCTTGATGACTTTGACAATTTCGGATTCGGGACCTTCACCAGCACCAGGTCTCCCGCATTGAACTCAATGAAGCGGCGATTCTGATCTGCATACTTCTTCATCCGCTTCTGAGCTGTCTCCAGGCAACTTCTAACGATATCAACATTCTTCTTCCACTCCTGGGAGAAACTTCGAGTAAGAGGGGATCTCACACTTTGGGGAATGTCAAGAGTGTGAGGAAGGAGCGGCTGCTGCCCAGTAACGATTTCAAAAGCGCTCTTGTTGGTGGTGGAAGAGCTCTTTTGAACATTGAAATATAGCTGAGCGACATCCAAGAGCTTCACCCAATCCTTCTGCGTACCTCGCACAAAGTGCCGAAGGTAGTCCTGCAACGTAGAATTAAAGCGTTCTGTCTGACCATCGGACTGTGGATGATAGCTCGAGCTCATGGAAGGTGTGGACCCGAGAAGTTTGAACAACTCGGTCCGAAAGACGCCAGTGAATCGGGAGTCACGATCACTGACAATATCTTTTGGCAGTCCCCAATACTTGACGATGTGCTTGAAAAAGAGATGAGCTGTCCCTTTTGCTGTAACGTGTTTGGGTGCTGCGATAAATGTAGCATATTTTGATAAACGATCTACCACGACGATGATAGAGCCTAAGCTCTCGACCTTAGGCAATCCAGAGATGTAATCCATGGAGACGCTCTCCCATGGACGCTTTGGGATGGGAAGTGGTTGCAGCAGACCGGCCTTCTTCTGATGGTCTGCCTTGTCCTGCTGACAAATCAAACAAGTGCGGACATGCGTCTCGACATCGTCCCGCATCTGTGGCCAATGATAGGCCCTCCGCACCGAAGCAAACGTGCGCTCCTGTCCTTGGTGTCCCGCCCAAAGTGTGTCGTGGCATTCGGAAAGAAGTGATTTCCGTAGGTCCCCGCCTCTCGGAACGTATACGCGGTTTCCCTTGGTCATCAACAATCCATCCTCGATCCAAAAGTGTCGAGCCTTGCCCTGCTCGACAAGCCGAATCAGGCGTCGCGCGGCGGGATCTCTCGGTAGTAACTCCCGCACCTGATCCTTCGTAGAGATAGCAGCCGCGCTAGAAGAGAGCGCTGCTATCGACTCCAAGTTCGCCAAGTCCGCCCTGCGGCTCAAGGCGTCTGCTGACTGCTTCCTAAGCTCCACAAGCTTAGGTTGCGGCATTCTGTACGGTGCCCTAGCGGGCGGTCTCGTGCCAGGCACCAACTCGATCTCGTGATCCACTGCCCTCTTCGGTGGTAGCTTCCGAGGCAGCTCGTCTAGCATCACGTCTTTAGACTCCCCCAACAGTTCCTTACTACCGCCCGGGGTGGGCCCTGACACCTCTTCCATCTCTTCAAAACAAAGGGTACCCAAGTAGGAGATCTCATCCTGCTTGTGCCCCTTCTCAAACTGCATGGCCGACAAGTTCTTCTCTCCAGTACGTCCGGCCAAGGTAGGAATGACACACGGCTTCACCCCCAACATCATCAGCGAATCGACATGAGGTAAGACAGCAGTGCGTGTATCCCGTAGAAATTCAAGCCCAAGGATAAGCTTGAAGTCGTCCATTGCCACAACAGAAAGATTGGTCTCGCCCTCATAAGCACCAACCTTAATCAGCACAGACTTGGCTACACCGGCAATGGGTTGTGCAGCCGAGTTGATCGCCTTCACACGCCCAACTCCTTTCTCCAACACGAGCCCGAGTCTCTCCACTTCGGCGCTCGCAAGGTAGTTGTGAGAGGCTCCAGTGTCGATCATGGCTCGAATCGGCTTGCCATGAATCTTCACATCCACGAACATCAACCCTTTCTTCCTAGGAATCCGGGGCTGAACTTCTTCTTCTTTCTTCTCTGGCTGCTCCACAGTAAGAGCCGGGATGGTCTTTTCCGCAAGGGGTGGCACAACTCTCTTCGCCGCCACCGTAGAGAATGTGTTGCACCATTGGCTCACGGCCCCCAAGTTGTCCTCATCCTCCTCCGTGTCATTCTCACCACCTGCCTCTGCTTGTGGCTCCACACTCTTTGAGGACGACACCTTGTCGGTAAAGGTCGTTGCCAATGCGTTCAACACCTGTCTCTTCGGGCAATCCCGATACATATGCGGACCATCGCAGATCAAACACCCTCTCCTCCTCTCGGGTGCTCCCTGCCTGTTCTCCTGGGACCTGTTCCTGTCCAAACCGCCCTGTGAACCATTCTGAGAGTGGGGCCTCTGGTCTCCCCCACCTCTATTGAAATTATTTCGGAACGATTTCGTCCCATTCCACTTACTCCGCTCAGGACTAAGCGTCGCTTGCCTATCCTTCTGAGTCTCCAGGTTGAAATCTGCCAAGCGTTCGGCCGCTATAATAGCCGAACTCAAATCAGTTACTCGTTGCCTCTGCAACTCGTTTCTCGCCCACTGTTTCAAGCCTTCCATGAAAGTGAACAACTTGTCTGCCTCCGACATGTCTCGGATGTTCAGCATCAGCGCTGAGAAAGCTTTGACATATTCCCGCACGGAACCTGTATGTTCAAGCTTTCGCAATGCCCTCCTGGCATTGTACTCCACATTCTCGGGGAAGAACTGCTCTCTGATCGCCTCCCGTAGAAGAGCCCACGTGTCGAGCTGTATTTGATGAGCCTGGATTTTCGCAAACTTGGTCCGCCACCACAGCTTTGCGTCACCAGTCAGGTACATGGTCGCAGTCGCAACCTTCCTTGCCTCGTCCCGCACGTCTGCCGCAAGGAAGTACTACTCCATGTCGAAGAGGAAGTTCTCGACCTCCTTCGCATCACGCTCACCGCTATAGGCCTTCGGTTCTGGTATTCGAAGCCTAGCACCGGGGTCGTGAGCAACCATAGGCGTGCTACCCACTGCACGCTGGAGCAACCCAATCTGAATGGACATTTGCTCCATGTCACGCCGCATATCGGCAATGCTGTCGTTTCCGAATACGCCAGCCATCTCCTGAATCACCTGCCGACATTCGCCCAACTCCGAATTCAGCACCGTGATCTCAGATTCCAGGGAAGAGACCTTCGTCTCCAATTCCACCAACCGGGAGTGTCCGTCCTCCGGGTTCTCAGCTCTCTCGCTGGATGAAGCTGCGGCATGTCGCGGGCTTTCCGGATCTTGCCCCGATGCCTTCGCAGCAGTAGCGGTGCGCCTTGGAGCCATATCGGCAACGAGGCTCTGATACCACCTCTCACGAGGCGCCTATCACACAGCGCGTTGTGTGGCTAGTAGTCCGCTGACTACGTCCGCCAATACCTCCGCTCGACACTAATGCAGCGCGCCGAATATATCAGAGTCGGGAGGAACAAATCACAAAACCGTAAATTGCGCACGCGGATTCAGAAAACCAAATTGCATTGAACTGAAAATGCGTATACAATGATCAACGATGCTAGAGCAAGGGGTTCGCCTTGAGGGGGACTCCAACACGTCACTAAACCAAGCTTCTTGAACTCATTCTCCCCTATAATAGGCTTAAAAAAATAAATCCTATTGTCTACACTAGACACTAGAAAAGCTGAAATTTGCAACTCAAGAGGCATAACGTCCCCTTGAGGAATCTAAACAACAGAAAGCAAATAACAAAGCAGTAACAAAGCAATAAAAGGCCTACACCTAGGACTCTAAGACTAGTTGGTTGTCCAGCGTCTATCGATGAAGGCTGAGTGGTCGGCCATGTAGAACGGTTGAGTGGCCGAAGTGCGCGTCACGGGGCCTAGTGAATGGGCAGCCCGTGACACCGCGTCAGGCGGGCTATCTAAAATTAAATAAACACCACTCTGAAAGTATAAGACACGTGATGGCCACAGGGGTTGAGCTGGAGGCTGAGGTGACCTCTAGCACGAAGACCTTCGAGTCCTAATTGTTGGGGATATCCTCAACCACCTTATCAAGTCCTTCAACTATAAAGAATTAACTCTCAAATCGAATTTGGAGGGATTCACCCTTATCCCATTAGCTGGGGGTTACTTATAAATTGAGGGCTCCCAGCAAAAAAAAAAAAAAAAAAGAAAAGAAAAGTAATACTTAACGTATACTTTTTTCGCTTTTAATTTTTAATTTACACTTAGACGTAAAAAACTCGTACTCTGATTTATTTATCTATTCTATTTCATTACAATTTACTCATTTAAATACTATCTTAAGTATTGGGAGTGCTAATAATTTTTTTGCAAGTTCACATTTCTAGAGCTTGCAAAGCAAAGCCAACAAATTTCAAGTTAAGACCATTCAAATCGAATAAATTAATAATGATAATTATTTAATTAATATATTATAAGCTCTTCAAAATTTTATAAAATATTTTAAAAAGTTGATAAACTCATCTAAATATCGATCTAAAGGAATCAAATTCGGACAAGGATTTATGAAAGAAACAATGTTCCTTAACACAAATTGCAGCATGCAAGTGTTGGCATTACCGATCGCACCTACCCTAGCAAAATCTAAAAATTGATAGTCAAAAAGTTTGGAATACTTAATATCATAGAACCTTATTCCATCCCGATGTCGTAAGACGGCCGACGTCAAAATCTTCAACTAACAAGTGACCAGACAATATTCATCACCAAACTATACATGTTATTATTTCTCAATTTACCAATTCTATAATGATACAAGAATAGTTTTATTTATGTACCCCGGAGAGGAAGGCTAACCAATTCAATGGCTGAAACAAGTCAATAGCAAAGGATTAGAAATCGAAAAAACCACATAATGTTTAGGAGAAATTCTAATTTGAGTTGACCATTACCTAATCAAATTAATCGCATACTGAACGCAACGCATCATATGCTTTGATTGTTACTGTTGGAATCTATTGGTCCGAACTTATAATATTTCATTTCCTACATATAAAATAATTTTTTCCCCTACCGAAAAATTGAATTCAATAAACAAAAATACCACATCTTGTAATAGAAAAATCCAATATTGTCATCTTTTCCTTTCACTTAATATTCCATGGGATTATTTGCATTCAATTGTATTTCAAAAGGAACGAGAATAAAACTGCTTTGTTCGTCTCCATCACACCCCATTACCATATTCCTAGTGCCCATATTATTATTATACTAAGAAGTAGGATTCGGATTAAGCGAAAAAGGAAGTTACATGAACAAATTCGAGTTCTACTGGACGTGTGGATATTTATCTCATTTTATTTGAATTATTATAATTTTTTTGCATTTATATTAATATATAGATTGAATAGAGAGTTATTATAATTTATTGTTTATTGTTCTTAGTATAATAATGTATTTATTGAATCGATGTAATACTAAAAAGAAGCAAGAAGTCTTGAAACAGAAATAAATTCAAGGCTAGTATTAGTACCCTTACATTCTTGGATAGCTTTAATTACATACATATCTATCCTTAGTATCCTTCAATAATAAGACACCTACTCGGAGTCGGAGAGTTTTGCATTATATATACAACTCAGACACACTTCACCTCGAAACCATATTAACACACGTACACTGCTATAAATTTCTCCCTGGCAATATACAAGCATATCTGTATATCACCATCATGGCCAAGACCCTCAACACCCTTTTCTCTCTGAGGTTACATTTTGGACCATCTTGTTATAATGTCTCATTTTTGCATTTTCAGTCTTATTAATGTTGTGTGTGTAACAGGAGAGCATATGCCGCGGCAGCCGAGAAGGTAAGAGTCATGCCCCCGGTGTCGATCATCAAAAAGGTGGGTGATTCAGGGAAAGAGACCAAAGAAATGGGAAAAGAAGTGTTCTGGATGCGAGACCCCAAGACTGGAAACTGGTTACCAGAGACTCACTTTGGGGAAGTTGATGTTGTGGAGCTCAGGGAGAAACTTCTCTCTAAGAAACCCAACTTCTGATGTGCATTTTACTGCTACTAATTGCATCCCGTTGTGCTGCTCTTGAGCAGCAACATGTGTTGGGACTCAAGTACTTATTGAGAAAATCCATCTTGTAAGAATGAATTTCCTTTTATAAAAGAACTGGGAAATCTATCCTGTTGTGTTGATGGTGTGATAACAAACTCGTCAATATGCAACAGATGCAGATGTTGTAGACGGCCACTGTAACATCAATGTTAAACAAAACTTCAGCATGTGTATGCTGCAGACTGAGACTAAATTGCACAGCAACAGGGACTGTGAAGTTCAGTTGTGCTTTTCTGGAAAATGAATACATGGAAGCTAATACAATCACTTGAATGTAGTAGTCGCCACTGCGATTCTAGGAAAATTCGACCAAAGCCCTTACTACAGGTATAGCTGGATAAGCTCGTCACTTACCACAGATGGTGTTAGAACACCTAGATCTGTGAAAAGCAATGTCAGATACTGAGGTGGGGTATAATCCCGAGCAGATGTTTCAACTTCGACCTTGGATGGAATTGGTACCCCAAAATCAATCGGGCGCAAGGCCGGTACCATGTCTTTTTGATCCAGTGGATAAAGACGAGCAAACTGCACGAACAAACATCAAAGAGTAACTTCCCATGTGAAGGTAATCCAAGAAAGGAATATTGCTTAACTCTAAAGCTCCTTGGATCAAATGAGAATGGACTCCATCTTTCTTTAGATGAAATAGTCAACTCTCGTTGGTTCCAGTCCAATGTTAAAGCAAAAACATATCAGTTCAATTACCTTGTAACTTTCAGCAGCAACATAAACTGGTTTATTCATGCTTTTAGCAACCAGTGCAATTTGGTATGTGCCCATCATGTTTATTATACCTCCACTTTCTACCACTCCATCTGCTCCAACAAACACCATATCCACTTCATCCATGCTATATGCCACAGCAGAGTCTATTAAGAGCTTAACAGGAATATCAAGCTTGGCAAGCTCATTAGATAAACGCAGCCCTGTCCTGTCTGGCCTCCCCTCTGCATTTCCGAGTCATCTGTTAGTGCTAAATATCACGCTTATAGTTTAAACGGACGTGAAACTTAAATACACATGGTCAGCTTGTCTGTCCCTACGAAAGGCCCAGCAATCTAAATACATATGTGAAAAGTATGTCTAAATATCATTCCTAAATTTTTACAATTTAAATACATGTCAATTGCTAACCAGCAATGTCTGTGTATTCACAAACATTGTCATTAAACAGAATATGGATGGCTTCTGAGAATCTGCAGCTTTCGAGACAAATGGACATGTTTCCTCTTACAAAATGGATAAGATACCATTTGAATTCCTAATTGTTGGAAACATTTTTCATTTTTGCCTTAACATAACTTGACAGAAGTTCTGAAGTGATGTTGGGAAACTGAGATCTCAGACAAAGGAAAACCAGTGACAAGGATAAATCTTTCAAGCATAAGGCAAAAAGTAATCCAGTAGTCAACTCTACTTTTTACAGATAAGATGAGTTTGAGTGGCCAGAATTCACACCTGTACAGAGAACTCGAAAGAGTTTTTTATTCTGAGCTGCTGTTCTCAAAACTTCCAGCACGACTCGGGAGAAGCCATGCACCAAAATGGTACAACCATCAAAGATAAAATCTTGACTAAGCATGGCAATTATTCTCCGAGCCTGACATAAGAAGACTAGTTAAAGGAACTTTCAGGATAATTTCACAAATGCAAGTAGACAGATGAAAATGAAGCCACTTGAGATTCCAATGTCAATTAGCAAATGTATACCTTATAAGATATCTCCCCAAACTTCTCAGCACGTTCAAGAAGACGAGATTTTGCAGAATTGAAGTCCTCATACTCTAAAGCTGAGGTTCTTGTCACATAGCGCATGAACAAATCACAGCCAGCTGTTAAAGAGATGGAGGTAGTGTCCCATGACTGCACAAAACAAATTGCATGGGTTCGTAGAATTAGCTCATTTGATTACTTTCACATTCTTCAGTAAGGTCGTTTGTGATAGTTACTTATTGTTCTATCATCCATCTTATTGACTCAAAAGCGGTAATTACTTAAACGAGATTAAGAAAGAAAAAATATGCGTCTGAATGCACAAACAGTACAGGCAATGTCAGTAAAACTCAATGACTATAAGATTAGCGTGTTTTTCCATCGCATGATAGACATAATATACAAATGCAACATATGTTGATAACCACTAAAATCCCATACAAGAATACGTATCTGTATAGACCACGAAAGGGCTTATTTCTACATTTCTGCATCCTGAACTTCAACATAGTATTCAAGCATCAATGAACTAAAGAGTATTTTTCACGAGGTCGATTCTAGAAATACAGACATACTATAAACAGAAAACAATAGCTCAAAGAAAAAAAATAACGTACTTTCAGAGCATCAGAGGCTTTCTTAAGCTCAATTTCGAGCTCCATCATTGTCGTAGCTTGACTCGATCGAATGACCGAAGCCAAAGCCCTAATAGCCGCCACTGCCTCCGCCAATTCCGGCTGTTTCCTCCAATTATTGAACTCATCCACCACGCTATACCTTATATTCTCCTCCTCACTTCCCGATACATAATTATCCGAAACGGAGTCGTCAGGATGACCGCCGACGGCAGCTTGCGCCTGAGCCAACCAATCATTCGTCACCACGCCATGGTGCGCCGCCCGCGTTTGATAATACATTGAGATATTAGCGTTAGGATTTTCGGCTGCCATGGCGGTGGAGGCGGAGGAGGGAGGGCGACTCTCAGGGTTCGTCACGGTGTCGTTCTGCTGCTGCTGCTGTTTGTCGAGGATGAAAGAGGCTGATCTATACCACATCTGTCTCCCTTTTTGATATTAATATTCTTCCAAGGGTTTAATGACAATTAAAGCAAATGAGAATCAGAATTTGTTGGGCGATTCTGCGGCGAAAGATGAGCCCCTCAGGTAGGATTTTGGGGAGACTCCGGTGGATTGAAGACAGAATGCACTTTTCTTAATTATGTGCTCAACCATAACTTTTCTGATATTTTCATTTTGTCCCCAAACGTTTTCCTTCTTTCACATTGCCCCTCAGTTTAGTCTAACTGGTCACAATTTTCTACTCCTCCCATTTCACGTTCATTCTCCCACATTTTCTACTCCAAAACGGGCCCTCGCCCAAATAAACCAAGCCCGTTAATAAAATGTCCACGTGTTTCGGGCATTATGTATTCGTATACGGACCATGAGTGTGTATCCAGCTGAAAATGGCCCGGCCCACACAGCCATAATCTTATCTACAGATGTCACCGGTTCGGACTCAAATTGACTTTCTCAAAACTCAAAATCCATCGGATTAAAAAATTTAAAATATTAACATATAATTTTCAAAAAATAATACTATCTTCATTTTAGACAAAAATATTATTAGTGACGTATCGTGTTTGGGACTCTTAAAATATTAAAATTTTCAAAATATATTGTAGAAATGTAAAGTGCAGGGAAGCCATGGAAACAATTAACAAGAATTTCATTCAAAAAGAAAGGATTTGCAGCTGCTGTACTCAGCTTACAGTTGAAGAGGACGAAGTCCTCTTTATAAGCATTCAACAGAATAAACTGATAGGAACTAATTAACTAACTAATGAAAATTAATAAAGCTTGAAAGCGCTTCTATAAGTGAAAACACAACTTAAAAGCAACGGCTATAAGAAAATGTAATCCAACTAAAATACACAAGGTGCTATTCTCATAAATGCGACAGGGATTATCTCAGGTACTGTAGCTCTTCTTCCTCCTTCCTTCATCTGCACACGACTGCAGCTCCTTGGTGAAGAACACAGGACAAAGCTGCCTGTAATTTTACAGCCTCTCATCAAGTTGGACTTGTCAAAACATTGATAAGTCTTAACTTGGAAACAAAAGAGGCAAAGCTTGGTCCTGGAAGTGCTTTGGTGAAGATGTCTGCAATCTGATTTCTTGAGGCTATGTGTTGAGGAGCTAAGAAACCTTTCTTATATTTGTCACGTACTATGTGACAATCAATTTTCAAGTGTTTTGTTCTTTCATGAAATACGAGATTTGCTATAATGCGAAGTGCAGATTGATTGTCACATAGAAAGGGGATAGGGGTAGGCACCTTTGTTGTTTTGCTTGGGGACAGATATCACAAGTATGTGCTGAAATTTTATTCTCTTTTATCAATCCAGTGTGTGTCATTACATTGTTTGAAATGTGACCTAACCTTCTATGCCAAACTTCAAAACTAGTGCTGGATACATTCAAACTATTGCATAGATTGGTTGTCAAGGATGTATAGCTTGCCTATTAAGCTACCTACTGCAATGATTTGTCTAGTCTTCTGGTCCTGCATTATATAATAAGTAGGAAAAAAATTTGAAACTAATGTCTGATTTACTGCAAAGTTTATTGACAGAAAGGAGGTTAAACTTCAGTTTAGGAATATAGACAACATCATGCAGTGAAATTTATCAAATAAAAGAATGTTCCCTGTCTTAACGACAGAATGTTGTGTACCATCTGCAAGATGAATAAAGGAGTTAGTCTTGCTGGTACTAAGTTTATCAAAGAATGTTGGATTATTAGACATGTGTGTGGTAGCACCACTGTCTATAATCCATAAATTGGAACACAGTTTATCTATAAAGGAAGCTTTGAGACATTTACCAGAATAATCAATCCTTGCAATGCTAGTTGTAGTAGATTTTCCTGATTCCATTCCTCCAAAGTACTTTTGGAGTTCAGTTCTTACAATCTCTACAACACTTCCTTCACTTGTTGCATTGTGGGCTTGCTCTCCAAATCCTGCAGCCATGGAAGCCCTGTTGCTTCCTTTTCTTTGTTCAACAAGAGTTTTATACCAATCGGGAAATCCATAGATTTCAAAGCAAACTTCTTTGGTGTGCCCAGTTTTCCCACATTCTTTGCAAATCTGAGATTTCTTGTCCACATTGGTTTTCCTTTTCTGAAACCCCTTTGGTTTTTCATACGTTCTTGTAATTTGCATAGCCATGTTTTGTGGTGGACATGAATTGCTGGGATTGATTTTCCTTTGCCTTTCCATTCTCAAGACTATGGAATAGGCCCTGCTTGTGCTAGGAAGTGGATTCATCATCAAAATTTGGCTTCTTGATTGCTCATTGGCTTCAATTAGTCCCATTAGGAACTACATCAATTGGTCTGATTCTTTCATCTCTGTAATAATTTTCATTGCCCCACAACTGCATTCTGGAGTTGGTATAATGCAGGCCAATTCATCCCATATTTTCTTCAATTTAGAGAAATAAGCAAACATAGAAAGAGTACCTTGAGTGATTGAAATCATCTTCCTTTTCAGCCGATATATCATTGAATCATTACTCTGTCCAAATATGATTTCTAGTTCAATCCATAGATCTTTTGAAGTTTTGGTGTACATGAAACTTTCAACAATATCTTTGGATATTGAATTTAATATCCAAGAAGTCACCATGTTGTCAGCCTTCACCCATTGCTCGAGTTCTTTTCCAGTTTCTGTAGGCTTGACAGCTTCTCTATTGATGAAGCCTATTTTATTCTTAGCCCCCAGGGACAATTTATATACCTACTCCATGATAGGAAGTTAGATCCATCCAGAGATGCAGTAACTAGGCTCAATCCTGGATTTTCACTAGGATGCAGTTTGAAGTTTTCTGATTCTTCTAACATGGCTATTCTTGATTAAAATTGAGAAGAAAGTACATAAGGTATATTATACGAAATAGAAGAAAAGGGAGGTTATCAGAGACCATCAAAGATGGCTCTGATACCATGTAGAAATGTAAAGGTTGATGCACAGGGAAGCCATGGAAACAATTAACAAAGATTTCATTCAAGAAGAAAGGATACTCAGCTTACAGTTGAAGAGGACGAAGTCCTCTTTATAAGCATTCAACAAAATAAACTGATAGGAACTAATTAACTAACTAATGAAAACTAATAAAGCGTGAAAGCGCTTATAAGCAAAAACACAACTTAAGGCCACGGTTATAAGAAAACATAATCCAACTAAAATACATAAGGTGCTATTCTCATAAATGCGAGGACGATTATCTCAGGTACTGTAGCTCTTCTTCCTCCTTCCTTCATCTGCACACGACTGTAGCTCCTTGGTGAAGAACACAGGACAAAGCTGCCTGTAATTTTACATATATACTTCTTATGTACACGTTAGAACTTAAAACTACTTTTAAATTATTATTTCAATTTATAAAAGTAGTAATTTTTTGTATTTATATGAATAAAAATAAATATATGATTTTTTTAAATATATCTATGAAAAGGCTTCATATATATATAATAAAAGATAATAAAAAAATCGAATCCTAATACAATACATCACGATCAAAAATTCAATTATAACTTAAAAACCCGTCGCAACAGAATTTGTTTGGGTTTTGGTCTAATCCAAATCAATTACCATTATAATCTTATCAAATTATTCATCATTAAAGTTAAAAAAAATATTTCGTATCCTAATTAATAACAATGTTTTAGATGTGTATAAATAAATAAATAAATAAATTGATGGAATAACGAGTTTAATATGACACACTTGGCTCAATCAATTTAAATCTAAATTTCTCTGTATGTAGGTCCACTTGGCTCAATCAATTTAAATCTAAATTTGTGCATGCGTAGGTCAAAATTTACAAGATTTAATATGATGATTGCAATTCCACCAAAACTCTATAAGCGATCAAATATGGTACACGGACCGCTGCCGTACAACCTAAGTCATTGAGGTCATAATTAATTAAAATAAAAAATAATAATTTGATAATTAAATTATGGCACTAATGGTGAAATTTTTGTATTCATTAAATAAAATTGAAGGAATATCTAAACTAAAGCAATTATGTGAATGCAGGTGAAGTGCAAAACAGCTGCTACACGGCTCATGAAATGGCAGTCATAATTGCTGCAGTTTCCTCGAAGCTGCAGCTCCAGCTCACATTCATCTGGGCATGCTTTTTAAATCTTCCTTCTTCATTTATTTATTTATTCTATGTTTATTTTCTTTTCATATATTAATATTAGCTCAATTATTCTTGAGTTGGCACCCTTTAAATTAATAAATATAATACTTGCCCCTCTATAATTAAATATTTCGACAAAATTATCCCTCTATTCTTGTTTGTGAATTGTCTGTTGCGGTAGTGTGGTTGGAAAAAGTACATAAAATTAAAGATTTTGAATACCCGTGGGTAAGATGGTCAAACAATGTGTGAATTTATGAAAGCTTAATTTTATTTTATAGAGAATAGATAGTTGAACTATGTATTTTATTTGGACAGGCAGAATGGCCACTAATTATACCGTATAATGACAGGAACTGTTAATATTTTAAAAGTTGAAGGACTAAAATAGAATTTCAAAATGTTTAGGAACTGAAAACGAATTAATGACAATGCATGAGGACTATAACTGTTATTATCCATGAATTATACATTTATGAAAGGATTTATTTTTTTAACATTTCACATCTTAAATTCAACTAAAGTTTTCTTAATTGGGAAATTTTTTTTTTATTTACAATAAAGTAAAATATAATTAATAATGTGAATAGTTCAAATTTTAATACATTTTTACAAATTTAAAGTTGAGTAATAAACGGGTACAATTATCACACAAAAATTATTATGTAAAATATTTTATTAATATGATAATAAAAATAAGTAATTATATATCTGTTAAATAGTTTCTATTTGAAAAATATGATAAAATTTATTTATTTATTAAAGTGTTTCACTTTGATTAAGCATATCCAAATGTCATTTTATTTTTAAAAGTATATATGAGTTTTTAGCATATGATATTTATTATAAAATTTATTACCATACTTTTACTTTTAACATTTTCATTTATTAAAAAAATATAGTTTGAAAATAATTTAATATAAAAAGTACTGAATATATTAAAAATAATATAATTATCCAATGCATGACGTTAATTTTGTTTGACCATTTAATTTAAGGAGGATAATTAAATACTATATTTGTTAGTATAGGGGGCAAATGCTATCTTAATAATAGTTGAAGGGCAAAGTGTATTTGACCATAAATAATTAAAAATTTTAATTATTAAATTAAAAGAAAAACCTAAAAATAATCTTATTACATCATTTGCTTACATTATTTATGTACAAAATACATTTTTAAATAAATATTATTTAAAATAAGAAATAAGCGTACATGGATTTCCCAAACAGCCATTTTCTCTTAACTGCTCAGAGCACGCGTCGGTCTCTGATTGGCGTTTACATAAATTTTCTTCTCTGTTTTTTTCTTGTGGGAGTGATTGATGAAACGCCCAGCACACATATTTCAGACAGTCACTTTCTTTCCAATCAATATATATATATATATATGTATGTATGTATATGTATGCATCCTGTGATGAGGCAGATTATTTCAGTTAATTGGTGATATCTAATGATCGTGTGTGTGTGTGTATATATGCTTATAATTGTTTATTCCGGGGGAGATGATCAAGGATTTAGGGCAGACATGCGGTGGTTTTCTTGAATGAGAAGAGTTCACCTGAAATTCCGCGTTGTGAGTGAACTGTTGACAGAGAGGTTTGAATTGGATTTCATTGATTTTATCCAGTAATTGCGTGTTTCGCGGTATTTTGCTTGCAGGGTTATATGTATAAAGCTTACCTTTCTATTACAAATTTTCCTTGCTAGTCCGGGCGAAGAGATTGATTGTGGATTCCTTTTTTTTTCCTATCTTTTGGATATGTGTCTGGAGTTTTGATGTTAGGTCACTGGGTCACTGTCAGAGTTTGGAATTAAGTTGGATTTGATATAATATATATTTTGATTTAGGACTTCTGTACATGATATTCTTGATTTGATCAAGGAACTGAAATGGAGATGAATTCAATTATGGGATTTCCTTTTGTGTTTGATTGAGCACGGGGGGCAACATTGGGGATTTGACTCAAATTTCAGTGACGAATCAAGACTGCGTGCGGCTCTTGTAGTAGTTGGTATTGAATGTTCACTGATGGAAGTTCTGCTCTTTTTATTGTCTTTGCATAGAGGGGGGGTTTCTTTGGGTAGTAATTAAGAATCTGGCAGGTTCTCGTTGGGTGTAAAGGTTATTGATTAGTTTGCTTGATTAAGCTTGTTAACTAGCTTATTTTCCAAAATTGGAGTTTTACCATCTGTTCTCATACTCTTGGTTTGGGTTAGACATGGACTTTAGAGTTGGGAAGAAATGAGAATATCAAAATGAAAGCAACAGGAGACTTGTTCTGCCAATGGACAACTCAGATAGGACAGTCTCTGATCTGGTAGGCTTAGTTAAATCTTGGATCTCATGGCGGTCCGAGCCTGCACATGTGTCGAGGGATTTCTGGATGCCCGACCGGAGCTGCAGGGTATGCTACGAGTGTGATTCACAATTCACCTTGTTTAACCGCAGGCACCATTGTCGACTATGTGGCCGTATTTTCTGCGCCAAGTGTACTTCAAATTGGGTACCAACAGAACCGAATCAACTAAAGAGTCCACCAGAAGAGTGGGATAAGATTAGGGTCTGTAACTACTGTTTCAAGCAATGGAAACAAGGTTTGACGGTGCCCATGCACAATGGGCAACAAGTTGCCAGTCTGAACATCAGCAGTAATTCACCCACAGAGACCAGTTTCCTTAGCACCAAGTCTAGTACCTGTGGCAGCAGTAACATAACATTGGCATCACTTCCACAAGCACTCACCCCATTTCAGTCAGCAATAATGGAAACAGCTATAGAAAGGCAAAGTGTTGGATTAGGAAAGACCAATGAACAAGCTGTGGACATTGGAGAACCGAATGTGTCTCAAAACAAATTTGGATTTTGCCAAAACAGGTTCTTTCTGAATCTCCCTTTTGTCTTGAATTAGGTGACCAATTATGCTAGTTATGATCTCTGCTTAAATTACCAGTTGCTTAAAACGTAGTATAACTCATCTCAGTAAGTGGCTTTGGGAATCTGTCACTGTTGCATGCTGACAGCTTCAGTTGGAACAGAGCCATTACTGAGGTTTTATTTCTAGTGGAGGATGCTTTCACATGGTATTTTAAAGGATACTACATTTATTTATATTGAGGTCTTTTACTTCTGATAGCATTTTTATTTTGGACATCCTGATACATGTGAAAAGTGGAAAGTTCTAAGCAGAAAGGATCTTGGTTCCTGTTTTCCCCGATATGCTGTGTCTTTGTGTCTTCTGTTGTATATCACCTCTAAACTGATCTGCCAATTTGCAACATAAGCCAGTGCTTTGGATTCTATTGGTGATTTGTCTACCCAATTTTGGTTGAGTGCTCTCAGAAAGGGTTTTCCAGTGAAATATTTGTTTAATGATGAATTCTGCCTGGTTGAAAAAGTTGCTTTTTGACTCACGTCATACTTTTGCTGCTTAAATTATGAGAATGTCTTACTATTTTTCTTCATTTATGCTGCCAAAGGTGTAGATCTGCAAAGTGCCTTGAGAGTGTTTTATGATACTTCCTTTACTGCAAACAGTATGCTCTTTCTATCTCCCTCCTGAGAACTTGTATACCTTCTAAGATAATTCCTGATCTGCCATAGTGTTGATGACACGCACATATTCTCTGAACAGGAGTGATGACGATGATGAAGAATTTGGACTCTCTTGTTTAAGTTCGAGAACAAGTAATTTCACCGAGGTCAATGGTTATTACGGTCATATTCAGTTTGATGATTTTGACACCGACTATAAATCACGTAAAGTTCATCCTGATGGAGATGCTGTTGACTCAAAAAGTATGAGCGGCTCTCCTGTACATAATACTTTTCATTCGCAAATTTCTGAAGAAGTCCAGAAGATTGTGAGACAGGATGTCGAACATGATATTAGTGAGGATTGTGAGGCACCTTCATCATTGTATGTGGCTGAGGATGTTGATGCTGAACCTGTGGACTTTGAAAACAACGGAGTTCTTTGGCTCCCTCCTGAACCAGAAGATGAAGAAGATGAAAGGGAAGCACTTTTATTTGATGACGACGATGATGATGATGGGGATGCTGTTGGAGAATGGAAAAATTTTCGTAGTTCAAGCAGCTTTGGGAGTGGGGAGTCTCGAAGTAGGGACAAATCCAATGAGGAGCACAAGAGAGCTATGAAGAATGTGGTTGACGGTCATTTTCGGGCTTTAGTAGCTCAACTCTTGCAGGTGGAGAATTTGCTTGCAGAGGATGAAAATGACAAAGAGGGTTGGTTAGAAATAATTACAGCATTATCGTGGGAGGCTGCAACATTGTTGAAGCCAGACACAAGCAAGGGGGGGCAAATGGATCCGGGGGGATATGTGAAAGTAAAATGTTTGGCTTCAGGGCGTCGAAGTGAGAGGTAATTGCTTATGTGACTGCTCTTGATGTACATCTATCTGTAGATTTTTGAGAAATTCTTCTTCACTGATAAAAATTTCCACTCTCATCATACTTCACTGAATGGATTGTTATGAGGAAAATAAGAAATGGTAAATGGTTGACAGCGATATTTTCCATAGGATTAGGTGAATATGCATATCCAATTCTAAAACCGTATGACATGACTTACATATATGTGCTAAGTGATATCTTGGATTGCTTCATTCTTCAGTTTTACTGATGATCACTTTTATATACTTGCCTCATCAGTTTGGTGGTCAAAGGAGTTGTTTGCAAGAAGAATGTTGCTCATCGACGGATGACATCAAAAGTAGAGAAACCTCGCTTGCTAATCCTCGGAGGGGCTCTCGAATACCAGCGGGTTTCTAATGCTCTTTCAAGCTTTGATACTCTGTTGCAACAGGTTGAGATTACTGATCTTTTAAATCATTTAGTTGATACTTGGAACCAAAATCTGATCTTTGTTGTTAATTTGTAATTTATTACTTGATATTCTTTAATATAAATCAATGTCTATATTCTACTTGATTGTTGACTTGTGCATTTGCTTTGTTCCCAGGAAATGGATCATCTTAAAATGGCTGTTGCAAAGATAGATGCACATAATCCTGATATTCTTCTGGTGGAGAAATCTGTTTCTCGACATGCACAGGAATACCTTCTTGCAAAAAACATTACGCTTGTTTTAAATATTAAAAGAACACTTTTGGAGCGCATAGCCCGCTGCACTGGCACCCAGATTGTTCCTTCGATTGATCATCTATCATCGCAGAAATTAGGATACTGCGACATGTTCCATGTTGAGAGGTTCTTAGAGGAGCATGGCAGTGCTGGTCAAGCTGGGAAGAAGCTGGTGAAGACACTGATGTATTTTGAAGGTTGTCCAAAGCCACTGGGCTGCACGGTAAGCCTGTTACAACCTACAAAAGGAACAACTGAACTCATATTTTTATTAGATAATCTAATGCTCAAAGATTTCTGTATCATTTCAAATATGATGAGATGACAACAAATACTGCTTTGAAGTTTTAGCAGAAATAGGTAATTTCTAATCTTGCAATAGTTATATGAGTTCTGTGCAGAAGATTTTGAAAGTTTATCAACAAATTCTTGTCTTTGTATTTTCTTTATGTTTCAAAAGTTTATTGGGGGAAAATTTAATGTGTGTGCTTACAGCTATCTGGTCTGAGCCTACTTTTCTAAGGGTATATTATGCTGTTGATTGCTTCAGATATTACTTCAAGGTGCCAATGGTGATGAGTTAAAGAAAGTGAAGCACGTTTTGCAATATGGAGTTTTTGCAGCTTATCACTTGGCTCTGGAGACTTCTTTTCTTGCTGATGAAGGTGCCTCTTTGCCACAACTTCCATTGAACTCCCCAATTACGGTGGCACTTCCAGAGAAACCATCTGTCGTTGACAGGTCTATATCAACCGTACCTGGTTTTGCAGTTACAGCCGGTGAAAAAACTCCTGGTTCTCAATATGTTGGTGAACCACAGAGGTCTAATAGTGTGCCAACTTCAGATCTCATAAAGGTAACAGGTGCATCCATTCAGGGGAAAGAATGTTCAGGGACATATAACCTTCCTGTTCCAATTGGTTCTCAGCATGCCGAGCCGCTTCTCTTGTCTTCTGTCAAAGATTTTCTTCACTCTGCTTTAGATGAGCCCTCGGTTCATCATGCATCAGTAGATCAAGGCATTGTTGATTTGGCCATGTCTTCAGAGGCAAAACCTTTTGAAGTGGACAGACTTGCTGCCACCGGAGATAGCCATCTCTCTAGTGATCTTGGAGTCTCAATAATTGCTGGAAATGATTACTGTAATATTGATGCTACCCCAAATGCTTCAGAGCTATCATTTTTGCAAACTGACGTAAAACTTCCTGAAGAACAAACTGCTTTGAAAGAAGAGTTTCCTCCTTCTCCGTCAGACCATCAAAGCATCTTAGTCTCCTTATCATCTAGATGTGTATGGAACGGCACTGTCTGCGAAAGATCCCATCTGTTTCGGATCAAGTATTATGGTAGCTTTGATAAGCCATTGGGTCGATTTTTACGCGATCATTTATTTGATCAGGTACACGCTCTTTCTGCAAAAATTAAGGAGAAACTTTGCTCTCAAAGTATTTCTTGGAATAATCCTAGGCTTCTTGGGACTGACAGTGTCTAATTTTTTGACAGAATTATATATGTCGCTCATGTGATATGCCTGCTGAAGCTCATGTTCAGTGTTACACTCATCGACAAGGTACCCTTACAATCTCTGTGAAGAAACTACCTGAAATTATTTTACCTGGTGAAACAGATGGAAAGATTTGGATGTGGCACCGTTGCTTGAAGTGTCCAAGAGCTAATGGCTTCCCACCTGCAACCAGAAGGGTTGTAATGTCTGATGCTGCATGGGGATTGTCCTTCGGGAAGTTTCTGGAGCTAAGCTTTTCAAACCATGCTGCTGCTAGCAGAGTGGCAAGCTGCGGCCATTCTTTACATAGAGACTGTCTCCGGTTCTATGGGTATGATCTCTTGCTTGGTTTCCTTCATGAAATTACTGTGACCTCGAGCATCAAGAATACGTATTAATATCTTATCCCAACCACCACACCCGCAGAAAGTAAAAACATAAAAGGAAAAAATTACAAACAAATAAATAAAATTTATATTAGTTCAATTTGGCAATCAAGCATACTGGAGTCACATATGACTTGATTATTTTGTATGTCATGCACAAAACTTGGGGATTGTGAGATTAATCACGCTGTTGAACGAGAAAACCTGTTAACTGAGGGTCGTTGCCTCCTTCTGGCTGTTGTACTCTTTCACAAATCTTATATTTGATGGATGGCTTGCTTTTCCTTCGGAAACTGTGAGAAAACAATCAATAAAGCATGCTGCACTTAATCTGGTGAGGGGGCATTTCAGTTCCTTTGATTCATTTTGCACGCTTTATAATGTTGGACCTCATGCAGATTTGGGAAAATGGTTGCTTGCTTTCGTTATGCATCAATTGATGTTCATTCAGTGTACCTGCCTCCCCCAAAACTTGATTTCAACTATGAAACTCAGGAGTGGATAGAACGAGAATTGAATGAGGTGAAATGAGTATTATATTTTATCTTTCTTTATTTCTGGATTTCTGTATATGTGAAATGCTCCAGTATTTATTCCATCTTTCTATCTAACCCACAGGTGGTTAGGCGAGCTGAGCTTTTGTTCTCTGAAGTGCTAAAAGCTCTTTATCTTCTGGTAGAAAAGAAATCAGGCCGAAGTCTGCTCAATGGTGGCATGAACATTACTGAATCAAGGGGCCAGATAGCAGATCTAGAAGGAATGTTGCAGAAGGAGAAGTCAGAATTTGAGGTCTGGGATCAATTCAAATCTTGATTTACCTTTCCTGTAGCAATGGTCATGGTCCATGTATGTTTATATTTCTGTTCATAATTGATATGCATGTCAGTGACGCAGAAATCGTTGATTTTTATAACCATCGTTTATGCTTTTTGCACCATTGACTATTAGATATGGTTTAGATTTTTCTCCTATTACAGAGTTCAATGTGTTAAACAACTCACTGAGTAATGCTTGCTTAATTTTCAAAGTTGTCATTTGCTTGGTTTTAGTTAAAGTAAAATTTTGGTCAAGAAAAGAAAGAAAAGGTTTAAACGTAAAGTAATATAGTGTCTGTTTGACATGAAGCAAGCTTTCAGGATGTTTGGGGAGGACAAGATCTAGCAACCTCTTAAAGTTGTCTCTTTTGCATGGTTCTAATCGAAAGTGAAGTAATATTCGCTCTCTGTGACATGAAGCAAATTTTGGGGACATTTGGGGAGGGAAGATGTAACAATCTGTAAAAAGTAGGGATCTTGCTGGTAGTGGAAAAGTTTTTGATGCCAAACTATGTTAAGATCCTCAACTTTTAACCACATGTGTGTTGATGAATATATGTGATTTGGCAGGAATCAATCCAGAAAATTTTGAACAAGGAGGCAAAAAAAGGCCAACCTATCATTGATATTCTGGAGCTTAATCGACTCCGAAGACAACTAATCTTCCAGTCTTACATGTGGGACCACCGCCTAATATATGCAGATAGTGTAGATGTTGAGAACGAACCCGATGTTGTGGAGGTTACCTCTTCAGAGCCCATTCAGAAACCGCCCAGTGATACTGAGAAGAATCTTGACAGAAATGCCCTAGTTAAGATTAGTAAGTTTTTAGGTAATTCTGAGTCTATTGCTGCAGTTACAAAGCCTGAACAAAATCCGGATCATGGGGTAAGTGATATGCCCAACAATCACTCTGAGATCAGCCATCAAAGAAGCGATGTATTTCTTAACTCTGATCATGGAAATCAAAATCCACTTGCACTTTCTCATGGGACACAGGCCACTGATGAATCTGATCCTCTGTTATCCGGTGCTACTGTTCGTAGAGCACTCTCTGATGGGCAAGCTCCTGTTTCTTTATCAGATACCCTTGATGCAGCATGGACTGGTGAGAGTCACCCTTGTACTGGAATCCCCAAAAACAATAGTTTTTCTGGATTAGTTGAAGCACATACTTCATCCGCCGTTGGAGTATCTGACAAGTTGGACGTGGAAGACCATAAGGACGACCTTACCATGTCTAAGGTGTCTCAGTCACCTTCAGTGTCGTCCACCAAAGGTTCGGATAATGCGGAAGATACTGTAAGCTGGTTAGGTATGCCGTTTGTAAGTTTCTATCGATCGTTAAACATAAATTTTCTAGGGACTGCTCAGAAATTGGATACACTGAGTGAATATAATCCAGTATACATCTCGTCGTTTCGGGAGTCCGAACTCCAAGGTGGGGCGCGGTTGCTCCTACCTGTGGGAGCTAATGACACTGTTATTCCGGTGTATGATGATGAGCCAACAAGTATTATATCATATGCGCTCGTTTCGCCTGATTATTTTGTCCAGCTATCAGATGAGCCTGACCGGCCAAAGGACACTGCAGAGTCTTTGATTTCTATGCAGTCCCTTGATTCTGGGAACTTTCCGTCATTTCATTCTTTGGACGAAATGTTGGAATCTTACAGAAGTCTTGGATCTGTAGACGAGAGCTTTTTATCCTTAACAAGTTCTCGTAATTCCTCATCTTTGGATCCCCTCTCACATACAAAGGCTTTGCATGCCAGAGTGTCTTTTGGGGATGATGGACCTCTTGGGAAAGTCAAATACACCGTTACCTGTTACTATGCTAAGCGTTTCGAAGCCTTGAGGAGGATATGTTGTCCATCTGAGGTGGATTTTATTAGATCCCTCAGCCGCTGCAAGAAGTGGGGAGCACAAGGTGGCAAGAGCAATGTCTTCTTTGCAAAAACTTTGGACGATCGATTTATAATCAAGCAAGTTACAAAGACTGAGCTGGAATCCTTCATCAAGTTCGCTCCAGGTTACTTTAAGTATCTTTCTGAATCAGTTGGCTCCCGAAGTCCAACATGCCTGGCAAAGATACTTGGGATTTATCAGGTATATGTCCAATGGAACTGAATTCAACTTTATTGAATTGATTATGGTTTTCTCACATCCCGCAGAAAAGCAATTAAGTTTATTTAGAGGTTTACCTCTAGCATAGACAATCTGACCTGCTTTGTTCATAATCCACAATACCCATAATCTTACACATGTTCAAGGTACTTTTCTCTAAGCAATACTGCTTTGCCAACTTATGACACGAGAAAACTTATGTAATATACTTGTGAGAAGGTTTTATTTTGAACTTCCAATTTTCTTGTTCCTCTTGGTTGGAAATTGTTATTTGTTTGTGTTCTATCAAAAGTAGAACTGATAATGGATGTTGTGTGCTTTGTCTAGACAGTTTTGTATCTGTGCCTTAGCATAATTTTCTGAAACGCCATTGGTGATTTTTCTGGTGTTTTGTGAAAAAGGTTACATCCAAACATCTCAAAGGAGGGAAGGAAACAAAAATGGATGTACTGGTTATGGAGAATCTTCTGTTTGGAAGAAACATTACAAGGCTTTATGATCTGAAAGGATCTTCCCGATCACGGTATAATCCTGATTCTTCTGGAAGTAATAAGGTTTTGTTAGACCAGAACTTGATTGAGGCGATGCCTACTTCTCCAATTTTCGTTGGAAACAAAGCCAAAAGACTATTAGAACGAGCAGTCTGGAACGATACTGCTTTCCTTGCTGTAAGTTTGCACCATCTTCCTTTATCATTGATGAATATAAACCACCTCTTTATATTCATGGAACTTTCTGTGGCAGTCAATAGATGTGATGGACTACTCGCTCCTAGTTGGGGTCGATGAAGAGAAGCATGAGCTTGTTCTTGGAATTATCGACTTTATGAGACAATATACATGGGACAAGCACCTCGAAACTTGGGTTAAAGCTTCAGGTATCCTAGGCGGACCCAAAAATGCTTCTCCAACCGTAATTTCTCCAAAGCAATACAAGAGGAGATTCCGAAAAGCCATGACCACCTATTTTCTGATGGTTCCTGATCAATGGTCGCCCCCGACAATTGTGCCTAGCAAGTCTCAGACCGAGTTGTCCGAAGATAGCTCACAGCATGGGCAAAGCTTGACGTCTGCTGAGTAACAACCTCATTCACTTGTATATTTCAAACCTACAACTTCCAAATTGCATTCCAGGTCTCAGTTTTTCGTTGTTCATATATTAGTTTACCCTATTTTTTCTATTCTTTCGGAATCCAGTTCCGCCTGAATTCTCTCTAGAATGAGAATTCTTGATTGTTTCTTAGGAAATTTGCAAAAAGTTATGGCAGTTCGGCCGTGCAAAATCTCCTGGTCTAAATGTTGGACGACCTCCTAGAAAAGTTCGTTTTGTACACATGTTTTCTGTTGTTATCTTCTCTCCCATGTTTTTGTACTTGGAAGAAGCCAAGTTGTACATGGACTGGTATATGTTGGTGTAGTTTTTGTATAAATTGAGGTTTCTTGAATCACTCAAATGTTTCTGCATATTTTCGCCATCAGTTTGATTTAGCCGATGTTTGTCCTATCCTTATCTACTTGCAAAAGCTAATGAAAGAACATCATGGATTCTATTGTGCATATCTGAGATTTGTAAGAGAAGAAAGAAAGAAGTATACTGCTGTGGACAATTGCGGACTTCTTATTATTCACACTGGAGATTCTAGAGAGAAAAGAATTCTTGTTAAGTATACATCCCAACATCTACATCAGTATATGTTGTCTGAAGCCGACACTAGCTTTTACTTAACAGAATTTGTTGAATCCATTACGGTTAAAATCCTTGTGTTCTGCTACCCCTTTGTCTGCACCGCTCAACTCATTCTCATCACCCACATGAAGCCAACATCTTTGAAGCATGTCGATAATCTCAACGTCCCTGCTCTCGCAAAAAAATAACAATCACTTGCCAAGGATACTAAACTGTAAAAACGACGTATGATCATTCAAGAACATAATCACTGACGGATATATAATCACTATTTATCCGTCAGATCAGTCCAACTCGATTCAAATGCTGTTTTTTTAAACTCAGAATTGCAAGAAACTCGACCTTTTTAATTCTAATTAGCATATGTTTGTTGTATAATAATAGTGTTGCAAGAACATCCTGGTACCTTGAATTACAAGTAAATCTTGATATCTGCTGATGAAAACGAGGACCCTCATCGTACCCTTCACATGTTATCTCCCCATTTTCATCTTTATAGCAAACAATACCAGCCGATCTATCTTCAAACACCTGCAACAAAAGAATCATCAACAAACAACAAAAAAACAATGTGAAAAGAACATGAACAGATCAAAAACTGAAAAAGAATTCTTGAAAAGTAGTTGAATGAACCACAGACACCTTTGTCCTGTGATGATCAGATGATTTGATCCGAAGATGAACTGATGATGAGATATGATGATTGCCGGCACACATCACCAGTCTACAGTTTCTTGGCCGTTTTAGTGAAGCAGGGTGATGTAGAGGTAGAAGAGGAGGTGAGAAAAGAGAAAACCTTATAGCCATTAAATCAGAAAAATAAAGCAACAAAGTATGCAAGAATGAGAGGTTGGTTTTATTGTTTATTCTAAGGTTGTGGGACTTATTGGAGCAACATTATATTATTTTTGTGTAGTAATGAAATGATTGATTTGTCTTTAATGTTAATAATATACAAAGTATTAATTAAATCTGGATCTTACACTGTTGGTGTCTAATCAATAATGCATTATCTTCTTAGGTGAAAAAATAAAAAAATCGGCATTGTTTTGGTGGGGGTGGGGTCCATTCAGCTTATCTTCAACCTGTTTGAAGGTGATGAAAACCTGACTCATCTTATTTGGTGGGGTTGGAAGGAATGATTTCTCATTTGATCAGAAATTCTTTTTGGGTCTATACATAATTTGTTTAATTCTTGTGCTAATGATCTGAGTGCGTATTTCGAATTCAACTACACTAATAATCATTAAATCTGTCAAAATTTGAGTCAGTTAGAATTGGAGGTCATATGAATTAGGTAACTATAGGGTTTAGGAGACGTTTGAGGTGGTTTTCATGAGGATATTAGATAACCTTTCAATTGTTAATTTCTTACATTGGGATATACTAAACTTTGTGTTTCTTGACAAGTTGTATGGTAAATATTAATCCACTTGAAATAGAAGTATATATTATTGATGTGCAAACACATAACAATCATTCTTATTTTCATCCAAGGTAATTCTTGAGTATCATAAGTATACAAATCAGAAAAACAATATAATCAGTTCAAATATCGTATAAAGCTAAGACAATAAAAGGGTAAATTATAAGGGATTCTTTTAAAATTTGTTATAATTACAAATATTCTTTTATTGTTTTAAAAATTACATGTATCTCATGAAATCAACGGTTGTCTAACAAATACATTCTCTTGATAGCCCATTATAGGAGATATTTGTTAGACTATTATTAATCTTAAAATGATACTTATAAACAAAAAAAAATGTATTCATAATTATAACAAATCACATAAATTTCACTTGCAATTTAAGGTATTAAAAAACCAAAAGTAAACTCATGTTTGCATGATTGAAGACAATGAAGAAATAATGAAACTTTGTTGCAGGGTAGACTTAATTATTTGTCTGAGTTGCAATGTTGGAGCCACGCTTTGGCTGTAGTAATTTCAAATTGTTCTTCTTGCATGCTGACATGGTCGCCTACTACTCAACTATTATTAGGTGATATATACTTTTAGGGCAGTCATATGTATATGTAATTTGATGTTATCCACAATCAAACAGACAATAACTCGTTAATATTTATATTCATATATATATATATATATCAATTAATTAATAATATTTTGTATGTATTGAGATTGAGATTGAAAGAACTCTCGAATATTTTATTTAGTAATACAAACAATGATGTATTTTATTACAATGATGAATATTATTAAATAAAGAGTTAAGATCCCAAGTTCAGCTACCAAGAAGTGCTTATTATGTGGAACATATTTGGCTTTTGACAACCTCCAAGGGTGGTGATGCTGGCCTGTAACCTATACTTATTCCAACATAAAATATTTTTTAAAATTAACAGACGTCTAACAAATACCCCTACAATGAACTGTCACGAAGGAGTATTTATAATAAAAATAATTTTTTCATTATTTGAAAAATTATGAATACTTCCTAAAATTAGCGGTCGTCTAACAAATATCCCCCTTACAATGGACTATCACGATAGAGCATAATTTTTCAAACAATGAGAGAATTTTTGTAATTATGATAAATTTCAGTAGAGCTTATCAATTTGCCCTATTTTATATATAAAAATATAATACCTATGCGAGTGAATAAGAACTGGAACAGATAAATGGACTCATTTATGTTATAGAATGAATGTTGGGCCTATTATGTTATGTGTAGAAGCCCAAAACAAGGAACTAGAATGGGCTTTGGTCCATGTAGAACCCAATTCAAAACTCCTATTGGTCTTCAGGCACATACTTCCAAATTTGTTTTTAAAATTGACCAGTTTTATTTATTTATTTATTTATGAATAAATCGTCAAGTTATGATCACAATAATTAGCAACTATAATATTGTTAACATTTTATTTAATTAATCAAGAATTTATTAAAAGGGTTAAATATACTTTACTCCTTAGACTATTCTTGATATAAAATTTAATCCTTTTATAAATTAATAAATGTAAAACTCACCCTCTGATAAGATAAAATTACTTCCAATATCTTAAATAATTATATATTTTTAAAATATTTTACAAATTACATCAAAATAGAGTAATAGAATATGTAAGAAAAAAAAAAAAGTAATAGAATTCGATGATTCCCTATTCAAGAAAAAGGAGTTTATTCCAATCTAGAGTGCAAGAAAGAACTAACCCCTCACTGCAGACATAGTAAGACTATAAACACTAGAGTTGTATGATTTCGGGGGGAGAGCTGTTTTTGTCCTTCATTGCATGTTAGTCATTGTTGAACAGTAATCAAGAACAGAGTTTCCCAGTAGCAGTAGCAGTAGCCAGTAGCCACTGCCTTTCTTTTTCCTACTCTTTCTCCTATTTAACCAAACTCCTCGGTCACTTTCCTGTAGCAACAAATGTTGTATCAAAGATGATGATGATGATGATTCTTATTGGGAAGAACATTTCACCATCTCTACAGCATTCCACCACCTAAAGAAAGACACTTGGAGAATTCTTTTGCTGCTATGGATCTCACTAGCAACAACTACTTGGAACCCTTTGCATCTCAAGGGGTAAATTTCCATCAAGATTGTTACTTTCTTGGTTTTTTCTAGTTTTTGGGGTGAATCAAGTTGTGGGTTCTGATGTTTGTGATGCAGGGAGCAACTTTAGAGAGTGATGATGGATTGTGCAAGAATAGAAGCATAAAGAATCCATTTTTAGATTCCTTTTCTGACCCTCTATGCAGGCTGAATCTCAAAGAAACCTCAGAGTT
The DNA here is from genome assembly GCF_026168435.1 of Sesamum indicum. Classification (NCBI taxonomy): domain Eukaryota; kingdom Viridiplantae; phylum Streptophyta; class Magnoliopsida; order Lamiales; family Pedaliaceae; genus Sesamum; species Sesamum indicum. The sequence goes on from NC_142659.1 coordinate 17,108,472, forward strand.
TGTCAAGTCATTTCCAGTGGGAAATAATGGCACAGAGAGCAGAGGGTTTCTTGAGATTTCAGCACATAGAGGTGGAGATAATGGGGTGAGCTCAGTCACAAGGAGAAATGTAGAAGCACCTCCCACTCCTGGAAGGCCTGTTTTCAGCTTCAGCAATGGAGGATTTTCAAGAAAGAGTTTCCCTTCAAAATGGGATGATGCAGAGAAATGGCTTGTTAGTGGCCATGATTCTCCAGCTAATAACAATCATAATGGCCTGTTGTTCAAATCATTAGATTCTTCAAAGATGTTCTCCAAACAATGCAGTGGGTACAAGCCACAGCTTGGCGAAATCTTTGCTGAGAAATCAAGGGTTACTGAGGAGAAAGTTTCAACTTTTCAAGGGGCTTTAGTGCTGGACCATCACACCTCAGCTAGAGCTATCAGTGGGGTTTCACTTTCACCTACAGCAGATGTACTTCTAAAAGGTCAGACTTTGCTTTTTCCCTCTAAAAGCCTTTTGATAGTAACAGTAATTGACTATGGCCCCCCATGTGTTTGATCATGTTCATTAATTTTTGCTTCCTATGAGCAGAAAATGAAATGTGTATCTTGTATTCTAGAAAAAAGGGAATTCAACTTTATTGCATGGAATCTTTCAACTGTGTTACAACTGTACTATGTCCAAAATGTAAGAAGATTTCAGTGTATTTGAACACTTAGCATATATGTTTAGCAAATGCAGATAAATTCCCAGACGAGGTGAATCCATTAAGTCCCAAGTTTGGATGCTCAGAGCCAATGCAAGAAGGATTTATATTCAGAAATGCTATGAAAAAATCCACTAACAATGCGGCGACTACGTTAGAAACGGTGCAAGAAGTGAAACACAGAGACATTGGCACAGAAATGACCCCTCTTGGCAGCTCCACCACTTCAAGATGCCCGACACCATTCAAAAGCACGTCTCCAGCCCGCCACAACACGCCGGCTAATAGGTCTGGCCCGTTGACCCCGACTAGCATTGATGGCTCAAACACCGTTGACATAACACAATTGCAAGAATGCCATTTAGCCAAGCTACACATTGGGTCGATGCAGTTTGATTCTGTGACGTCGAATTGGAGCTCTAGAGAGGAGGAGGAGGAGGATGTGTCGAAGAGTCTGAGACACTATGAGATGAGTAGTGAGTGCCGGAGAAACATTTCAGAGTCAAGGTCTTGCACGTGGGAAGAAGAGGAGAAAACTAAGAGCTGCCTTAGGTAAATGAGAAATCATTACTAGTTTGATATAGTTCTTTTTGGGAAAATGGTTTACTAATCTCAGGTAAAATTTCAGGTACCAAAGAGAAGAAGCAAAGATCCAAGCTTGGGTGAATCTCCAGAGTGCAAAAGCAGAAGCTGAATCAAGAAAGCTTGAGGTATAATTCTCTCTCTCTTCACCATAAATTGCTATTCCTTGATATGTTGTTCTTGGCAAGTTCCGGGAATTAGCAAGGGTGTCCTTGATACGTCTACAGCAGATGATAATTCATGTTAAATTACATTAACCTTCATATAGTTATAAAGTTTATGCAACTGTGATTTTCTTTTTCCCTGTGCGGTAAGATTAATATCTTTTAGAAAGAAACGAATAGCATATGAACTGTATATGCAGTCAATTATCCATAAAATAGAAAAAAAGAACTGTGTAGGTGGTCCATTGTTACTATAAGTTTACATAGAATCAAGAGAGCACACAGCCTGACATAAAAATATTGAGATGTGACTAGAGAATGGCATGGATATAAGCAAATTTGAATACAATAATTCATCCCTTTGAATTATGTTGACTGTCCCTATATATATGCAGACTTTTTTCAAGCTTATGTTTGTTTGGCTTCATCCACATTGAGCCACCCGCCGGACAAAGACACCCTTTACTACCCATGCCCCTCCTAATCTCTTTTTTCCACATAAATTAATGTGGTCACACTTTAGAAGAAGTAAGAAGAAAGCAAGAACAGTCGGCAGTTTATGTACAATAATATTTTATCTAAGACCATTAACATTGGAAATTCCGAATCATGTGCAGTAGACGCACTAAAATGTGCATCTTTGCACATGTACATTGACATGCAGTTCAATGCATTTCCTTAGCGTTCGGTACATATTCATGAAGACACTAAAAAGAGATGTGATTCTTGGCCGATGCTAATTGTTTTACTTAATCCATTCTTATTTCAGCTTTAGTTTACTTCTTCTGGATGATGTGAACAAAGTGAAAGGCACTTGTCCATATCCACCAAAGCCAAAGACCTTGTAAAAGAACAAAGGAATATATACATGTCGTCTAGGGATCCCACATTTTCTCATTTGACTCGTTTGTCGTACACACTTATTGCAGAGCACATACTTATAGCTTTATCCTTGTATATTTCAGGTGAAAATACAGAAAATGAGATCGAATTTGGAAGAAAAGCTAATGAAGAGGATGGCAGACGTGCACCGGAAAGCTGAAGAATGGAGAGCAGCAGCACAGTTTCAACACTCGGAGCAAATTCGAAAAGTCGGGCAGCAGGCACGCAAGGTAATGAATCGTAACAACTCACATTTCTCAGGGCGCAAATCCTGTGGCTGCTTCCCTTGTAATAACCATAACATGTGAGAATAGATGGAAACTGTTGAGAGAATATTTCAGCAATGAAGATGTGTGGCTTAATGACAAAATCCAGGACATTAACCATTACATACTACTAGTTCAGTTCATGCATTCGCATCACGTTTACCTGGAAGGAAAAACAGTCTTCTTACAGGACTTGGACAAAATATACTACAGTGATCATAAAGTGCAACTACATGTGAATTTCTGTGGGGTAAATGACATTTACTGAAAAATAGAGGGGTCAAAGAAAATATTTCCAATACAGATGAATATGTCAGGTATATAAATCACATGAAATGGCAGAGTCCTGAATTCGGAATTAAGGCTGTGTTTGTAATAACTCCTTATAACAGTTGAAAACAAAATATTGTAAGTTTGGTTACAGTAAAAATTGGAAGGTAATTAGAAAACAAAAGTGAAAAGTTGAGTTTTGACCACTTTTCCAATGTTTATTTGGATTTTTGTATTCTCCAATTGAGTTTAGTTAATTTCCATATTTTTCTATAGTTGCATCACTTCCAGGTGCAGGGAATCCTCCACAATTTCAAAGAAACAAAAAAACGCTATTTTATGTGTGTTTTAATGTAATTGGGAGAGAGACAAGAAAATAATCCAGTGTAGATTTGGATGCACCAAAATTGAGGTTGGAATAGGAAAACGCGATTATAAGGCATAAAGCTGGAGAGGAGAGATTCTGAAAATTTCCAAGTTGGTGGGTTTTGGCAGTGTGCAGAAACAGACAAGCAAAGGGGAGGAGTGAAAGTAGTGTGGGGCGCACTGTGTTTCCGTATGCAGATTGTAAAGCTTACAAACAAAGAAAAGTTACAAACAAAGGTTTCTTTTCTTCTCTTTACTGTTTCGGTATCAGCATCCCTTTCTCTACTAAAATAATAAAGCCTGCCATTATCCTGCTGCTGCTGCACTCCTATCCAATCCAACTCTCTCTCTCTCTCTCTCTCTATATATATATACACATATGATGGCTCTCACATATTTTTTCCTCAAAGTCCAAAAAGTAGAACCTCACTACGCACCCCTGCAGGCCCAACACAAGAACAAACTATAAAACTCATTAACTTCTTCTTTTTCTCTAACCTCACAAGTCCAAGAAGCAAGATCAGTTCAACAAGTTGAGTCAGTATACACTAGGGGCAACTCGTTCTACAAATTCCCAACCTTCTAAGATATCATATTAAAATATCTCCAACTAACTCCAAGTAATCCAGCTGAACACAACTCTTCGAGCTGCAAGTAGTAGATTCTACGATTTTCTGACAAATTAGGCAAGTTTTACTTAAAGGGTCATATCTTCTTCTAAATAAAACCAATTAACAAACCGATTTTTCCATTGAATACATAACACATGCAACTTTCTAACGATGTATGATCCGCCATACCCACTTTTTAAATTAAGATCGCCTAAAAATTGATTTTTTGTGCAGTTATTTTAGTAACACATTGTCTCACACTCTCGCTCACATTTTCTCTCCATTTTTAAATAATTTGACTTCACTTTTTGAACTCCAAAGAATTAATATCACTTTATCGTTATATTCAAATATTGCTCTCATATCACTTCAAGTTTTTTTCTTTATTTATTCAGTAAAGATCATTGTTGGTCTAAAAATCAGAGTGCTAATATTTATTTTGTTAGTTAGTCTTGTAAAGACTGACGGTGTTGTTGAATTCCGATACACATCAATATGTATGGTAAATTATATCAACGTTGTAAAATTACAAGCACATGCCTTAAAAGGGTAATGGTGTAACTTATTCAGGAGGTTTATTTGTAAAACTTTGCTCAAGATAATCATTGTAATTACAATTACAACTTTGTGGATATATTTATAATTTCTAAAAGATAGAGAATATATGTGTAGTTATGCCTGACGTTAAGGGGGAACTCAGGTAATATCTTATATGTATCACTATTGGTTAATATTTATATCCAATATTTTCTTCTTTTCTTCCATAGTAACTTAGGCCGAAGGATATAAAAGAAATTTTTTAAATAATTTTGTATTAAATCAATTTGAAATTTATTATAATACAAAAAAACATATAATTTAAACTGAAAAGTGAAGGATTTCAGATTTCTTATAATTTGAAATTATTCAGAGAAATTGAATGAATTTATTATTATAATTTCGTGTTCAAATCCATTGATCGAAACATAATATAATAATTTTCATTTAACAATACATGCAAATGTTGGATTTTTATAAGAATTTTGGGCTTAAAGTTGCTGGATAAATTTGGTCATAAAGCCCTTTACGCATTTCTTTATATTGTTTTTGGGCTTTGAAGTTGGCCCAACAGGTAGTACTAATGGTCTTTGGGTTTTGGGCTTTTAGCCCAATTACAGATGAAATCCAAACCCTTTTAACTTTTTCGGGTAACCCGATTACCCGTCCATTATTCTACCATCGCTGCCTTGCTTGACAAGAAGAGTTCAAAAGCTCAGCTGCAGAAATATAAACGTAAAATCACACTGTCAATATATCAAACACTCGGAAAGATTATTCTGCTTAGCTTTGTTGCTTCGTCATTGGAATTACGGTGGGTCCAATTCAGATCCGTTTTCTATTTCCTTGTACTCTGCCTTCTTTTCGCGCCCTGCGAGGAACAAAATTATCGGTTATTACAAGAAGCAATTATGATTAATTATCTTAATTTAACTCTTGATTCATCTGTGTGCAGGAAAATTTGAAGCTCTAGTTTGCGGGATTGAAAATGTTCCTCACGAGGTAAAGAACTGTTGCATTTTGGGTCATGCTATAGGGTTTTCTCAGATATTTTTTTTTCTTTTCAATAATGATGTGGATTTTGTGTATTTTTGTTCTTTCTTTTGTAAGAACTGAGTACGACAGAGGAGTCAATACTTTCTCCCCTGAAGGCCGATTGTTTCAGGTCGAATATGCCATTGAGGCTATCAAGGTTAGTATTTTGCTGATTTAAATGGAAAAATTTGCTTTTCAGTTAGTAGTTTCTGTGGTTTTTTGTTTTTATTATTTTCTAATTAAAATTGGTGTTTTCTTAGTTGGGTTCAACTGCAATTGGGATAAAGACTAAGGAAGGTGTGGTTCTTGCTGTTGAGAAGCGCATCACATCGCCTCTTTTGGTATGTATATCATCCATATTTTGTTATATTTTCTTTTTTGTTGTTTTTCCCCAATTAAGAGTCAGTTTTAGCTCAAAAGCCTGAACTGAAATCCAATTTTGCATGGTTTATCTTTGTGTAATTTCATAAAAATGTGATTGAAGACATGCTTCAGTTTAAATTTGGGTCCACAGAAAATGAATATGATCTGTTCCCTTTGTTTTCTAGCTCTGATGACATGTATTAGGTAGAGATCTTAACAATGAACACCTTAACAACGATATCCATTTCATGAATAAATATCGCATGCTTTACTGCTCTCAGGAGCCTAGCAGTGTGGAGAAAATTATGGAAATTGATGAACACATTGGCTGTGCCATGAGTGGCTTAATTGCTGATGCCCGCACACTGGTTGAACATGCACGAGTTGAGACACAGGTATGTTCATCCATATTCCTTATTGCATTTCGTAGTCTATCTCGGTGTTTGCTTCATTAATTGCTAATACTGCACTCTTTTACACCTTCTAGAATCATAGGTTCTCGTATGGTGAGCCCATGACAGTTGAGTCCACTACTCAAGCTCTCTGTGATCTTGCCTTACGATTTGGTGAGGGGGATGAAGAGTCAATGGTTAGCATCTTTTCACTTTCTACTGATATCTTTGAATATAAAATATGAGTTGCTACCAGGAATACAGTTGTTTTGTTTTTTTCCGTTTCACATGATTATATGCTTTTTTCAGCGACACCAGTTGGACCTTGTCTCTTCACTATGCTTTATATTTATGGTATCATTTTTAGTTTCCAAATTATCTGCTCTCCCTATATCTGCCTGAGATATCAAAGATTGAGCTGCCATATTACTCTCTGTGCCATAATCCTTGGTTCATATATTTTTGCCATCTGAGTATTTTAGAGCTCTGCTTGGCATATCTGCTACTTCATGCATAATGCCGTATGGTGGTAAAGATGCATGTTGTTTGATGTGAAGGCAAGTTGCCACTGTAAGCAGCTCAAAATTTTGCTCAGGAAAGTATTCAGAAGCATTCTCTTGGAATTATGTGCTTCATGAAACACTTTGTTTTGGTATGATTGCGTATTTGTCTGCATCTACTCAAATTATTGCTAAAGAGGTTCTAAAACTACATATTATATGGAGTCACTCATGGTTCACTCAGTTTGTATGCGTGTAAATACATGTTATTTTGAACATTTCAGGTTCCTTTAATTCTGTTTTCTTTTATTTTGTGCAGTCGCGACCTTTTGGTGTCTCTCTTCTCATTGCCGGCCATGATGAGAATGGTCCTTGCCTGTAAGTATTTCTTCATTTTCACTTTGGTGAAATCTTGTCCATCTGTTGCTTCAGCATTGCCTGAAATAGCCATCTTGATGTTACGAAAGTTCTGCATAGAAATTTTATGATTCATGTAAGTTTTAGGGTAAATTACATTTTTGGTTCCATAAGTGGACCTGTTCCCAATTTTGGTCCCACACTCAGGCCAATTCGCACATTGAGTCCCATATGTGGATTTTTTTTTCAATTTGAGGACCATTGAGGGATTTTCTTGTCCAATTGATAATTGATAACGGCTGCTGCTCTCTCTGTTAGTCAATACAATCAAAATAAGGGTAAATTACATTTTTGGTCCCATAAGTGGACTTGTTTCCAATTTTGATATCATAAGTGGATCTGTTTCAAATTTTGGTCCCTATACGAATTGGTCTGAATGTGGGACCAAAATTAGAAACAAGTCCACTTATGGGACAAAAAATGTAATTTCCCCTTATTTTGATTGTATTGACTAAGGAGAGAGCAACTGCCATTATCAATTGAACGGAAATCCCTCTATGGTCCTCAAATTGAAAAAAAAAAAAACACATATGGGACTCAATATGCGAATTGACTTGAGTGTGGGACCAAAATTGGAAACAGGTCCACTTATAGGACCAAAACTATAATATACCCTAAGTTTTAACTTGAAAAATGTGCATGCGATATAAGATAAAATTGTAGAGATTTGTGTATGGTGAATTGGTCAATGGACAACTTGTGGCCAAGGTTCTGTGAGCTGATGCTTGCTAATTCTGGAAGCAAAGTCATACTAACTTGGCTTAGCTGTCTCATGGAGCTGTATTCTAATGATGATCGCTGAATATCTATTGTCAATTTTGACAGTTTTGTGGAACGTTATATACTATCAGATATCAGGGAATTTGATATTAAATATGCATTACAGGCAAGCAAGTAACCTATCAATTGCGATCAAATTGTATTTATGTAATATATAATGCTATTGGGTAATGTCCTGCATGTGTAGACATATTCTATCATCTTAACTTGCATTTTCTTCCCAAGTTCCAGAGTAACTTCCTATTTGGCATGCAAGACCGAGAGTGATATTTCTCATGAATAGGTACTATACTGATCCCTCTGGTACATTCTGGCAATGCAATGCAAAAGCCATTGGCTCGGGTTCTGAAGGTGCTGATAGCTCTCTGCAGGAGCAATATAACAAGGTACCTGATCCAGGCTCCCCCTTTATATATAATATTTCTTTTTAAGCACCATCAATCTGGAAAGTGACTTTATTTCTGGAAATGCTATGCATTCTGTTATATAGGTCCAACCACAAAATGCTTTTAGATTTTCAATTGTATGATCGATTTGTTACATTGTTGCAGGATCTGACTCTTAAAGAAGCTGAAACGATTGCGCTTTCCATCCTGAAGCAAGTTATGGAGGAGAAGGTACCATAGCTGATCTTGTTTTAATGCTCAGCCGCCAGATATGTCTCACTTTCAATTTGCTCACCACTGCTTACCCATCTCTTGATGTCAGGTCACGCCCAACAATGTTGATATTGCGAAGGTTGCACCAACGTACCATCTCTACTCCCCTTCTGAAGTCGAAGCAGTGATCACTCGTCTATAACCCTTCTGAAGTTGAAGCAGTTATCACTTGGCCATTAGAGGACGGCCAGTGGTTCTGTTTCATTTTTTATATATCCTGTGATCAGCATTTGCGTTATTCCATGCTTGAACATTTTGTACCGCTATCTTAATACTTTGGCACAAATATCAAATTCAACAAGAAAACAGCAATTTTAGTATTTTAACCTAATGTTGTGTTTGGATATATGGATTTTAATTTGAGGACTTCAAGATCATGATAACAAATCCATGTCACAAAAGATTTCAAATTTTTAAACTTTTATTTAAATTATATTTTGTAACATTGTAATGGATTTTAAATTTATGTAATATGGAGTCAATTAAAATTTTTACCGTAGATCATCCCACCAAATTCAAATCCTTAGCTTAAATGAAGTAAAAAACTTATGCCCGTTGAATTTCATGGTGAGAATAAGTTTAATTCATCATCAGATTCTGATGATTTGGTAACATAGCTGCAAAGTGCAAATAGATCAGCTTACATGTTTCTTTCAGGTCAAGCTGGTTGCTCATCTCTTCTCACTGGCACGCCCAGTTTAGTGTTGCAGATATTACGCATAAGTCATCAAATATTCGGATTGACGTCTTCTGTATTATGACAAACAAAGATTAACGCAAACTGTAGAGAGCATATTAGAATCTCAAAGCTTACGGATGTGTTCTATCACAGAAGGTCCAATTCAAATGATGCTCCAAAATGTGGGCCGCAAAAATTTAAAAATTAGCTGCATTATCAAGTGCAAATTTTTGTTCTTGGGTTGGTTTTTCTTTTTATTTTTCTCCATGTTGAGTTTGTAAGAGGTACCTTTTTTTCTTCTGAATGCTGTGCTAGTACATTGGGTGTTTTGTTGTTATTGTATTTGTTCAGCTGATATGGTGAGCTTAGAATTACACGAATTTTTTGTGATGAAATTGGTCCGCCCCTAATAGAAGTTGCTTACTTTCCTAGTAGCAAAAGGAAAAGGGCAGGGCTTTTTCAGTAGTAATAGTGGGCGGGTCTCATGAGATCTATGGATTTAAGTCTCTGGCATTACGCTATAAATCATTTATGATCTGCTAAATCTGCTTCGTCGTTTTCGCCTTTTAAGGGATGATACCTATCCCTGTGATGGACTTTCGCAGGACTGTGATATTTGGGAGGAGTGGAAGTTCTAATCTGTTGCTGGTCTGTCAAGACTTGTTTGAGTGAAAGAGGATAAAATTGTTTTGGCAAATTGGGGTGAAGGTTTTGTGGGGATCATGTTCTGTCTCAGGAAATGAAATTGCTCATGCTCCCTGGTTCCTTCTATTGCTTCATTTTCAATATGATGATTGAGCTAAACAAACAAGCTTAGAATTTGAAATAATGTAAAACTGAAAATTGACTTTTGAAAATAAAACCAAACGGCCCAGACTTCTTACAACATACTGAAAACTTCAGCGCCTTATTGTAGTACACAAGGTCTCTCTTACCCTTTTTTTTTCTTTTCCCTTTTTTGTCTCCCTTCTTCATAAGAAATTAGAAAATTGGCATGGAAAATTTCAGATTTGCTTGCGTTTGGAGGTCGATTGCAGAATCTTCAATCGCGGAATTCATCCATGAATCCTTTGTGGAACTCTGTGAGGCGCGAAATAATGGCTGGTATTCTGTCCTCTTGAGGCAATATGGTGCACCTAAAATGCCACGTTCCAGGAACCTACCAGAAAATGGAACCATAGTGATCAGCTGAAACTCACCAGCTACAACAAGGGATTTAACTTGAACTCAATAGCCAGATTGTAATAAAGCCAGTTCTATCATCACTAGATAACCAAATGACTCCTCTCTAACATCACTTTGGATGATTTGTATAAGAAGCTGAGGATCACTGGTTGTTAGCTTATTGAGAAATGCAGAAAAAGCATGTACTTCATTCACTTCATGTTGATGGGAATTTACCTGCCCAAATCCAGAACCAGGAACAACAACTATTCCAGTGGCATTGAGAAGACGACGAGCATAAAATGCATCTGGGGCTGTGTTAACAGCTTTTGCTGCTTCTATTGCTTTCTTTGGCAATTGAATGCGAGGAAACAGGTACATTGCTCCTTCCGCCCTGTTGCAGGTCACACCTTCGAGACCATTAAATGCCTCCTCAAGTTTCTGAAATCAGCAACCAATGAAACAAGCTTCAAAATCAAAGAAACAAAATTCACATAAGTGTTGCGAGTTGTGCTCAAAATAGAAGCCTACAAGTACCCATAAACATCAACCAATAGACTAATCCTAACGTTTTCTTTTTCCTTACGTGCATAAATGTACATAAAACTATCCTGAGTTTCTTCAAATCTCTTAACAGCAGCCATCCCAAAAGTCTTCATTTCCACCACAGTTGTTTACATTGTGTTTTCACATGTTATTTGACCTACTTAGTTTATCACAGAGCGTTTCTTCACTTACTCTTAGTTGTTTGCACGTGTTTAGATCTCTTACTTCCTCTATCGAAGAAAGAATGTTTAAAGAGAAGACTGTTTAAACCTCAAGTCAAAGACTAACCTTGGCACGCCGTGCTAGGGAAGATAGAATTGCATCTTTCTCAGCAGAATAAGACTCGTAGGATTCATCCCCCACCTGCATGCATTACATAAGAACTTCTAAATATGCGGAACACAGAGTAAAGGTGTGTGCAATTGAACAAAGGAGCATAGATATCATACAATTTTTTACATTTTCGCATGTGATGAAAGGATAATTCAGTTTCTTCATCACTGTTCTTATTTGTTTTACTTTTTTCCTCTTGTTGCGCACACATCGGGGAATATCAGAACAGGAGACAAAGATACCTAACCTTTGGAGGGTTCATGACGAGGCTTGCAAGAATCTGACCAGATATGTTAGAACAAAGGTTAACTGATGCCACTTTGTATATTTGCTCCCTTATCTCAGGACTGAAACCAGTGACTTCCATGTAACCTCCTCTTTTTCCACACTCTCCATAATAACCTAGGAGCAGGAAAAACAGAAAATTATAAACTTCAAAAAGGTTCCTTAATCGAAACTACCAAGGGTGTTAAACTTAAGCCACCATACCTTTCGACACAGACTGGAAAGACACTAAGGAAATATCTTTCTCCCCATAACCCATAGACCGAGCAACTTTCTTAAAAGAGTGGAACTGCTTATCAGGCACATATATATTTTCCTGGTATACCTGCACAGATCCAACCAACATTATTGAAGACTATTATTCTCAGAAGTTCAGGATTTCACTAGACACTAAATTTGGGAGCAAACTACCCAGTGTCTGAACCAGGGATTTAAAGAATCTTAGTTACCTCATCTGCCAAAAGAACAAGCCCTTCTTTATTGCAGAAGTCCACAATCTGCTGTTGGTTGTTCTCAGCCAGAACCTTTAAGAGGAAGCATTAAATTTCATGAGACTTGGTCATAACTTGAAAGACAAATCAGATTTCAATAACCACAATTTGCTAAACAGAAAGCGAAAAATCATCTCTAAAGTCTCAAGAATTCAGAAATTGTTTACCTGCCCAGTGGGATTGCCAGGATTTATAACCACCAAGGCCCTCACACTAATACCCCTTGATTTTGCTGTTTCCAACTGGTTTTTAAGATCAGAGATCTCCAGGCCCCACCCCGTTGCTTCATCGAGGTAATAAGGAACCTGAAAAATAATAAAAAATGTGAAAATGGTGCTGGAAACATTATACACCCTTCAACCCAATTAGTAAAAGGAATGCGTACAAGAGTGCCTCCATGGAGAGCAATTGAAGCAGAATAAAGAGGGTATTGTGGAATGGGACAGAGAATGCCATCATTCTTTGATCGTATCAGCAGCTGCATCATCATATGAACCTAGAAAGAGAAGGAAAAAGTGTTGTTACTTGTACATCCGAATTGTTCTCCCTATAGTTTCTCTGAATCTCCTGCATGATAAATATATAAGAAACAATATCTCTACCGCTGGGCTTGCACCATCTGTCAAGAAAATATCATTGGGATCAGCTGGGAATCCATCACGAGCTTCAATTCCAGCAGCAATTGTATCACGTAGTCCTTTGATACCCTAGTTTCATACAGCAAAAGGGAAACTTTGATATATCAGCAAACCAGGTTTAAGTAATTGTTGAGAATAACATTACAAGAGAGGCCATTATCACCTGACTGTGACTATAAGCACCAGTGGCTCTTCCAGGAATTTGATCTAGTATCTGAAACGCTCGTTCTATGGAATCAGCACTAGAGATCCACCAGAAGATTAATTACTATTAAACATTGGATCAATGGGACGTAAATCAAAGAACTTAAAATTCAGTTATGCTACAGAAAAGCGTGGACTCTCTAACTTTCACTATCCATGACGCAATACCAAGAAATTTCCATGTGGAAGCAAAACGAAGAAATTTGTTTCATCTATGAGAAGCAATGTCCATAAGATGAAACTCAGAGGAAGAAGGTTCATTCTAATTAAAATTTCTCTGCAATGCACACACTCCTTCTTCATGGTTTTTTCTCTTCACCATGCAGAGTTTCAACTTGGGATCTCATTTTTGCTTTTGCAACATAAAAAATTTATCTTTTCCTTTGAAACCACATGGTGTTGAGAGAAATCATCAAATCCTTCGGGTAGGACTAGTTAACAAGCACAAGTAACTATAAAACAATTAAAGTTTCCATGTGTATCATGCACAGATATTAAGGATACAAAAGTGGCTGCCTTTACCTGAACAAACCTTGTGTTTCAGCTTTATCCAAGATCGCAGGGTGATCACATAAAGCAAGAACCTGAAATTAGAAATGAAGAAGCATAAGTGCTGAAACCTTTTTTAAGTTCGCTGGATCAATGCATTTTACACACCTCTCTGAAAAATGTGATCGGCTGCTGGCCAAGGGATTGAGGGTTTCCAATATTGCAGTAGAGTATCTGCCGAAACAAGGAACAGAGTTAGAAATATGGAAAAAATTATCTTTTATCATTTAAATTATAGAGAAATGAAGCCACACAAGTCCATGCAACCAAATAAAGTAGTAGTTCGTACGAGAACACAGGAAAACCATATGTCAAATAGCATTTATAGTAGTTTAAAACCATTGGCATTGTTAAAAAATGACTGCTCTCTTGTAGATGGAAGAAAGTCCTCATGTTCTCAAGGTAGGAACAGGTACCTCATCGAAAGGATGAGAACCAGGGTTCTTCTTCAATTCTTCTTGTAATTTCTGTTCAAAGAAAACATGTTAAACAATGCCCCCACAATATATAGTATGCTATATCTTCAGAAACAAAATAGCACAATCCATTACCTGAGCAAGGGTCACAATCTCGCCACGGACAGCATATTCACACTCCAGAACCTGGAAAAGAAGTTTACTAACTTATAAAGGATATTTTCTGCAAACATACTTCCAACAGTAATCAAATGCTGAAACCTAAAAGCAGCCCTCAGAACCAAACTCAGAAGCAATAAGAAGGAAAAGAAATCAGATCGAGTAGTCTTACATATTTTAGATAACATATAGAGAAATTATTTGAAGAATAAAACCAGTTAGGAATGAAAACAATGGTAAAAGCGAAACAAAGCAATCATGCAACTACAAGATTTATTCTTGAACCAACAGAAGCTCAAATAACCACCAAAAGATAAAAAGAAAAACAGAGAGAAACTGCTCTATCTAAAAGGTGACCTATTTTATAAGATTATCAAAAAGACATATAAAATCAGAAAGCACATCTGATTAAAAAAAAAATTAGAACAACACAAAAGCAGCAGAAAAAGGGATATAGTGATCATCCCACCACCCCCTGACCCTGGACCCCACATCCTTCATCAAAGAACGTCAAATTCTTGGATGGGCCGGTTCCAATGGACCAAATCATCCATGACCGTCGCCACTCTCACCCCCTATAATCCAATGGCCGGTTCTACCGGCCATTGGAAACTGGTCACTGGACTGGCTCCATTGGAACTGGTCAACTCTAGAATTTGCCACAAAAGAAATAAACCCGAATGAGAAGATGAAGCTCAAGAGCACAAAGTTGAAAACACACACAGACACAAATCATAATGAGGCACTAAAAATCAAACACTCCATCTAAAACAAGATTCAGAAGCCATGATCAACACCTGCAAAAAAAAAAATAACGATCACAAATCAAAACAAAAGACATCATAAAGCATCAACCAAAATGAGACACAAAATACAGATCAAGATTTTAAAAAACAAAGGAGGGGGGGGGGAGGGAAGAATGAACCCGGCCTCAAGTAAATTCAACAAAGAATAAGAGTAGAATACCTTAGGATTGATTGAATCAAGCTTAACAGGGGTGGACGAATAATCAGAAGCCATAGACTCCGAAGAAGAAGGATTAGGAGCAGCGGTGGTGTTCAAAAAACGCAAAAGAAGCTGAGATTTTTGAGAATGAGAAGAAGAGGAATAAAGTGAAGCGGTGGGATGCTGCAACACGGAAGTGAAATTGTTGGTGTGGGCTAAAAGATTTCTGGATTTATCCGCTGCGAATTTTCGCATTTTGGGGATTTATAGAAGAAAAACCTGGGGGCGTTTTCTTGGACAGAGGTTTTAAAGTTCTAGTCTACATAGGAAAATGAGACGGACAGCAGAGGCAGTTAAGTTTGGCAGCCTGAGCAGCTGGGTTGGAATTGAGATTTGCGTCGCTTTAACTTCTTCTCCAAACAGACATAATAATAATAATATAAAATATTATTATAAATAAATAAATAAATAGTTCCTCAGACACCCTCCTAACTTTTTACTTATAGTTTGACAAACACCTTCTCTCTCACACAATCTTCTTTTATGTTCAAACTTTGATGTTTTTTCGCAGTCTAATCCCCAACAGCTCTGTAGTGAGGAGCAACCGAAAAATACACAACAGGTTTGTCTTAGTCTTGTGGGTATTGGGGGCATAGTTGCCTACTTGTCTTCCGGATTAGGACCACAACCTACTTCTTTAGCACTTGAAATCCTTCCTAACTTTCTGATTCTATGTTTCTAAATCAAAATCTGTTTAGACTTGATTTTTTATATAGGTATTTTGTATATATAGTATAATATTATTCTTATTTCTTAAAAAGTCAACATAACGTGACAACATGTCATGTTATACAATGATGAGATACAGAAGAGCGATTTGAAAAACGTGTTTTTAGTAAATTAAGCTGCATGCAAGATTTTCAATAGGATTGAGCTAAAAGAAACAAGTTTTCGAAATTTCAAATAGTATAAAATTGAAAATTGATTTTTGAAAGTAACACTAAACGCCCTATAAATTTCTAACTTCCTTTAATCAATTATGAATACATTATGAGAAAAAGACAATCATAAATGGGTTGTTATAAATTTGAAGTTTTCGTCAAATCAAAATTCCCAAGTGTGTGAATATATTAATATTACAAAACAGAAATGTTAGAGAAGATAAACAAAAAACAGTGTAGTAAGAGTGTATAGATCAGTTGTTTTCTAGGTTGAATCAAAGACCACAGTTGTAGCTGGCAACCAGGATGGGCCTTGAATCAAGGTCTGTACATTATACTTAGAGGCCTCTGCGGCTGTAAGTGTGGGCCTGTACCCTGCCCACTTGACCCTATTTCTCGTGCTTGAACCCGGCCCAGTATTCTGATACTCAGCATAGAAAATGGATCTTGGTGGATCCACATTTTTTACCCAAGAAATCCAGCCCAATGGGCTCAAGAACCCACCAATGTTGGTCTGCATGATAACTGTCGTGGAGAAATCCTTCCATGGCCTGCCTAAGTATGTCGGCACAGTGAGTCTGTCCAGAGGGTTCATCACACAACGTTGAATGGAAATGCCTGTGTTCTGATTAGGGTCTTTCTTTCCCTGTGCAGTTATTGTCACAAATTGGTTAGGCAGAGGTTGTCTAGGCAAGATGTTGCAGTTTTGGAAGACGACGGCCGAGTTTCCAAAGATGAAGTCGATTGTGCCAGTTATGTCGCACTCGCGGTAGAATTGACGGTTGGAATGGGCGTAAAGGGTGTCTTGGAATGCGTCGAACGAGCAACGATAGAAGACGGATTGGTCAGAACCCGACCGAAGGGCTACTGCTTGGTGCTTTATTGCCCCGGCAGTATTCTTGAACCCTATGTCTCGAGCGATAAATCCTTTTCCAACAACAGCTGATTACATAAAAAAATTTACTTATTATAAGAGCATTTATGTCACTAGATTAGTATAATCACATGTTGTCCTATTAATACAAAGTCCTCATCATACATAGAAACGTGCTTATTAAATTAAAAAAATCTCAGTTTATGTTCATCAATAGTATTTTGTTTATCGGGAAATTTTTGCCCAAATTCAACTCGATTAAATTTGAACCAATCATGTGACACGTGCAATACATTTGTCATGTGATTAACATACAATTTAAAAAAAAGACCACTCACACAACCAAATTCGAGTAAAAACTTTCCTTTATTTGATGTGCAAGATTCTAACAATTGACATGTTCCAACAGTTGTTAGGGTTGAAATGGATAGATGATGTTGATAACTACCAATATCAGCGCAGCAAAAATAAGTTATGTTGACCTAAAATGCACATGGTAGGGTATCAAATTCTTCACAATTATGCTACGAAAAACATGCATAACTGACTTAGGTGTATGACATTATTGCATCAAATCACATGAGATTTGGCAATGTCAATAGCACATTTAATTTAAATTTCATATTTTATCAACAATTCCGTACTAAAAAATAAATGCAACATCGTGTCAAATTTAAGATTAATGTATTTTATAAATTCTAAAATAATTCAAATATTAATGAACATGGAACATTGTTGATTGATGAAAATGTGTAATAAAAAAACTTACCGAAGGTGGCTGTGGAGAAAGTTGGAGTACCGTCGACGAAATTCTTGCTGCCGGAGATCAGAGTGGCGGTTTTTCCGTCGCCGTAGATCATCACATTCCACAAAGACTTCTCTAATACCACATTCTCCACATATTCTCCGGCCTTCACATATATAACGAATCTCCTTTTGTTCTTCTTCGGAATTCTTGCCACCGCCTCCTTCAGAGTCCTCACATCTCCGCTGCCGTCCTTCGCCACCGTCACGTCCGGCTTTGGCATGCTGGCCTGGAGGAGTCTCCGGTCCCCCGCCTTAACCCAAGACGGGAATCCCGATTCCTCCGCCCCCAGGAGCCGCCGATGAATTGGAATCTTGAGATCCCCTAGAAACCCAAGCAGCTTGGACACTATGGCCAAACTGTTGCTGGCGAACTCCGTCGAGTTCTTCATCAGAAGTTTGATCTCCTCCACGAAGGTGGCGTTCACCTCCTCCAGCGCGTCGAAGCACGTTTCTTGGTCCGTGACCACAGTGCTCAACCACGTCTGCAAGTCGCTGATTCTGGGAACGGAGAGCAGCTTCTCGCCGCCGTCAACGTTCATGGAGGAGATGGAGTCGTTGAGGGAATCAACGGCGTGGTTCAGCACCGTCCCGCAGACGGTCAGCGCTTCCTTCACTAACGGGTCATCCGTTTTGTTCATGAACTCGTCCGGAAATGTGGATACCTTCTCCAGAGCACCCATCACCACCGACAAAGAGAACTGGAAAATCTTCTCCGGGTCGGAGGAGTTGGACGAACCCAAGCTGGAGTAACAGGAATCCGGGTAGTGGGTCACGCTGCAGATGGACTTAAGAGCCGCCACCGGAGAACTCTGAGTAGACGGAACATCGGAATCAGACTTGTTGTTGTTGTGAACTACAGTTCCGGCGACAACTCCGATTATGAGGGCAATCAACAGAAGAGATGAAATTGCAAGAATGATAATTCTCTTGCGGATTTTTGCTCTAAAGGCAGCTTGTTGGAGCTCGTCGACTTTGCCGTAGCCCTTGAAGGACTTGATAGTATCCATTGTTGCATGAACAAATTAATGTGGGGACGACAATGGGGTGTGTGTGTTTTATAGGAATGTGAAGGGTGGGTTGTTAGTGTATATTCTTCTTCTTCTTATATGCTTGGACATAGCATTAGTTTAATTTAGCAATGTTGTGGTTGGATGAACGTGATTGCGTTTACATCATGATATATTATTGATCATACGCCAACGCGCTTTTTTCTTTTTTTCTAATCAAATGAAATGATGATGCTGCTTTTTCATTTTTCATCTTAGGAAAAATTGCATTTTTCGTCCTCATTTTCAAATTAGTATATTTTTCATCTCACATTTTAAACTTTGTTTCATTAATAATGAGATCCTTAATATGATAAATTACAAAAATTCTCACTCTTAATAATTTCATTAGATTCTGTTAGTATTTCAATAGAAAAAGTATTCACATAATCATTAATTTTGAATAATGGGCAGTCAAAATACTAATGTTTTTTTATTTACAAAAAAAAGCATTATAAAAATGAATTTCGTGGACATTGATTGTGGCGAGTTCCATGGGGAAAGGTGTGGGGGCATGTGGGTGTTGAGAGTGGAGAGCAAATTGAATCAAGTATAGAAATGGATGGCATACACATACTTGTATTAATTATTGGTTTTGACCATTTCTTGGCGGTGTCCAAACAAATCCTAAGTGAATAATGGTGGTACCCCATACATCCATACATAGTGAGAGAACAGGTGTAGCTTCATGGGATATTAAACTTCAAAGGGGTGCCCAACACCTACTACCAAAAATCCTTTTTGTTTTCTTTTTTCTTGGATTACATTAATAGGAAAGATGACCTTTCTCTTCCTCCCCTCGCCAATAATATTTTGTTGCCATCCAATACACCTGCTTAATATTTTTATTAAAAATTTATTCTTTTATATATGCATGTTTTAGGTATTAAATATTATAAATTTTAGAGTATACATTTATAAATTATTTTAATTTGTAAAAATATTATGTTTATATCTTATATGTAAGTATAAATACATTATGCATATTATATATATTATTTTAAAATAATTAGTGTGTTTGGATTTGGGTTCGGCCGGGGTAGGTCCAAGTTTAAAATCACTAAGACCCAAACTCATTCCCAAGGCCCACTTAATACTTCAAAATCCACTTAATTCGAACCCATTGCCTGGCCTAAAGGTATCGATGTTCGTCCACCCAAGTGGACAGCATTAACTTTGTTGTGGTTGAATGATTATTTTTGTATCTATTTTCGCACAATTAAGGTATATTACATGTTGTAAGAATTTCTTAATATTTTGATATTACATATTGGTGAAAATGTATTCTTTTGATAGTTAAAAATTATAATTAAATTAAAGTCTAATTTAATACTGAGATATATTTGTATCAATATGCACATTCAAATATATACATACCAGGATTTAGGGTTTTTTCTTGCACCAGGATTTAGGTTTACAGGTCATGTCAGAATGCAATGAATCTGAAATGGGCCAATGGACTCCTGGCCCAGATTTGGACGACAGGCACTTAAGAGCTCATACTAACAACCACAATTCTATGGGGATTAAGCTGCTTAAACGTCATCAATCCAAAAGTAATGGACAGAAGCACCAATAACCCAATCAATGGGACACAAAATTATTGAATTTGGTTCATTGCAAATATATTAAATTATCAATGAAAATGCAACTTTAGTATATGGTATTCAAGTACTCCAATGAATTCAAATTAAAGTGTTTTTCATATTTGAGCATGCCAAAAAGTTTATATGATGATGACGATTATACAAATTGGGGAAGAAAAGCTACCCAAATTTTATTGATGACTTGATCAAATCCACCACACCAAGCAATTAATTAAAGTCGCTCTGATCTAACAAATTATTATATAGTACACTCCGACAAAAAAACCGATGACGACGACATCAAAGCTCACAACCCTAGCGAAAATGGGAAGCCAGTTGAGCTCAACCAACTACCACCAGCAATGAACCTCCCCGCCGTGTAGCTCTGCGCCTCCGTCGCGCTAGTGATCACCTTAAACCCTCTCCACCTCACTCTCCCCGACGTCGACGCCCCAGCTCCCGTATTCTGGTACTCACCGTAAAACAACGTGTTCAACGCAAAATTCCCGTTCCATTCGTGCCATCCTGCCGGATCAATCACGTCAGTAATGGACGACTGCATCACCACAGTCCTAGAATACTCTTTCCACGGTCTTCCAAGAAATGTAGGGAAATTTCTCTGGACCGGCCTCAAGTCCGAGGTGGCCCCAATCCTACACTTTTGGATCACGATGCCCGTGTTCTGGTTGGGGTCAGTCCGGCCTTGAGCCGTGACCATGTTCTTCTGGCCCGAATTAGGGCGACGGGCGTGGATGTCACAGTCTTGGAATACAGCAGCTGCGTTGCCGAAGATGAAATCCACTGTGCCGGAGATCAAGCATTGTACGAAGAATTGGCGATTGGAGTGCACGTAAAGAGTATCTTGGTAGGCTAGCATGTCGCACCTATAGAAAGCTGATAAGTCGGAGCCCACACGGAGCGCCACGGCTTGGTGCTTGGAGGGCCCGGCCGTGTTCTGAAAAGTGATGTCCCGGGCCAAGAATCTTTCCCCCACAGCAGCTGCAATGGGAACGTAGATGGATTAGCAAATTACCAAATTTTACCAAGTTTGTAACTAAAGTTGCATTTAAGAAAGTCTTTTGTCGCATTGACAATGTAAGAAATAAGAATCACAGAGCTAACTAGATCAAGATTAGTCCAATTTGAATCAAGTATATAATAAGTACAATATACTTATCGTATTATTACTATATAAATAATAAAAAGTGACCAATAATATAACAAATATGTTATATTTATTTTATATTAAATTTGATCCAAATAAATTTAATTTAAATAAAAATTTCTCATAAATTTACATTGTGGGTTATAAGATGCATAGGGTTCCATTTTCAACTGCGTGATTAAAGGAAGGAACACGAGAAGAAGCACCTACGTACACTTATCCAAAAATCATAGCATCTTAAAAGCAAGCAAATTGATACAATTATTGTACGTAAAAGTCAAATAAGTGGAAAGGGAAGAACGTGGAATCAGCTGGACGACAACAATTCTTGGCTTTAGGGAGGAGAACTTTACAACTTGGATGATCCATAAAGATATGGTGTCTAATTTTATCACATTACTTTACTTGCATATATACCATGATGAAACTAGTCAATGTTTCTGATTTTTTAATTATATCTTTGGTAATAATTTAGAGTAATCATAGTATGTTAATTAATAAGGTTATCTTTGTTTTCTCTTAAATTGCCGTACAAATATTCTGATCATTTCCCTACAAACTACTACATTTACTAATGGAAAAACCTTATAAGCATATATCCAAATGAGGAATTTTTAATTCAAAACGACTTAATCAACTTTATCAAATAATATTCAAACTCATGCATATAAAATTCCACCCATTTCGAATCTTTTCCGACTCTTCTTATTTACATTATTTCGAATCAATTTGAGATGGACCCGTTAGCATCTCTAATATATTATACTAGTAAGAAAAAATACGAAAAATCCAATTTGCTCTATTTAGTTCAGATATTTCGTGTAAGAAAGTGGGTACAGTAGTTGTGTGCTAGCCTAAATGTCTATCTCAAGACAAAGATAGGATATACATAAGGACAGGAACAAATGGAAGACAAATATTGATTGGTAAACGTCAAGTATAAGTGACCCCCTGCCCCTATCAAACACGCCCGGGCTGCTAAAGCACAAAAACAAAGTAATAGACACCCAATGACCTGGAAACGCAACCCACTTGCTACCTCACTTTAATTCATGGAACCTCCGATACTAAGGGACAAACACAAGAGTTGGTTCAATTTGGAAACGAATCGTTTCTTCTTTCGTGCGTACATGTAAGAAATAAGGATAACTTTTACCCAAGCATATCACATAACAAGTATAATATATTTATCACGTAATTGATTCATTTTTTTTACTATATAATTGATTTAAATTTTAACTAAATTAAATTCAAATTAGAATCTTCCAAAAAATAATCGGGCCTCATCAGACAAATAAGATGCCAACTAACGACTCCATATTTCCTTTTAATTACATCTATATTGTTTATATAGATATATCTAAAATGTGCTGTATATAAGACTACTTTTACAACAAAAGGTTTTCTATTTTAGATTAAAAAAAAAAAAGCATTTTTCTGGGACCATTATTTTGAAGTTTATTAGGGAAATATAGAAATGACTACTAATACATCTACACTACTCATATATTTACACGAGATCTAAAGTGATATTTATTATACCCCACCTAGAAACAACATCATTAAATGGTAAAATAGGAGAAAGTGGTGCATTAATGCATGAATAATAATATCCGAGAAATTATATATTGAAGAAGAAAATTGGAGAATGTAGGAAAAAGTAATTAACTCACCAACTGTAGCAGAGTTGAAGGTGGTGCTTCCGTCCCGTACATTCCTGCTTCCGGTGATAATGGTATTGCTCCTCCCATCTCCCATGAACATTATGTTCGTTTTCTTTTTCGGCACCTCCACGTTCTCTCTGTACACTCCAGCCTTAATCCTTATCACGTATCGCCTGCTACTCCTCTCCGGCGCCGCCGCCACCGCCGCCCCCACCGTCCTGTAGTTTCCGCTCCCATCCGCTGCCACCACCACGTCCGGCCTCACGGATGAGGACTGCAGCAGCCTCCTGTCACCAGCTGACAACCACTCCGGCCACCCGCTCCCGTCCTCCGCCGCCACCAGCTTCCTTCCGCCGTTCAGTTTCCTCTCGTTCTCCATATCCGTGTCGGTCATGTTGGTGAGCATGGCGAGGGAGTTGCTGCAAAGCTTCTCCACCCGCAGAACCTGACCTCCGACGAGCACTTCTCTCACATGCTTGTCGCTTTTACCGTACGAGAAGCCGTCGAGACAGGTCTCCTACAAATTAACAAAAAATTAGCCCTAATTATCATTAATTAACCTAATTTCAGACTAGCTAGTTTTAATTAGTTTTCTTCACCTGATTGGTAATGGCGGAGGAGAGTAGGGTTTTGAGGTCGTCGGCGTGCTCCCTAATCGACTTCTTCAACGGGTACTCTTTCAAATCCTTAACGGCGGTGTGAAGCTCATCCAAGGTCTCATCGATGGTCTCCAAGCAGTCGTGCAATGCCGTCTTCTCCCGTTCCGTCAAGTTACTCTTCCCTGCATAAAGCAACTTCTCTATGGCGAAGTAGTTCCGCTGCACGGATGAAATGGTGACGTTCAACGACAAAATGATGACGTCTTTCTTGGACGTCACTTTCTTGTTGTCGCTGAGAGAATCAGCAATGGCTGAATAGCAGAGTTCAGGGTACAAGGTGCTGCTGCATGAAGATAGAGCAATGGCGTGAGCCGGTGAGATTTTGATGGTGGAACTGTGGTCGTCGGAGCTATCTTTCTCTAACTTAACTCCGGCGACTACGACGATTGCCGCCACGAGTAGTACCGAAGCGAAAAGAGGTAAATTGCGGGACATTTTCGCTTAATTTGAGGGTGGGATATTATAGAGGATTGGTTGGGAATGGATATATATAGACTTTGTGGATAGATTTACTGTGGTAGTATTAAGTTGCATGAAATTATGAATACCACGTGTGCTAGCCGTGCAGTTACTTTTTCTTTCTCTAAAAAATTCTAATTACTTTCGTTAAATTTGTTAAATCAATTATATAATAAATATAATATATTTATTATTAAATTGATATAGAATTTAAAAAAAATAATTAATAACATAATAAATATATTACGCTTATTTTGTAATTATTATTTCAATCAAACATTATCTGAATAATTTCTTTTTTTTCTTTTTCTCTCGTGACCCTTTTTTCCAGCAGCCCCATGGACCCCACTCTCCTTACAATTAATATTCTCCTGATGTATATATAATGTGGAAAAAGCAAAATCCCAGATGTTGCAATTTGTGTTTTGGGCATGTAACAGAATGTCTTGTTTTGCTGTCGGTTATCGATCGAGCATGTGATCACTAATTTAATGTTTTCCAAATTAATTATTAATATTACCTTGTATATATGAAGTGGGTATATCTTTAGAAAATTTGTAATATTGGATTTCCTAATAATTGGTCACATGGCTAGCTGTTTTTGTTCTGTAATCCGCACCCACGTTTACCTCCTGCAGCGGCCATAGCCCAACTACTTCAAGTAAAACTCCAGCTCAAATAATATAAGATTAAATTTGAACTAATCATGTAACAGGTGTAATATATTTATCGTATAATTAGTATATAGTTAAAAAAAATGATTTATTCCAATTCATTAATCACAAATATAACCCACTTGCAACTAATGTGATTTATTTAATTAGATATAGTCAAACCCTAGCTATTTATTCAAATTGAGAGTTCTCAATAATATAATTAATGGTGCCTTTAATTATATTTGACTGGATTAATTAATTAACTAAAGGCATTCATGACTGTTATTATTCAACTTTTTCCAGAAAATACTGAATTAGAAATTATGAGTTTGAGTCTAGGGAGAACATAATTATTTTTGATTAACAGTAATTAGTAGTAGAATAATTAGAAAATTGTGGGCTCCCCACATCAACCAATTGGATACTTTCCTTAACTTTTATTTAGGAAATACAAATTATTAAGAGGTGCACATAATTAATAAAGATCGAAAAAAGTTGAGAATCATTTAAAACTTTATTCTAATTTAATCGAAATTGAAAAAGAAATAAAATGGAATTAACATGGTTAATTGCTTAATTAGGTGAGCATTTATACTTGTCTTTGTGATTTTCCTTTAATTAAATAATTTGGATAATTAATTATTTCAACTTGGTCTAATCGATCAAAAGATATTCTCTGATGAATTAAAATATTCTTTTTGAAATTTTAAATTTGAGATGAAGCTGCCAAATTATTTTTGAAGGTAGTAATATTAAATTTTTTTCATATTCTTTTAGTGAGGCCTCACATGCAGTGGTAGGTGTAAGCATAAATTAACTACTAAGCATTTATATATAATTTGATCTTGATGAATTTTGACTTTTCTTCTGTTTTTACCCTCAATAGAGGGGTGTTTCTGGATGGAGGGTTTATTCCACCAATCACGCGTCACAGTAGTTTATATTAATTGCAATTTGGGCAACATAAATATTAGTTATATCATATATATGGCCAGCAATAAAGCGAAGCTCATTTATTCTTTTGGGGAAAAGCGTGGTATTCTGTAATAAAATAAAACACAAAAGTAATAAAGCGCCAAAACGCTTTTTCCTTTCTTTTCATCATTGCAAGCAAAGTAAAATAGTATATAGATAAGAGGATGGGCTTCTTACTTGTGAGTAACATAGGATAGATCTACTTCCATTTCCTTGCCCTTGTTTTTCACGTTTCCTTCTTGCAAGAAAAAAACACCCTTCCTAAGGCAAGTATAGAATATAAAAAGACAAAAAAGTTACCAACAAAAGACACTTTTATTTTGGTGTTATTGTCCTTACACAAAAGATACTAACATGTCTAGCATAGAGATGGCATCCATCCATTTACTACATGTCTTAATTGATAGCTTGGGTCCAATTAAGGAACATATCCCCCGCCCCGCACCTCTCAACTTTTCTAATCACTACAATTAACATCAGTCTTAGTTCTGTCTCTCACATTACCTAACCACAGAATTAATTAGACAAATAGGGGATTGAGATGCACATGGGTTTTATTGAAGAGATGAGGAATGCATTAGTAGATATATATGGTTGAATTATATAAGTATGGTAGATAAAGTTATGGTTGGTTGCCACAGATTATGGTTGTCTGGTTGCTTTCATACCCTAAACCATGTGTTGTCTATCATATATATGATACTTGCATGATTGATTGATTGTAGCCAACGTGATAAAATCACACATTCTTTTTTTTTTTAATATTGATTGATTGATGAAGGGTTTATTATTATATATCCCTATCATTAATATTATTATTACTGTTATTTTTTTTTTAATAACTAGTGGTGGCTCTTTGTTGAGGTGTAAAATTAAATGGAAAGCTCTGATAAAAAAGAATTTACAACAAGGACAAAATTAATAATTCTAAATATCCGTTCAAAAATTACATAATTTTATCAATTATCAGTAAAAAATATTTATAATTTTTTGAATTATAAAAAATTATTAATAATTATACCAAATTTTAAAAAACTTTGTTGCGAATTATCCTAATTTATATTACATATTTCCTAGCAGAAAGAAAAAACCCCAAAAAAGAGCATTGCTAAAATTTGTTGACATAAATAACCACCCAATGGTAAGCCCACATACGTTTAATTTTAGGCAGGACGTTAGTTACCTCAATTTGGGCTCAAGTGCTTTTTCCTGGGCGTGATTTGAAG
The DNA here is from genome assembly GCF_026168435.1 of Sesamum indicum. Classification (NCBI taxonomy): domain Eukaryota; kingdom Viridiplantae; phylum Streptophyta; class Magnoliopsida; order Lamiales; family Pedaliaceae; genus Sesamum; species Sesamum indicum. The sequence goes on from NC_142659.1 coordinate 17,135,452, forward strand.
TGGACTGAAGGTCATGGTTACTGTAACTTGGGCTGGATAATTGGGCTTCCAGTGTAGTTGGGCCGGTATGGGAAAGACACAGAGGGAAAGGGCAGAGAAACGTAGCCGCTGGCTCCCTTTCTCCTTAACTCGTTCAAACTTTCACGTTCGCAGCAGCAGAAGTTTTCTCGGAGCTCTCCCTGCAGTTTGCACCCTTTTCAGCTTTTAGGTTCGTCTACTGTGATTTTCATAGCTATGGATTGAATTTAACTTAAATTTTGGAATTTCTTCGTTTTGCTTTTACATTCTTATGTTCATGCTCTGTATATCTACTGCTCTATGCTTGTGGTAAATGAGTTTGCCGTTTCATTTATGTTTGAAAGAGCTATGGAGTTTGAATTATTGTTATGAACGGATTAGAGAGTTCGAACTTTTAATATGCTCAAGTATTGCGAGGTCGAGTAATTTTGGATGGCTTTTCTGGGAGGATGTTGTTATTCTTTTGGTTTTTTACTTAATGTTTTTATCATCACTGAGTGTGCTGAAAACACTGCAGAAAGAATATTGTTAGTGTGGCTTTGTTTCCTTTTAGAATAGTAACGTTATTTGAAATTTGGTGATTTGGGTTTATCTAATTATAGTTTTATGCATGGTATAGGACTGTGTTTCGGGAATATTGGTATGGTTTCTATTGGTTTGAAAGCGTTGCAATTGAGAAAACATAAATCCCGTAATTTATCTGAGGACAGCTTGATGGCTGACGAAGGCACGTCTTCTATTGATAAGGTTAGGAAACATAGGAGAATGGGCAGGAAAGGAAGTAAGAAAAATGCAGGGTTTCATGGAGGTGCTTCTACTGAAAACCAATCAGGTGGTGGTGTACCTAAAAAATTTGCAAAGGACAAGACATCCTCTGTACCTCAGGCATCATATGTCAGGTTTTTTCTTGATTGTGGCTTTACTTCTGTGTTACATGAATTATGTCATCATGCATGTGCTCCATGTAAATGCATTCTTGGAATTGTTTTGATTATAGAAAGCAGGTTGACCCAGAGACTGCTAAATACTTTTCGGAGATATCAAATGTGATAGAAGGAGCTGAGATTGACCTGGAGGAGCGATCTGTTATATGTGGCAATGCATTGGAAGAAGCCAGAGGGAAAGAAGTAGAACTTGCAACTGATTATATTATCAGCCATACTATGCAAACTCTCCTTGAAGGCTGTTCTGTGGAGCATCTTTGTGCGTTTCTCAGAGGATGTGCAAAGAACTTTTGTCGTATTTCTATGGATAGGTCTGGTTCCCATGTAGCTGAAACGGCCCTGAAGTCGTTGGCCAGGCACCTTGAGGATGATGAGAATCACTCTCTCATTGAAGAGACACTATCTACTTTGTGCCAGGTATCTGCTGCTTGATCCTAATAGTACTTGCGTGACTCAAGCTGGCAATATCGAAGTCTGCACCCCAATTGCTGAAAGGCATTACTTGAATTTCTCACTGGGTTTACTTTACTTCTGTTATGTAGAAATCTATTGTATTAAAAAGAAGCTTTATCTGCTGACAATGATGATAATTTCCTTGTGATGCACTTTGTAGTATGTACTTTAAAGCATGTGGGTAGCATTTGCAACCGTCATACTAAATTGTTTCTCCCCTACTTCCTTTTTTGCTAGGCAATTGTGGTCAATCCTGTTGATATTATGTGCAACTGTTATGGATCCCATGTCTTGCGGAGACTTCTTTGTCTTTGTAAAGGAGATCCAGTTGACTCATCAGAGTTTCATAGCATAAAGCCATCAGTAGTACTGGCAGAACGCTTGAATTTGAGATCAACTCAGTTAGATGGTCATGAATCACAACAGAACCCGCCGTTTCCAGATCAACTAAAGTTTCTCATATCAGAGATGTTAAACCCTTCGAGGGCAGACATTGCAATCCTACAAGTAAATCAGTACAGTAGTTTGGTTCTGCAGGCAGGTTTTGCTATCTTTTTAACTTTTTGAACTGCAACAGATTTCATATTGTATGACTTTGTGATGCATCCCACTGATTCAATATACTACACTAATTTTATCCGTTTTTAAATGAGTTACCTTATCTTTAATGTTAATGAACATTAAGTAATTCAATAATATGTATTGCTTTGGTACAATAGCACCCACAGATACCCCACCTACATGTAATTTAAACAAACCAATGGATCTCCCCGATGAACTTGAGTTCTAAAATCGAACTTGATGAAATGTGTCTTACCTGTGATGAATTATATCTTTTCGATGACAGACTGCTTTGAAATTATTAGCTGGAAAAGAGGAGGAGTTGTTCCGCTTAGTTCCGCTTCTCCTTGGATGCCATACAGACAATGCCTTAGAAGGAAACTTCTTAGAAGTTACAGCAGGGAAAAAAATTCTGCGTTTGGTAGAAGAAAATGCATACAGTCACTTAATGGAGGTGAGATTTTAACAAAGCTAATCTTTCTGCATTTTGTATCATAGTATACTTATGAATTCCCATTTCTCATCATTGCAACGGGAGTTTCCGTCCTATGATATTTTAGGGTCTAAATTTTACTATTTTTCGATATTTACTGAGAGGTATACTACCCTGAAGCAAGATCTAACTTGATGGAACATATGCTCCCAAATCTAGTATGATAACTATGTCATGAAACAACTCCATGGAGACATTAAATGATCCAGACTGTATATGTTCAACCATTTATAGTTCATTGGTGTGGTAAATCAATCATATGTGGGACATTGCTGTTTACTATTAACCTTCATATTTTGACCTTCATTTCCTTTTTCGCAGGTCATCTTGGCAGTGGCTCCTGATACCTTATATAATGAAATATTCACAAAAGTGTTCAACAATTCTTTGTTTAGGATGTCGTCACATCCTTCTGCAAATTTCGTTGTGCAAGCATTGATATCTCATGCAAGAAATCAAGAGCATGTATGTCCAGCGATCATTCAAGATTTGTTTGGCAATTCATGCTTGCAATGTAGTTCTAATTTGATCAAGTGCATAGTCAATTTCATCATAACTTAGTCACTGTGGCATCTTTTGGCTAAATATTGAATAGTGTTGTTAAATTCTGCAAGATGTACAAATTAGGAATATTGTTCATTGGTATATGTCACTGTAAGACACAATGGGTGAAAAAGTTTTTTAAGAAGACTTTGTAACAATATGGTGGTCCTATGATGTATATATAAACTTCTCTCCAGCAACGCTACTCATAACATTTGTAGCAGGTATTCTACTGATTTATATAAAACGAATGGCTTATCAATTCTTTGCTTAGTTATTGTGGCTTGCAAAAGAATCTGTTGTTTGGCAATTTTAAATTTTGTGATTGTTATCTAATTCATGTTTTTCATTCCAGATAAAGTTGATTTACGAGGAACTGGGTTCTAGATTAAAGAGTCTGGTTGAACTGGGAAGGTCTGGAGTTGTTGCAGCTCTGGTTGCTGCAAGTCAAAGGCTTGAGATCCATGAGCAAAAGGTTCCTTTTCTTTTGGAGATATGTATATATATTCTATCTTTTAAAATTCTGTCTTTGTTAAGGTTCAAATGAATGTTTCAGATCCTGTTAAAGTTAGCACGATGTTAAGACTTTTCTTTGACAGAACAAGTGGTGAAACAGAACTTTTATGTAGTTTACTTTTAATGCCTTTCCTTACACCCATCCCCTCTTGGTATTAAACTAGGTTTACTTTGTTCTACTTATTGTTTATACTTTCTTTGTTGACCAGGACTCCATTGTTTTTGGTGGCAGTGTTGTAAAGCCCTTGCTGATGCTGTGTGTTTGACAAATGAGCCTTCTGCATGCATTGTTCCGCGGATATTATTTCTCGACAATTACTTCTCTGCTGTTGATAAAGCCAACTGGAATTGGCCGAGTGGTGTTAAAATGCATGTTTTGGGTTCTTTAATGCTGCAATCCATTTTCAGATTTCCAAGTGTATGTTGTTTACTTCTTATTTTGGTTTTGTATTTCCACAGAACTATGATACTTGCATTATGTTCTAAAGTAAGAGTACTGATCCTGGAAACAAAGAAGTTTGCTCGGCCTCTCCCACAACTTAGAGAGAGAAAATCGTATGTATTTAGCGTTAAGTAACATAAGTTAATTTGAAAAAACTGTATCTCTTCACTTTGTCTGAAACCTAATAAGTTAATTTGAAGAACTGTGTCTTCTCTTCACTTTTTCTGAAACCTAATTCTTACATCCGGACTTTTTTTGTCCTTTTAGTGGCAGGTGTCCTTTTAGAATATTGTTGAAACTTTTGTTTATTTCTGGCGTCTAATAGCATGAAATCTTGTACAAAATAGAGGGCTTTGAATTTCCTCCTTGCTGTTTTTTAATCTCTTTGGTTATCAATAGTATGAGTTTCAATTGGTAACACCTGTAACTGTTTTCTGTACTATAGGAATTCATACAAGCATATATTACCAGCATCACATCCTTAGAAGAAGATCAAATTCTTGAAGCATCAAAAGATCCTGCTGGTGTCCGGGTTATTGAGGCCTTCCTCACTTCAAATGCTTCAGCTAAGCAAAAGCGCAAGTTAGTTAGCAAGTATGATGAGAAGCTACCTTATTTTCCTCCTTATCCTAAAATATCTTTTCTAATCTTGAGGCTTTTCTCAAATCTCAGTTCTTTAATCTGTTTTTTCCATAGTCCTGTAACTATGTAAAATTTATTCATATGAATTATGGATATATATATATATATATCCATATATATAACAGCAGCTTCTCTATTAGAGTTACATTTAATATGGCTATCAAAGCAATCTCTTTGAATCTGAAAGTTTTAAGATGATCCTAAAGTAGTATATACATAAGGTTATAGAGAACTTCGGTCTGATGTGGCATTAACTGTGGCATGACTATTGGTATAATTGTGTGGGTTTATACTGTGATTCTTTTATATCTCGACCTTCTCATTACATTTTAGAGTCTTTTTTAGGGACAGAACAATTAATGTCACTTCCATTTGGATTCTCGACATTTTTGTAATCCCAAAAGGGATTACACACACTCTTATACACAATTCTAATGGGAATTGTTTTGCTGTACGCATTGAAAATTGAAGGCTTCGAGGACATTTTGGAGAGCTCTCTGTGCTCCCTTCTGGTTCGTTTACTGTTGAGAAGTGCTTCAGTGCGAGCAATTTGTCCCTGAGAGAGACAATTGTATCAGAGCTACTACCCGTCCAAACAGAGCTTTCTAAGACTAAACAGGGCCCCTACCTATTGAAGAAACTTGATGTTGAGAGGTAAGCATATGTGTCAATTTTCCTATTGCATTTGTTCCCACCACCCAACTTTTCCTCTTCAAAGTCAAGATAAGAACTATATTGATATTATGTACTAAAGTTATTTTTCACATTACATGAAGAATGTAATTCAATATAGCATGTCATTTAATGTAGTGCTTTTGAGTCGAAAGTTCTTGTAATATGGATTAATGATGGATGTGCGTCCTGGCTGAAGCCAATTGTTCTGAAGGAAACACCTAATAAATTTCAAAGTAGAAAAACAACTGTGGTGCTCTATATGCATTTCTTGACATCTTGCAGAATTTTCCTCGACATGCAGGCCATCATCAGATGCCTCTGAAACTATAGCTTGAATTTCTTAAGGTCATTAGTATATACTAATTGGGGCTAGCATGTAAGTAGTGTAAACTACTAGCTGCTGTAAATTGGTATGTTCTAGGAAGTTAGGAGATTTTTTGGTGAGGGAGGTTGAGGAGCAGGCGTAGGGTGAAGTGAGTTCAAGTTGTTAGGATTTAGGATGGAGGACTGTGAATGCACTGCCACTTTGTCATCTGCCATGAAAATACTAGTAATTATGTTTTAGATATTTCTTCTTAGGATTGTGTTCTGTGCCTTATGGAAGAGGTTTTTCCCACTTCCTTCACTTGCTGGCTGCAAAAGTACATGGCTTAACTTCCTATATCTATTTTATTATATTCATACATTTAAATTCCTTGATTCTTGTGATTTGAGATGAAATATTTGCACCCTTTTTGTTTCCCTTTTGTTAATATTTTTGTTCTCTCATGAGCTTCATTGCACAATTTCTACTTGACTGGGAGTAACTAATCTTGTACTGTTCCTTTTCTTGTCATAATAGCTTTGCAAAACGACCAGATCACTGGAGATCGAGACAAACTTCTAAAGAATCTGCTTACAAAGAATTCTATGCAGCATTTGGACCAATGGACACAAAATCATCTCGAAGTGAAAACTTTCTTTCAGATACTCATCACAAATCTATGGAAAAGCTGAAGGGCATGAGAAAAGAGATTGATGCTCGCCTTTCTACTGGTTATTCGTCCAAGTCTGGTTCTCCATTTTTGGCTCACCAGGGTTCTGGTGGACCAAAAAAAACAGGCAATAAGCAGGTCCCTGAAGGCAGAGAGTTTCCCAGAGATGTTGGATATGATTCTTTCCAAAGCAAAAGCAAAAGGCATAAAGTAGAAAAAACGAGCATCTCTAGTAAGAATAATAATGATGGAGAAACTCTTCATGGTGACAAATCGTCAAGTATTAAGAATGAGAAAAAACGGCGCAGAAAAGATGGCTTGTCAAATTCTTTGGACAAGAAGTTGAAAGCTGGGATTAGTGATTAACTGAAAGCTACATATTGCGACTGCTGTAGATAGTTCTCACACTCTTCCTTTCTTTCTTTCTTTTCTCCTTTGAATTGTATTCTAACTTTTATCGGTGTGCAATTATTCCATGCATGAAGCTTTGATGAAATGAAATCAGAGGGGGATGCTATATGATGATCAGAAAGCTCTTGTATTCACATGTGTAAGCTAGAAATTACATAGAATAACAAAATGTGACTACAGCAAAATTGCAGACCTTCTTAGAAGAACAAGTGGTCCTGTCCTAGAGAAAAGGGATAAACTCTAATACAATGCAGAACCATATCCTTGCGAAATGAAATGATTGCACTGCAGGTGGTCTCCATTGGCAATTAATGCTTTCTACAGTCTTCCTACGGAGGCTTGGACCTGGCACAAGAACATGATATCTGAGTGAAACTTCTTAAGGAGGAAATGCTTGAACTTTTTGGAGTTAGGAGTTACTTGTTCTGGGTCGGATTCGATCTGCTTGGAGGTACTCTTCTAAAGCTTGATTTCTCCTTCTTGTATGGACTCTTCTCTTTCACATGCAAACCCTTGAAAGATTGTGAAGATGGTGCCATATTTGTGGTGGGTGTTCGCGTTTTTGCCAGGAGGAGTCGTGTCGCTTGTGCACCTTGCATGTCGCACTGCAAAACGAGCACCAATGCCAGAAGCAAAGAGGCCATCAGACTGAGGTGGGATTTCATAACTGATTGTAGTATGAGAACACAATGTGTTTATTGAGTACTAATGCTTTGAACCATTGATGGTCTGGTAAAATGATAGAGCGAACTTTTGTAATGAGATTTGAATGTGATTAAGCCCTTGTGATGGGATTTATATATCTATGTATTTTTTGTAAAAGTCTTGTTGGAATCCTATGCAAGTTGGATCATGTGATACTACTTTGACTGTGACATGTTACAAGTCTGAATTCCAGATTAGTGGTTCCAGTTTCAGTGTGGTCATGTGAATCGGCACGTGATCATATTTTAATACTGTCTAAGCTCTGCATATCAGGAATTTTATATGATTCAAAAGGGGAAAAACTGGCGTTAATATTTGTTCTTAATCTGCTTGAATCACAACATTGGATCTTTACTAGTTGGCTTTGGTTTGTCTTGTTACAATGTGCATTGTGCTGCTATTCAAATTTAGTTGGATGTCATGAACGACATGTTTCTCGTACAAGCATCAGTTTCTTGTTCCAGATGCTTCTGATGACTATGTCCTTAGCATATATACTTTTGTTTTTTGGGATCATTGCCATCATATGTACTTCAATACAGCTCACAGCTTTGAATTTCAAGATGCGTACGTACAGTCGAGAGAATCCACAATTCCAAATTAGGTGTATATTGATTGAAATATCCAAACTAATTGCCCAACAAGTTGTATACCTTTTGGACGTGGACTACTACATTTGATTATTGAGTGTGTCGAATACAATTGAAGATGCACATATAAAATTTGATTCGTTCCTGATTCTGTACATGTATTATTAGTTTGATAAAGTTTTTTGGTATAAAACTGTGTAGTTGAGGTTTAGTTAAGTCAATAATATAGTGAAATAATGATATTTTAGAATAAATTACAACTGACTCCCTTAAAATTGGTCATAATAAATATTATTTTATTGTTTGAAAAATTACAAGTACCTCCTAAAATTAACGGTCATTTAACAAAAATATTGAGGAGTAGGGAATTTGTTAGATGATTATTAATTTGAGGAGTATTTATAATTTAAATAATGAGAGGTACTTATAATTGTGATAAATTTTAGAAAAAAAATCATTATTATTTACCTTAATATTTATTGAGTAAGAAAGCAATACCTATATTTCAAAAGATAAATATGGATTAATGAACTATCTTATTATCAAATTCATTCATCTTATAAATGAAGTCTTACACTATAGGTTAAAGTTGAGAATCTATTAATAAGTTTGAAATTATGTGTTCGTTTTTTGTTATATATGTGGATATTTGTTTTACGTTACATGAATTTATTACAATTTATTTTATTATTTTTAAATATATGTATTAAATATGATGTATTAATTAATTATTTAAATGTACGTAATTCTATACTCACCACTTCCAAAAAAAAAAAAAAAATAGAAAGAAAGAAAAAATCATCCATCTTAAAAGTGCAAAAAGGTAAAAGTAAATAGATCAGAAATAAAAGTATAGAGGACCGTATCAAACAATAAACTAAACTCAAGGGGTCTATGCATAATTTTAGCCCAATGAAACTATTAATTTCGATCTCCTAATTAAGGGATTCAAATTCCATGTCTGCCCCTACATGTATGAATCTTTATCAATATCCTAGGGTTGATTTTGTCTTCTCACAGCCTGTTCAAGATCCACGCGTTGTGTTATAACCACTCCGAATAGGGGAAGAAATTATAATTTAACCCCTAATTTTTTTTCTGTTGCCTCCCAAATTCAACGCTTCTTCGTTTGTTGAATCATTATACTGCAACAATTTAAATTCCCAGAATTATTTGTACTGATATTATCGTAGATCAAGTTTTGTTGCTGGGGAATTCGCTCATGATTTCTAGTCGACAGCGCGTTTGATTTGGCTTTTTCAATCTCTGTATGCGCGTAGTATATGAATGTGCATTTTTATGTTGGTTTTTAGTGTTATTGTTTTTGTTTATTTCTCAGTTGTTGTTGAGTATTGCGAATGTGTGGGTTTGCCTAATTTGTGGGGTTTGATTGATAATTCGCTTTTCTCTTTTGGGGTTAGATTGAATTGGGAGATGTCATTTTTCCCCTCCTTTTTCTTTCTTTCTTATGTTTTTATTATGCTATTAATTAGCAGAGAACATACAAGAAAACTTAGATTTTTGTGGTTCTGTTAATTGGAATTTAGGAAAGTTTTTCACATACTAACTATTGGCTGATTATTCGTTGGCTTAATTATCGTTGTAATGTGGAGATGAGATAATGGGATGTTGCCTTGTTCATAGTGTCAGGAACCTTATTCTGTAGAGTTCTTATGCATAGACTATTTCTCTATAATAGCTGGTTTTTTGTGTAGCAATGCTGTGAAGAATTAATTAGTTAAGTAATTAGCAATATTGATGAGGCTATGAAGGAAATCAATTTCTTTATTTGATTTGTCAGTTATTAGTTGTCTAAGTAATTGTAAGAGCACAAGGTGGATGCTTCTGGAATCTGGAGAATTACCATTGGTGTATGTTTTAAGACTAGAATAAAAACACATGATGCTTTCACTGTTGGAAATTGCAAATATGTACGCTGGAACTAGTTTCAGCTGGTGAACAGTGAGCTTGGTGTAGTGGTGTTTGATTTAACTTACACCTACATGATTAGGTGACAGCAAATTGAGTTACTTCATCTTAGTGCATAAGGCCTGAATCCAGTAATCAGTTTGTGCTACACGTACAGTCTGTCCTAGTTTCCACTTATTTTAGAAAAGAAATGCTAAAGCTAAGATTTTAATTTTAGTGGTATTCTTCTTGTTGACATGGAGAATTGCAGACATATATGATGGCATATCTGGTGAAGAAGAGCTGTATATGTCCATTGTAGAATATTTATCTTCAAATTAAAAACAACTTTCTGTGCAGGGAACATCCCGTTAGTGGATAAGTATCTGCTGTGGTTCTATCTCTTGGATTGTTGGTTTACTTGTAAAAATGGCTGAAAAAGCATGTGTGAAGCGCCTCCAAAAGGAATATAGAGCACTCTGTAAAGTAAGTCATCTTTTATTTCCCGAAATCTTCAGAAAGCTTATGCATAGTAATAATACATGTAATTTTCCTGGTGAACTTCATCACTATTATATTGAAATTCTGAAACTATTAGAGCTCTTGGGGTACGGTGGAATTACTTTCTAGTTTGATTTCTGATTATTAGTTGTTTGAAATTCAGAACCTGAGCACTAATAATCGGCAATAATTCCTGAAATTTTCTGAATGAAGTGAGGTTTTCACATAGGATTTAGCCTAAAGCGTGATGTTGAGTCTGTGAATCACTGACACCCATTAAATGCCAGATTGTTTGTTACTTTTTTCCATGGTTTTGATTGTGGGTTTGGGCCTGATGGCTATTGTTTATCATTTAGCTCCATCTGTTTTTGCTCATAGTTTCTGTTATTCATATTTAGGAACCTGTTTCCAACGTGGTGGCACGCCCTCTGCCAAACGACATCCTTGAGTGGCGTAAGTTGCATCCTTTTCTTTTTCTTTTTCAGGCCATGCCCGTTCCTGAATACAATTGCATATAGAGATAAACATGGGGACCTGCTTATTCATTTCAGGATTTGTTACGTACAAGTCCATTAACATTTTCTACTTTCATGTTCATTCTCATTGCTTGCTTTTCTATTGGTTTTTTCTGCTTCATTTGACTACATTGTTCTGATTACATCTATTGAGAAGTGTTTGTGTCCTGTATCATTTCCTTAGTTAACCATAGTATTGGCTAATGGTATTCCGTCTCTATTGTCCTGCACATTGTTCTCAGTGTTGGGACTTTATTTTCCACCTGTGATCTTTATATCTAACATATAATCGTCGTACTTTATATGGAGGTTGATGTTAAACATAGATCTGATTGAACCTTGAAGTTGCGTTGTCTTTAGAAAATTATGGGCCAACCGTACACAGAGAAAGAAGAGAAACAGTTTACATGTCAAGTTTGGTTCTGTGGATATATGATCTTCTATATCTTGTACAACCTCTTCAAGATGGTGGAGGTTATATAAGTGCATATCATGTTATCTTCTTGAACCCCTCATTGTGAACTTCTCGGCATGAATCCTGTTGGATTTGCAAATAGGCCATGTTCACACTCTAGTACTTCTTGATCGTGCCTCTAAAGTCATTGACTATTGTGACTGATTTTAACTGTTTTTGTTATAATTTTAATGTCTTGTGATTTTTCATCTGCTAACAGACCTTTCCCTACTTCTTTGGTCAGATTATGTGTTGGAGGGAAGTCAAGGAACACCCTTTGCAGGTTTCTGGCTCTTATCCGAAAAAAACGCTAGCTAATAAATGGGTTGAGCTTGTGTGTGTTTCTGCACATAAATGAACAGTGCTTTTAATGCCGAGGATTTTGTAATACTGATGATGATTCTCTTTTCATTTTCTTTTACTGTTCTCAATCCTGCAAGGTGGATATTACTATGGAAAGATAAAGTTCCCACCGGAATACCCATTTAAACCTCCAGGAATCAGGTATTTTTACATCTTGTCACAAATCGCATTAACAAACGCCAGTCATAATTTTAAGGATTTGTGATTCGGGCATTTATGAGCAGATTCTTGATCTAAAATCTTTTTACCTCTGTAGCATGACTACTCCAAATGGACGCTTTATGACACAAAAGAAGATATGCCTGTCCATGAGTGATTGTAAGTTGTTTGGGTTAGATTCAGTTTCTTGTATTTTCCTAATGATTTCTCATCTCGCACTACTTCTGTTCTCCAGTTCATCCAGAGAGTTGGAACCCAATGTGGTCCGTGTCCAGGTAACATGTGGGGAAAATATTTCTATTCCTTTCTTTTCTTACCAATTTAAGTTTTTTTCTAATTTATCCCATTTGCATGCAGCATACTCACTGGGCTCCTTTCATTCATGGTGAGTTGTTTGCTAATGTTAGAGTGAGGATAGGTTTTAGTTTGCTTTCTCCTTTTGGTATTGCAATGCTTTTATCCATATACGAAATAGTTTCCTTATTCCAAAGTTCTCTAAAAAACCAATTGATCCTTCTGGTTGCTTTTCAGATGGACAATAGTCCTACCACAGGCAGTGTCTCAACTACAGAAGAAGAGAAACAAAGGCTTGCAAAGGCTTCTCTGGCTTTTAACTGTAAAATGTAAGTTTCTTGTTTTGTTTATAGAATCACTGCATAAGCTGCCCCTTCATTTCTTTTATGATAATGATAAAGTCAGTTAAGTTGCATTGTTCAAGCAATACATGAAATAGAATAACAATGCAATTACCTCAATTTTTTGTTTCAATAAAACTCAACTAATGCGTTGCTTTAACTTTGATTTTCGTGGATATGAGGCTCACATTTTTTCTCTGTTCACAACAGCCCAACCTTCAGGAAATTGTTTCCAGAATACGTAGAGAAATATGAAGAACAGCTAGCAGCTGAGCAATCCATAGATCATGCAACACAAGAATCTATTCAGGATGAAAATTCTGGGCCTACTTTAAAAAGACGTGGAGCTAAAGAGGAGCTGAAAAATATGCATGTCGCGAAGGAGTTGAATAACCAGCAGAGGCGGCGGTCTTTTCCTACCTGGTTGCTGATGTTGCTAGTTTTCATTTTTGCTGCTGTAATGGCCCTGCCTCTGCTTCAAATTTGATACATAACGATAATGGAAGGGGAATGTTAAGTGTCCAGGTCCTACATTTCTTGATGTCCCAGAATTCTTTAATGTACCAAACAGGACTTGTATAGTGGTTGTGCTAATGAAAGAAGTGTGTTGAGTAACCATCTGATGTCATCGTCTCAGTGCTGCCATTAAGTTTATAATTGCACGTCCGTGTATCATTAAATTCTGATGCATCAACAGGTGGAGAAATGTGCTCCCTCTTGTCCAGTTTTACTTGATTTGGATATAGCCTATGAAGTGTTGTGCTTTTTAAACCTAAATCAAATGAACTGGCTTCCAAACTCAGTATAAATCATAAAAGACACCTGAGAGGTTTTTAAGAGGCGTTGGACTGTTTTCCATTATTAGGATGCATCCTCCCTTGCACGTTATAAATTTGAGGATTGTTTCTAATTTCGAGCATCAGCAACGGCATCAATCCTCTTCTCCATCAAACCTCATCAGTTCCCCCTATCACCTTTGAGATGGTCCTTCGACTCTCGGCCAACTCCAATACTTGTCTGTACCCGGCAACAGCCGAAATGGCGCTCAGGCATCGCCAGTCCACAGCAGAAGAATGGTGATGGGCTTGCACCTTTGTTTGCCCTTAACATCTATGGTCTGTACTTATGTTTTTGTTGTTTGTTTTTACAACAATCGTACACCACCTGGGAAATTCACTTGCTTTGTTAGGATGGCAGCAAGAATAGTGTCAGACTTTTCGGTTGCCAAAACTCACCTCCTTTGTTCTCAAGAAACTGGAAAATCGTCGAAATCTCCCCAACAAGATTCTCCAATTTTTCTCATATCCCAAAAAAAGAAAGAAAGAAAAAATTGAAAAAGTTGGTGGAAAGCTGTTTATACCTTTGGTTTAAATCAACTTCATTTAAACAGTTAAAATTAATAGTTGTAAAACAAACACTATTTCAATTTATTTTCAATAATAAGTTAATAAACATTTATTTTAAACACTTGCAAAGCGTACTTATTAAATCTAATTTCCCCATGTCCTTTTCCAAACAAACACTAGTGATAACTTTCACTACCCAAAGAAAGAAGCAAATAAATCTGTGAATTTATTGTAAAGATTATTATTGTTATTTTGCACGCTCTGCAAAAAAGTCAAAGAACCAACTTATAAGTTGGCTATGCATTCTTTGTGGTTTCCATAGATAACTTGCCAAGAGGCAACTACTTGTGGGTTTTATGTTAACTTTTTTTATTTACTCATGATGATGTGAGTCGTTTCTTGTATATTCTTAAAGGATGGCTACGTCTACAATGTTCTCAAGATGTCAGACAGTGGATTATTGCAACTATGAGTTTGATTATCAGGCAGGTATTACACAGTTATGTTTTGTTTTCTAGCTTCCAAGGAACTTAATTTCTCTATTTTTGCGTTGTCAGGGGACACAGATTTTGGCTCTTAAGTAAATGTTCAAAAGTACTTAACGTTTTCAGTTCTTGTTGTTTATTCCCTTGTAAACTGTGTGTTCATAGTTTACTGGTTGATTAAACACCCCAACTCATTCCAGTTCTGGGAAGAAGCAAGAAAGAATGCATGCCTGGGAAACTTACATACTGCACGACTTGAAGCAGCAGGAAAGAAACAGTTTGATTTGGAGAAAAAGAACAGGAAATCATGGAAAGGCTCATTGTTTTCCTGGTTGGAGACAGACAAGAAACATAAATCGACCAAGCAACCAACGAAGGGATCCACCGTTCCTAAGCCAAGGCGTCAACATTTTCCGGGTCCAGTCCAGGGCCAGGGAGCTGTAGGTGGCATTATGACTGCCAGAGCCCAGAGGGCAGCATCTGGCCCCCTAATCAGTCTCTTCAGTTCAACAAAGAGGGCAGACGAGTATGAGGTGCCCTATATGTGTCTTGGCCAGCAGCTTAATAGTCCTCAGAAGTTTCATTCTTATGGGCCTGTTTACTTGGTAAAGTAGCAGCAAATCAAAAGTAAACCTCTTTAGTGTCTTGTTTACGGAGTTTTATGCTAATCAATAGCACGATTAATGAATGTCGGTCGGATAAGTGTGAATCCTTGTTTTGGTGGGACAAGGCAGCTGCTAGATATTGTCTGTCCATCTGTGTAAAACTACATATGATTTGCTTGAAGTTGGCTAAACATGGCAGTCGAGACTGATTGATGCACTTTAATGAACAAGAAAATTGTTCCATGTATAAGGACTGAATTATTTCGACATAATGCTTGGATATTTCCAGCTTCCTGAATGAGAAATGAGAGAGGAAATAGAGCGTCTGCATGAGCTCAAGTCTCAATCAGATGATTTTTCTCATAAATTCCACCATAAGTACACTATGTCTCCTGAGAATCAAATCAAGCACAAAAAGAAAGAAAAAAACCACATTGGATTATCCAAAACAGCCAAAGAACCATACGTCAATAACTCTAGAGAAAGATACGGCTTCTCATTGTCACAGTTCTGCAACACATAATAGCTACTGTGTGGACGAATTCGCTGAATCTTTCTTGTCTAACACTCTTCTGTGAGAGAAGATGGTAACATTCACTTCCACAAACAGAGAAGCAAAACCTATATTTATACACGAAACAGCATATTCAATTTCCATGCTGTATGAAACAGGTTTTCTAAACAAGAACCAATTTTTCTGTCTAAAACAGGACTCAAAAGATACAGGTAGCACGCGGCTACCTTTCATCTTAATCAAGAATTAAAGAACCTTGAACAAATAAACACGATTAACGGACATTTTAATCATCTTCAGGTCTACCAATAAGTGGACGTTCAGTTCCACTCTGAATGCAGCCAAATCTTATGTGAACTGGAAGAGTTCATCAAAGCCAAATGGCCAAACTGACAAAAAACCATTAATTCTGATGACCTGCAACTTGCACGTCAATCCCTTGGATCCAACCAACGAACAAAATTAGCATTCCTTCCATCAATGCATAGAAAGAAGGAATCAACTTTGGCCTCTACCTCCTTGTTCAAGATCCAAATTTCTTGGGCTTGAAGGATTAACTCTTCTATTACCACTCAAAAGCCTCTTTAATGACCTGAGTCTTGTGGGCACTGGAGATTTCTGTTCTTCTTCTTCATTGATCTGTCTTGGTATATCAATCACCGACATCCCATCAGGCCTACCGCTTGTTGAACCCATCGATGATGATGATGATGATGATGATGAACTTGATGGTTCTGCAATAGCATTACCTTGATGATTTCCCTCTACACAAGGACCAAGAGTGCTAACTTGAATCTCATTGCCCCAAATCAACACATTGGTTGGAAAATTTGGAGCCTCTGTCGAGAAAGCATCAACACCTGAATTCTCCCCTATAGGAGCTTGAAGTATAGTCTCCAATGTCGATTCAGCGGCAGAATTCGACTGACTCTGATTTGCCACAGGATTTCTACAAAGAGGGCAAGTAGAATGTGACTGGAACCACATGTCGATGCAATCAACATGAAACCCATGATTGCACTTGGGCAAAAGTCTGGCCTTTTCACCTTCAGAAACCTCGCACAAACAAACTGCACACTCTAATCCATCTCTGAACTCTTTAGGATCAAAGACTATAACAGGAATGGTTTTGAGAACAGAAGGGTCAAGGCCGTGGCGCAAGGCTGATACAACCACAATTTCTTGGTGGCCCGCCGCGAAATCAAAGCGGCGGCGGCGCCTTGTGGAGGTGGTCGCGGTATTTTCTTGGCGGCGGTACCAGAACCATTTGGCATAGAGGTGAAGGCAAAAGACAAAGAACACAACAAAGAAGAGGAGGACAATTGCCACCACCATTATCTTCCCCGTCAGCTCAATCACTCCGGTGTTTCCAAGTCTTGCACCGCCATTACCTGAGTCTCCCATTTCCTCAGATCAAAACACTAGCTGTCAATTGCCTAGCTCTGAAAACAGAATCCCGGAAGGATTTCTTGAAATACAGAAAAATATACAGCTGATAGATTCCAGAAAACTGCAATCTTGAACAGCTGAGCAAAGTATATATTAGAGTTCCAATACAAACAATATATTTAAAGCAAAAGCAAGACAAGATTTTGAGGTGAAATTTCAGAATTTGACAACATCACAGAGTGCATCCCACGTTTGAGGCATGTGGGAGTGGGGAGATTTTCTTAAAATTATCTGGTTCTTGAAATTCGAAGAAAATCTTGAGGTTTCAAGCAAAACCCAAGAAAGGATTCATCTTTATCTGGGCTACAACAATGAGAAGAAACAAGGGAGGCAGCAAAAGAGAAGATGAAGATCAAGTTTGAATTCAAATTATCCAATAGAATCTCTTTTTTTGTATTTAAACAAAAAAAGAGCTGGTGTATTTATACATATATTAAAAGGAGAAGTTGGAATAAAAAATGAAGGTGAAGAAGAAGATGATGAGGTATTGGTCTAGCACTAGGAGAGGTGGGAGAAAGCGACACTAAAAAGAAGAAATGTAATGGTGTGAAGAGAGCAGTCAGCGGCAGAGATGAGGGGAAAAATGAAGGGAGCACGGCGCCGTATTAAATGGAGGATTGAGAAGATAGATAGAAGAATCAACTGAGCGTGGCTTCCAATCCAATGGTGAATGGTGAATGGTGAATGGTGATGACCACTGTCCTCCTAACTCCCTCTTCACTATTGTTTATTTACCATAATCAAATATTGATTAATAATATGTTAAGAAACATTTGGGTACGTAAATATCACTTATATCTTAATTGCCCAGAGAGAGTGTGGGCCACAATATTTATTGGTTAGAGAGTGTTGTGGAGTTGTAATCATAAATCATTCCCTTCCCCCCAACACAACTCATTATTCTGCCTTCCCAAACCCACACCCACACCCACACCCACTTCATTCTTTTTCTTTTTTTTTATTATTATTATTTGCTTTTCTACTAATTTCATCATTTATGACAATTAATTACACTAGATTGCATATAATTAATCAAAGATTTGCTACCATAATTGGGTTTCTTCAAATATGAACCTTTTTGCAATATAAGCACTACTTATATGATTATACATCATATATTTAATCAATTTTGATATTACTGATAATGTAATAGAATTTCTATTTTTTTTTTTGTTTTGTCGGAAATTGAAGGTTAGTTTAGGAAAAAGATGAAGAATAATGATTTAAAATTTGAAAAGTTGAAATATAATAAATTTGTGCACCGGAATAGATTGAGAGAAATAAGGTCAAAAAGGGGTGCGGCTCTATAAATAATTAAACCTTATTAGCCCAACAAAATGATGAATTTGAAATGATTTTATCGCCTAATTACTACCACCTCTCATTATGCCACTAATTATTTTTAATTTCAAATTTGAATTTCCCTTGCTTTTTATCTTCATTCCTATCTAATAACTCGTAGGGTTAAAATCGGTCTAATCGAAACATTCAGTTCGATTTTTTTTTATTAAAAAAAAATTAATTTTTTGTTCATTTTCTTTTCACTGTTCGGTGATCGAACCAAACTGAAAACCAAAATTTTTTTATATATATTTTATTTTTATAAATTATATTAAATATTATATATTTTACTTTTAACTTTTAACTCACACTCTCTCTTCTTCTAACTCGTTTGTTCCTCAATTTTCAATTCTTCATTATTCAAATATTTACAATATGATACTTTACTATTTTGGTTTATATTATCTAATAAAAAGCTTAATCACTAATTTACTACATTTTAATATTTTTTTAAAATAAATATTTAATATAATCATATGAACTTGATCATTACAAATTTATGATTGAGAAAATTCATTTATTCACTATCTATTAGAGTTATTAGTCAACATCTCATATTTTAGTTTTAGATGATATTAAAAATTAAAATACAGTATTTTAGTTTATATTATCTAAAAATAAACTTAATCACTATTTCAGCAATTTAGTATATTTTGATATTATTTAAAAAATAAATATTTAATATTATACATATGAATTTTATCGTAATAATTTTTAATATTCACTAAAATAAAATAGTGTTTAAAATTCACCACAAGGCATAATTTGACTTGTTAGTTAATATATCATATTTTAGTTTTAGATGATATTAAAATATGATACTTTAGTTTGTATTATCAAAAAAACAAGCTTAATAAATAATTTATTTTTTTGTAAATAAATATAATTAAATTATAGATTAATAATGTATATAAATAAATATATTAGTTATCTATGTATTTATTAAATAAATCAATCAATCAAAATTAAAATTAGAACTGAGTCAATTGATATTTGATAACTTTCTCCAGCACTAGCAGTGAGCTCTAATTTTAATTTAAATTTGCATTTTGATTTTGAATTAAATTAAATGAACGGATTGCTATTATATTCTTTTAATTTAAAATTTTGAATTGTATTTATAAATTATATATTTTATTTTTTAAATTTTGATATTTTTATGCAGGTATTTTTGGATAAAATTGAAAAAATATTAAAATTATTTATATATATATTTTAAAAAACCAAATCGAATCGATTTTGAATTTTTTAAAAATAATTAATCCAACTGAATACCCCTAATAAATTGGGGAATGAAGAGTGATCCAATTGCAAGCCGAATTACAAACTCTTTAGATAAAATAATTTGTTTATCTTATATTCAATCAACTTAAATAAGCGTTAACATCCACATGCTTTATTACAATGGTCAAGTAATTTATAGAATATTATGAAATGGCAATTTCTGAAAATTTACGATCCAAAGTTGTAAGACATTCTATGTTGGGGGATTAAAAGTGCAATTTTGTGTCATATGCCTATCTTTATCCACCGGCGCTGGCTCTTGACACACAAAAACAGTGGCTGTGTGGCTCCTGCTGTCCCAAATCCTTCCGACGCTGATTATAACAGTTCAACAGGAACCCCTTACTCCTCTGATTTTCATTGCGCTTAATTTCAAAGATGTACAAAGTATAGCAGAGAAGGAATTAGCTTAGTCGGGTTCATGGAATTTCTACTGAAGGCGGGCCACCAATAATTTTATCTCAACAGCGTGCTCTGGAGTTCCGACTTGATGAGCTCCCCATGCCTTTATTAGGTAAAGCAAGAGGAGAATCTTATGTTTCTCTTCCTAATATTTTCTTTTGAAGTTCTTCGATTTGGTGAAATTTTCGTAACTTGATTGGGTTGTTTCTTTCCGGTTGTGCTTTTTGCAGCTTACTTTTTCTTTTGATTTAATGTTGTGTTTGCATGTTGAGATAAGTGAATTGGAGTCTCTTTTCAATTTTGTGTTTGCATGTTGAGATAAGTGAATTGGAGTCCTTTTCTATTGTGAATCTGGAAGATTGTATTCAAGCTATCCACCGTTATGTTTCTCCTGCAGATATTGCTATTTCACAGCCTTGTTCTTGTTTCGGCAACAATGTATTAGCATTTAGGTCCGAAGCCCGCTTTCGTAATAAGCTCGTAGTACGATATGATAAGGGATTGGGATTGGCGTCTACATTTTCTTGGAGAACTTTTTGTATCACAAAAAAAGTGAGTACAAACTTTAACTTGGGGAGAACTGAGGTATGGCGGGGTGGACTGATGATAAAATCGGTTGCTACCCTGGAAGTTACTGGTGTGATGGGGAAAAGTGGAGGGATAAGAGGGTATCAGAATGTGTTGACAATGGATGTTGATTCAGTAAGGCCAATTTCCTCTGACTTTAAGTCGCAATCATCAAGTGAAGACTCAATGGAAGTAGATGAGAGGGAGAAGTTGAGACGGATGAGGATTTCCAAAGCGAACAAAGGAAACACGCCTTGGAACAAAGGGAAAAAGCACAGCCCAGGTAATTTAATGCTTTGCATTTTGAAATGATCTGAACTGATTACGTATACTTTTGAGCTTTAATTGGATCCAGCAATGTCTCAAACGTATTAATTATGTACAGAAACCTTACAGCGGATTAAAGAGAGAACCAGGCTGGCAATGCAAGATCCTAAGGTGATGTCATGTAAGAAGCTAAGGATAGTATTGTAAAAAACAAGTGTTTGAGATTGTTGTGATTATTCTCAGTGATCTGGAACATAATATCAATTCATAATTCTATCGATGTAGCTGTTCTGGAACATACTGCTGCTGATATTTCTGTCTAACCAAGTATTCTAGTTTCTTTCTATAAACCAATCATGTTGCAGTGTACTAGTTCGCATACTTATTTCTTGACTCACTATTTATGTGAAACATGCACACTGCTTTACATCTTCTTCTGGATTCTGGTTTTTTTTTTTTTTTTTTGGGGGGGGGGGGGGTTGTGAACTTGTATGCTCTTGATACTGTTTGATGCTACAGCTCTGCAGTTCGTCCAACTAACTTTCTAAACTATGAGAAGACAAATATATGATTTAGTTAGAACCAGGCCTGGCAGCTGATTTTAATTGGGTTTCCGTCAGAATATCCTTGAGAGACATTGTTGCATGCTCATATTGCATCAGCTAAGTTGGATCAAGGGCTTTGATCCTTTATTCTTTTCTCTTGCATCGATGAGTTCAGCAATTTTTTTTATGTAATTCTGGTCATGAGTTAAGTTGTCAGTACATTAAATTTATTGATTTCCGCTTGTCAATATCACCTAGCTGCAATATTTTCTTTTTGATATCGTGAAAAGGCACTAATGATTTTAAACCACACAGGTCAAGATGAAGCTAGTTAACCTGGGGCATGCCCAAAGGTAGGTTAACTCTTTCTGTGTGCTTTTTGGTGAGCATCTGCCATTTATAGGACTGGTTTTCTGCTCAATGCCAACTTTGGGCGTAAGAAGTATATCTAGAAATGCTTATGCTCACGTAGGATGCATGATACTGATTCAGTTTCTGGATGTAGCTGAGGTCAGTGAAGAATTGTTAATATGTTGTGATCCTGCAAGTAATTCATGGAAATAACTAGAGGCCAGACCTGAGACTTTAAGTGTTCTGTTACCACCTTTTTCGTGTCAACAGTTTACCATTGCTTTTGATAGATCTGTCAAAACTTTTCATTCTTTTCTATGACGTCACACTTATTAGAGTCGGTATTATTGTAAACTTGTTCTCACCGATAATATTGTGAATATCCATTGATTTAATATGTTCTGTATGCTCATGTATCCCCAATAAAGCTGCACCACTTCTCAAATGAATACGATGGTTGTTACTGATTTTGGGGTATATCATTTTCCAGAACAGGGGAAAGATCCACAAATTATGCATTCTGATTAGTATGGATAAAAATTGATGCTGTTCATCTTTGGTTTAGTGAATGGACCACTTAAGGGCATGTCCACTTTATTCTTTTGCCTACTTTTCAGTGAAGAAACAAGGATAAAAATTGGTGTTGGTGTCCGTCTGGGGTGGGAAAGACGCCGTGAGAAATTGATGCTCCAGGAGACTTGCCACTATGAGTGGCAGAATCTAATTGCTGTGGCTGCCCGGAAAGGTCTTCTAGGTGAGGAAGAATTGCATTGGGATTCATACAAGATATTGAGCAAAGATCTTGAGCAGGAATGGTTACAGATTGTTGAACAAAGGAAAACCAAGCCGAGACCAAAGGGTAGCAGGAGAGCACCAAAGTCGGCCGAGCAGAAGAGGAAGATTTCAGAGGCCATAGCTGCCAAATGGGCGGATCCTGTAAGACCTGTACTGCACACCTCGAATTTTTATTTTCTGTAATCAAAGACTCAAATTTCCTTCCAGATATTTGTCTGATGTAGAAATAAGTTGTCTTAAGTTTCCTTTCTATTCCTATTTTGTCTAAGTTTCCTTTTCCTCCCATAGGAATACCGGAATCGGGTTTGCTCAGCTCTAGCTAAATTTCATGGCATTGCGGAAGGGGCTGAAAGGAAACCCAGAAGGCGGCCAAGTGCTGATGGCCAGACTCAAAAAAGAAGTCTAAGAAAGAAGGATGAGACCAATGATCCTGCAAAGCATGAGACCAAGACTCGGGTTCAAAGCATTAGATCAAAGCGAAGGAGGACGCCTTCGTACAAGGATCCATTGGCAAGTACCAAGTTGGAGATGTTAAAAGACATAAGAGCACAGAGAACTGCTGCTATGAACAAAAAAAATGAAGCCATCACCAGGGCAAAGTAGGTTGCCATTTTACAGTTGATATTTTTCCTCATGTTTTAGTAGTTTTATTAATTATCTTCCAAATGATGCAATAATACGAAACTTGTAGGGCAGGAAAGAAAAAGAGAACCTAATTCTATCCACAAATTTCTTGTTTTCATCTTGATTGTTTGGTGGTTATTAACTGGATGAGTTATGACACTGATGTCTGGAAACTCACGGTGTATATTGCTGTGTGAAAATAACTGCAGGATGTTGATTGCTGAAGCTGAGAAGGCCGCGAAGGCACTTGAACTAGCTGCCAAGAAAAGCCCTCTTGCTCAGGCGTCACTAACGGAAAGCAGGATGCTAATAGCTGAAGCTATTCAGCTCATTGAATCCATAGAGCACGAGGACAGAATCTCTTCGGAAAATGAAGAGAATTCAACTGAACCAGCATCTCATCTCGAAGAAGATATAGATTCAGATAGTCAAGATTTGGAAGTCATCAAACATACAAAAGTAAATGGAGTTCACAGCTCATCAGCTCCTGTGATCGAAACCGGTGACTTAAGTTTCAACAAGTTCGTGTTGCCAGATATGGTGAATGGGAATTCTGTGAGTTCTTGTTCCAGTAATATACTCAAAACTGAGGAGAACCTCCATCAGACGAGCCCTAATGATCCGCTTTCACTGGATTTGGGTAGCATGGTGAAGCACTCCAACTTCACCAAGAATCTTGCTGACCATAAACAGAATGTCAATGGTAACTCTGAGCATACGCAGAAACCATCAGTAAATGGAGTAGAGTTCTACTCGGCGAATGCACAAGTACCGGAAAAACAAGTGAACATAACCAAGAAATGGGTCCGCGGGAGGCTGATCGAAGTTGCGGTTAAAGAAGCCTAGGCTTTTAGATTTAATGCATAGTCCTGCAGCCATCTAGCTATGTAGGAAGGATAGAGTATAAAATACCAACTTATATCGAAGTTTTGATTCCAGATGTAACCGACCATCAAATTAGTTCATAGACGCCCCAAATTGTTGATCTAACTTTAAATGACATCAAATTGAAAAGAATTTCCATCCGTTAACAGTAATTCTTAAGAGGCATAATAGAAATGAATGGCCAATCCTTCATTGTAATTCCCAAGTAAGTTCAAAGACCCAAGTCTGAAATTGCATTTCATTTGACAGTAAATTACACACAGATGGGGAAGATTATTCCTGCAGATTGCACTTGTCATAAAACTCCAGAAATTAGGTTTTTTACTTGGAGCAGACAATTTCGTCGACGTAGAGCACTTGCCAGTTGGTGAGGTGGGAATCCACACTATTTTCTATCTCCCTCCTCCGTATTTCCTTCTCCTCAACAGCTCGCTCAATCTCCGATTTCACTTCCTGCTTCTGCAAAGAGTTACTAAATCAGCCTGTTAAGTGCTCGAAATGATGAGAAAAATAATTAAAAAACAATTGGGGATTGGGAACTTACTGGGATAATATCAGGAAGTGGAAGCTTAGAACCATGCACAGCGGCGCGGTTGGCGCCTTTGGTCACCATCGAGCGGCGGCGGTGGTGGTTGTAGAGGAGGGAGACGGCTGCTCCGCCTTGCTTTTTAGGCAACATTTTGGTTTCCAATTGTGTCTTAGAATAGAAGAGCAGGAAAGTAGGGAGAGATTTGTGTAGTTGTGGGAGAAATAAGAAGCCTTAATGAGAATGAATGAACTCCCAACTCCAACTCACTCGACAACACTAGAGACATCTGGAATGCATGTAAAGAAGCTACGTGGCCTTTATGCTCCTTTCTTTTCATTTTGAAGGCCTTGCATTTTCTTTTAGATTTTTTAACAATTTTAAATATGGGCCGCCTAACCTGGGCCAGCCCAGTTAATGGGCCGTTTTCAGGCAGCTGGTCGCTTTCCACCGACGATCTCCTTCTCCGATCAAACAAGGATGAATGATGGAGTATTAGTTGTTTCTTGGATTTCACTCTCCTTCCTTCTCACTCTTACCCCCAATCCGAAATCAAATTCGCCTTTTATTATTTCTCATCTTTCACTCTCTCCAACAAAACCCCTCTCCCCCTTGCTGGTAAGTGTGTTACCGTGTCTGTGTTTTATCTCCATTCCCATTTCTTGATTGACTAGAAAAGCTCAAATGATGGAAAGAGAATCCTCAGACGAAGAGGAGGACCGGGAGAATCTGATTTCCCAAAATGCCAGGTCTAACGACGTCGTGAAGTCCCCCAATCACCGTCACCGCTCCGCTTTCCATATTGACGATGATTTCAGGAGCCGATTTTCGGGTGTCACTCGAAGATTCCATAAGAGGTATCTTATGGCGATATTTCTGCCCATGCTCATTTTAATACTCTATTTTACCACCGATTTTAGAAGCTTGTTCCAGATGCGCATTCCGACGATAAAAAATATCGGGGGTAATAATCCTCCTATTGATCGAATGCGTGAGTCGGAATTGCGGGCCTTGTATTTGCTTAGGCAGCAGGAACTTGAGCTGTTTAAGATGTGGAATTATACCACATTGGTGAATAAATCGAATTTTAGCTTGGTAAATAATAGCAATTTAGTAAATTTGACTTCTGCCAATAATAATGGGGTGGATATGCTTTCGTCTTCAATGTTGGAAGACCTAAAATCGCGGGTTTTTAGCCAGATTTCCTTGAATAAGCAAATTCAAGGGGTTCTATTGTCGTCGCATGAAAATGGAGGTTCTCTGGAATTGAATGAGAATTACACGGATGCGAGTTTTTCTGGTTGGAATGGATGCCGGAAGGTGGACCAGAGGTTGTCAGAGAGGAGAACGATGGAGTGGAAACCTAGATCAGACAAGTATTTATTTGCAATTTGTGTTTCGGGACAAATGTCGAATCATTTGATTTGTCTGGAGAAGCATATGTTTTTTGCGGCTTTGTTTAATCGGATTTTGGTGATACCGAGTTCAAAGGTGGATTATGAGTTCCATCGGGTGTTGGATATTGAGCACATTAATAAGTGCTTGGGGAGGAAAGTTGTGGCGACATTTGAGGAGTTTGCTGAGAGTAAGAAGAAACATTTGCACATCGACAAACTTATGTGTTATTTCTCATCACCCCAGCCATGTTATATGGATGATGAGCGTGTGAAAAAGTTGAAGGGGTTGGGGCTCTCTTTGGGTAAAATGGAGGCTGTCTGGAACGAGGATGTCAAGAAGCCAAACCAACGGACAGTCCCGGATGTGTTAGCAAAGTTTTCTTCAGATGATAATGTCATTGCAATTGGAGATGTATTCTTTGCTGATGTGGAGAGAGAGTGGGTGATGCAGCCAGGAGGTCCTATTGCCCACAAATGTAAGACACTAATTGAGCCAAGTCGGCTTATATTGCTCACTGCTCAACGTTTTATACAGACTTTCTTGGGAAAGGACTTTATAGCTCTTCATTTCCGACGCCACGGTTTCTTGAAATTCTGGTATTTCCTTCTCCTTGCGGTCTTGTTACATGTTCTGTGATTGTATGTAGCATCTAACAGAATTTTCTTAATGGTTTCCAGTAATGCCAAGCAACCAAGTTGCTTTTACCCTGTTCCTCAAGCTGCTGAGTGCATCAATCGAGTGCTGGAAAGAGCTAATACTCCAGTAATATATCTCTCTACTGATGCTGCAGAAAGTGAAACTGGTTTACTGCAGTCACTTCTGGTCTGGAATGGGAAGACTGTACCTCTTGTTCGAAGACCGGCTCGTAATTTTGCTGAAAAGTGGGATGCTTTATTATACAGACATGGACTTGACGGAGATTCTCAGGTGGGCTTACTTTTTTGTTTCCATCATTGCTGTTTCTGGTTTCACAACGAATGTCTTTATCATTTCGCAGCTGTGAATATGTTATGCATGACAAGAATTAATGAACTTAGCTCTTGATCCTGACTTCCCCAAATAACAAAAACACCTACTTAGATATTAAAAAAAACTGTATATCTTGGCGGTTTGTTGTATAGACATCTTATAAATGGTGTAGCCCCTTTATGGGTACAAGTCAGATCAGAGATCTTCAACTCTGAACAATTCTTGTGGAATGGAACACAAAGGCTTTGTTAGAAACTTAGCAAACATTTGGAATATTAGTTCCATTTAGTTTTGTGTATGAAATTTTGGTGCAACTTGCAATTGGATGAACTTATCTAACTCTGGGATTTTCACCATGAAGGTTGAAGCAATGCTGGATAAGACTGTTTGTGCTATGTCTTCTGTGTTTATTGGATCTTCTGGATCTACTTTCACAGAGGATATTTTGCGGCTGCGTAAGGACTGGGGATCTGCATCACTCTGTGATGAATACTTGTGCCAGGGCGAACTGCCAAATTTTACTGCAGAAGATGAGTGAGTTAGGATTTTATAGGACCTGTGCCCTTGGATTTCTTTGCTCCTTAAACTACTCAACTCTTTCGTGCTTCAATCATGCTGACAAGGATAACTGAAGGAGCTGAAACTGGTTGTGATCTGTCCTGGATTTTGCGACATAGACAGCCAAATCACTTATGTAAATGGGATTTTACCTGATCTTTCTTGATCTATGTGATGTATCATAAGAGCTTCAGCATGTAATGCTATTTGTTTTGTTGTATGTAATTCCCTCTCAAACTTGTTTAGTTGTATCTTGTTGTTGCATGTGGTTCTTTTGATAGTAGACTATCGCAACCTATGTACATCACAGATGATCAGCGACATATTGTTGTATTCTGAGAGCCATCCATTGATAGATATCTTGCCAACTTCATGATTTATTACATTCAAGTCATTCAACCATTGACTAGCCTTCTCAACATAAGCCACTTTTGCCTGTGCAGAATCTCATGCATATATTTGCTTTAACCTTTGAAACTTGTACTGATGGAATATCAGCCCCTGAGCATCTTTGAAACACAAGAAAGCCAGAAATTCTAGAAATATATAAGTTTTAATTGAGTTCTAAGGTGCGGCCATCCAGTGTCAATTCTCAGACCTGATTAAGCTGACTTATTACTACCATGATTGTTGCTTTTTACTCTACTGGTGGTACATGGCACACTTGATGTTTGTATAAAAATATTTGACAACAATAAACGATTAATGTTTTTGTCGACAAGTTGGTTGTTAATTATGGAATAGGGACTTTGGAAATATTAAAGTAATCAAAAAAGAAGTGAAAACAAATTGGAGTCGCACCCAACTTTTGCAATTTTACAGTCAACCTCCGTAGTATACACTGGCTAAACCTCGAACCGCGCCGCTCAACTTATAATATGTATACAATACAGTTTCCACTTATTTTTTCTCATTCACCTTAGCCCCATTCATAAAGGGATCAAGATTTGTTAAAACCCTTTTTGATTTTGTTTCTTGAATTTCAACTTCTAATCTCATTTTCCCCGAACCAAAGTTTCTCACTGCAAAGACCCACGGATTTCTTTGCCACAAATCAACGTGTTAGCATCTAAAGATGAGTGCTAAAGTTGTGGTTTTTCCAATCAGAGGAAGAAACTGGTGTTTCAGCAGATCAATTGACCCTTCAGTGCTCGCCCCTCAATCTTCCAACACTCCTTCCACGCTCAAAGACCTCTGTAGTAAAATATTTTCTTCTTCCCAGCACAGCAAAACGTCATCCGAGGACTCAAAAGTCGAGCTTGCGGTTGATTTCGTTGCGAACAAGGTCCCAGCTTTCATATGTGAACACCACCTTTTGCTTATTGCTACGCGATGTTGAGTATTATATTCAGCATTTGCTGTTTATATGGCTTGTCAGTGATTATGTGAAATGGATTCTGTTTAATGAGTAACTTGTCTCTGTATTGTACATGAATATGTATGGTTTCTATTGGTAATTGATGACTAATGCATGAAGGATGGGTTTCCATAGGGCTTGTGATTGACGAATTTGAGATGTATTCGGCTTGCATAGCTAGTTAGATAATAGAGATTGACGCATCACTATGTTATACTGATGCACGTACCCCCGTTTGTCTTTGAGCGGTGTATGAAAGCTAAGCCTTTAGTCCCCTAGGTAGATTGGGCTCAAGATCTTCTACCGGAGCTCTTGGGTCCGAACTTGGGCGGGTACACGTCTAGTTTAGAGAAAAAAAAAAAGGCTAACCCTTTATATCGTTTGCGCATGATTAATGTTGAATTGAGTTGGTCTTTGTCTGTGAGCAGAGACGTAGTTTGTCTAAATCTCACTTGAATATATACACTTTCTGTTGCTTTTTTGTTAAGTAGTGTATGCTTGTGAATGATTATTGAAAGCCTATATTTCTGGGGCCGATTAGTGCTTAATGAATTCCTAGATTTTGTATATATCCATGTAATTATTAGCTGGGAACATGTGTAGATGAATGGAGCTTGGAGTAATCTGGAGAAGGCGCCCCAAGGGACTTTCAAAAACAAAATTCATGGGTATATTTACATGAACACAGCTTCTTCTTGTTTTGTCTTTTTATTTGATACTTGATTTGTCTTTGTAAATTAATTGTATTATTGTTCAATCTGCAATTTGAGGAAAAGGAATAGAAAATGTGGTTGTTATTATATTTAGCATGTTAATCAATGATCTCTCATGTGTAGTTTGGGGTTGAAGCTGTTGTCACGTGTTAGGCCATCAGAAATCTTTTTCAGATCCATCCCGAAGGAGATTGATAGAGTGGATATTGTATATCCATCAAGGTAATCTCATCCCATCCTATGTGTGTTCTTGAACTTTCCTGGTTTATATCCCTTTATTTCTGATGGCAACCAGATTTTTTGGCAAAATGACGCATAGATTATAATTCAAAGATTATATCTACAGACCCAAATGTAATCCAACCATGCATAAGAGTACTGTTTGTCAATTTGCTAGATGAATTCAAAAGTTTTGGTCTATGGTAAAACAGCTGATGTAGGGGATTTTGCATGAAGCTTTCAGAAAAATCAGCTGTAAATCTCTGAGGAGAATGTTAAAACATGAAATCTTGCATGACCACCCTTTAATTAAAGAAAAGACTATTGTAATGTATGAGTATGTCCACTCTTTTTCTCATGTAAAGGAGCTGAACTTCAATGTGTTTCTTCAATGTCATTAAAATTTGAAATTCAAGACACAAAATCAATGGTTTTAACAATTCTGATCATCTAAGAATGTGCCTCTGGTGAACTGGAAAAGAACTCAAAACTTGAAGTATATATATTAGAAGTTATTACTGTAGAAATTTGGACTGTACAAGATTGAAAATGATATGTAGTATAGACATGTTTAATTTAATGGACATTGGTTCCTATAAATTTTGCTTTAATGTGTAACAGTTTGAATCCACGACTTGTCCGCCGAAGACTTCGACATATAGCATTCAGGTAACTTTGTTGATATCTTTTACAACCCTGATGGTTGGTTCTTTTTCTTTCTTACTTTCTTTTATTTTTCTTTTCTTTTTTTTGGGATTGCACTGTATATCAGCTTGTATTTTAGCTCTGTTGATCCGGCAATAATTCTTAGATACAACACTGAAATTATGCTGCTAGAACTATATGAATGGATTTGTGCATGGCCTTCCAAGTTTTCAATACTTATCTGATTTGGAGTGATTGTTACTGGAAATCAATCAATGTGGATCCCCCCCCTCCCCATCAGCATTTTGTTAAGGTGCAAGAAGAGGTAGATGCACAATGGTGCTTTGAGCTGTTGAATGACACTGATGTTCCCTAAACATGCTAAAATATTTGGATCAACGCCAAAATTTTGGATCATAAAATTTTTGTACTGCGGGCAAGTAATACTGTTAATTCATGGTCTAAGTGATGTTCTACAAGAAGACATTTGAGACATCATCATCTTTTGTAATCTTTTATTGCTCGTAACTTATTGATTCTTGTATTTACTACTGGAGAGGACTAAACACGTATGTGCTAGTGATATTTACTTATGTCGGAGAAAATGTAATACCATGCATGCTTACCAGGGGATCAATTATTCACAAGAAATACTTCTATGGTTCTGCTGTCTTGCTGCCTTTGACATCAGTTTTCATGGTATGTATCTGTATCTAAAAAGGAAATCGAGTTTCACTTGCACTCTATTTTCCTAGAGTGTAATGCATTCTCCTGTCTTCGTATATCGTCAATATACTTATCTCAACTTTTCAATTTACTAATTATTTGTGAAATCCTAATTGCAGTTTCTTCCTTTACCTAATATCCCATTCTTTTGGATCTTGTTCCGTACATACTCTCACTGGAGAGCCTCACAGGTGAGAATTTATTAAGATTATTATATCACTGCAACATTAGTAAACTGTCATGGCCTACATTGTTCCAGTCTGTTGAAAGATTTCATTGAACTTTCAAGGACCTCAAATTTGTTTTACTTGCTGTTCTTTTCAGGGAAGTGAGAAGCTTCTTCATTTAGTGAGTGATGCCTCTTCTCGCCCGGAACAGTCCATTGAGATGGCCAAAGATGGGAAGGTTTCTTCACCTAATTCTGATAAAGGCAGTGATCATTCCACTACTTCTCCACTAGTAAGGGTTTTCAACTTGTCACTAAATTTCCCCATTTGATCCCTTCGGCCTCCTGATATTCACATTTAAACTTCACATCATTCCATCTATTCGTACAACAAACACTAACTGCATATAAATAACTTTTCGAATAGGTTTTCCAACCCTCGGAGGAACTGCAAAAGCTTCTGCACTATAAAGATGGTGAGGATGGTCTGAGTGAGTGTGCAATATCGAAGATTTGCAAGATTTTCTATTTGAACTCTACGGACGTTGTCAAATACCGACATTCAATTTAGCCACACCGACATTCAATTTAGCCACACGTAGTTTTTCTGAATACCAAGTTGCTTTCCAATTTCATAGTTCGATTCTTTCATCCAGGAAATTTTGCTGGTTTATCCGTATTTCCTAGTTAGAATCAAATGGGATCTGTATATTTTCTAGAGCAAACAATAAATTTGCCCTCAAATTGACACAAGGTGGTGATTTGGCAGTTGAAGAAGTATGAATATAGCGACGTTCATTCTTAGTATAGCTTCACTCTCCGCTGTATTATATACTTTTGCTATATTCATATACTTTCTGATCACTGTCCCAAGTGGATGAAAACTTCTTTCCAAGAAAAAAAGTAAATCTTTTGTGCTAAACCTTCTTGGATTTAGGTTCGTAAGGTAAGCAATATAATTTTTTAAATTAACCCAAATAAGTTCTCTCTCCATATATCTATACCACTATGAAAGAAAATCTTTTATTTTATCAATTTTTGAAACTCAGATTTACATCTTAATTCATTTATTTGCTCCAAAAAATGAATTGGTTAGAATAGTAATTTTAATTTTTAGTCTCAATCCATATTTTCTTTCACTTTACTTTTTCATGTTTTTTTGCATCAAATTTAATATTTTTAAAACCCAAAGTTATAATTTATTTTTTCTAACCCTCGTTCTTTTTTTGCACAATCTTTTTCTTTTATAACCCCTCATACTATGTTTATTTTTTTTTTATCTTATACTATAATTTTTTTTATATACTCGTGAAAGATCGAGTGCGACGAGGACGAACTGTGATATTTAAGAAAAAATCACAAAACATTAAACTCATGGAGTCCATTCAATCCAGGTTGCAAGGTTTCTTGTCTCGGGCCGTAACTTTATTGGACTGACTAAAATCTTGTTTGGCCCATAGTTCATTTCGTTGGGTCTGTAGCCCGCTAAGTCACCTCGCGGTCGTGGTGTATATAGCAATTAGCCATTTCGCTGGGGAAATTCCATTTCTGTTCCCTTCTGTTCCGTGTGCTTCTGCTGCAAGAAAAGTTCCAAAAGAGGAAGAGAGGAAAATCAATTTCTACGAAGATGGCACCTGAACCTGAGGATGAGATCAAGGACGAGAAGAACCCTAGGCCCCTTGATGAAGACGATATTGCCCTCCTCAAAACCTATGTAATTCTTCTTTTTACCTTTACTGTGAACCCTAGTTGTGAGCTATTTTCGCTTGTATGATTATGTATGGGAAAGATAGAAATGTGGAGTTGAATCTCTAAACTGTTGCGTTGTCTTCCTAGGATGGTCACAGCCTGCGTTTTTCTTTTGTTTGAGGTAGAATTAGGATCCAGGATTTGAATAGTTGAAATTCTATCCATTTAGTTTAGTGAGAGTGGCTGAGGCTGATTATGGATAGTTGGTTTGAGGGCAAAAATGTTGTTTTAGTATAAATGTTCACTTTTATCATATCTTTTATTATTCTTTATGAACTTAGAAATCAGCCGAGTTTTGCTAAATATGGATCTGGAACTTGAAATTTATGTTTATTGTTTTTCTTTAGTTGACTAGTAAGTGTGGCTGTTAAAAATAAGATGCCAGCTTTTATTTAGTTCCCTTCTTGTATTTTTTTGAGATTGGTTTTTTTGCATGGGATTTGTTAATGTATTGGAGAAAAAGTGTTTGCCAATATAAAGAGTTGTACAATATGGTCAACATCCATGCAGCAAAACACATCCATTATAGGCGTTTGAGGCCTAGAGGGGATATAAAGTATTGTTTCTGATGAGATTCATGAAATTGTGCATACAGGGATTAGGACCGTATTCAACAAGCATAAAGAAAGTTGAGAAGGAAATCAAGGAGATGGCAAAGAAGATTAATGATTTATGTGGTATGTTAAGTGCCCCATTTTGTCTCATTATTATCAAGATACTTGTTTTTATCAGATCCTTTGTCTTAATTGTGATCTCATAATTGTTTTACTTACTTTTTGTGTTACTACTATAAACCTGGAATTTGGTTTCATTTTGTGCTGTCTTGAGATATCATTTAGTCTGGCCCGATAAATGAGTTTACACATAATGTTCTATATTTGTTTGGATCTGTCAATTCTCACTTCATGACAGGTATCAAGGAATCTGACACTGGTTTAGCAGCACCAAGTCAATGGGATCTTGTATCTGATAAGCAAATGATGCAGGAGGAACAACCTCTTCAGGTAGTATTCTATAGATTCTGAATCTATTTTTTGCCCTCTTATTTGTATATCTGGTGATACAACCTGTTTCTGTGAGTTAGGTTGCACGATGTACGAAGATCATTAATCCAAACACAGAGGATGCAAAGTATGTTATAAATGTTAAGCAAATTGCCAAGGTATGTTAGCTACCCTTTCTTCTTAACAGCTTGCCTGGAATTTTGTTTCTCTTCATAGCTCGACTCAGCAAAAAGAGAACATAGTTTTATCAAGTGAGTCCCCCACCCCCCCCCCTCCCCAATGCTATGTAGATAATATCTACTCTTTAGATTTTTATATCAGTGTGTGATCTGCAGTTATATTTTATATTATTTTAACATTGTGTTTTTGTGGTGGTTAACTGTTATTACTTGTGCATTCTATTGTTGCAGTTTGTTGTTGGATTAGGCGATAAAGTTTCACCTACTGATATTGAAGAAGGCATGCGTGTTGGGTAAGCTTTTCTTGTTTGGTGTATGATCAACCAAGCAACTCTTTTGTGTTTGCCACAGGAGAACCTTTGAACTTAATATTACAGGCTTGAGCTTCTCATTCTTGATAATATGAAGTTTGACACATTGTTCTTATTGCAGTGTGGACAGGAATAAATATCAAATTCAGATTCCTTTGCCTCCAAAAATTGATCCAAGTGTTACAATGATGACAGTTGAGGAAAAGCCAGATGTTACCTATAATGATGTTGGAGGATGTAAGGAGCAGATTGAAAAAATGCGAGAGGTGTGTTGTCATTTCTTTCTTTACGAATCTGATGAGGCAGTCTAATACTCAAACTGGAAATTTATTTGATTTGCGCATTTCTATTATGGATATGCATAGGTTGTTGAGCTGCCTATGCTTCATCCTGAGAAATTTGTGAAGCTGGGAATCGATCCTCCAAAGGGTGTTCTGTGTTATGGTCCTCCTGGTACTGGCAAAACTCTGCTAGCCAGAGCTGTGGCTAATCGAACTGATGCATGTTTTATTCGTGTTATTGGGAGTGAACTTGTGCAGAAATATGTAGGTGAGGGAGCTCGCATGGTTCGTGAACTATTTCAGGTTTGACTTACACTTTCCACTTTTCGTTGCATATGTGGCTATTTTAACTTAGAATCTGTTTTATATAATTCTTCTCTGTTCCCTGTGGCAGATGGCTCGCTCTAAAAAAGCTTGCATTGTATTTTTTGATGAAGTAGATGCCATTGGAGGTGCACGGTTTGATGATGGTGTGGGTGGAGACAATGAAGTTCAGCGCACCATGCTTGAAATTGTGAATCAGCTTGATGGATTTGATGCTCGTGGAAACATAAAAGTTCTAATGGCGACCAATAGGTTTGCCTTATATTCATATTATCTCTCTGAAAGTCTTTTGGCATGATTGATGGTAGCACTAGCACCAGTGTTCCATGTTTCTAGAAGTCTCTTTTATTATCATTGGACCGCTTTTAATTGGCTTCCTTAGTCTATGTTAGTTATTCATGCTGAATAACATTGGTAGCGGTTGTCAAATTGTGCTTGCTTAATTGATTGACATTTTCTACTTGTAGACCTGATACCCTTGATCCAGCATTGTTACGTCCTGGACGACTAGATCGTAAAGTGGAATTTGGACTGCCAGATCTAGAAAGTAGGACTCAAATATTCAAGATTCATACACGCACAATGAATTGCGAGAGGGACATCCGGTTTGAACTTCTCGCTCGGCTTTGCCCAAATTCTACGGGTAAAGATTTAGCTGTTTTGCATGTTAATTAGACCCTGGAATGCTGCATGAAGTTTCAGTATTTCTCCTTAACTGTTCCAGCCCCCTGCAAAGTTGATTTGCTTTGGCATGAATATGTAGTAATGGCCAATCATCATGATACAAATGTTGGAAGAAAGTTTTACCAACTCAGAGAAGTCATGATTTCCATGGTGTAGCATAGCATGCCATTTACAGTAGTAGTTTGCTTCTTCAGATATCATCTCTCATATCTTCGGGAGCCATCATGATATTTGTTTTGTTTTGCTAAATTCAGGAGCCGACATAAGAAGTGTGTGCACAGAAGCTGGCATGTATGCCATCAGAGCAAGAAGGAAGACTGTTACTGAGAAAGATTTTCTAGATGCTGTCAACAAAGTGATTAAAGGCTATCAGAAGTTCAGTGCAACACCAAAATATATGGTTTATAATTGATTCCCGTTTCTCATTCAATTTTCAGTATGGCGTCGTATGGGAGCCCAGAGTCACCGGACCCTCCATTGGTATTCTCTCTGACAACTATACTAGAAGGAGAAGTTCTCTTTTAGCTTGGCTGCTAACTGAGAACTGTACCCAGTGGCTATCTCTGGCTGTAGTGACATTTATTTCATTTGGAAGTTCTCAGCAATGTTGAGTTGTGACTCATTTTGTACTGGATTTTCCTTGAATTCATAATGATTAATTGATGAAAATGAAAATGAATTTATTGGGGCACCTTACCTCGTATTAGAAGCAGCTGTTTAGAGCATAATTGGTGAGGGCGTTAAAAGCCATTGACTGTGTTCTCCTGTAGTGACTTCCTCGGTGATACTTTCCTCTTGATTATAAAATCTGATGTTCCCGAACAGTTAGTGTGTTTTATTGTAGTTATCCACTTCTGTTCTCGACTTGGATATCCTTGCAAACAGTTTTAGAGATCATTAACAAGAAATTCTGAAAGAGGCAAAATAGGTTTTATTGCAGGGGACAGATCGAAGGGTCACTCGCAAGAAATTCTGACACGGACAAATAGGTTTTGTTGCAGTCTTTCAAAGGTGGTTACAGCTTCTCATAACAAGGACATGAAAGACAAGTCGAAGGAAAAAAAGAAAAAATCATCAGAGCACTCCACCGAGTCCCAAGAATGAACAAATTTTATGACCTACACTTTACTATAATACAACACAGTTGAGTGTATGTAAATGATTGGCACAATGGCGGCGTTGGAAAGGTAAAAGTTAATACAAACTGATCAACTTTACTTTCTAGCACTGTCTAGCGCAGTGTCCAGATAGTCCAGAGGAACCGCAGTGACCTATGGAGTATAGTCCTCACCATCTGCACTTTCCGCCCGAGAGGCTTCATTTCCAAAAGT
The DNA here is from genome assembly GCF_026168435.1 of Sesamum indicum. Lineage (NCBI taxonomy): Eukaryota > Viridiplantae > Streptophyta > Magnoliopsida > Lamiales > Pedaliaceae > Sesamum > Sesamum indicum. Next base: position 17,172,554 of record NC_142659.1, read on the forward strand.
CCTCTTGCTCATGTTTGCTCGTTGCACCAAGCGAACCAACGCCTGAACCACTTCCGACATTGGGGGCCTGAACTCTGGCTCCGGCTGATCATAACAGTAATTATTTACATTTAGCATTGGTAATAAACTGCCAGAGGTCATGGAGTTTGGTTGAGTGTTAAGATAACAGCAGGTACCTGGACACACAGAGCAATTACGTCTGCAAAACGTGAAAGTGATTTGACAGGATAAAGCCCTTTCAGAGCCGGATCGACCATCTTAGAGAGAGCGTCAATATCGTGGAGCTGAGGTGTTGCCCATCGAACTAAGGATTGCTCGGATCTTGGCCTTGAGCTGTGCCAGACAAGAAGACAAAGAACTCAGCGAAGCTGATTTACATCATTTATGTTTCATGTTTCTTAGATGGATTTAAGCATACCTATCGAATGGTTTTCTCCCTGTAAGAAGTTCTAACATGACAACCCCAAAGCTGTATAGATCACTCTTAATAGTATATTGACCAGACATGGCAACCTCAGGTGCACTGTATCCAGATGCCTGACAATAGTGAAATGAAGTTGAACCATTACTTTTGAAGAAGACCGTTTCATCTTTTAATATGTCCCGATTAAATGCAACTTACATGAAAACAAATAGAAGATTAAGCATGTTATATTGCACCAAAGATAGCTAATAATCTTAAGACGCTATGATAAAGAGTGCAACAAAAGCGGAAAATAGCTACCTGATCTGGCTCACGAACAAGGTTTGCTAACCCACAATCAGAAAGGTGAGGATTGAGCTCCATGTCAAGTAGAATGTTTGCTGATTTGAAATTTTTATGAATAACGGAGGGTGAACAAACTTCATGTAGGTACCTGCAAAGTCACAGGCAAATTGCTTGCTAAAATACAACGAAAGGGGGAAAAAAAAATCAAAGACCAAGATCCAAGGATATCAGAATAGCAGGTGTATTCAGCAATATGGAATTATTTAGTTAATGGCAACCAATCCATCAAGTAAATTTTTAAAACATATGAGCATACTCTAGTGCTCTTGCAGTCCCCAATGCAATCTTGACACGGCTGTTCCATGTTAAAGGCTTGCTATATTCATCAGAGAGATGCAGAAAGTCGTGTAGCGATCCATTTCTATGGAACTCATAAACAAGCAAGTGTTGTCCGTGCTCAGAACAATACCCAACCAGTTCAGTTATATTAGGGTGATGCAAGCTGGAAATCTCCGAGACGATGTCAAGAAATTCTTCAGAATTGGACAGAACTGATGAATTTATTTTCTTCACAGCAAGAATCTGTGTAGCCAAGGATGCAAGACAGTTAAGTAAACAGTTAAACTAATGACATTGAACAAGTCATGTTCTTATCAGCAAATATAGCCCATAAAGTGATGGAAAACAAACTTCAACATAAGCTGTCGAACTCATGTAGTAGATTTATGTTATAACACATCATTACCTGTCCATCATCCGTTTGAGCCCGGTAAACACGTCCAATAGATCCCTCTCCCATAAGATTGTCAACATTGAAACTATCAGTGGCTATCTGTAAGTCTGCTACAGAATACGATTTAGCATTTATAGGAGCTGTATTCACTTTTTTGGGTGGAACAATCGGCTTTGCTGAGACGTCATCTTCATCAAATGATTTATGACGATCAGCTGGAGGAGGCCTCAGGTTTATCATGGCAGGAGTTTCAAAAGCTTTTGTGCTGGTTGTGGATGAAGTTTGAATAGGTTTAACCTCTACATTGAAAACAAAAGATGTGGCACAAATTATTCCAAGTGGCGCATAGTTTCTATATATGAAGATAAACACTGACAAGTACCTTGGACTTCTTGTGAAGCCAGAGGAGCAAAAGGCTGATTGTCAAGCTTCTCGATGTCTGTGGCCGGCTTTCTGGATCGTTTCTTGACAATGAAGAATGCTGCTATAGCTCCAACAACCAATACTGATATAACTATTCCAGCTACAGCACCACCACCGATACCCGATTTGCTTCCTCCATTTCCACTTCCTCCATCATTGGATGAACCACCACCACCTCCAGATCTGTGGTTTCGGTTGGGCCGGGTGGCTGGAGGAGTGCCAGGTGGAGGTGGAGGTGCAGGTCCAGAATTGAATGAATTACCACTAGTTCTGTTGAATGAAGCACAAAGGGCAAGTATTAATATTTGTTCAAAGAGAATATTGCAAATAGAAATTATGATAAACTATGAAATGCTTACTTCAGGTTTATGCCTTTCAATTGTTCAGGGATCCATCCAGTAAAATGGTTGTTTTCAACGTTCCTGAAAATGCGAAACATATATTATCAGTACTGCACCACCTTCACTCTAGTTGATCTCTTCAAAACATAAAACTAGTCTACATGTAGAGCGTATGTGAGGGTAGCTAATCTTGAATGAAACTCACAGATTTTGAAGCGGAAGATTAGCAAGGACATCAAGGCTTCCAGTAAACTGATTGTTTTGCAAATACCTGCATAAGTAAGCTTGTTATTGAGCATGCAAAGAGTATATCAAATATAAGACGATTTACTCCACTTACATATCGTTTATATTCGTCAATGACTGGAAACTTTGAGGGAGATTATCTGTCAATGAATTGAAAGAGAAATCCCTGAAGAATGAATACAAATTAGCTGGCATAAAGCTGAGAGAGGAAAAGATAAAACATGAAAGATCATTTCCTTAACACACAGCACAAAATACAGATAATTTAGGAGCCTCAAGATTTTCTAGAACCAAAATGGAATATGAATTGTCGGATGAGGAGATTGCCCTTACAATGTGGAGAGAGACGTAAGCGAGTTAAACTGGACATTCACTTGGCCCTGTATTTGATTGTGACTTACGTTGCTGCCATTGAAAGTATATTATCAGAATGAAGTATCTCAATATTTCTCATACTCATTTTCTTGGGGCAGGGAGTTTCAAGTTTAAGGCATTACTGACAGGTATCTTAGAGAAGTCATCAATGATATGGAATAGGGAAGGCCACCATTGAAGCCATTGCCAGCAAGGTTACTGCATCATGAGAGACAGTGAGATTAGATAGGAACACAAAAATTCAACAAGAACAATCACACTAGAATGAAACTTACAGTCTTTGAACATTTGGAGGAAGTTGAAAAGGAATCTGGTTTCCAAGATTGTTGTTGCTTATATCGCTGCAAAACGCCATAAGAGGATATCATCAACAAATTCAGAATTCCGGTTGTTCGGAGAAGTAATTGGAATAAGATTTTTTAGCACTTGAGAAACTTGAAAATTCATTTGTCTTACAAAGTCGTTACAGATGTCAATCTATCAAGCTGGTATCCCATATTCCCAGTCAGTCCTAATCCTGGTATCTTTCTGAGAAAATCATGCAAACATTGACATCAGAATCTTGATAACAATTAAATACTGCGGAGATCGAGAAAAATTGAAGGGCTAATATGATATTACATTTCCGTAACTTTTGAGCCCGAGCAGGAAACTCCTTTCCAAGATTCGCCACAAGGATCACCACCATTTGGCTTCCAATTGGTAAGCAGTGGTGGCGAATTCAAACTGGTGTACATGATATTGAGAGTGGAAGCTGTATATTCCAGTAGCTATAGTCAACTTACAGATCATTTTAATCTATTAACAAGCATATTATCTTCACACTAGCATGACCTTGTATTGGTAAAGTAAAATTTCAATAAATTCAATATTGATCAATTGAGGAGCAGAAATTCACATGCTTCTCTTTTTTTCTTAACCAGAAAGGATGGATTGACAACATACATTTCACGGTAGTAGTTACCAAAAGGTAGTGTGTAATTATTCATGATCAATAATGAGTCATTGATACTGAGATCTCCAAATAACTTTATTGCACAACAGGATTCTCATGTTTCAAGATTACCATCCAAAAACTTCACATTATCATTTTCAATTAATTGGTCTTTTAAAGGAATTATTTGCCATGTTGCCACCATTATTGGCTGATTTAAAGCTTATTACGATGACGTAAAAAACTAGCAACCAGACTGGGAATTATTACTCTAAATTACAGATGTATTAACCCAGACTCACCAAATATAAGCAAGATCGAGAATCTAGCTTCTTCAAATACAAAACGAAAATAAAGGCCATTCAAAAGAATGCATGAGAAACCACAGGATCTCCCTCATTTTTTAGGTAATACCTTAATGAAAATCATCCATAAGTTCTTCATAAAAATGTGCAGATAACTCTTATCTCTAGACCAAAGTTTCAGACATCAATTTGTGACTACCCAAAATTGAATAAAACGAAACTCAACAATGTTACAAGAAGTGAAAATTCAAAAACAGAACAGCTCAACACCGAAACAACAACAATTTACTTCTAGTGGAGTCATCTAAACTAAATAAAGACTTCATCTTGATCATCTAGAGCTAATATTGCAACCCTACTCCAACCCACCTCATCTAGTTCTTACTTTCCTGTTTCAGCACAAATAAAGACAAGAAATTTAACCCCAAACTAGCACATATCATCAAATCCAGCACAAACCAAAGTGCCATTCCAAGAATCCATAGCCCATCAACACATCCAGTACTCCAACACACACACATACACTCATCCATCAATACAATCATAGACATGCATACATAATCTAAGTAATGACAATAAAAAGGTATACTAAAGTGAAGTGCTGACCATCAGTTGGATCTGTGTCTGCATTAGTAGAGCTCGGAATGCCAATGAGCAGCGCCACCACCATCACCACAACCATCCCCATCTCCATCTCCCTCATCTCCCTCATCTCTCTCTCTCTCTCTCTCTCTCTCTCTCTCTCTCTCTCTCGCTGTCTATATTTAACCAAACTCTTACAAACAAGAAAAAGAAAAACCCAAAAAAGCCCAGAACAGAAAAAAGGCTTTCTCTTTCTCAATCAATCCTCACAGACAACCCCTTTCCTCAACTCCTTTTATTTCTTTATGGATTTTTTTTTCCCTCAATGAAATGATAAACAATAAGAATTTGAAGAATTATATATTTTGCACACTTTCTGCGTACCCATTCTCTCAAAAGCTGGCAGGCACGATCTGCTAGAAGAATCCAAAGCCACAGAATTCTTCTCTCTCTTTCATTCCTACATGTCTTGATATATGTACACACACACACACACAAAAACAGAGTAATATATATTTATTTATTTATTGGAAATAGTGACAGCAGTAAGTAAGTGCTCTCAGTTAAATTTTTATGCCCACTGTGAATCTTTTCTTGAAAATATATTAAAGAATGAAATCAAGAACGCGTCTTTTGAATTATTTCCTTTTTTTCAGCAATTATGTTCATTATTTCAACAATGATGATTGACAAGAATGTCCAAGGTAAAATTATTGTAAAGCTAGAGTGAATGAGATGTAGCTTTCACACCATGATTATTACAACACCCTAAACTATTATTGTTTTTCTGTTATTTTTTTGGTACATAATAATGTATACGTTTTTTTGTTCTTACTCTATACTTCTTTTCCGTTATAGAAGAGAAAAAGTCACGAGAATCACATATACGACAGCCCTTTTTTGACTTGGGAAAGCTACTCTTTTTATGCTCATCTTGTTATACACCAATTCTGCATTTATTATTGGAGAAAAATTGCTTCAATGTCTCATAAATTAATTTAAACATCTCACCAAATTTGTTCAAATTTCTTTTTACGTTTTTAGTATTTTTTTTATTCAAAGAGTAAAATGGAAGGACGCGTGTATTAAAAACAAATTAAAGACTTTTCCGATGAAAATTTTAATTTTTATTTCAAGAGCACACAGGTAAATTAAATAATATTCCTTAGAAAATTAAGTCAATCTGGAAAAATGGATTTTCCTAATAAGGTATTCTTATGATCTACTAAATTGCCAAGATTTAAAAACTATGTTACTATGTAGTGTGGAAGCATTTTTCAAGATTTACATAATCATAGAGGAAATATTATCATACCAAGGAAAGTCTTATGGTAATGGCAATTTAGGTAATGATACATGTAATCTTGTCTTTTTTCTTACAATATGGTGTGATGGATGAGAAACAAGCAGCATCCAACTGTTTTATTTAACCCAATTTCTGTTAAGTAGGGTCACATCAAACCAGTTGTATTTCATTTTCTTCCATCCTTTTACTGCACTTCTTTTTCCTTGCTAATAACTTGGTAACTACTCATGCTCCTCTTCTCCTTGTCATTTTTCATTAATAAAAACAATATGGAGAAATGGGTCTTCCACATACAGAGTTTTATGTTACAAAAAATATATTAATTAAAAGAATGGTACTATGAGAAATCTAGGAAGAAGGGCTTTAAAATGATAAAATTAATCATTATGGGTCTAAAAATTTCCATGCAAGACAGAGATCCACATACTTTGTTATTTGAGTTGGGTTGCAGTCTATCCGACTCCATTTGAGATTTAAGATCATGACATATGAATCCATATAAGTACATATTTTGGGGGCCAAGTACACTTTTTTAAGAGAGTGTTGTACTTATTGTCCTTTGATCTTACACTCAACTAATTTAAGCATTGAAAGATTTAAATTGAGAACCTTCCAACACATTTAACGTACATACGTTCGCTTTTCTTAAATCCCAAATACTTATTCGAATTGAACTGCTTGTTTGCGATTCCTAACTCTTAACTCCAATGTTAAGAGTTTATTTGTAAAGATGTGGAGAGTGGAAAAGTAGGTTTATTTATAGTTGATAAAGTCAGCAGTTATGAAATGATGGGTTTTAGCTGTCTATTAATAGATGAGCATAGTTATAAAAGCTAGCTGGTGTTGAGAAATATTATATTTGTATATATATAATTTTGTATTAAAAAATGGTGATTATGAGTAATGAGCGTTGGATATGATGGTGGAGCGGAGGTAGCTAATCATTTACAATTATTCATTAATTAGATGCAAATTAAGAATTTGATGAGTCAAACATTCAGATATCAATTCATTATTTTTACATCACCAAAAAGGAAAAACACCCATTTACATATACACCAAAAAACAAATGATGTGTAATTTTGTGGTGAAGGACCAATTTATGAAGATGGGTTTGGTTATTGAGAGTAGGTGTCAACGTGTCTCTAAGTCCATAGCCTTCCATATTAAATGTTAATCAGCAAAAGTTGGCAAAATTAGAGAAACCATTAAAGACACACATAAGCCTCAATCTCCACCTCCCTTCAAATTTAATTTAATTACAGTTTTATTTATTTTTAAATTAGAAGTACACTGTACATAATTTAAATGGTGTTACTGTGTTAATATAATATACTTGAAGGAACGTTCGTGTAAAATTTAAGACTGAATTACAAATACAATTTCAAGTAACGTAAAGAAAGAAAGAAGAGAATATATAGGTATTCTTGAAAACCCCACATTTGTAAATTGTGATGATCATAATTAAAATAAAATTGGTGAAGAAATGGAGATGGGAAAGAGTAGGTGAATGTCAATTCTTACAGAAATAGTTTCTATGTTTTTCTTTGCATAGAAGACAAGAAAATAAATAAATAAATGGTGTTTTGTAGTAGTTGGTTGTATGTGGGATGTAGCTTCGTTGTCGCATTTTCAATTTGACGGGATATTGGTGGTGTCGGTGTGTAGTAATCCGTTATATATTATGGACTGGATTGGGAACTCATGTTGGGATGAGCCCAATACAAAGAAAATAAACAAGAAGAAGGTGGATCTACCCACCCACATATGCCATCCCCATACCCATACCCATACCCGCATGAAGAAACTCAAATAATGCAGGATCACAAGCCTTCTTTCCTTCAACAACACTTAGGACTGTACGAATACCATTTGCTACTTTAGTTTGAGCCGATTTCTTTCTCACACTGGATGCCACCTCCTACTAATCTCCTCAAGCAGCCACAATGGTGATAGGCACAAGTTGGATGAGTTTTCAATCTATTTATTTTAGAAATAATAATTCAAATTAATTAAGTAATCATAATCATCTCTTGAGTTTTTAGTTATTTCATTTGAAACGAGTGAATTATCATTATTTTTTTAATCCAGCGAAAACTCTTTCTTTTCTTTTTTTTTTCTGAAATAATCAAGCATTATACGTTAAGACATAGAGACATAGAATTGACCAAACAAATAATAGGAATGCAAATGGATAGAATATTCCTATCCATGCCAAACAATGTGAGATCAACGAAAGAAGCCAAACCATCCCACCATTTTTTGCAACTGTCTGACCCATTTCACGAACACACTTTTAGTTTTTTTAGGTTCAACTGTCGTAAGCTTTACAGGCATCTTGGTTCTTAAGACGCCACATCCCCAGAATTTACCAGATTATGCTGCACCTCCTCTCCACTTTCAATCCCACTTAGCCGCTCCCATTCAAACACCAACCCCCCTTTCATTTTCGTTTTGTTTTATATTTTAAAAGAGATAACATACCTCAACTGAACAATTTCTTGAGTGCCCATCATTTAATTTGCCACAAGGTAGGAGCTTTTCTTTTTTAAGTCTTGATTCTTGTTATCTTTCAAGGGCTGCTAAGGTTTTTCTGTTCAATTTCTTGTTCCATGATTAACTGTGAATTGAGCTGAATTGGAAGTTTTTATCACGCGAGGACCTCTTGACTTGCCCCAAGGTAGCTTATCTTTTTTCTTTCTTCAAGTTTTTCATGATCGGTTCTGTTTATGAGCTGCAGCTACTGACGATTTCTGTTTCCTGCTGCAAATTCTGCTTTTTAACTGAATGGGGTATGATTCTTTATGGACACTTAATCAGGGTGATTTTTTATGTTGGATGCTCGTGTTGCCGGGTAGCGGTAGGGTGGGCTAGAGTTGTTATGTTTTTCGTATTCCTCTTCACTTGTTTGGTTTTTGCTTGGGTTAATGAAATAATGAAACAATTCTCACCACTTAAAGGGTGGAAAGTGATTCTTGAGATTGATATATATTGAGGAAGTGCACTTTTCACTCAGTTCCACATGTCGAAATTCCCAAATTGATATGGGAATTTTAGGCGCTCCTGTTCTCTGAATATGAGTATTTAAGTCTGCTATTAAGTTCTGAAATTCTTCGTATGGATGTTTACTGATGAGACATTTTGTAGCAGCAAACACGAGCTGCTGAATTGTAATCACGCTTAGTCGGGAGGAAACCTTAATTTGGAAGATGTCCCAGTTTGGACAGGTTTCTGCCATTAACACGAGCAGGCAATATAGTGGATCAAGTGTTTACAGCTCGCATTATGCTTGGAGGAAGGACTGCACTATCGGGCAAACAAATGGCCTATCGTTTGCAGTTAGTGATGCTATGGGTCAAAAGTTAAGGATTCGATCTCCACATGCTTTTGCAACAAGATCTAACAGGGCTGCAGTCCCTTTGAAAGTATGCTCTCAAAATGTTCCTGATAATGGTTAGAGTATGTCCAAAAATTTGAGTTTATGAAGAATTGTATTAACGGTATGTTTTTTAAGTAGGTTGTTTGCATTGATTATCCAAGACCGGAGCTTGAGAACACAGTCAACTATTTGGAAGCGGCTTCCTTATCATCATCATTTCGTAATTCTCCCCGTCCAAACAAACCATTGGAAGTGGTAATTGCTGGTGCAGGTGGGATGAATATTTTGTCTTTAAAATTGTTTTTCTGTTCTCATTTCATCAGCAGCTGGTTATGCTTTCACAATTGCCACTATGCTATTTAAATTTTTTTAGGTCGTTACTCCGTATTTGTTCTTTTAAAACATGATGAACTTCATGAATTTGTCAAAATTCTTTGACATATAAAAAGAGTCTGGTTTTTGTCTTCTCAAACTGCTGTGCCCTTGTCGTTATTCAGTTTGATATATAACCACAAGCATGAAAATCGATTCTCCCATTTCTTCATTGTACTTCATTGTTCATGCACTACGCACATGTGTAATCATGATAACGAAGTTATATCCACAAAATTTTATCACAGAACTTATCTGATGAAGCTATTAGTTTTCTTTCTTTCTTCCTCTTCTTCCTTTTTCTTTTTCTTTCTGCTAATTTCCTGAACTTTTGGATTCTTATAGGTTTGGCAGGTTTGTCTACTGCTAAGTACTTGGCCGATGCAGGTCATAAACCAATATTGTTGGAAGCAAGGGATGTCCTGGGTGGAAAGGTCAGAACTTGATTTCTTGCAATCTTTTTTCTCCTATTTCAGGTGTCCACTCATGATTTATCCATCTTTGCGCAGCCACCTCTTCTTCTGCTTCGGGTGTCTCCTCTTATGATTTGCCTAATCTTTTACAGGTGGCTGCATGGAAAGATGAGGATGGAGACTGGTATGAGACTGGCTTACACATATTCTGTAAGTTCAATTTCTCTAGTTTGGATTTATGGCTTGAACAACTCCTATAGATGTATGTTATGATGCACCCATATGACTTATCCATAATGCTTGATTTGCTTTAAGTTGGGGCTTACCCAAATATGCAGAACCTTTTTGGGGAGTTGGGCATTAATGATCGTTTGCAGTGGAAAGAGCATTCTATGATATTTGCTATGCCAAGCAAACCAGGAGAGTTTAGCAGATTTGATTTTCCAGAAATTTTACCTGCGCCATTAAACGGTGAGCTGTTTTCCATTATCTTTGTAAAGTCCTTTCTCACCCGCAGAAGGTGACCATATGCCATGCTAATCTGTCACGTTTTTGCTTTCAACCTACATGCTTGACAAACAACATGAGTTGTTTCTTTAACAATAATTCCTTTTACACCTATGTTGAAATGTCACCTCCAATATTCATAATTCCATTGCATATGGATCAGTAAGTGGTTATTTTGTCAATCTACATTGAATAGATTCACTGTATGATTACCCAATTTTAGTGCTTTACTTGCATGATTGGCAGGAATCTTGGCCATCTTGAAAAACAATGAAATGCTTACTTGGCCAGAGAAAGTCAAGTTTGCCATTGGGCTATTGCCAGCAATAATCGGAGGTCAGTCGTATGTTGAGGCCCAAGATGGAATAACAGTTAAAGACTGGATGAAAAAGCAAGTATGTAGTTATTCTCTTCGCATTCTGTAGCTTGGTTCTGCTGTCTCTATGAATCTAGGCATATTTTCCATTATGAGACTACTTGATTATGTATGAAACATGAAATATTCCTTCTGTCACAATAATCGAGTTGGTATCACTTACTGATCACCATCGCATTTTTAGTAACTCATCATCCCAATCATTTTCAGGGGGTGCCAGAGAGGGTAACTGATGAAGTGTTCATTGCCATGTCAAAGGCACTGAACTTCATAAACCCTGACGAGCTCTCGATGCAGTGTATTTTGATTGCGTTGAACAGATTTCTGCAGGTAGGTCTCTGTGTGTGTGTGTGTCAAGTATCAACGACAACTAAATACGGTTGCTCTAATGAGGATAGTGCTTCTAATTATTAGATTATGTGATACAAAATAAAGGACTAAATGTTGAAGTTCATTAATTATCAAAATGTCAAGCAAATTAGATTGCCTTCTCGAAGAATCAACGTCATCAAGTTATTCACACCTCAAACAATCACATTGTTCTTTCTTTGTTTCCTTTTATCTCCTTGCTTCATATTGGAGACACGGAGGATACAATAACTAATATTGACGTGAACTTATGATTATGGTGTATTAAAATCTTTGACAAGACCATCTTATAGATTTCTCTTAGAATGGCAGTCCTGTATGGTTGACACGTAGCTTTTATTAGTTTGAGAGTCATTTGCTTCTTCATCTTTTTTAGTTTCTGTTCTTTGGCATGACAGGTAAGTCGCATATCAATTTCCGGGTACAAAATTATGTTCTTGTTACGAGTTTCATAATTTCTAATACATCAACTGGAATACTTTTGATGCCAATGTCAATTTCAAATGATGCTGCATAAATTTGTGCATGATAATTAGATTCGAGTACAGGAAACAAAGTTTGATCTGTTTGATAAATCAACAGGAGAAGCATGGTTCCAAGATGGCTTTTTTGGATGGTAATCCACCAGAAAGACTTTGCATGCCAATCGTTGATCATATTCAATCACGAGGCGGCGAAGTCCAGCTGAACTCACGAATACAAAAGATTGATCTGAATGAAGATGGTACTGTCAAAAGCTTCATACTAAATAATGGAAATGTGATTAAAGGAGATGCATATGTATTCGCTACTCCAGGTAGAGCCTTCATTCCCTTGTGTATCCCTTTCATTTTGCCTGAGCATTTCCAATATTGCTTACATACCTTTATGCTTTCAGTTGATATCCTGAAGCTTCTTCTGCCTGAGGACTGGAAAGATATGCCATATTTCAAGAAATTGGAGAAATTAGTTGGAGTTCCGGTTATAAATGTTCACATATGGTAAGTTATGATCTCTTTCTCCAACTGATTTTATAATTAGTTTCTGTGAATTTGGTCAGGCATACTGTATTTGAGGGGATCGAAATAATTATTAAATCTTGTCTGCAAGAGCTCAAATGATATTTACACGAGTTGATCTCAAATGCAGGTTTGACAGAAAACTGAAGAACACATATGATCATCTACTTTTCAGCAGGTTTGATCATGCGCATTCACCAGTTTAATTCTCTTATTTCCTTAAAATATTTTCAACATTTCTTCTGCTGAGCTCCCATGCTCATAGCATTCTCATTTCCATGCAGGAGCCCACTTCTTAGTGTCTATGCTGACATGTCCGTAACTTGTAAGGTAAGACAAGACATAACCATGTTACTTCTGTATCATGTTACAGTTTGGATGTAAGATTCAGAGTAAAGCATAGCATGAATTGTTGGGACCTTCTCTAACAGCTTAGTTTTAGAACACTGGGTAGTCACATGGTTCTTCAGGAACATGTTTTGCATGTAATCTTGCTTTCTGTCTTTTGTTCCATGGTCCGTTCGTATTTACACATTGACATTTCTTTTCTTCAGGAATACTACAGCCCAAACCAATCAATGTTGGAGTTGGTTTTTGCGCCTGCAGAGGAATGGATCTCCTGCAGTAACGAAGAGATCATTGATGCCACAATGAAAGAACTCGCGAAGCTCTTTCCTGATGAAATTGCAGCCGATCAGAGCAAAGCAAAAATATTGAAGTACCATGTTGTTAAAACTCCTAGGTGAGAAATGAATCTTATCATGTAGGATCAAATCTTGTCCTGGTCAAAAATGTGTTTTTTCTTCCGTCCAGTATTGAACTGAGTTTAATCTGTTCAAAAACCTGATTCAAGTAAATTTTTGTTTGTAGGTCTGTGTATAAAACGGTACCTGGCACTGAGCCTTGTCGCCCACTGCAAAGATCTCCCATAGACAGATTCTATTTAGCCGGTGACTACACAAAGCAGAAGTACTTGGCTTCAATGGAAGGTGCCGTCCTCTCAGGAAAGCTTTGTGCTCAGGCCATTGTACAGGTGATCTGTCAGTGCCAGTTTGAAATTCCTTGTACCGTTTCTCCTTTTGAAAACTTGGGCTTTTATCGTCAAAACCAGACTGAACAAGAATTAAACATGTTTGTCAAACTTTTTAGCATAGTTCTTTTGTATGCTGCTGCAGATATTTTCATGTCAGTGCACTGCTTAATTTCTCACATCACACTTTTGCAGGACTATGAATCACTATCTGCAAGAGGGCAGAGAAAGTTGGCAGAGGCGACGATTGCCTAACATGTCTCGGGTGAGAGTTAGATATATTCTTTTGCAACTATATAAGGAATTCCATGTAAGATGGAAGACAGGCATGCAGCATATACACATGTTACACAACCACGACAATGACAGTGTAAAAAATTGATGGCTCGTTCAATTCTTTTGATGCATGTCGTCGAACTACATGTCAATTTCGCTTTCACAGTTGTAAGATATTGATGTTTAATCATCCTTAAATACGCTTCTTGTAGCATATATATGTTGTTGAGGCACAGTCGATGAACAACAGATGAATATTTATGTGCTATACTTGGTTGGCTCAAGGGTGAACTGATTCACGTTCATATTATCATCCTATCATCCAGACACAAAATTCTTATCTACACAAAACATTAAGAGTAATAATATTAAACGAGGAGTGGTAATAACTTGTAATTGTATCCTTAAATAGTCAACTAAGTGATTGTAACACAAAGTTTTGGATGGAGGGGTACAAGTAGAGTGCATTTACAAGTGATTGTGCAACAATCTAGCTAGAGTCCAAGGAATGTTCCTGGAAATTGCAATAGCTTTGCTTGAATTTCTCCTCCCATCCATTTTCTATGCATACATTCACTGAATTTGGTGTACATTTGTTGTTAATAACTTAATTGGTTTTGTTTTTCAAAGCTCATTCTCTCTCCAACTTTATGGGGAACTGTTGTTCATATTTATTGGGATACAACAAGTTAATTTTAGGATGAGTATACCAACGTACGTACGCACATAGTATTTAGATCATCAGTAGAGTCACCGCCCCACCTCCTCAAATTTTCAGGTTTTAATTATACTCAAATTGTTCTCAAATACATTACTGATCAGTTTAGTGTGCTGATGTTTTATGAATTGGATAATTAAAAAATGTTATCTTCACCCCGATTCCCACCAAATTAAGTTAATATGTTGAGAAACAAGTGGGTACAACTCACGTATCTACCTTGATTAACCCCACCATTCTGTGTACAACTAGCTCTGATCACACACAAATCTTAAGTAATTAGGAATCACAAATAATGGTGCCTGATGATTACCATAATTAATTAATTAATACAGCTGTTCTACTATCTTAAGATTCTCTTACACAAATACTAATTTAACACACACACCCACAAAAATTTTTCAGAGAAAAAACAAAGAGCAGATTTATGTTGAAATTAAGAGGGAGAGTGAACAAGTGAATCTATAGAGATATAGGTTGTCGGAACATCAAATCCACAGTTCAGAACTCGAGCTCACATGCATATATTGGAAGGGATATTCAATTTATTACTTCATCTCATACAGAAATGACCAAAAATCTCTTCCTAATAAATAAAATAGTAAATAACATCATTATTTTGAAAAATGAAGCAAATTATGATTAATTTGGAGTAATTTGCTTCATTTTTTAAAACACAAAGCGATGATTTGTTAATTTTTTTTTCATATGGGATATTTGCTCATTTAACATATCACACGGATAAATTGTATTTAATCCCTGTAATAGAAAGATTAACAAATCTGATCAGGATATATA
Source organism: Sesamum indicum (assembly GCF_026168435.1). NCBI lineage: Eukaryota > Viridiplantae > Streptophyta > Magnoliopsida > Lamiales > Pedaliaceae > Sesamum > Sesamum indicum. The sequence goes on from NC_142659.1 coordinate 17,187,744, forward strand.
CATATATGTTCACATGCCAAATTAATATATATATATATATATTATCGTTGAGAGATTGTGTAAATATACCATCGATCGTTTAACTAATCTTGTTTACAAGTTGATGATCAATTGTGTGATCATGTGTATATATGAACATTTAACATAGGATTTAATTAATAATAATATTCTTCATGTTTAATTAATAGATATTTATATGAGATGCATGATTTGAATTAGTTGTAGATAAGATCCTTAGGTCGTTGTATGTTGGACATACATATGACATATGCTTCTAACCACCTCCAACTCTTCCTTATTTTTAAGACAAAATTTGACTTGTTATGTAATTAAACCTGCTCATCGCTCAATTCCAAATCTGATTCAGAAAATATGAAAAATACAAATTCTATTGAAAAGTAAATAATTTTGAGAGAGAGAGTATATATACATAAAACAAGAAACCCTACGCAAAAGATGAAGCTCTTGAAGCTTAATTAATATTTGAATCAACATATTAATAAAAATAACCTTTGCATAAACTAAAACAAGTAATTAGGTATTCCAACCACATATATTTGATAGATATCAAAATATCCCTAAAGAACATAACAAAAATTATGATATATTTATATACTATTATAGAGAAAAATTAGTCTTGTAACTACTGGACTGACAATTTTAGTCATATATGTTTTAATTTAGTAGCAATTTTGGTCTTTCGGGCCAAAATTACCTAAAAAATAGTCGGACAATTGGGGCTTAGGGTTCCGATTGCCAATTTGTCTCAACTTAAACATGCGACATCTTGCATGGCTGCTGACGTGGAAAAGGACGGTAATTTTGGCCGGAAGAACCAAAATTGCCACTAAATTAAAATATATAGGACAAGTCAACACATGAGAAAATAAATCTAGATTTTAGGGCAAGACTATAATCAGCAATTGGGGGTGCATTTGAATTTTGATTGAAACACATGCTATAGGGTTAGAATCAACGTCGGACGACGAGTTCAGTGGTGATGCACGTGGCTAGAGATGTGCCGGAAAAAAATTTCAACGACCAGTTGTGTGGTGGTGGTGGGCGGGTAGTGTTTAAGCATTTTTTGTCACGCAATTTGATTAGTTAATTTTCGGTCACTTTTGGCAGAAAAGACCAAAACTGCTACAAATTTAAAATATAAAAGAATAAAATCGTCAATCTCAAAATTGCGGGACCAATTTTACGCACTCCTCATACGTACTAATTTTTCAATTTTACCTACTCATTTATTCTTTAAATCATTTTTTTCCTTCATTTTTATTTGCAGAATAATAATTCCAATCCTTTATTTTTTCTTTTCAGAATAGTAATAATACTTTTTCAGACTCAAGCTCTTTCAAATCCGTGGGAGGGTGGAACCAATTAAAGGTGGCGGGTAGCAGATCGACACAGTGTTCCCAGAATCACTCTCCTTTGCCTCGTCCTCATCAAGCAATCCTCCTTTTTTTAATGCTCGTATATATATATGTGCACCCACCCCACACCCCACACCCCTTTACCACTTTTCTAATCCAACTCATCTTCTCACTCCAACACGACACCTTCTCCCTTCAATCCCAATTCACTTTGACTACAAAAATTAAAATGGATGACTACAAAGTACTTGATGTGCGTGCTCTCTAGCTATAAATATGTAACCCCTACTCACAAATTCCCTTCAATTAGGGTCTGGGTCCAGCTCCATTAAGTTGTGAGCTTTTTTCCCCTAAACTACTCTTGCTTTTTAATCTCTTTTTTGGGTTAATTAATTAACCAAATATATACATATATATATAAAATTCCATCTCGAAATCCCAGCTAGGTAGCTGATCAGAAGAAATATGGGTGAGTTGAAGAAGAATGTTTTGGTTGCAGCAAAGAGATCATCATCAAAGGCCCGCCTTCATGGCGGGTTCACAAGAAAATGTGCTTGTTTGGTGAAGGAACAACGAGCCCGGATTTACATCCTCCGCCGCTGCGCCACCATGCTTCTCTGTTGGTACATTCAAGGAGATGATGATTCATGACCTCTCTCTCTCTCTATATATATATATACATTCCAACCCTTTATTTTAATTATTTTCCACATATATACTATCACACTACGTACCCTGTCTATATATACATACATCACACGTCGACGACACAAGTTCAACAAAGTGGATCACTCCGGGTTGTTTTCTTTTTCCTTTTTTTTTTTTTTTTGTTTTTTGGTCAATGGTAGTCGAATATATATACATATACATATATAGTTCTCTCCATGGTAAAATTAAATGCCAGTTTTTTTTTGTTTTTTACCTTAATGGTGTAGGAAATTCCATTAGGGTTTTTCTGGCAAAGGTGAGATCAATTGTATGTATATGTAGATATATATATATCGGCCACATATATATATAGCAATCCGGGCGCCGGCCTTCTTCATCAACATGAGCTGATGATCCATCCATAATGAGGGGAATTTTCCAAAGAATTGAAGTGATCATCAATTGATGAAGTGCAGGCTGAGGGCTGAACATGATCATGATCGATCAGGATTAATATTGTGATGTATGTATGTATGTATGATCATGAACTTAGTTAGTCATGTGTTGGTCTATTTTGTGTAATTTTCCCTCCTTTTGTTGTGGAAGCTAATTTGATTTAGCAAAAATAAGACTGTACGTACACTCGATGATCAGAGACCACATTATGTAATATATATATATATATATATATATATATTCTGGAGCACTTTCATATATTTATATGCATGTATTGTTATATATATCTCAAATAAAGTTATTCTTATGTTTCAATATATATGTATTTAATTATTTGCTATTTTCTGTGGGGTTTTTTTATTATTATTATTCTGATCATGTATTAATTAAGTCGATATATATGTAAGAAAGAATTGGGTGATTTATCACCACCCTTTTGGAATATTTGAGGAAATAATGTCTGCCTTTGTTTAATTTTCTGTCCTGATCGATGAACGTCAACTCCATGAATACTAGCTACCAGCTCAATCACATTTCACCTCAAATTAGAAGAAATATAATTTTTTTATCATAATTAATTAATTATTATGATATATAAAACATAATAAACATGAATTAATTATTATGGTTGCTTAACAATATTTATTAGCTTTTTAGAGCCAACATGAAAACATTAATCGTACGAAATATTTTGACCATAACACTAGAAGAATTATAGTATTTAACTACAGTTAGTTGTCATGGTTAATAACAAATATAATTGTACCAAATAGTTGTTGACTACTATCACGCAACGGTTGTTTGTCGTGATTTTTACGAATGTCGCTAAAATATTTGCCATGGTTAAAAGTCATGATAAATATTTTGACCATGACTCTTAATCGTGACAAATAATTTTTTCATAGTGAAAAAACTAATTTTTTGCATCAGATTTGTTCAAGTGTCATTTACCATGATTTTTAGCTATAGCCATTAATATTTTACTGAATAGTAATTTTTTTAGTGATAATTAAAACTATATGATTAATATTATATAGTCAAAATTTAAATTTTTGCATTCATTTTAATTTTTTTAGCCGTTCTAAATGATATTAATTTGATATAATTTTTAATCACATTAATTTATATTGTAGGAAATAATTTATTTATTTTATAATAATTTTTTATATACAAGAAAAGTAACCAAAAGAATTTAAGCAAAAAAGAAAAAGGCATAAGTAGATAAACTAAATATCTAGCTCCTTACATAATATTAATGAATGAAAAATAATTAATAAGTATCTATATCTTATCATCATAATTGTTCAAGCTATGTACACTTATGGAAATTTCTAATTCGAATCTGATTCAATCGTACAAATATAATATACATATCATGTAATTAATATACAATTCAAAAAAATTGATCAAACATGTTTGTGTAAGAATTTTTCGTACATCTACTTGTTTATACCACTATCATTTCAATTAAGTGAGGATCGATGTAATTAAGAATGCGAAACAAAATATTCTAATTAGACCATGTTTAAATAAATACTTAGGATCTCTTTTCCCCTTTGTGGGAGGGGTAAAATGAATTTAGGTAAAATAGCTTTATAACTTTAGGTTATTGGTATTTTTTATTCTATGACTTATTTTATTTATATATTTAATTTTTTTTGATAAATTTAGTCCTAAATATCTTACACTAGTTGGTCTTTTTTCGGTAAATTTACTTCTCGATGCACAGTCGGGGCAGGGTGAAATCTAACTGTGGAAGTCTTGCCCGTAGGACCGGGAGAGATTTCTGTGTTTAGGTTACAGGTCCCGTGGTATAAATCTATTCTTTCCTGAGGGCCTTCCGTTCATAGCAACAATCTCTTTCTTAGGCGGATGAACAGCCAATAGTCTAATGTTCGCTCTACGGTCTTAACCGCCTTGTCATATCTGCGCTCACGATCATCTGACTAAGATCTGTGCTAACGGTCAATTAACTACGGTCAATGTACGCACTACGGCCAGAGGAAAGTACTATAGGAAGCGAGGGGGGATAACAGGGGAAGGAGACTGACCCGGAGCTTACCAGCCCAAGCTCAGTAGGCGAAAGATGTGGGGAGTACAGTGAGTGTCGGAATTCGCCCGTGAATCCTGTATTGACAATTTTGATCCCAACGCTTCATAGTTACAAGACAATAAATGATATTTATTACATTGTAAAAGGGACCAAAATTGTCAAAACATGATTAAATTTGACAAAAAATGATCAAATGTGAGATGTTCAAAACTAAATTTGTCAAAAAAAATGACTCAATATATAAATAAAGTAAGTTACAGAACTAAAAGTGCTAACAACCTAAAATTAGAGGACAAAAAATGTAACTTTGTCATGAATTTAATTCGTCACATGATTCTTCTGCAATGCATGTTTATTTGTCGGTAGAGGAAACTAATAAAGAAGGAATTATATATATATATATATATATATATAAATGAGATTTTAAAGAAAATAATTGGGATTGATCAGTTCAGAGTACAAGATTGAATGTCATGAGATGGGCAAACCCACATCATCAGCTGCATCTGCCTCTGCAAAATGCTGTCTCAATATCTAGTTGTCACAATATTATTGGGTTAAATTCTTTTTGACCCCATATAATATGTAAGAATATAAAAAATCTCTCTATAAAATTTCTAATATAAATAATCACACGATCTCCTGGTGAATTTGACCCTATCTTTTTAGAAATAATAATTAAAATACCCCTCATAATTAACCGGTCAAACTAGATCTATTAATATATAATTATTTTAATTTATAATATATATAATTTATAGCTATTAAAATATACTTATAATATATATAATTATAATTTATAAAAAAAATATTATTTCAAAATAATAATTATAACCCACCCCACCCCCACCCCCTACCCCCTATCGGCCCCCCTGCTTCACCCCCTCCCGCAACCCCCCCCCCCCCCACGTCCACCCTCCGCCGCCGCCACCCCCACCCAACCCCGACCTCCTTTTCCTCCCCTTCCCACCTCCCACTCGCTCACCCTAGGCTTGAGCGATGCCGATCGCCCAAGGGTGAGAAGGGCGCAGGCTGCACCCTCCTCTGCAGCAGCATCGACAACAAAATACTTTTTTTTTAAATATATAAATTAATTTTTAACTAATTTAATTAAAATAATATTTTATTATATAAATAATTATTATGTGAAATAATAATATTATTAGTAAATATATATAATATGATATATATTAGATGTGAGAGAATGATAAAAATAAAAAAAAAAAAAAAGGTATTTTCATAGCCAATTTGCAGTCAAAGTGCGTGTGGCCCAATTTCAGTACGAATGAATTTTTTTGAACTTTATTTTATATCACAGGGAGAGTAATTGATACTTTAATTTTCATATAATTTTTTTTTAAACATTTCTATTATCAGAGGGGATCTCAGAACTTCCCCCCAATATTATTACATGTATTAATTCTTGCAAATGTGCTAAATAGTTTGTTTGCTAGCTAGCTAGTTCATCCCTTATATGTTTTTATTATACTATGGAAGAAATAATTTGATCCAAATTAGATTTTATCGGGTCAAACTAAGTACAAAATAAATATTATATATTTATTATGTGATTGATTATTTTTTCTAATCTGTTCATTAATTATTTCATAACTATATTGCACTTGTCATATAATTAATTAGGTCGATCAAACTTGGCATGTATTAGAATTTCCTATCTACGAGTCTTTTCAACTCAAAAATATTCTACAGTTACGCAGTCGAAACAGATCATGGCCGACAGAATTATATTTCTTATAAAACCCATGAGACATGACGTGTGAGTATTTATATCATTTTATGTATTATTATTTTATTAAAAATATAAACAAATAAAAGAATTAAGATAAAATGAATAATATCACTTCTTCTTTTTTTCCTATAATTGATAAAATAAAATAATCGGACAGTATGAGAAGAAATAGCACTTGAAGTTGACTGATTCGGCCAAATGGGGCAGTCGAGTATGATAAGCAGAACAAGCCCATTAGAGTACCACCACCACATAATATCCATGCATTTCTTATGGGCTTTGGCCCAAAAATCAATTTTCTTGTGGAATTCCCTTTGCTGGTATGATTTCCAACTCCAACAAAATCAGAAAAACAAAAAGGGACAATTGAGTGCAACTCCCGCTCTTCCTACTTCCCTCCAACTCCATGTCTTCAACTGAAAAATGTCAAGCCACCCAAACCCTAATTACACACCTAAACTTTCAAATTTCATGCCCTAATGTTCAAATTGCTCTCCGGTCTTCCTCATTTTCTTCAAGAGGTTGGATTTTTGGCTTAGCGCCTGTGTTTTAATTTGCATCTCGTACCACGTTTTTTGGTATTTTTCGTGCTATTGTCACTACCACCACCCGCATGTGCAAATACCGAAGCAGAGCCATATTGCGTTTTGCAGCAATCCTGAATCCTTTTTGTTTTTTTAGTTTTCTGGCTGGTGCGTGATTTCGTCTTAGCTATAAGGTATGTGAGAAATGGAAATCTCATGTAATATAACGGAAATCCTTTTGAGTTTTTCATGTTTACAGAAAGCATTAATGTCCAAAAAGGTTTGCTTGTTTTAAAATCTTTAGCATTTGTTTTTCATGCTGTCAGATATTTGGGTTTTATTATCTTGATGCATGATAACTATCACCAGCTAAGCCATAGTGTTTTCCTCATACTTCTTTCTTTAATAAGGTATTGGTGGAGTAGGAATTGGTAATATTGAAATCAGCTAACTGGATCTTATATAGTGAATCCTTGATGTGTTATTTTTGGATTTATATTATCTCTGCTTCCCAAAGTTCCAGTCTCTGACTTGAACTTAGTGAGGCCCCGGGGCTTATAGATGGAGGAAAGTGAGAATGTTGTGTTATAGTGATTTGCAAATTTAATATTGTAATTGTATGGTATTGGATAACTTTGAAGGTGATAAAAAGTTGCAAAGTTCTTCACATTGCTTTCTTTTCATGGGATAACATAAACAAAAGAATACTGGCAACACTTTGCTATTGGGAAACGAAAAGAAGACTTAGTAACTTTGTGGTCATTATCTTTGTAAGATTTGATTCGTGGAAGCAACTTTGATTTGGATTTGATTGCGAAGGGCACTTGATTAGCGAGTTGACGATTTAAGATTTAAAACCATAGTTTATCTAATCAAACTTCTGGACCTCTTGCTAAGATCAATATGTACGCCTTTAGATTCCACTTATTTGATGTGGATTCTATAAGTCTTCAGAAACTTTGTTTCTCTTGTTGTGGAGGATAGTTAAGAAGATTAGAGCTTTTCTAACATGCCTCATCGTGCTTTAGTCTTTTGTTTTGTAGAAGACTAAAACTCAAAGAGTAGTCGTTATTTTTGTTTTAATACGATTCTAATATGCAAAGTGCAGGGAACCCAGCTAATGTGTAACTATATGCCCAGAAATAATTCCAATCGTCATGATTATGGCTGTAAATTCATTTTTCAGACAGTTGAAATGGCTAAATCGATGAAGTTGTCGTGTTGCATCTAATATTAGTATTTACAGTATCTATATCAATTACCAGTAAATTTTCTGTTCAATACAGTACTGTGACTCCATGCTTAATTTTCTTTTCATACAAAATTTATCTTTGTACAATGTACAATACTCATTACTTAAATCTCTGATTTTGTAGGGAAAATTGCCTACAGAGGAGACTGATTGCAGATGTATGTTGGCAAGACATTCATATCAACAACAAATTCAGAGTTCTATATTTACAAGCTGTTCTCCCTTATGTTGTTGTCTGTCGGTTGGACCCTACGTCCTTGAGCCAATCAACTACTTCTTTTATAGTCGGCCTCTTGAAAGGATTTTGATTGACACACATGCAGGCGACATCAAGCACTTGCAACATCTCTTCTTCAAAGCCTTTGCCTCTTAGGAGAGGGTCGAAGATTTCATCTTGTTTTCCCTCACTCCTCATTTGCTGTACCCATATAACCAATTCCCTTGACATCTTTGGCTTGAACAACTCGACAGGTCTCTTGCCCGTTAATAATTCAAGCATGACAACTCCGAAACTGTAGACGTCTCCTCTTAATGTGGCTATCCACGACTGACTATACTCTGGTGGAATGTATCCAAGGGTGCCAACCAATTCGGTGGTGACATGAGTATGATACGGAAGAATCAGTCTTGCTAACCCAAAATCTGCCACGTGTGCTTCAAAGTTTTGATCAAGAAGGATGTTACTGGACTTTATGTCGCGGTGCACAATATGTGGTTCACAAATTTGGTGCATGTAAGCCACCCCACAGCTTGCCCCTTGAGCTATCCTTAGACGAATTGGCCAACTAAGTTGGGATGGTCCATCAGGCTTCTCGTGCAACCAGTAGTCAAGGCTCCCATTCTCCATGTAAGAATATATTAGCAATCTAAAGCCATCATGCACACAGTAACCTTGCAGAGCAACCAGATTCTTATGTTGGGCTGTGGATAAAGCTTCCACCTCAGCCTTGAATTCTCTTTCCATCAAACCCATGTCTCCAGAGAGTTTCTTAATTGCAAGCTTGGTTCCATCCGCCAAAGTTGCTTTATATACCAGACCAAAGCCCCCACAACCAATTATGTTTGATTGGTTGAAATTGTCCGTGGCTTTCAATATATCAGCTATTGTGATATCCTCTGTTTTATTCTTATTGTTCGGAAACAATATGACAAGGCTTGTGTCCTTTGCAACCTCTGGAAATACTCCAGAAGAGTTGAAGGATATTGTATCCAGATCCTTTTCTTGGTCACCTTTTGATAGGTTTCTCCTCTTTGAAAACACCAAATATAGAAGCAGAGTCATACTGAAAACGCCTGAACAAATCACAAGGGTTAGTATGATGGTTTTCTTGCTATCCCCTTTTCGGGTTGCTGACTGACTGTTATTGCCTGATTGGTTGGTGCAAGAGCGCTGCAAAATTCGACCACACAGCCTTGGATTTCCTTCGAAGCTTGAAGCTGGGAAAGTGTCGAACTGACCTCCTGTAGGTATTGGCCCTTCGAGATTGTTGTACGCAACACTGAACGAAGACAAAAAGTTGAGATTTTGGAGTGATGCTGGAATTTCACCAGAGAGATTGTTTCCAGAGAGGTCCAGCTTTTCTAAGTTAGTGAGGTTAGATATTGAATCAGGAATGTATCCTGAGAAATCATTATTACTAAGATCCAATTGAATGATAAACTTCAACTGACCAATCTCAATTGGGATAGTACCACCTATACTGTTGCTACCAAGATATAGAGCTGGTGGCAGGTTTGCAAGTTGACTGTACTGCAGATTGGAGGCATTATTGGGCTGAACAAACACAGGCAACTCTAAGTTGCTGCGGTCAACTTGATCAGAAATCTGCTGGGATGCTAGTCGTCGCAGTTTAATAAGTTCCATGGGGAAGTATCCTGTAAGTAGGTTATGCGATAAATCTAAGTAGAAAAGATTCGGGAGAGTCCCAAACCAACCTGGAACAGGGCCTGTCATGTTATTGTAAGATAAGTCGAGAACCTCCAGCTTATTTAGCTCTGACAGCCACATTGGAATTTGACCAGTGAATCTGCAGCCACCCAAACCCAGTACTTGGAGGTTTTGAAACATCTCAACCCCAACCAAGTCTTCATTGCCAGGCAGTGCTTCATCATAGAAATTCTTTGAGAGGATTAGGGTGCTGAGGTTCTTGCACCCTGTTAGGATTCTTATTGCACTTGTCATATTGTTTAGGCTGTTATTGGAAAGAGATAGGAATGACAGAGATTGTAATGATGCTATATCTGGCAAAATTTCTCCAGTTAGCTTGTTAGTGGCCAGGCGAATTGCTGTAAGTGTCTTGCAAGAAAAAAGGGTTGCTGGCAAGCTACCTCCGAATAAATTATCGCCCAGATCAACTGTCTTAAGTTGGACAAACTTTGAGAAATCAAAAGCCGATAGCTCACCTTCAAGGTAGTTGACCCTTAAATTCAGTGCTGTGAGCCTGGTACAGTTGGTGAGTGAGGGTGGAATAGTCCCACTGATTTGGTTGATATGAAGCAGTAACTGTTCCAATTTGGAGAGCCGCCCAATATCTTGAGGAATCATGCCTGTCAGTTCATTACCGTACAGCGCTAGGATTCTAAGGTTACTGAGGTTGACAATTCTTTCATCGATAGCTCCAGAAAGCTTATTGCCAGGCAAGTACAGTTCTTGCAGTGTCAACAACTCGTAAATATCCTGTGGGACCTCTCCCGAGAGATTAGTGAAACCTACTCTGAGGCTCTGCAAATTTGTACACTTACCAAAACCTTGAGCAATTGGGCCCGTAAAATCATTGTTGGAGAAATCAATCCACTGGATGAACGGGGAAAAACTGCAGATAGATGTCGGGATTAACCCGCCGAAGCTGTTGTTGCTGACATCAAAAGTTTCCAAATTCAATGCAGGCTGGAGGAAGGAAGATTGAACTGGCCCATGAAAGTGGTTGTTGGACAAGTTGAATATCTGAACAGTAGCGGGCAGCTTTTCTGATGGGGCTAGCTCTCCAGACAAGCGATTACGGCTCAAATCAATGACCTGAAGTTGATTCAAGGACATAAAAAAATCATCGGGAAGAGGGCCAGAGAGCCAATTGTGGGAAAGACTAAGTTGAGAAAGACTGGTGAGATTCACAATAGAAGGAGATATGCTTCCCACAAGGCCTCTTGATGGTAGCCACAGATTGGTCACCCGGCCAGAGCCATCACATCCAACACCTTCCCAACTGCAGCAATCGTGCAAAAGAGACCAATTCAACGGTGGTGAAGCGGAGATGCTGAGATTGAATGATGACAAAGAATCACGATGGAGCTGATTGCAAGAGGCATGACAGGTATTTACAAAGCAAGAAACAGCTGCTAACACTACGGTTAGGAATAAATCCAAGAAATGATAATCTTTGAAGGGGTGATGAATATTTGGATTCTGCTTAGGCAAAGAGGAAGAAGAAGAATGGAAGGAAGTCAAGAGCATGGCTGCTCTAACTAAGGTGATGATGATGAGGTATAGGATTCGATTGTGGGCAAGTCAGGTCAGTTTATTACTTATCTTTTGATCATTATCAGAAGAAGAAAAACATAAGAAGAAGAAGAAGACAGTTGAAGGTGGCGAAGATACTCCAATCAAACTCATGTGGGTTCTCCACTTTTCTTCATCCAAATTTGTGCAGACTTGAGTCCACCCACCAAAGAGGAGGGGAGGGATAGAGAGGAAGCTAGAGTGGGTGATGTTGACATGGAGCAATATTAAAAGTTGAGGTCTAAATTATCAAAAAGCGTTTACTTTTGGGACGGCTGGCTGGCTGGTGGACTTTCTTTTTTATTATTTGTTTATATATATATATAAACAATACCTACATATATACATATATATACACACACATACATATTGATTATTATCATTTTGAATTGAAGGAGAAAGCGTGTATTTTACGTGGGTGTGGGTGTGGGTGTGGGGGAAAAGAAGAAAGAGTGAGAAGCAATGTTTCACAAGACCCAATAGCCACTCCCTTCTTGAACTTGTTTTATTTACGGATAAAACTATTGAAATTGCCACTTGCTGCTGTTGCTTCTATCATGCAAATACAAAAGATTTATCCTAGTGGCTATGACTATTCTCTATGTAGAATAAGAAAACCTTCACGCACCTTCTTTCTTTCCATTTTTTTATGGTTACAATTATCATGTATTTTTCAATAATATATGTTGGTCTGATGCTTAAATTTATTTTTATTTTTAGTTATTAAATGTCTTGAATATATATATATATATATATTTGCTTGTATTTTGGCTGGAAGAGAGATGGATTTTGGAACCCGTACGTAATTATTTTTTTCTTCTTTTTTTCCCGACAAATGCTTGGGAATATTATTTTTTTTCCTGTTTTTATTATTATTATTGGATCTCTATAAACGTGATGGGGTGTATTGAGTGGGCTGACAAATAGTGTAAGATAATGGGCAGATGCACATGTCATGTCTTGTTACAAACATCCAATTAGGTCTCTTGAATTGTATTTGTAGAGGGGGGGGGGGGGGGGTTGTGCACACGTACAATAATAATATGACATTTATTTGCTTGGTTGACTGACCAAAGAAATTCATTTTACTAAATCAGAGAAAGAGACATTTTTGCAAGGTTGCTCTTCTCATGAGGAAAGAACCTGGAAAATAACACTCTTTTCATAATCCTTTTAAGTACCATTTTAATTTTCAGAATTATTGATTTGTCTTAAATGAATACAAACAAGGTTCTATGTACTATTAGTCAAGTAGGTGTTTTCTCAATTGTAAAAATTGATGTTAACCGCTGGTTGTTTGTGTAGGCTATATGTTGTGTAGGAAAAGTCTTGATCAAATTATATATATATATGTTGTGTAGGAAAAGTCTTGATCAAATTATATATATATATATATATATATGTTGTGTAGGAAAAGTCTTGATCAAATTATATATATATATATATATATATGTATATATGTAGGGGTGTCATTTTCCAGGTAAAATCCCTTGGTCATCACCACCTCCTTCTCTATGTCAACTAATATGGACATAGTAATCAATTATCAAATGTTCCAATTGAGTCAAATAATGTTTTCTAGTAGGTTGGAAATGATTAGGCATGTGGGTTGTAGATGTTTCCTACATTAGTACCAACTTGGGTTTTAAAACCCAACACTACAGCCCACAGTCAAATTTTGATTAAGACATTTCCCTGGCTTACAATTTTATGTAATGAAAATGAAAATTCCAAAGGAGAAGAAGTAGGCTTTATTATAGACATTTGTTGTTAAGACACCTATGCCATCTTCAAATTTAAAAAATAAAAAAATAATGATAAAGAAAATATAAAGGGATGGGATTATATGACGTATGATGCGTGTCAGAAACTATTTGCAGCAACGAATTGTTGATATTTATGATGATTGTACGTAAAAATTAATAAAAATTATCATTATTAAAATACATGAACCCAAAAATAATGATCCCAGCCAACTCTACATGTTGCTTGCCTCTTTCATCACCATCTTTAATAATATGTTTCATCACACCTTCACTATAAAATAAAATCACCCCACCCCACCCCCACCCCCACCCCCATCAATTTCTTTTCACCACTCCAATTGTCGGCCAATTGCAAATTTTCGTTCAACTCCATCCATCCATTCAATCATCATTCCTCTTCCATTTTTCAACTCCACCCAACATTGCAACAATACACAATCTCTCCATTTATACAGAGATCAACGTCACCCACACAAATTCACAATCTCTTTCCCATTTCTATACACACATGTTGTCATTCTTGATATTCCAATTATAGCCCATTTTCAAACAACTGCGTTTTGTGCCTGGATTTTAAGAATTAGGTTTCGACCAATCAATTTATTGTTTCATACTTGGTACAAGTATACCATGTTTCATAATATGTTATCATTGATTTATTGCCTCCACACAGGTTTCAATAGATCTGTCAATAGCGTTGAGAGGTCATTTTTAAGGTCAATTGATAGGTACAACATATGAATCTGCATTTCTGATATAGCAAAAACTTGTTAGGTTAATGATTCATTACAACATCACACGACAATGATCAAGATCAAGACATATGAGGCGATGTTAACGTTGAAATTTCCTGCATTATCCGGCTTCAGCAGAAGAATTTACTAAAGAAAATAGGATGTCGGCAGCGAAAGAGGGAGCCTTTCATAACAAGATATGACGAGAAATTGACAGGAAGGGATTCAAAAACATGCTTTTTTTGCTTTCAGCCTAACTCTGAACCAACATGGGACTCTACAGTTTCATTTGTATCCTACAAAGGACCAAAAATTAGCTTTCAACCTTGATTTTCAACAGAGTACATCAGAAAAATACAACAGCAAATGAGTATCCTAGAAGTAGGAAAGTACTGGCTGTGGAATTTTAAGGGCTGCAAGACCACTCTTACACTAGCTAACATCATTCTCCACCCTCCATGTTAGCCAGCCACCAGCGGCATTCCTTGCCCCACGAACAAAAAATATAGATAATAGATGTTAGGTGTTTGTTCATGCTGGAATTATAGTCCTGCTTAGGCAAGAGAAGCTTCGCATGTTCGTGCATTCAATCATCATCTGCATATGCACAATGGATGAAAAGCATTTAGTGCTGGAGAAGTTGGAAAACTTAACACATAACTGGTGTGGCTTGAAGAGCAATGAACTTCAAGGAGGGTATAAAGAAAGCGTGTTTACCATTTGTGTTGAAACAATTGGAAACCACAGGTTATCAGTAAATATTAGAAAAGTTAACCAGAACTTACCATTTGATGGATCAATGTGCACAAAGAAACTAGCCGCGACGATAAGGTAGCATAAGATCAGCATCAGACCTTTAAAATAGTTTGATTGACCTTCCTGTATCAACAAAAAGCAACAAAAGTAAAACAGCTAAAATCGACAGTAAGCTCTCTTTAGATACTTATTGGAAAAGGAGAAAGTCGTAAAGGCCAGGGAAGTGATGTGAGTTTTATCATGGCAAACAGAATCTTGGAATGTGACAATAACACAGTAATTCTAACATAACTCCAGTATTAGGAGTTTAGAGAATATAAGATCAAGCTGGGAAAAGTTTAAACTGTGACACTGCATGCTAAATAAATGGCACCTCACAAAGCCAAAAAAGGAAAAGTTTCTTAATAACGCAGCACTGAAGTGAAAAGTCAAACAAACACCACACAGTGATAGTTTGCAATCCAAGGATGGTATAGGAACAAACCTGAAGCATAAATGCAACCACTAACACCGTGATAAATAGTGTAGCAGTCTCAAAGAGTTGAAAATTCAAATCCATAGGCTTCCCCATGAACCAGCCAACAATCACACAAAATGGAATCTGCACTCATCAGAATCACAAGTATCATAAGCTTCCAGATAGAATCACATAACCCTAAATGCAAAGTTCTCAGAGCCTCAACCTCGATTTCCCTACCGATATAACCAAGTCACAACTCAAACAAGAAAAGCACATAGAAAGAAAGAAAGTCTTCACATTATCCTACTTCTCGATTGAAACATGATTTCGGCAATAGCACCATAAACCTTTTATAAGATAGAGGGCGGTGAAAATGAAGAAGTTTATAATGCCTTACCACGAACATTGATATCTGAGTAGATGATCCAATTGCAACTCCAAGAGTAATATCCTGGAATGGGATAGCATTCAAACAAAACCACAATGTAAAAGAAATGGCCAAAAGATAGCTAATAAAAATACAATACTCACAAGCTTGTCCTTCATTGCAAACATGATGGCACTAGCATGTTCTGCAGCGTTCCCCACGATGGGCAGCAAAATAACACTTATAAAAGCAACGGGCATGTTCATTGAATCAGATGCTCCCTGCAAAAATGGCAATGTTATAGTCCCAGATAAACAACTAAGATTCCTGATTTTATGTTGACTTTATGAACACCGCAGTTGACCTCGACGAGGAGTCAGTATTGAAATGTGAAGTTCCATTCAGATATTTAACTCTATCTTGGGTAGAAATAAACAAAAACAGAATTTTATTTCTCAAAAGATTTAAATAAAGAATAGTTAAAGGTGCTTAATTTACAGGTAAAGTGTGGTCAATAATTTCCTTCTTTTAGGTATTTCTGGTGGTAAAATCAAGTAAAATGCTTCCGAATCGACATTAATTGGACATAACTGTATCTACAGCACCAATTTTATTCCAATTTCTCTTTAGTGTCTGTGCTATGCATTTAATGAATAATGATCACAGAATGATACAATGTTTTAGCAATATAATGTCGCTCAATGATATTAACTTCCCCAGCATCTTCATTCAAGTAGATATTTACAAACCAAAAGGAAGCAAAAATAAAATCAATAAGGCTACATTTCGATTGATGGATTTGGATTTGAGGGAAGGATTTGGATAAAGGATTTCAAATGATATCATATGAAAACATTTCTAATCCATCAATATTTATGAACACATAGTTCTAAATTAGAATGGAAGGATTTGAAATCCTTTAATTTAAAATTAGCTAAACAAGCCCAAAGGATTTGTTTTAGGGAATTGAAATCGATATTTTCAAATCTATCAATCCAAAAACCTGAAAGAAAATAACTTTTTAGTAGTAGCCCCAGTGCAACATTTCTAGTAATATTTGCTTCTATTGTTCGCTGAGTGCTGCATAGTAAATACCTGTATTGCATCAACAAGATATCCAGATAAAATAGATATCCACAAAGTCAAAACAGCAAGCCACGTGATTGCTTCCCAATGGGTAATCTCTGGGACCTCATCGTCATCAGAATCTTCATCGTTGTTTGCTTCCGCCTGTAGCAAATCCCAGGAAAAAAAATATTAGGTAAATGAAAGCAGACCTGCAAGGTTATCTGGTCCTCTAGAATGTGCATGTGTTATCCGCATGTAAGTGTTCAATGTTGCTCAATTTACATAACTATATGCAGATTATAACAAAATACATACCTCATCAAGAGAACTATAAAGATTACTTTGACTCTTGAGCTGAAAGAACAAATATCCAGCATAAGCAATGAGCATTATGCAGCTACTAACTCGTGAAAGAGCAATCTCCGACTTGCCCTTATGCACTTCTGTATGAGTAAAGTGTAGCACAGCAGGAAACAAGATGCCCATTACAGCCATTAACAACAATCCTGAATTCACAATTGCAGTGGCCTGAAACATAGATAAAATTTAAGTTTTTCTTTACTCCTGCCAGGGGTATTACCAAATCTTGAACCAAAATAGAAGTTCATCGAGTCATTTGATATGATCCACCACCTTATTGAAAACCTGGACTTTGTGATGATGAACAATCCCACCGCAGAAGAAGGCACACCCAAGCACCAAAAGCATATTTGACAAGATGGAACCAAGTAATGATTGCTGAACAACCCTAATCATACCATTCTTCAAAGCATACATCGAAATTATCATCTCAGTAGCATTACCGAATGTAGCATTTAGAAGGCCACCAACTGAAGATTAAACAAGAAAAGATACCCTTAGTAATCAAGAGAAGAAAAAATAGACTGCATATATTGAACAGGCAATAATTGTGAACACAGAGGTCAGACTATCACCATGACAAAAGGAAGTGGGGGGAAATATCACACTAGAAGTCGTTCCAAGCAAGGTCAAGCAGAAAATTACAAAATATTCAAAATTTGCTTCCAACAAAATACACCACACAATTTAGCTTCTGTTACATATATAAACTGTTCCACTTACGACAAAACCATGCAGATCAGTCAAGGTCATGAATTCTTCTTCAGTTACCACGATTACTTGCCAGAATTAATTCCGTATTGGAATATTTGTACAGCATTTTTTATGCGTTTTAGACATTGGCTTGACCTGTCTTAACTTGATGGCCAACGTGCATTTGTAAAACTAAGAGCTCCTACATAAAAGACACCAGTAGACTAGATGCCACTCAGATAACTCATTTTCCTTATCAACCCCACAGAAAATATAAACCATTGAGCTGGACTACTTTAGCACACGGCCTGTATTCATCTCCAGGAAAAGAATCTGAGCTAGTCTTATGCGAAAATTTTAAATTAAATCAATATCAACTCATTCATATAGGAAGATCTTGATTCTACCATTGATAGTTTTCTTCAGAATGCACATTTGTCACTCCAAGAAGCTCTCTCATGCAGTAGGAACATGCTGAAGTCTTTGTTCTTATTGTCCATGAAGAATTACAAATATTATAATAAATATTCCAGAAAATGGCCATATAATTAACATGAAACCTTCACATGACAGACCTCCAAGCCTATATGTAAGATCACATCCCTGAATGCTTCCAGACAAAAATAAGGTCAGCTGCCAAAGAAAAATTGAACTGCAAGCTTCTATTGTATAACAGTATAGCAAAAACTGCTCTATCCCACGTTATCTATGGCATATACGTCCCCTTCAACAAGCTCCGGAAATCCTTCCATAAAATTTTTTGGGGCCTTTCCACCAAAAACCAAGACTTACGATGATCTAATAGTTCTGTGCTTTAGAAGTTCCATTTTGAAAATATGGCGTGCCAAACAGACATTAGGTGCTGATGCCAGAATTAAATCAGCAGCAACTATGCTTCAGTTCAATCTATGGAGAAAGGTAGATAAATAGTCTTCCCACCAGGACAGTCTCCATGGTAATATGGGTTCTCAATGCTTCTCAATTTTCAGACTTCATTTTTATTTTTTCCCTCAGGGAGCAACATCCAAGGTCATTTTCATGTCAGAGTCTGACAACTATTATTCAATTAATCCACAAGTGCTGAGGAAACCTTTAAGCAGAATAACTTTCAATAAACAAACAGTCGGCAGAAAATAGCTGACATACAATCAAGCTGCAGATGAATAGACCATAAGTATCGACATATACTACTGCAAGGCAATTCAATGCGAGAACAACCTCAAACTATATGGTATACCCAGGACGATTTCTTAAATGTGGCAGAAGCATTTCTGATAAATCTTGAGATTATGATAATCAATCAGTGAGTTAAAGTGAAAAAGGAAATACTAGAGAAACAGTACCTGTGGGCCCTGTGAAACAAGCCAGTTGCCTACAATAAATCGCATGGTGAAGGACATCAGTTTTCTTCGATGTAAGGAAAATGCAATTTAGCAGAGCTTAGTCAAGTTCCATTTTGGAATGGATACTTACTCAGTAGCATAACCCAAGCGCTCTGCCAGAGGAGTGATGCCGAGTAAGCTGAAGAAGAACACCCATCCCTGGAATGTGTTATAGTTAAAATCACAGGAATGCATAGATGCAGAGCTAAATATCAAAACACGAAGTTTTGATTAACTTACATGCTTTTTGGTAAGATAGTGTAACATGATCGCCAGGGGCCCAAACGGCAGCAAGACATTGATCTTTGCTTTGATCAACACAATGTATATACTTCTCAGAATGCTGACCCGATTCACCTTTCTTAATACCCAAGAAGCAGAAAATTTTGGATGAGACAAGATATGAGATGTTTCAAAACTCAATGATTGCATTTTATTTGACGTTTGAGACCCACTAAACGGGATCTCCTCATCAGATTCAAGGTCCACCTTTTCTTCTATAGATCCCATCTCAGTAAACCAGGAAAAATCTCCCTGAGAACAAAAACCGTAACTGCATACATTAATAAACTATCATCTCCGGGTGAAGTAACTCAAAAAACGAAGGTTTGGACACAAGTTACATACCTCAATGTATTCGCATGTAAAGCTAGACCACAAAGTTCTAGAGCATCCCTGCACCAAAATGTAACTCCCATTACAAAATAAGCCAATAAAGAATCGACTTTCATGCCAATTTCATGAATTTTAAAGACCTAAAACCATTTGAACAAAACTAGGATTCATAAAAATAATCAATGTGATTAACTGCACTAACTAACGGCCAATGTTTGAAATGCTTCAGTCAAGACAGGGACCCACCCACCCCAACTTGGGATTCCGGCAATACATTAAACTAAATCAAGAATTGCCGGCAGTCAAATATGTGAATAACTTTGCACTTCCTACATCAAGTCAGACCTGGTAAACAAAGAATAACAAGAAAGCAGCCCAGATCAAGCATGAAAACTAAGCCTGAGAACTTAACAAGATAATGAACGGCCAAAAAGAGGCAAGAAAACCAGGCATACTTACACAAACCCAGATCAAGATCCTTCACTGAAAACCACTTGAAAGACAAAAACAAGAAAGAGAAGCAGATTACAATAAAGTCCAAGCTTTTACCTTTAGTCAGTGATAAGAGTCCTCCTTTTTAACTGATGCACAAGATTTGAAACCCACAAAGTGTTTCAGGTGAATCAAATTATCCCAATATTTTCTTGAATTACAAAACCTGTAATCTCTTTTTGTTAAATCTGAACATACGAACAAAACACAGATTAAAAGGAGAATTAAAAAGCAAAACCCCAAGAAGAAGAAAAAAAATGGAATTACGTCAGATATTTTTTTCTTGTGTTGAAGAAAAGATAAGAGTGTGGGGGATGTCTTTTAAGGGGCCGGCGTATGGAGAGAGGAAGTTTCCAAGAAATAGCGCCTAATGTGCCATTTTCAATTTGATTTGGATTTCGATCTACTTCTATTTTTAACATTTTGTTATTACTAACTATACTTTCATGTTTCTTGAAAATTGAAATAAAATAAATTACTCAAAAAGTATATGAAAATATTTAATATTATGTGAAGTGAAATTTATGGTAATAAAATGTCATGGCCTTCACATTTATAGACGACACACTAATTTTTAAACATGATAATTATTTATGCGTTCAAAAAATGCACGGGTCCAATTGATATAAATTATGATAAAAAAAATTTAGATCGAAATGAATGCAAATCCTAAAAGAAGACTTGCAAAAAATGCGTTAGCACTCCAACGCCCAAGTTAGTATTGAATTTAAGAGAAAAATAATCGTAAGAAATAAAATATAATAAGAAATCATGATAGAGTAGCAATCTCGTGAGAGAAATTGTGCTAAGAGTGCAATTCGAATGCTAAAATAAGAATAGAGAGTGGTTTTTCAGATTTTGGAGGATGTCCTCGTAGAGGGATTGAAGGTGTCCCCTGTTGGGGGACTGCACTTGTATATATAGAGGGGGCGTCCCACTAGGCTGAGACTTTGCACACCTCCTTTATTCTCGAAAAAGGGGGGTGAAATATGTGGAAATAAGGCAGGATTCGATCTTATTTTCAACTGATCAACTCACAATAATACGTCTTTGCTTAGGGGAGGAATCCTATTTTGTAGGGAGTTCGTTTAGGTTTAAGAGTTCTAGGTCTTCGCAGCACTTCCCTTATTCTGGGATGTCTTAGTTGCAAAGGGATCCTCTTAATGTTGATGTGGTCTAATGTGGATGTTGACCTCAGGATTGATGAAATGCCACCTGGGAAAGTGGGCTGCCACGTGTATAGGCCTTTGGGGCCTAATATTTATAGAGTTTTGATTATAATCCGAGTAGGAGATATTTTCAACCTTCTTCATTTGCCAATCTGTTTTTGGGGGCACTCGCCAAGGCCATTTGTCAGGCCTTCTTGGGCCTCTTAAAATGTTACAGGCCTCTCGTTTCTTTCTTTTTTTTTTGATCGCTTGAGACTTTTCGGGCCAGTCAAATTTTATGCACGTCAATTATATTCATTATTAGATAATTAAATATAATTTATTTTAAAAGCGACTTTACTCATATTTTTTAACTCTATTATATAATTTTTTTCATTGTATTAATAATACTTAAATTAATTTTTTTATTTGTTTCTTTGTCTTTTTAATGTAATATGTTAATTTATATATTTTATTATTATTTATAATATACTTTAAAATATAAAATAATATTTAGTATACATACCTAGAGAAAACGTGCCCAAATGTCTAGGTATTAGTAATGCATAAAGTTGGAAATATTTGAGGAAATGGGATAGAAGTGGAAACTTGGAGATTACCATCAATAGGAATTGCCAACACTTCCACTACCATCAATAATGGGGTAATTATTATGCATATACTTATATAGTTATTATTATTGCAGAAATCAGATTAGATCTCATAACAAAATTAGTCCAATTCTTAAGTAGCAATTTCCTAAAGGCCAATTGGGCCTAAGCTGTGACCAAGAAATATATAATAGGCCCAAATTCAAAACCCACTAAGAGACCAACTAGTGCTTATGTGGGCCTCCAACTTTCGTATGCAGCAGCTTTAAGATAAATGAAATGCTTAGTGCACGGTACTCCCACACCAGAGGCAAGAGGATAATCCTAAACTCAGATATTTTCCATTGAAAGCACGAGATCTGACCTAAGTAGTATGCGATACTTTCATGAGTCGGGTAGAGGATGAATCGTGCATGACCAAAACACGTCTATAGTTCAGATGCTTTTCATGAGGGAATGAATCTACTTTTTAACAGACAGAGCTCATGGATTATTGTTGTTGATGAGCTTGATGATCAATGATTGGCATTAGATTGGAAGTACTTGTGGGAATAGAGGATTGATGAGTATCTGATACTCTTTAAACATGCCTTCTTGGCAAAATTTGCACCTTTGGTAAAGAGAACTTCGGCACACAGAACACCATTATTGGAATATTTTTTCTTAAAGTACGTTCCCTTTTTTTTGGGGCATTTGTGGTAAGAAAATTATTAAGAAATTTGAAATTCTAAACAATCACAATTATTCGTGTATTATAGATTTAATATGAAATTGCATAATCCCCCACCCCACCCCACCAACAAAAAGAAAACTGGGTTTGGTAGTGGGTGTAAGATGATAAAAGGAGGGTGGGGGGTGGGATGGTGAGTGCATAAGCTGACAAAGCAGGCAGATGGAAGATGTAGGAGCAAGAAGCAGCATGAAATTGTTACTTTATAAGACCGTTTCTACTTTTCCACTCGTTTTGATATTTGACCCAAAAACTGGTGTGATGCAAATATTTTTTCCTCCAGTCAAGTTAGGGGGACTACAGATTTGGAAACTATTACAAATCAACTTCCACACTCCTTTCTTGCTCCAAAAACTTAACAAGACTTGTGTTTTGGTGTTGACTCGGGTTGGCGTCGGGTACTCCTTTGAATCGGCCAAACCCAAAACACATGCACAGGATGTCAAAAATTATAACAGCAAGCGAGATATAAAGATCTGGTTTACTACATATTTGTTACCTTTCGGTGCTATGTACCGTCGTTCCAACAATCAACGTTGTCGAGGAGTTCATCAAGAACTCGTTCAAATGTAGTGATAGTACAAAGAGTTGTTCAATAATAGCACTGTGTCAAAACTGTACCAAGAGGGGAGATGAAAATTCTTTTTAGCCAATGGGAAAATCAACTAAAACTAAAGATTTACCAGAATCAAAATGGAAGAGGGTGAAAACTCCATTCATCCAAATCTCATAAAGGTGTCAGAATTATGAATCTAAAAAGCAAAAATGACATATCTCAAATGATCACACAACACAGTACTGGAATAGGCAAGAATAGTTCAAGAAAAAGAAATTAGCTGTCCCATGAAATGGTTCATACAACATGGTACTTTAATCGACAGGAATAGTTCAAGAAAAAGAAATTAGATGTCGCATAGCTCGTACACCAGGTTACCATTTCACAGCGTTTTCATGGCACATCAATAAACAGCTTTGAACTGACGTGGAATATATTCCAATTTCAAGGAACCAAATTCTATCCTAACCTAGAAACATCTGCCAAAAAAGAGATAACACAGCCTCTATAACAACACAATCAATAATAGTAATGCCAACTTATACTATACATATAAAATGTATGACATATGTCCCAGATAAAGTAACTTGGAAAAAGCATACATGGACAGCCACTGATCACATTGAGAAAGAGAAAAGAAAAGCAACCATATATATGATCACATGTCTGCATAGGAACATGTATTTTGGTTTCTGCTTCATTGTTGGAATGTCCTTCTATAAAAGCAAGAAGGTGAAAAATAAAAAGTTTTCCTCCAAACTAGCTTGCAGGATCTTCTAAAAGAACCAACCAAATCTTACTCAACCAAGACACTGGGCAAGCTCATCATAAGGCTATCCAACTTTATCATAAAGTAAGCAACTTAGCAACTAGGGGTAGACTGTTTAATTTACCATCTAGCATACATAGCAAAACAACATGGAACATATGAACCCAACATCCAAATATTCAATTAGTACCAAAAAGATAAGGATTCCAAGAGAGGAAAAAGAATATGTGCAACCAAGCTTCTCCCTTTTGCATAGTATCTATCTATCCACACAAAGATAGTAGCGAGTTGAATACAATGTAATCCGACCTGTCATTTACCGATAAGCTCTCAGATTTGTAGAGAATTAATTTCAAGACAACCAAAAATCATTTAACCAAGGATTAGTTTCTTTTCCAAATAAGCAAAATTGCAACAACAAGACTTGGAAATGATTCCAGAAAATAGAATTCATTCATTTTCGCCCGTTATACATTATCATAAAAATTCAAGATTGATTTCTCATGAAACCCAAACTAGCCTTATAAACTCTCCGCCATTTCCCCCATCTAATTCCTTTCTCCTAAACATCCATCCAGTCCACAACCACCATGTAGTAATGGCACACAAGTTGAACAATTCAACCCCATTAAAATTTAACAAGTAACAGAAGATTACAAAAAGCCAAAGAGATCCAAGACTAAGTAACAATCAAGCTGATGAAAAATGCGGACGAGGAGGAGGTAATAACTGATGAGACTGATGCACCTGATTGCCCCCGCTCCCGTTACTCCCCGGCGAAGCATACTGCAAAATGAAAGGATGCTTCAACAGCTGCCCTGCGGTCCACCGCTTGGCCGGATCTCTCTGAAGACAACAAGCAATAAAATCCCTGAACTCCCTGCTGGCAGAAGCGGGCGCCTCGGGCGGCTGGGACATACAGATTGCGCACATGAGACTAGCCCAATCTCCTTGCCTTCCAACAGAAAATGGAAACTTCCCCAAGTAAAATTCAAGAATGCTGACTCCTAAACTCCAAATATCGCCCGCATATCCATCATATTGCCCATGATTTAGATCCGTATTAATTCTTTCAGGGCTCATATAAGCTATAGTGCCTACAGATGAATTACAAGGGTCCATGGTTTGAGCCAGAACACGGGAGACGCCAAAATCAGCTATCTTTACGATTCTTCGGGAATTAATGAGTAAATTAGAGGGCTTGATGTCGCGATGAACGATTTTGCGCTTGTGGAGATAGTACAATCCGCAGAGAACCTGGCGGGCGAGATCAGATAGAGAAGGCTCATGGGGGATGTGGGTACCCTCAAGGGATCCCTTGTCCATGTACTCGAGGAGCACTTGAATTTCCCCATTGTGATCGAAGAGATTGTGGCATTTGACGATGTTAGGGTTGTCGACATCGCGAAGGATCTGGATTTCGCGGCACATCTGAATGCGGATGGCGTCGTCGTGGTTGCCATAGATGACTTTGAGGGCGTAGAGTTTGCCGGTGGGTCGGTGAAGGACTTTGTAGACGGTGCCACCGGCACCGCTACCGATGCGACTGACGCGGTCGAGCTCGGCGTATTCAAGGGGCTGGGAAGAGGAGGCGGAGGAGGGAGCGGAGGAGGGGGGGAGAGGGAGGGGAACGGCGAGGGAGGGGTCGCGATGGGGGAGAGGGAGGGTTAGGTCAGGGCGGCGGCGACGGTTGGCACGATTAGCAGCATCGGCGGCGGGGGGCGGGTGGAGGGGCCTCATGATGGAGAAAAGAGTGAAAGGGATGAATGAGGGAGGGATGGAGTGAAAAAACAAAAAAGGAAAAAGAAGAAATGGGGAGGGGGGAATTATAGTAGAAAGAAAGGGAGGATAGAGGGAAGAATGAGGTCCATCAACATGGAGATGAAAATCGGGGGAAGGAGAGGAGAAGGTGAAGCCGAGAAGCTGATTGATTGATTGATGTAAGAGAGAGAGAGAGAGAGAGGGGAAAAGAGGAAAGGAGAAAGAAGAGAATTTCAGATCAAATATATATATACACAGACTCACACACACACACACACTATTATACATATATATATATATATAAAAGCAAAGCAAATCAAAGCAAAGGAAAGAAGAGAGTGAATTGAGAATAGAATGAGAATGGATGAATGGTTATTTTCTGATTTGAGAGTAAGGGGTAAAACAGACATACACACTACACACCACCTTCTCTCTCCTTTACCCTATTCCCTATTCCCCCCCTCCATTTTTCTCTTTTTCTATTTTTGCCCCATTTTTATTTTTCAATTATAAATTGCTACTATCATATATTCAATTTGATATATATTTTAGGTTTTGCATCCCCTACCTATCATTCTATATATTTTACGTGTTTAAAATAGTAAATATTGCATCTTTATATTATATCAACACTTGTTAAATATCTTATGAGTATAATTAGTAAGTTAAAAGTTAGGTAGTTGTATCATACCAACACGTGCTTGTAAATAATTATTCAAACATAATTTACATAAGTGAAACAAAATTTAAGTTTATATGTTGATCCACATAAGGTAACAAAACTAAATGGAAATGCATATTCTTTTTAGATCAGTATGTATGCTAAAATTCCTCAAATCCATTCAAAACAAAACTAAACATTAATAAATTTTATATATTCTTTGTTGATTCCACAAAATTCATTTTAATTGTTACTGCTCCAACTATATTAAATACTTTATTTTATTTAATCTCAATATGATTTATTTTTTTAGGATAAATATAAATTTCATTAATAAAACAATATCGTACAGTACAACCGTGCTCATCAAAAGCAATTTTTTCTTTTGTTGTTTTTTTTAGGGGGGGGAGGGGAGGAGGAGTGGCAATAGTAAAATTGAGAGGAAAAAGTATCTAAAATGAAAGAGAGGGGGAATTATAATTATTGGATTTTGTTAGGGGGAGGGGATGGGATGCTATAAGAAAAAAAAAGCTGGGGAATCCGAGTGTCAAAAGAAAAGGGAAGAGGATGAGTCTCGATGGAGGCACGTGTAAATACGGACCAATGGGTACGCATCTGACACACGATACTCTCACTTTGTGTGTGACAACGTTAAATAAGGCGCGTGTCAGCAAATACAGAGACTGGGGAGAATTTATTTAAAACAAAATGGTTCTTGTGATGAGAATGTTAGAACAAGGCTTATTGTATAAATTATTAAAATACATAAACCCATTTTGTATTAACAGAAGATGGTAAGGTGTTTGGTTGGGCGCAGTCAGATAACACCTCTTCTACTTATCAGTCCCTTATTAATTTTGACATGAAAATTGACACAAACAATACAAATTTGAATATCTCTTTATGATTTGATGTCATCACTCTCCCCAACTTACCAATTCTTCCATTTCTCTACATTATAAATTCAACTTCACAATTGTTGCCTGGTTTACAGTGTGAACTAATCATTGGAATTCAGGATTTATGTCATGGATTTTATACTTTGATTCTATTCTTTTATTATTTTTATAATACTCCGTTGATCAAATAACCTTTAAGTCATTATTAAAATTTTACTTTAAAAAAAGTCTTTTTTAAAAAATTATCAATATTTTTTTTTACAGCAAAAGTCATGAAGAAAAGTAATAAAATTTCAATTTCTTTTTTAAAAGAAAAAACCAAAGTTGAGGAGCAAAGAATGATGTAAGGTGACGAGGTGGTGTCAAAAGTCTCTAGAAGCACAGCCAAACAATTCCTTAAAAGGGGTTCAACTTGAACATTTTGTTATTAAATGCAGTTAAGTAATCTACATATGCACTATTATAATAATAATAATAACTGAGAAAGAAATAAGTTTTCAACCCATGAGAGACTCTGTGAATTAATTCTTCCAAAAAAAAAAAAAACCCAAAAGGACGAATTTCAAACTCTAAATATTTAATAAGCCCATCATATATATATTATATAAGTGTGTGTGTGTGTGTAAGTGTCCATTCTGAAAAAGACAGGCAACTATAGTACACGTACGCAACATCAACATGCTTTCAACATAATATAATACATGTTATTATTTTCCATGCACAGTTTCTTCTTGTTTAAATAGTCAAGTTTGTTTTATTTTCAACCTTTGTTTTGATCTCTACAACCGGCGACTGACCTCAATCTTTATACATATATGATTTTTCTTGTAATTGTTTTTTTTATTGGTCAGTATAATTTTAATTTTATTTGAGAAAGACTATTATAGTTTTCAAGAGCTCCAAAATTGTAATTTCACCCAAAAGATCCGCGTTCTCTTTATCGGGTCCTGATCGCCACTCTGACCCGCCTCTGATTACCCAAGATGCGTGACAGATGTCTACTCCATGCTCAATGCATGTATGGTACGCCGTTTCTACTCATCTTTTTAATTTAGATCACTCAGGCTCGCTAGCTCAACAGCGACCTGCTTACGCGACTTTGATACCAAGTACTGACTTAAGCATCAAAGAATTTTAGGCGGGGACAACCTCAACAAACCTAACAATCTCCACAGAGTATATAATTCTAACAAACGTTTGTATAGGAAGGTAGGTAGAAAGCAAGATGAACAAAGAGTGGGTTGTTTGCAGTGAAGAATGGTAATGAGCAGCAGAAGCAGCCTTGCCAAACAAATCCTCTTTATTAAGGATAATATTGAAATCACATGCTTCGTGTTACTTGTTTTGAAAATGTACTCAAAGATAACGCCTTCTGCCATATCCAACAAATATTTATGAGTATGGAAATGGTTGAGCCGAGTAGACAATTTTCATCCTTATGTCTCAACCCAAACTCTTGTCAGTAATGGGTAGGAATTTTCCCTTTGTATTTATGACTTGTCTTAAGTTGAAATATATTTTCAAATTTACTACTCTCCTTTTTACACTTGAGAACTGGATTTTCAAACCCCCTTCAGTCCACACACACACCAGTTGACTTGAAAATTTGCACAGAAAAGGGAAAAAGATAAAAGAATCAATCAGGGCAACAAAAAGTCAACATTGAGTTTCTGATGAGCGTACAAGTAGAAAACAAGAAGGTCTACTAATCAAGAGCAAAAAAGACAATCAAGTATAAGAAAAGTCAGGTGATTTGCTTATATACTAAATAAAAAAAAAAAGTCATAATGATGCGGCTAATCACAAATTAGCGGACACGTCTTAAACGGAACAGAGATGTGAACCAAAAGTTTGGGGCAGACTTAAGAAAAGAAAATATGGCGTCAGCCGTCAGTTAATCTAACAGCGTTTTAACTAGACAATCTTGATTATACCTAAGACCTTAAACAACAAAATTTTCGTAGAAAAGACAAGACGGTATCTGAACAAGATCTTCACAAAATAAATGAAGAGCAAACGACTATGATAATAAACAAATGGAAGTCGACACTTATTGTACGTACGTTGCTTTCACACGGCGACACAACCAACAGAAGATTTGTGCTTTCGTGAGCCTAACATCATCTTTACTTAATCCTAGAGGATTAATTTAAAGTGTGTCGACCCCAGCTATTGAAAAAGTCAATGATTATGTAGTACTAGGCTTTTGAGTACCAAGAGTGGATGTAGGAGGGGCATATATGAGTATCTCCACTCCCCACACCTCTGCATCTATCCATTTCAATGCTCTCCTGTGCCTTTAATTTTTGGTGTTCCACAGGCTTCACATGTAGGAGCTAGTTGCTGCAATCAATCAAGTAAATATGTAATCTATGGCACCATCACAAGGTATCAGGTCTGTAAGGGGATTGAAGGCTATACATTCATAAAGCAACCTTGAAGGATTTGCTCATCACTAGGAGTTCTGTAAGCATTACAAATAAAGAAAATAATAATTATTGTGGTTGGGATCTCTCACATTAATGGTTAAGCATTTGCACTATAGGCAGATATGAAATCCGTATATATGAAGTGGGATGCACATTGTTTAGGTTACAGATGAAACCTTGAGGAAAATAAAAGCAAATAAAAGCCAGTATCACCACCAACATGTTTAGGCCCATGGGATAACAGAATTTTACGCCGCGCTCTATTTTCAGCAGCAGCCAGAGCTTTCTGGCTTAGTGAAGGCAAAAGAGGTTGAAGAGAATAGCCACCCAATCTTCTCCCAGGGAGATCAAATCCTTGTCCGCTTCCAGTAATGCCCTTGGCCAAGAGTTCTTCACATTCCTACAATAGTAGGAAACTAAAATCTCCAGCAGAACAAGGAAAAGAAATCCATCTGTGTCAGGTTGATGTATAGGCCAATGAAAATATCATAACTGATCAGCAGCTGAAAGGAACATTTACTGCCTGCGGTGTAGGAAATCCAGAGACTGGTTGGCTTTTTATGACAGGATATGAGAATGTTTAATTGAAAAAACAAAAGAACAAAAGAAGGAAAAATAAATTTTCAAAAAAAAAAAAAAAGTACATTTGATGCTATAATACGATCTGCGATTATAACAACTCATAAAGTACTTTAAAAGAAAAGCAAGAAACAGAATAAGCAACAGAATCATAACCTTTCTAATTTCATCCAAAAGATTGTAGAAATCAGCATTATGAGGGCCATATTCATTGTGGCAAAGCTCATGAAGCATGGTATCAAGAATCTGCTCGTAAGGGAAAAAGTCTCACTCATTGTTTGGTCTGCACAATCTCAACTTAACCTCAGCCCCTCCTCCTATAGCCCTAGAAGAGATGGATTGCTCGGACTGCACATAAAGATTCCCAATTAACAAGCAGACTAGGAAATAGAAAGACTGAAAAAAATCCTACGAAAATAAAGGAATCTTCATCCTACCAAAACTCAGAAATGACCCTAACTTTCCATTTTCTTTTCTGCATGATA
This sequence comes from Sesamum indicum, assembly GCF_026168435.1. NCBI lineage: Eukaryota > Viridiplantae > Streptophyta > Magnoliopsida > Lamiales > Pedaliaceae > Sesamum > Sesamum indicum. Next base: position 17,218,620 of record NC_142659.1, read on the forward strand.
GGTTGGACTTGCTTTGCAACTTCTTCAAGAATTTCCCTTGCTTCATCCTCCCAAATCTTCTTCAGAGGGTTTGACTTCCCAGACTTTGTTAAGATCATTCAGGTCCATGCAGACAGCGCAAGTTCACACAGAACTGATGAAAGGCAAGCACCGGAGAGTGAGTTAAAATGGCTTGCTATATCTAGTGATTCATTCTGGAAGCAGATTGAAATGATGTCACTAAAGCCAAAATAAAACTTTTTCACGTAGTTCTCAACAAGAATAGTCTAAGTATGTTTCAAGCATGCTTAAGCCAGAGACAAGTGCATCCTTTCACTTCCTGTCCTTAATGAGCCTAAAAAGCACAAGACCGGCTCAGAGAATAGATGCATCAAGCACAGCACTCACTGGAATACCCCAATTCATCTAGTTCCAGTAAAAACAAAAGGCAACACCATCACACCTTTGCTCTCACAAACTTCCAGGAACTATCCCAAGTTGAATTTCCAGTCTTAAGCCATATTCATAACACAGAGATAACTATAATATAACACAATAATCTGGATATGAAAGACCACAATCCTGCTGTTTATGTGAAACCATCCTATCTCTCTTTGATGTTTCCAAGGTCAGAAAAAACTCCATAAACGAGGATAATGACATTTTAACACTAATACGAAGAACATTCTGAACTCCACACCACTTTATTTGCATATCAATTTCTGCATTGCCAGCTAAACTGAAAATTAAAACCAACCCAGATTAAACTTCCGACTTTTTCAATGAAAAAGAACATAACTTTGAACCTTTTTCAGGAGTCTAACACTGAAAATCAAATATTCTGAGCATTCTTTTGCAGTTCTAGTTCAAGAACTAACAAAAACATCAAAATCTGTATATTTTAAGCAGAACAGATAACTGAAAGGGGGCGGGGGGGGGGAAGAAGTTTGGCAATTGGAAGTACCGGGAAATCGACTGAAAATCACGAAAATTTGCTGCGGAACATAGAGGGCGTCGGCCTAAAATTGTCCGATGAAATTCCCGATTTTTCTTGTGAAGCAAGCTACTCAGAAATAGACCGCTGATTTCAAAATTTTACTCAATGTTATTTAGATTTCTTTTGGTGTTTTTGTTTTCCTTTCCATGAGTCCAATACAAAATGGGGCAGCCCAAATATTTATGAAAGTTTATCTTTGTACGGAGCCCAATCCCTTAAATAATATGCTGTTGAGGATGTTAGTGGGCCTTCAGATTGAGTTATGATATTCTGAGACACTCTAACTTGAACTACAAATTTTCAACTGAATTTCCCACCAAAATTATACTGCTCCTCTCTCTACTTCTTCACCCTCTCCCTCTTTCTCTCGACAACGATCAGGATCCCAGTCCTCACATTCAGAACATACCTCACAAGAAAATCCAAGCTCCGCAACAATGGCGGAGAACTCCTACTTTCGTTGGCCTCCGTGTCTAATGCTCTTGATTATTAGCGTTCTGGTTTCGCTGCCCACATCACATTGTCAAGAAAGTAATGATCTTAAACTCCTCTTTTTATGTGTCCAATATCTGTACTTTTTCTTTTTCTTGGAGTCTTCAACTAATTGCAGTTTCTTGAACTCTTTTGGTTGATTAGTTCGGACATTCTTGAATTCAGCCATGAATTATACGATGATCGTAATGTTTTGTTCTGTATTTCAGGTCCAACGTATCTGGGATTCGTGTCAAATGCTACAGAATTTCCAGCAGAAGATTACTATGATTACATCATAGTCGGTGGTGGCACAGCTGGCTGCCCACTCGCGGCAACTCTGTCGGAAAAGTTTCGGGTTCTTGTTCTTGAAAGAGGGGGAATTCCATATGGTAAACCTAGTTTGATGACTCAAGATGGATTTCTCACAACTTTAATTGAAGCTGATGCCCATGAATCCCCTGCTCAACTTTTCACATCTGAAGATGGAGTTCCAAACGCTAGAGGCAGAGTTCTTGGAGGAAGTAGCGCCATAAATGCTGGTTTTTATAGTAGAGCTGATCAAGATTTTTACACCAGATCAGGGATTAACTGGGATCTCAGAGTTGTTAATCAGTCATATGATTGGGTAGAGAAAGCCATTGTGTTTAGGCCTGAGTTAAAGAATTGGCAATCTGCTGTAAGAGATGGGCTATTAGAGGCTGGGATTGATCCATATAATGGTTTCAGTTTGGATCATGTTAGGGGGACTAAAATAGGGGGTTCAACGTTTGATAGTTCTGGTAGAAGGCATAGTGCAGCTGACCTTTTGAGCTATGCAAATCCATCAAACATTAAGGTGGTGGTGCATGCTAGTGTGGAGAGGGTTCTTTTGGCATCTTCCTCCGCTTACCCAGATGCAAAAAAGTCGGCTATTGGGGTAGTGTTCCGCGATCAAACCGGACAGTATCACCACGCCATGGTGCGGGATAGGGGTGAGGTCTTTCTGTGTGCAGGAGCTCTAGGCAGCCCTCAGCTCCTGCTGCTGAGTGGCATCGGGCCAAGGCCTTATCTTGCTTCCTGGGGGATTCCTGTGGCACACCATTCACCATATGTTGGTCAGTTTTTGTACGATAATCCAAGAAATGGAATATCCATAGTGCCACCAGTGCCACTCGATCATTCATTGATTCAAGTTGTGGGCATTACTAGTTCAGGCACTTATCTAGAAGCAGCCTCCAATTCAGTACCCTTTGCCTCCCCTGCTTGGCCAATCTTCATTCATTCTCCTGGCTCTGCAATTTATCTCAATGTTGCCACTCTTATGGAGAAAATAGTCGGCCCACTTTCTTCTGGTTCTCTCAGATTGGCATCCACAGACGTGAGAGCGAACCCTATAGTCCGGTTCAACTATTTCAACAATCCAGGAGATCTTGAGAGGTGCGTGAATGGCACAAGAAAGATTGCTGATGTGCTGAAAACTCGTGCTATGAAGGATTTTAGGTTCCATCATTTGTTTGGAGCTAGAGAGTTTCGATATGTGGGTCCTGCACTGCCTATTGATCAGTCTAATGATGCGCAGATGCGTGAGTTTTGTAGACGTACGGTGAGCACCATATGGCACTATCACGGGGGCTGCCTTGTGGGAAAGGTTGTGGACCACAACCTCAAAGTTATGGGGATCGGTGGTCTGAGAGTCGTCGATGGCTCAATGTTCACAGTATCACCTGGTACCAATCCTCAGGCCACTCTTCTGATGCTGGGGAGGTAAGTATCCAGTATTTTGGTATGAATATATAACTGGGGAAAAAAGCTTAACATCTTTGTGATTTTTCCATTGCAGGTTTTTTGGTTTGAAGCTAATTAGGGAGAGAATGAGATAAAGCCGACTATTTGCCTTGTGTGGAGAAATGATGAAGCAATGAGATAGAAAGATGAGTTGCCTGCTACAAAGAGTTTGGGCATAAACGATGTCCATTTGGTGAGAGCTCTACATTTACAAAGCACGGAAAGAGAAATTTATCTTCCTAACAGTGGCTATAAATAAACCGCACCTTGGAATATTTTCTGGAAACAACTTGGAATAATTCAATTTGTGAATGAAGATAGTATCTTTGTCTCATTATGTATTTTGTGATGAATGATGGATGCCCCTTATCTTGAATGTGAATATCACTATGCTATGGTTGGAATGGCATCGGGAAAGTAGTAAGAAAATCATGTGAATTTCATCTCTGTGTCTCCACTTTGAATCATGGAATGGCGTCTAATGAAACATGAAAATGCCTTATAGTATGAGTTTTTAGCACATGAGTAATGTTTCTTGTTCCATTCGGGCAACTCTGTAGATTGCTGAAATAGTTCAACTCCTCAAGTATAGGAGTCAGTCTCACACCATAAGAGTGGCAAAATTGGCAAGGCAAGTTGGAGGCTGCTTTCAAGTAAATGCCCAACCGATTATTGAGTTGAAACTATGGAGATAGTGTTTCTTGGATTATCATCATAGATATGAATATGCATCAACCTCCATAAGGGTTGTTTAGTGTGCAGAAGCTCAAATTCAAATATGGTCAACACAGACTCAACTCTCATTAATTTTGTGAAATGAATTTATGATGTTGTCGGCCCATACCTAACCTAACTTCATATGAATCAAAAATCAAGCAAAGTGGGCCCAACACATTTATTCTCCATCCACCAACAAATTGGAGAATATATTCAGATATTTTCACTTATATAATAAGGTAATGAGATGGGCCCAACCCACCAAGAAAAGGAAGAAAAATACGAAGAAAGGTTGGTCAAAAAGGCACAAGGAATGGACAGTGTTGAGTTCTCAAATCTCCCATCTAAATTGCAATTACAACTACAATTGTGGGTGTGTTTGTCTGTTTGTTTCTTAATTCTTACGCTATATTAGTAATGATATTAGTTGCTTCACTGATCAGATAGATTAAGACACAACAAATGAGTGTTTGTCTGTAAAATTCACATAAAATTGCCACATAATCAATCATACATTGGAATTGGAAGTGCCTCTAAATAAACGCATGCAAAAGGTCAACAAAAATAAAGAAATTATTAATAAGTAATAAGAGTTAATGATAAAGATGGTGAGCAGTGCACTGATTATGGTATTGGGAAAGCTGATGGGCATGGTACGAGGTAGGAATGTAGTGCTCTTTCTATGCAAATTCATAAATTAATATTCAGATTCATATTTGGGTTCAACAAATATTATTATACTCACACTCATTAAAAAAATATAAATTGGGTTTAAATTGAGTTTCTATCCATTAATATCTATGAATCTAAATACCCAATTCGAATTCATTTTTTTTTTACCCAATTCAATTAAATTATTATTTTTCAATTGATCTATAGGCAAGTGAACAACTCTAGAAAAATTAAAATATTATAACATTATTTAATGTGTAATTCTTTAACTAAGTATATTTTTTAATTAATAAATAATTACATAATCAGTTATATAAATGTATTATCATACTAGGTGTATTTTCAATTTCTTGATTGGGAATAATGCTTGCTTAGAGACTTGAAGTGATAAAATTTTATATTATTAAAATTAGTTGCTATTAAATATGTAGATTTAATAGTTTCATAAGATTATTTTGTAATCGGTATTATAAACGATATATTATTTTTAAAAAAAATTATAAAAAAGAGTTATTTATGAATTGATCTCAATAATTTTAAATTTATCAATAAATTATGAATAAAAATTTGAGTAGAATCTAACCCTTTTCATTAGCACCGTGGGTGAGAGGGAGGGGTAGGAGGGTTGGTGAATGGTAGGGCTGGCCATCTCCACCTCTCTATAACTGTATCTATATGTATATACACATCATATCACGTCCACATTCACTCTAAAATATATCTTCTACTTTATTCTTTTTTTGGTTTTCGTGTCCTAAACTCATTTACTTGTATATTTTTCACAACTCCTCCACTCCACCCAATTAAAAGTGGTAAAAAAAGAGGCAACACCACACCACCACCAACCAATATTAGAGGATATACACATATTTGTGGTGCATTACTACATACATATAGAAAGAAAACTTACTAGTTGAAGTTGTTGAGGATCAATCTCTCTAAGTAGTAACAATGAATATAACACCAACCATCCCAATACAATGTCTAATCATTTTTTTTAACATATCTCCTCCTACCCCTATATCTATACTTCATTTTAAATTCATACTTTGAAAATGATATCTCAAGTGATTTAGGAATGAATACATCTAAAAATATCTATCACTCTCTTCTAAAATCTAAATATACACATCTTTTCAAAAAAGAGGATGATTCCTAGATTCCATTATTATTTTACTTCAATAATAATGTCTACATTAAATGTTTTTCTAGTACAATAAACAAATCTTATTCAAATCAAAGCCAAGTAATCAGACCCTATTCACTAAGTCCAACGGGCCCAAAACCATATTGACCAAAGCATGCTTCTCAAGTAGCAATACTGACATGCCAATCATTCCCAATTCTGTCATCTTGTTGACATGGCAACACCTAAAAAACCAATTCAGTATTAGTAGGTTAAATGCTATTCACCTCACTTGTCACGTCATCCATATTTTACACATTAAGCAACATCATACTAAAAAGGTGTTGGTAGGAATATTGTGGACAGTTGGATCTGATTGATTGGAGATACATGGACAAACACTCCTCGATATATGGTTGATCTGACAAGATCCGTTTTGGTCGGCATATCTCCTATAAGGTAAGTCCAACGGTTGGATAAACAATAACTAAAAAATATATGTCTCAAGGATTTTGAGGATATCTCAACCACCTTTACTTGATCCCTTGATCTCTCATAATCTGCTCCTACAAAGAGAGGTCACGGTAAGCCCAACATGTAACTAACCTAAGCACAACAAGATTGCTCGATATTCTCTAATTTTCTATGCTCTGTCTATGCATTTTCAGCACTTATATTCAAATTACATAATTTATTTCACTCAATCTCGTATTTTTACTTTATTTCTTTATTTTATATTATGGAATCTTTACTAACTTAAGTATACGATGATTTTAGAATTTTGAAAAAAATTCTTCAATTTTGTATGGTGATACTAAATTTCAGTACACATAAAATAATAATTAGTGATTAATTATTGATATTTGCTACTAGTAGTTAGAATATAAATTGTCATAATGATGATTGAAATGGTGTAAATTATAATATGAAACATTGGAAAAAATAATCCAATATGTTTGGTTTTATATTTGGCATTTTATGAAACAAGATAAAATACACTTAATATTTATTTTTTATACTTTATTTATGTGTTATTTTGTTTTTCAACTTTCTATATATAATATAAAAAAAACATGATTTGACATTGAACATTGATTTTTATCTCCAAAAAATGCATAATTAAATATACAATATTTGTATACATACATATTTATATATAAAAATATATGTAACAGAGATTTGATTTGATAATAAACAGTGATTTCTGTGATTCAAATATCAAAATCAAATTTACACCACTTATTTTAAATTATCTCAAAACATAACATTTATCTTCAATATACACTTATTTTTCTCTTTTTATCTCTAAAATATCAAAATAAAACACTTAAAACATAAATATGAAAATATTGCATACCCAAAACTCTAATCCAAATCTAATTTGGTAAATGATGTCCAAATACAGTGTGAGGGGTCACCATCACCAGTATCATTTCACCAACCCTGATTGATTAAGGGTCAAAAGAGTAATTCCAAATTGTGAGGAGGACAAGCATCCCACTTTGTCGGATCAAACAACGGAGAGAATAGTGGGCTGGAGGCTGGAGGCTGCTCTCCACCGTCGATGTTGTGGTGACATACATACATACACATACACATGCATGCATCTACATACATACAAGGACATATATAGTTAATTATTTTTGATTGGATGGAATTTAGCAGAAATGTTATGTCCATAAATATATATATATGTATATATATGCAGAGAGAGAGAGAGAGAGAGTAGTGTATCTGTAATTGTGTATATTGGATTTAGTAATAAAAATCATATGTGTGTGCGCGACTGCGTATTGTTGCCTTGCTCCTTTGCCAACCTCCTCTCATCATTCAAACTTTCCTCCTCCCTAAGTCTCCTCTTCTCCAACAACTTTTGACGCACGACTCCACTGAGAAAACAACATGGCTGCTCCCACCTCCATCTCCTCCGCCTCCCTCACCACCTCATTCCCCCCTCACTCTCACAACAAACTCTCTAATCCCTCCTCCTCTCTCCGCCTTTCCTTCTCCTATTCCTCCCTTTCCCTCCAAACACTCTCCCTCTCCTCCAATTTCAACATCCCCAATCCACGCTCCTCCACCATTCTCAATGTTCTCAAGACCCTCCACGATTCTCAATTGCTGTCCCAGTCCCGAGATCCGGATCCGCTTCTCCAATCTGAGAAGCCTACTATTTTGGTCTCCGAGAAACTCGGAGAAGCTGGCCTCCATTTGCTTCGTGGATTCGGCAATGTTGAGTGTTTGTACAATTTGTCGCAGGAGGATTTGTGCTCCAAGATCGCCGAGTGCGACGCTCTGATTGTGCGGAGTGGGACCAAGGTGACGCGCCAGGTGTTTGAAGCAGCCCAGGGCAGGCTCAAGGTCGTCGGACGCGCGGGTGTTGGGATTGATAATGTGGATCTGCAGGCGGCCACTGAGTTCGGGTGTTTGGTGGTCAATGCGCCGACTGCAAATACCATTGCTGCCGCCGAGCATGGCATTGCTTTGCTCGCTGCTATGGCCAGGAATGTCGCGCAGGCTGATGCTTCCATGAAAGCTGGTATCATAGCCATCTTTCCCTTCTTCATTATATAACTATGTTGTTTTAACGACGGATCCAGAATTTATGCGAGTAAATTGAAACGGCAAGCCAAATAAACTGAACTGATTTTCATAGTCGCACTTCCTTCTGTAGTATATTAGGTATGATTTTTTAAAAATCATGATGAAAATATCTCAAAAGTAAGTTGAATTTCTTTTTGATCTCCTTGAAGAGAGCTGAGATCCTAGTGGAGCTATGCTCAGGATTTTTCTTATATAGATCGTATGTAAAATACCACTTAATTGTAGGGGCGTGGCATTATCAATACCATTTGGTGATCTCACACCTGGTCCATATGAGAAAATTCCTGAAACTCAATGCAGATCTGAATGGGAAGACCGAACGAAATGCTTAATCTCGGTGTAAATCTAGGAGAGTCCTTCTTCCTTGTCTGGAAACATAAAGTTCCCCTGTATCAGGTTCAGTATATTGACTATTTATAGGAAAGGTGTTTTGTCTTCTACCTTCGTTCAAACAATAGCACTATTGGTCTGCAGACAGGGCTTTTGTTTGTTTTAAACAAACAGCACTCCGGCATGATGGCCCTAAATTTAGTGCTCTATATACTATAAAGAAACATAAAACATATGTGTATATCTAGCACAGATTTATTAGGGAAAATAAATTTCAGGAGGTATATATTTTCCTTGGAATTTCAGAAGGATATTAGGAGACATAATCAAATATAATATGCAGTTTTACCATAGTACCATATATGTACTCACTTACTTGGTGAATATCATATATTATTAGCTTTGAGACTTGACTTATTAGTTATTATTTGTGATGCTTTTGACAGGAAAATGGCAACGTAACAAGTATGTTGGTGTTTCTCTGGTTGGCAAGACATTGGCTGTCATGGGCTTTGGTAAAGTTGGTTCTGAGGTTGCAAGACGTGCAAAAGGCCTTGGAATGCATGTTATTGCCCATGATCCATATGCTCCAGCTGATAGAGCACGTGCTCTTGGTGTGGAGTTGGTATCTTTTGATCAAGCCATTGCCACTGCAGACTTTGTTTCGCTACACATGCCTCTTACTCCCACCACTAACAAAATATTTAATGATGCAACATTCGCGAAGATGAAGAAGGGAGTGCGTATCATAAATGTTGCTCGGGGTGGCGTTATAGATGAAGATGCTTTAGTGAGGGCCCTTGACAATGGAACAGTTGCACAGGTTCATTGTTATTACATCCTCATGAAAATATTATGTGCTGCAAAATGTTCTAAATGGAAACAAAATCAACTTCAGAATTCTTTCACATATATCTTTCTCTTTGAAATTATGTAAATGGTTTTTTAAATTCATATTTTAATTCAGTCGAAACCATTTAGGTTCTTTGGAAAGGCTTAGATCTATTCTATCTAACAATTTTATGTCTTAAGTACCGAGATATTCGGAAAATGTACATGGCAATCTTTTGTTATAACATTATCCAGTCCTGCTATTGAAATTTTAAGCTGAGTCCTGTTTGTCCTGATGTTTATAGGCAGCCCTTGATGTGTTCACGGAGGAGCCACCATCCAAAGATAGCAAACTAGTACAACACGAGAATGTCACAGTTACACCACATCTTGGAGCTAGCACAAAGGAAGCACAGGTACGAACTTTCCAATTGGATTGTCATCACTTTTTCATGTGTGGGCTGTTAACTTCTTTTCTTGAATATTCTGTCAAATTAATGGGAGGTCTGTATACCGACATTTCAGGAAGGGGTTGCAGTGGAAATAGCAGAGGCCGTTGTTGGCGCACTGAGAGGGGAACTTTCGGCAACTGCAGTCAATGCTCCGATGGTTCCTCCTGAGGTAAAAGATCCATTATGCACGCATGCTTGCCTAGATTATGCCCTTTAGATTACTTCTTTTCATATTTTAAGTCTGATGATTATGTTTCTGATTTTCATATCAGGTATTATCTGAATTGGCTCCTTATGTTGCTCTAGCCGAGAAGCTTGGTAGGCTGGCTGTACAACTGGTTGCTGGAGGAAGTGGAATCCAATCTGTGAAGGTGGTTTACAGGTCATCTCGGGATCCAGACAACTTGGACACCAGACTTCTTCGAGCCATGATAACAAAGGGCATTATTGAGCCTATATCAGATGCCCATATTAACCTCGTCAATGCAGACTTCATCGCCAAGCAGAAAGGGCTCCGAATTAGCGAGGAAAGAGTTGTTGTTGACTCTTCCTCCGAGAACCCTATCGAGTCTATTCAGGTCCAGATAAGCAATGTTGTGTCAAAATTTGAAAGCGCGTTGTTGGACAACGGAAACATTAGCATCGAGGGGAAAGTGAAGTATGGGACACCTCATTTGACATGTGTGGGATCATTTAGTGTGGACGTGAGCTTGGAGGGAAATCTCATACTATGCCGTCAAGTAGACCAACCTGGAATGATTGGGCGAGTTGGAAATATTCTTGGAGAAAGCAATGTGAATGTGAGTTTTATGAGTGTGGGAAGGACTGTTAGGAGGACAAAGGCCATTATGGCAATCGGTGTAGATGAAGAGCCTGACAAGGATACCCTGAAGAAGATTGGAGAAGTGCCTGCAGTTGAAGAGTTTGTGTTCCTTGATCTTTGAAGTTTTGGTCGATTTGGTTTGTTGAGAAGTCTGAGGGATGTCACAAACTTGAATATGTTGCAGTAATTTAGAATAAAAGACATAGGCAACAGAGGCTAAAACAAAACAGCTATGGTGCCAAATTGTCTCCAGTGTTGATGGATATTAGATAAATTTTGGTTGGATTTTTGAGTGATGTTGTTGTACCAGAAAAATGGGTTTGCTACTATATAACTAATATATAATTGATGTGTTATGGCAATATGAGTGGTGGGGTTGTCAAAGTTAGAAATAGTGTTGGTAGTTGGTGCGTGTGTATTGTGTATTGTATATTGTTGCGCTTGGGCGTGGCGAAAATACACTCTTGAATGTAATTCTTACTGATGAATAATAGATTCAATTTGGATCTGCTGCTATGCAATGCAAGTATCTGGTGAAGGAATCGATAATATTGGTATTAGTTGCTGGGCTATTGTTACATTACATAGCTATTTTCTCCAACTGCAGATTACTACTACTACTCATCTTCAAAAACAAAAACGCATGCAATGTGTTGTTGCTCATATTGATATTAGCAAATAACTAAACACTTTTCACTCTCTCTATTTTAACTTGTATTTCACTATACCTGGCTCATCAACTTAAACAAAAACATATAAACTATGATATTTATTTCTAACAATTCTCTTTTCAGTATGTATTTATAATATGAAATATGTGAAAATTGTTTTAAAGAACATCTATGTATCCGCATATCAATTTCAGGAAATAAGAAAATAACTAATTTTAGGAAATTCAATTTATACTAATATTAAAAAGAATTAGTTTTAGCTCGTACACTAATATTAAATTTTAAAATGATAATAATATTTGTAGATCAATATAATGACTTACATCTTTAATGGTATATTAATTTTTATTTTGTAAGGTGTGTTGTATTTTAAGATTTTATACATGTAACAAGTGTATTTGAGATGGTGTTCAATGTTTAAAGAAAAACAAAAACGAAAGAGGATTAATATGGAATAATAAGTAGTTGGGTGGGTCAACTGTCAATTCTTAGGGTGTTTTAACTTGAGTTGCTCCATCAATCCATGTTAGGCCCTGCACCCTGCACCCTGCACCCTGCTTCTATATATAATATATGAACAGAGTCATTAGATTTCGGTTTCAATTTCAGAATCAAGAACCCTCGCCCCTTCCCCCCCCCCCAACCAAAAAAAAAAAAACATTGTTACAATAATTTTAATTTCTCAATTCTTCATTTTGGTCGATAAATACTCTCGAACAACAGAAGATCCCAAAAGACCCATCGATCTACAGGTATGGCGGGCACCGGAATCCACCCCTACCATCAGCAATGGCCTCCTGCCCCCGCCCCTCCTCCGGCATCTGCCGCTGCTCCGCCGCCCCCTCCTCCTCACCCCCATCCTCCCCCAATTTCTATCGACAACCCCGCTGTCCGCCCTCCTTCCGACGAGGTAAAGGCATGCGATTTATCTTCCCAGGGTTTGGGGCTTCGTCCCTTTTTTCTGTTTTCTGTTTTCATTTTCCCCTCTTTCTTTCTGTGATTAGTGGTTGCTGTAATTTGTATGACGATGGCCTGTGTTTTTTGTTTTTCTAGGTACGGACGATATTCATTTCGGGTTTGCCTGAGGATGTCAAAGAAAGGGAGCTTCAGAATTTGCTGAGATGGCTGCCGGGGTATGAGGCGTCACAGGTGAACTTCAAAGGAGAGCATCCAATGGGATTTGCACTTTTTGCTACTGCACAGCATGCTCTTGCCGCCAAAGATGCGCTTCAGGTCTTTCATATTCTTCAGATTGATTTTACCACATTTTCTTTATTTTCCTCTGATGATCCTTTTTTGTTTCAATATTTGTATGCTTTGGGTATTTAGGATATGGTGTTTGATGCGGAGTCAAAGTCGGTTTTGCACACTGAGATGGCAAAGAAGAATCTCTTTGTGAAAAGGGGTGAGCTTTTTAATTATTTCTATCAGAACGTTTACAGTATTGTATGACCAGTTTGTAGCTTAGACTGATGGAGATCAATTTTGTTATAAAAGTTTACATGTGATTATTTGTTATTTTGTATCATGGGCTAAACCTTGGAATGTGACTGTCGAATAAATGCTAGGAAATTAACAATGGGTGAGAAAAATTGTAAGAAAAGGAAAAATGGTTGATTTTGAGGATCAACTTGCTCTTATAAGTTTTGGTTTCTTGGATCAGCATAAGTTGATTTTCTCACATACAATGCCATTGTTCACCACATAAGATGAGTGTTTGTTGGATCCCCTCTCCTTGCATGGTGCATAATTTAGATGATCGAATTAAGGATTTTATTAGTAAGTTAAATTGTAAGGTATTGAACTCTCATTAGTAATTTATTCCGGATAAGCCAATGTTAGATGCTTGTCATGTACGTTGCATTACATGGCAATGATCTGTATCCATGTCACGCTATTGAGCAATTAACCCCAGAACAAGTTTTTTGGGTAGATTATTTTGCTTGTGCTTCATTTTCCCCTCTTTCCTTTATCTAACCATTGTTGCTATGCAGGGATAGTTGCTGATTCAAATGCTTATGACCAGAGTAAACGCATGCGGACTGGAGGTGATTATACACACACTGCTTATTCGACATCTCCTTTTCATCCTCCACCACCAGCTGTTTGGGGACCACACGGGTATGTCGGATATTAAATGTTGCACTCACAGAAGGGCTGTATTAGTAGTTGAAGAAATATATTGTAGCTTTCTTAGAAGTAGGGATCTGAACTATTGCAATGATGTTGATCGAAACAGCATTGGCTTCTACTAATATAGATGATAGTTTATCTCAGGTATATGGCCCCGCCTCCTCCCCCTTATGATCCATATGCAGGTTATGGAGTTCCTGCTGTGTCAATGCCTGCTCCAGCTCCTGTACCTGCACCAAGCAGTTATGTACCTGTCCAGGTAAAGTCATGTTCATGCTTTTGATACTCATTTATTCTGATGATTGTTGCTTGGAGCAAGTCTAGGTGAAGTTTATTATAACCTTCTGAGTGTTGAAGGGCCATTGGCCTTTCAAATTATGGTATTTCTTTTTTCTGCTTTCTTGTTTAGTAGAAATTAAATCATGAATGTTAATGTCAAGCCACAACACTTTGTGTTGTGTTCGGAGGAGGGCATACGTGAAGCAATTAGGCTTTAAAACAAGTTAAATATTTTTTTAACAGTAAATTAGCTTAAACAAAATAAATTGTACGCCAATGGTGTACTTATGGTAATTTAGTCGAGACAACTGATCGTTATCATTGTTCAGAAGAAATGGTCGTTTGAGTTTGATAATGCAGTTCATTGTTGACTTCTAATAGGGGCCAGTGTATAGCATCCTTTTGTCAAGAGGATTGGCTTGTTATTTTGCAGTTAGCTCTCTGCTGATTAATCACCTTTAGCTGCAGCCCGTGGTGTCTATATTCTCATTGTTAGTTGATTTGCTTCTTTCTTTTCTTTTTCACAGTTTTGTCTCTTAAACAGCCTGTACTACTGTCTTGTAGAATACCAAAGACAACCCTCCTTGCAATACCCTTTTCATTGGCAATCTTGGTGAGAATATTAATGAAGAAGAACTGCGGGGTCTTTTCAGTGCGTAAGTCTCAAATTAGTTGGTTTTCTGTACCATCACATACTTGATCGACTGCTTCATATGCATCGGTATTGACCATTTTACTATACTCTTACCATGCAGCCAGCCTGGTTTTAAGCAGATGAAAATATTAAGACAGGAAAGACACACTGTTTGCTTCATTGAATTTGAAGTAAGATTTGTGCTTTATCAACTGGCTTGGTGATTCACAGTCTCATAATTCTCTGTGAAATGCATCACTCTCTCTCTCTCTCGCTCTTCCCCTCAGGGTTAACTTTATGCATGTTGCATTGTGCAGGACGTAAACAGTGCCACTAATGTGCACCATAGCTTGCAGGGTGCTGTTATCCCCAGTTCTGGTTCTGTGGGAATGCGAATTCAATATCCTTCTGTTTTCATGAGTTTATTAGATATCTGAAATTCGCATTAGACAATTTTCTTTGAACTTCCTTCCTGTCCTTTCCTACTCCCCCTCTGCATTCTCCCAACGGCACACAGTCATGCACTGTCATTCACTCAAGCATGCATTTATAGGTAATAATGGAAGCTGTTCTGGTATGCTGTCTTGTTTGTAACTTGATGTTTTTCTCTTGACCTTGAGATACATATTCAAAGAATCCATTTGGGAAAAGAAAGGACTCGAGCTACCCTGCTGCTGCCCCCAGTGTGAATGGAGTTCCGCCTTCAATGACCTACCAGTAGCTGGAAGGGGATGTATCCTGTTTCTTATGCCCTGACCAAATACAAGCACTGCATGATAGGATGCATCATGCAAGCTGTTGCATGCATCCATTCATCATCAAGTCATCAAACATTAGCATCTCCATATATGTGAATGCAGTCCGTGCCAAACATTTTGTTGATCCACTACTTACTAGACATGCATTCAAGGCATGCCACCTCTGGATGATTTGTTATCCTATTGTGCTCTGTTACATGGTATCTAAGATTGCATGGTATTGTAGTCCTGTAAAATCTGTGTGCTATTATCTCACAATCTTTATTCTGACATCGGAAATCGACTCCTTGAAGGAAATGCATTTCAAGTGAACTGGCTAGTATTTATGGTTTATCATAGATCAAATCATGAAAACACATTTTCATCTCATTTTGATGAAGATACCTCATGACATGATCATTTCATTCCATTAAGTGAGCACCTAGAAGTATTTAACATAGTTCATCCTACTTTTTCAATGATAAAACCATCACCATCATTCCTCATCAGGCATCATATGAAATTGAATCTCCACTAGAACCTGTAAGTAAGCCAATTACAATACTACCTCACCATCCAGGATCAAACCATAGACTATTGGAGGGTCTTCGAAGACCTAAGGTTATTGCAGGTTTTCAACGACAGGAGGATGGCCGAGTTGCGGATGTGCAGAACTGCCTATGTTTGTTTGCTGTAATGCAACAAGTAGAACTAGCTTGTGGTTCTTGGAGCAAAAGTCGCACAACCGAAGGTTGTGTGATAATTGTTTATTATTTTTTTGTTTTTGTTTTTTCCAGCCTGCAATGCTTTATTGACTGCAATATATGGAATATTTCATCTTGGTCGGTACCTTGGTTGTGTCCGCATAATTTTATACGATGAAATTGGGATAAATTTAAAGCGAACTGTCTGATGCACATTGTGAATTTTTTTTGGTACTCTAAATATCCAAACCAAGGCTTAAATTAGATGGGACAAATTCCCGATTCAAATCTTTGCGACAGCCTTTTAAATGTGTAAGACCACAATTTTGATGATCAATGTTTATTTTGCCACATAATTAAGACATATTTTGCAATAGAATTGAAGAGATGAAATATTACTAGTGGTGTTGAACTAGCTAAAATAATTAAGAAAAAAAAAAGGGGCCCCTTGCCTTGAGTAGAAATATAGGATTTCGTAATTAAAAAAGGAATGATTCTTAATAATTCAACAACTTCTACGGCTACTGTCAGCAAGTCCACTACACTACACAAATGGAACCAAAGTGAAAGCTAAACGAACCTAAACATCACTTCGGAGTAAGACTTGCAAATTTTCTAAGAAAAACATGGGTTCAAAGCAAGTCAAAAAGCAGACTTGCTACATATATATAATCATATATAGTGGAAGTTGAAGAAGATTCAAAGAATGTCTTGAAGCGGCAGCACAAAGAACTCACCATATTATATTGCCAGAAAGGAAATGGAAACGCGTCGAAACTTCAAATTTGCGCTTGACAGCAACAGACAACAACAGTTATTAAACCACTGCCTCATTCAATCACCTTTCTAAAGCAGCAAAAAATTTTCAATGCTCATGTCAGTGTTCACACTTCTAACTCTCAGTTTTGTTATATACTCTGTGCTATTTACTTTACTTGTTTCAGGACCAAGTAAGTTCATTTTGGTTGGCTGGAGTTTTGTGGGTTTCCATTGAGTGCTGAAGTTGCCACTTCTGCGGTGTGAATCTCCTGGGTTGAATTATCTCTTTTTACTTAACTTCTCTTCTTGAGATTGAGTCTTGAAAGGAGCTGGGAAATGAGAATACCCGTTCGCCTTTCTGTTTTTGGTTTCAAGACTTTTCGTGAACTTAGCTTTAATTTCTTTTGAATTGTGAAGTAGGGGTTGTTTTCATGCTGGGTTTTTGTTTTTGTTTTTGTCTTGAGTTTCTCCGTAAGATTGAAGCTTTGGAGGAACTGTGTCTGCCATTTTAACTTCATTGGTAAGGTTTACATGCTCTGTTATCATGAAAATTGCTTTGAGTTGTTTCTTTCTGATATTCTTGCTGTCTGCCTCAATATTGAGTGTGTCTGCTTTGAGTTTAGATGGTACAACACTGTTATCACTGGTTAGGCACTGGAAGATGGTTCCTCCAGCGATGAAGTTCAGCTGGAATGCTTCTGATTCCACGCCTTGTTCGTGGTTTGGGGTGCGTTGTAACCCCAACAACTTTGTTGATGAACTGAACTTGTCTAACTTGGGGATTTCAGGTCAACTGGGACCAGAAATCGCCTACTTAAAGCACTTGACATCAATTGACTTGAGCAATAACAGTTTTTCGGGTTCAATTCCTTCAGAGCTAGGCAATTGTAGTCGTCTGGAGGCTTTGGAGCTGTCTCTGAACAGCTTTTCTGGTGAAGTCCCGGAAAGTCTGGGAGATTTGCAAAACTTGGAGTATTTAAGCTTGTTCTCCAATTCTCTTGTTGGAGAAATTCCTGAATCCTTGTTTCGTACTCCATTCCTGGATACAATTTCCCTCAATAACAATGGGCTTAGTGGCTCAATTCCATCAATTGTTGGAAACATGAGTGAGCTTGCATATCTGTATTTGGACTACAATCAATTATCGGGAACTATCCCGTCCTCCATAGGAAACTGCAGTACACTGCAAGAACTTTACCTGAATGATAACTTGCTGGAAGGTGTATTGCCTGATAGTTTGAATAATCTTGACCAGCTTGTCTCTTTGTTTGTGGAAAATAACAATTTGGAGGGCAGGATCCCGTTGGGTTCGGGAAATTGTAAGGAATTACGTAACCTAGTTCTATCGAACAACATGTTCAGTGGAGGTGTTCCGCCTGGATTGGGTAATTGCAGTAGCTTAACCAAGCTTGCTGCTGTTAGTTGTAACTTAAGTGGACATATCCCTTCTTCTCTAGGACGACTCACTAAGCTGATACTTCTTTACCTGTCTGAGAATCAGTTATCTGGAGCAATTCCACCTGAATTAGGAAATTGCAAGGCTTTGTCAGATCTACAGCTGTATGGGAACCAGCTCGAAGGTGGCATTCCAAGTGAATTGGGTATGCTCAATGCACTACAAACCCTCATGCTTTTTACCAACCGGTTGGGCGGAGAAATTCCCACCAGCATTTGGAAGATTCAAAGCCTTCAAAATCTTCTCGTCTATGATAATAATTTTGTTGGTGAGATACCCCCGGAGATCACGGAGCTAAAGCATTTAAGAAATATTTCCTTGTTTGATAATCAGTTTACTGGAATCATACCTCAAGGCTTGGGCATAAATAGCAGCCTAACCCAAGTGGACTTCACCAGAAACAAGTTTACTGGTTCTATACCACCAAACCTGTGCTTCAGAAAGCAATTGAGGAAGCTTATATTGGGTCAAAATCATTTTCAGGGAAGTATTCCTTCTGATATCGGAAATTGCTTTACTTTGACAAGACTGATTCTTAAACAGAATAATCTCACAGGTACGCTTCCAGAGTTTGTAGAAAACCCAAACCTTCTGTTTATGGATCTTAGCAACAATAGCTTCAGAGGGGCAATTCCCTCAAGCTTAGGGAACCTCACTAGCATTACCTCAATGGACTTGTCTCTCAATAAGCTTACTGGTCATATACCTTCTGAGCTAGGAAGCCTTGTGGAGCTTGAGGCTTTAAATCTGTCTCACAACGCTCTGGAAGGCTGGCTGCCATCAGAGTTATCAGGTTGTTACAAATTGTCAAAACTCGATATGAGTCATAATATATTAAATGGCACTATACCGTCCAGCTTAAGAAGCTTGAAGGAATTAACCATTTTGGATCTTAGTGAAAATCGTTTTGGAGGGGGCATCCCGACTTCTATATTTCAACTTGGAAAGCTTTCATTTCTGCAGCTTGGTTCAAATCAATTAGGAGGGTCCATTCCTCCTTCGATAGGACTGGGGATTGAAGCTCAGAGCCTAAGATTGTTGAATCTCAGCAGTAACAGATTGACGGGTCACGTTCCACAGGAACTGCGAAACTTAAAAATGCTGGAGGACTTACATATCTGCTGCAACAATTTGTCTGGTAGTCTGGAAGCCATTGGCAAACTCCATTCTTTAATTCAGGTCAACATATCCTACAATGCTTTCTCCGGTCCTGTTCCACCTGCATTGATGAAATTGGTAATTTCGTCGCCCTCGTCATTTATTGGAAATCCAGACCTATGTATCAATTGTCATCCACAATCTGGAGTTAGCTGTCAGGGCTATAGCACCATCAAATCTTGTTATCTGCAATCGAGGAAAAGAGGTCTTAAGCATGTGTATATTGCAATAATAGTTTGTGGATCATTCCTTTTTGCTGTTTTTCTGGTGCTTGGGATTTCTTGTATGTTTTTAAGGCACAAAGGCCGAGAACAGAACCTTTCATTCTCTTTAGAGGAGGGTGCTTCTTCCCTGCTCAATCAAGTTATGGAAGCCACTGAAAACCTAAATGATAGGTATGTTATTGGGAGGGGAGCCCACGGGACAGTGTACAAGGTCACATTAGGTCCAACTAAAGTGTATGCTTTGAAGAAGCTTGCGTTTGTTGGGTTTAAGGGTGGAAACACAAGTATGATTCGAGAAATACAGACAATTGGGAAGGTCAGGCACCGGAATTTAATTAGACTGGAGGACTTTTGGTTGCGAAAGGAGTATGGTTTACTTTTGTACAATTACATGAAAAATGGAAGCCTTCATGATGTTCTACACGAAACACGTCCTCCACCACTCCTGGAGTGGAAAATTCGGTATAAGATAGCACTTGGAACTGCTCAGGGACTATCCTATCTCCATTTTGACTGTGATCCTGCTATTATCCATCGAGATATCAAGCCAATGAACATTTTACTAGACTCAGAGTTGGAGCCACACATCTCTGACTTTGGCGTTGCTAAGCTCTTGGATGAGTCAGTTACTTCAACACCATCCAGCATGGTTCAGGGTACTATTGGATACATGGCTCCAGGTATATTAAATTTCTTATTCCTTCTGCGGTATATACATTTTTGCACATTTTCCAACTTTGTCCTAACATTGCAGTGATTAACGTAATTCTTGACAGAAAGAGCATTCTCCACCAAATGCAGTAAGGAGTGCGATGTATATGCTTATGGTATTGTTTTGTTGGAACTGCTTACGAGAAAGAAAGTCTTAGATCCGTCATTTGGTGGGGAAGTGGATATGGTGGGGAGGGTGAGATCTGCATGGATTGAAACTGAAGATATTGAGACAATCGTGGATCATAGTCTTGTTGATGAATTTGTAGATTCCACCATAAAGGAGCAGGTAAAAGGTGTGTTCTTGGTAGCTTTGAGGTGCACGGAGAGGGAGCCAAGTGCAAGACCGTCTATGAGGGATGTCGTGAAGCAACTGATGGTGGCCGACTCCAGAAGCCGAAGCAAACATGCATAGGTATGGCTGTAGGCAACCTTCGCGATGGAGCTTCCCTTGGTCATTAGAAAATCTAAGTTTGATTTGTAAATCTCTGATGATCAGTTACTTGATAGTGCAGAACAAGTAGTTCTTATGAAGCCTTAAGCAGCCATTTTTACTTGATTGATTACTGCACAGGCATTCACTTGGGAATTGTAAGTTAATTAAACATTGTGATTATATTAGTTGCAAGATATAAATGACAAAAATTTACAACTTGTCAAAGCTAAGCCCACTTTTCCACAGAATTAATATGTAAGAAAACAAGAGTAATTGAACATACATATGTGATCAAAAGATTCAATAGTCATAATTTCAGAGGGTTCTGGATTTCTTTAGTTCAAGATACAATGGGAATCATAGTTTTTAAAGACTTGAAGAGTAAGTCTTGTCTGCATGGGAGAAAGCCTGGAAATTATTAGTTTGACTCGGTCGGTCGTCCCCTTTCTATTCCTAGTTATAACCTTAAGGGCTGTTGAACAGAATTACACGTGGCCGCATCCGTGATAGTTACGTATTCATACTAAATTCGGACCTGAATTAAGTTTAGTTGAATTAAATCAAGCATAAAGTGTAATAAATATATTTCTCATATAATCTATTACTCTTTTTGAATTGTACACCAATTGCATGACAAGTGTGTTGTACTATGGCACTATTTGCCCGAGCTTCAAAAAAATATTTTTTAGCTTTTGACTCCAATTTTTTTTTTTTTAAATGTTAACTTTTGCTTCTAAAACTATTAAGAAAAACACTTTTAGACAAAGAGTTATAAGCACCTTGGAGTTGCTTTTAGCTGTTTTGATTTTTTTTAAATAAATTTAATTTTGGTTTTACAACTTCACCAATTATAATAATTTTTCACACTTTCATATATTAAATATTTTATAATTTTTATATTCTTATTTACTATATTATCTAATTATATTATTCAACTATGGTTAAAAATATAAATTAAATAGTTATATTAATTAATAAAATATTTTGTTTAATTCATGCAAGTTTAATTATTGTGTATGAATCAATAATTATATTACTTACTGAAAGTATTATTAAATCAAATATACATTTTTCCTATTGATATTTTAGAAAAAGTAAATATGAAATATAATAATCAAAATAAAATTTATTATTTTAATAAAAAATAATTATTATTGAGAAACAATATAAAAAAAATAGTATCATAAATTAAGTTTATTTTAAAATCACTTCCCAAACATTATTCAATTTAATTTTTGTCTGTTTTTTACTTTTTATTATTAACACTACTCATTCGTTAGCTTTTTTAAAAGTAAAAAATAATTGCTTGCTAAGTAATTAATTGAGGTTCAATTGAACTTGATTTGGGATAGAATTTTAAAGATTTTAGCTACTTTCCTAGTCGTGGGGGAGAGAAGTGTGTGTGTGTGTGTGTGTGTGTTGGGTAACAAATAATATCAAGTGAAGAAAAGCTTGGCCACCGCACATTTCTTTACAAGAGATGGTCAGCAATCAAATGAGCAAGTATGTGGATCTCTGACTCGCCAACAATCCATCAGAATCTTCATAAGGACAAAGCTGTTCAGACAAGTCCATATCATCCAAGACTATACATATTATAACTGACTTGGTAATAAAAATAAAACGCGTATTATATGCGTTCGAGACTCTCTAGTTAAGATTTCTGTAATGTATTATTATTAAATTATTCGTCAAACTAATAATACCAAGTCTTTTTTTATAGCTTTGCATGCTCTCTCTCTCTCTCTATATCTATACCACCTTGTTTGCTCATTAGCTTTTGTCATCAGGTTCTTGGATTCATTATAATTAGGCCAACGGCTCCATGCTCAATCCAAACTTGTTTTGTTTATATTTGCTTCTGTTCATGAGCTTTTGCATCGCCCCACTGAGCGGTCATAATGCGACTGCTGTAAAGGCTCATGTTGGAATCATTCTTGATTTTGACACGACTGTGGGGAAGATAACCAAGACGTGTTTGTCTATGGCACTCAAAGATTTTTATGCCAAACGCAATCACAGCACAATGATTGTGCCTCACTTCAGGGATTCCTATAGTGATGTTGTTGGTGCAGCTTCTGCTGGTAATCTTAAATATTTTTAGTGTAGCAATAAGCATATATGATTATTTCCGGAATAGAAGATGATCATTAGTATGATAGCTACAAGTTAAACATGAGAATGTGCTTTCTTATTCTAGCTAGTTCAAAGCTTATAATTTTGATGTTTCCTGCAGCCATAGATCTGCTTAAAAACGTCCCAGTAATGGCGATCGTCGGGCCTCAAAAATCCATTCAAGCAGACTTTGTGATAGATATTGGTGACAAAGTGAGAGTTCCAATAATTTCTCAAGCAACAAGTCCAGCTCTATCGCCCAAAGAATCACCTTACTTCATTAGATCAGCACAGTGCTCCTCTTATCAGGCTGAAGCAATTGCAGCAATTGTGAAGGCCTTTGGTTGGAGACAAGTAGTCTTTATCTATGAGGACACCAATTATGGAAGTGGATTAGTACCATTCCTGACTGAGGGCCTGCTGCAAGACGATGCTTTAATCTCGTACCAAAGTATTATCTCTCCTTCTGCCACAAATGATCAGATTCTTCAGGAACTCTACAAGTTAATGACCATGGGCACAAGAGTCTTTGTCGTGCATATGTTACCGTCTCTTGCTTCTCGTTTCTTTAAAATGGCAAAAGCAGCTGAGATGATGAGCAAGGGATACACATGGGTTATTGCTGATGCACTAACGAGTCTCCTGGATTCTGTGGATTCAGAAACTATTGAAGCAATGCAAGGTGTAATCGGCGTGAAGGCTTACATTCCAAGATCTAATGAATATGATAACTTCACTAGAAGATGGAGAAAGAGGTTTCACAAGGAGAATCCGGAGATGGATAGAACCGAACTTAATGTTTTTGGGCTGTGGGCATATGACAGCATAACAGCTTTAGCACTGGCAATCGAACGAAGTGGTATGACGTCCCCACAATTCAAGAAATTTGACATAACCACGAACCAAGTGGTTAACGGAGGAAATTTGACAGATTTGGGAGCAATTGGGATTTCAAGTACCGGGCCATCACTTGTTCCATTGATCAGAAACTTTAGGTCAAAAGGGTTGAGTGGTGATTTCAGTATTGTTGATGGTCAGTTACTGCCATCTGCATTTCGGATAGTGAATGTAATTGGCAAAGGAGACAACACAGTTGGGTTCTGGACAAAAACATATGGGATTTCAGGGAAACTGAAACCAAACGATCACAAGATTGTTTACTCAACAAACAAGGACCACCTTGGGGCCATCGTATGGCCAGGCCAGACAACCATTGTGCCTAAAGGCTGGGAAATGCCTACAAGTGGGAAAAAGTTAAGGGTGGGAGTTCCTATAAAGAGTGGATTTACTGAATTTGTCAAAATTGAACGGGATGCTGAACCTACTGGTTTCTGCATTGATGTGTTCAAAGAAGTCATGCAGTCATTGCCATATGCTGTCCAATATGAGTTCATAGCTTTGGGGCCCCCTGATGGCCAAGGCACAGCAGAATATAATGATCTTGTTTATCAGATATTCCTTGGGGTAAATGCACAAGAATATGTCAAGCTCTTATGTTACAGTAATTAAATTATGTAAATGCGGAAGCCACATTCATAAGTACTTGTTTGACATTCTTTTTCTCAGTTTCTTGCCTTCTCCTTTTGTTGTTTGAACAATAACAGGAGATCGATGCAGTTGTGGGCGATATCGCTATTCTAGCTAACAGATCAAGGTTTGTCGATTTTAGCTTTCCCTACACAGAATCTGGCGTTTCAGCCGTTGTGCCAATCAAGGATAATGAGAGGAAAAATGCTTGGATATTCATGAAACCTCTGACAACGGACCTCTGGTTAACTATTGGAGCATTTTTCGTCTTCACTGGATTCGTGGTTTGGGTTCTTGAGCATCGCGTCAACAAAGAATTCCGAGGTCCACTGCTCCAGCAAGTTGGAATGATTTTCTGGTTCTCTTTCTCAACAATTGTTTTTGCTCATAGTGAGTCCTCTATTCTGACATTCTTTAGCAAACTTTATTCTTTCCAACGGTTAACTAATCGTTAGTTGCGTGAAATGAACTTACGACAGAGGAGAAAGTGATTAGCAACCTGACAAGATTCGTGGTGATTGTATGGTTTTGTGTGGTGCTCGTCCTGACATCAAGTTACACGGCAAACTTGACATCGATGTTAACAATACAGCAGCTACATCCCACAATCACTGATCTCCGTGATCTGAGTAAAAATGGAGATTTTGTTGGATACCAGGTTGGATCATATGTTAGAGGATTCTTGCAGAGTATGAATTTCGAGGACTCCAAGTTAAGAAGTTATGGCACATTAGAAGATTATGATGATGCTCTTTCCAGAGGCAGCAGAAATGGAGGTGTAGCTGCAATTGTTGATGAACTCCCGTATCTCAGGCTCTTTCTTGACAAGTACAGCCACAAGTACACCATGGTTGGTCCTACCAATAAGACAGCTGGTTTCGGATTTGTAAGTCACTTATTTAGCATGCATTATTTCTCCTGCCTTACAAAAACTCATTCTTTGCCACAAAAATATCTCAGGCATTCCGAAGGGGGTCACCCCTAGTCCCTGATGTTTCCAGAGCAATTTTAGATTTTAGAGAGGGGGGAAACTTGATGAGAATTTCAAACAAATGGCTTGGAGAAGAAGGGTGCCGCGATAGTGATGCAACTGGGAAGACCTCTAAGAGCCTCACGCTCGACAGTTTCAAGGGCCTTTTTTTAATTTCTTTGCTATCATCATCTTCGGCTCTAGCCATATTCTTGTCCATTTTCTTTTATGAGAATCGGGTTTTATTGGCCTCCGATGCTTCGATCAAGCAAAAGATCTATGCACTTGCTAGAGTTTTTGATGAGGAAAAGGATATATTATCATCGAAGGCATCAAGAACTCCGAGAGGAATACCCGCCGCACAAAGTCCAGCAATCAGCATTTCATATCAACATGAAGAGGTGTTTTCCCAAGATGAAGGGTTCTCCATAACAGAACCAGGAACGCCTATCCATCATGCCACAGCAAGCTAACTGAAAAACACATCAATCTCTCGTTTCCTTGTATAGGAATGATTGTATCGCTTTCAACTGTGCATTCACCAACTTAAGCTATATATATAGTTTAGCAACATAACAAATAAACTCATTAGCGAACATACATTAGGTATCATACACGTCCTTGGTGTTTGACTTAGCTTATTTCATTGTAAAACATTCATCCCAAAGTTCAATAAGAAAGTTGCTGTATGTTGGTTTACATACATAGGCAATACCTTCCGCAGGATTATCAAACAAGTAACTTCTAGATATTATAAGACAAAGAACAGGCAAATTCTAGTTAATCTGCACTAAAACATGTCATCCACATATACACACTCAACATGCTCCCCCAACCGGAGAACAGAAAGAATTTCTAGCCTTCCAAGAAATCAAATACAGAGCTAAAACTTCTTCTATGGGGATAGAGAAAAAAGAGAAAAAAAAAAAAATTGAATCTTACTTTGAATACAAGGTGGCAGGTAATCCATTAGGTACAAAGTATGCAGTCTAATTTACAAATTCGCTAGAATTATGAATCAGGAACTTCCGTGAGATCTAACGGATGAAATTGATTGTGCTGAAACAGAAGCAGTTGGGCTGTTGAGGTCCCGTTCCCCATTAGCAATCTTCGGTTTTCCACTGAGCTTCTCTATTGCATCTTGACAAATTTCATTGAACCAATCATCTTCAGGAAGTACACTGCAAGCATCAAGAACAGTCATGTTTAAGCAACCAAAGTATAGATGAGAAAACAGAGGAATCCCATTATGTTCAACTACATGCACTTTTAGCATTTTCTGATTTAAATGCCAGCCCCAACATAAAAACTAGATCAAGTTTTAGCACCTTCCATTTTTATCATGAATATTACCTCCCACCTGAACACTTTATGGTCTATCACAGCCAGCCATAATTGCTCAGAAACTTACAAAATCCATGAACTAAAAGGCCAAGGCACTACTCAGTGACTATTTCTCTCGTCAAAGTAGTAGAACAATCATCATTGGACAATTCCGCAGAGGCATTCTCGACAAGTGTTCTTGTTTCAATAAGAATCAAGCATAATAGTGCTATGATATTTCCACAAATTGTCATCATATGCCTTACATATCTCATTATGTTTCCTCAGGAGATTCCTAATGTGGCTTTGATGGTATCCATCATCTCCATCCATGACTTTTTGTAACTTGTCCACTTAAAAACTGCACGTGTGCTGACCCAACAAATTGTGAACAAAAGCATAGTTTGAAAGCTTAAAACCAGGTCTGTGAACACGTGAAAGCACAAATGGAGATCTGAAGAGCAATGACAGAAATAGAAATAAATGCAAAGCAACCAAGCCAAGCGTACAAGAAGATATTACCTATCCGGATCCATGCCTGTTGTAGAAAATGCAGCCATCGCTTTAGATATAATATCATAGACCACACGATGCAAGTTTCTGGACAAGTAGCGGCCTTGCGAAGCAAAGCACATGACAAATTTCATATCCAGATAGAACTGCAACCAAATCAGCATGTAAATATATAGTTATAGCATTGAGAATCGAAGAGATTATAATATGGATATCACTTTTCCCAACCTGCTGCAGACCAAGAGGACCTAAAGGCCTAGGTCCTTCTTCAATATCATCCCAAAATGTTTGGTCTTCTGAAAGCCATAAAATGACAGTTTCTGTGAGCCTCATTAATAATAACGTAGCAAATCTTTCCCGGCCTACAAACATATCTGCCGCAATGCCAGCCATTCTATTAAGTTTTGCATAAAGTTCCTGAAAAAGTGTAAAAGAAGAGCATAGTTATACATAAAATCAATATAGGATTGCAATAGTAGATGAATACGTGGCTCTCGCAATGTTCAAAATTGATGAAGGTTAGTAGATGGTACGCCATATCGCTAACAAAAGAATAGAGACGGAATGGAGAAAATACCAAAAATTGCATCGACATAATATTAACATCATAGTTGTAAGATATGCTAACAGTTGATCAAGATAAGGAAGCCAACTGATTAACTTGAAATGGGAAAGGATACCTGGAATATGGGAGAAGGGAACCACTCTATTTCATCTGTATTCCCATCCATGTTTATATACATATCTGCAGTTAGATAACTATCACCTTCTTCTGTAAAAATAAGATCTAGAGCATGTTGGCGGCAGAAACTATCTTTCAATCTATCAACAGAATTAAGCAGGCGTCTCTTCCATTCCCTTTGCTCAGGATTACGATTTTGGCGGTCCATGGGCCTTCTACGAGAATCATCCTTGTAATTAGCCTGATTTAATGGGGAGAGCTTCATGGCTGCACGTGGCAATAGCTCATCAGCTAGTAAGGATGCATTGGCAAGCAATGCAATCTGTTGCGCTTCAGTTTCGGCCATTCGAACAATTTTATTTCCAGAACCTTCAAAACTGGCATCTTCTTCCATGGAGCCAGGTAATGCTTTTATGAGCATATTTACATAGGAATTGAACACCTGGAACAATCCATCCAATGTTTTACTTCCCAACTGCATGCTTAAGAGGGGTCCAACATCTTCGAAAAAATCCTGCAGAGGCAATCGGAAAAGCGGCATAATCAGCTTCAAGCTTTACACCACATGCACAAAATAAAGCCAGCAAGAGAACGAATTTAGAATATTGTTGGCAAATATACAAGTGCATCAGAAACAATCTTTAAGCATCCAATTCCCTAAGACAGTTTTAGAAGCAGAAAGGGGATAAAGGCAAGGTTATGACAACCAACGTCATCCTTAAAATCAGGCTAAAAAAAATGATTAAGTTTATGGACTTAATAAATCCAGAATCAACTAAATATACTTACAGTGTGTCTATAATCCTATAATTATATTAATGAATTACTGAAAATTTCTCCAATGACCAGCACCATCCATTTTAGTCTTGATTTCAGTTCTGTTCATGTCTAAAAGAATAAAAAATGTAAGCCTCATATGTCTAGTATACCGTGGATGTCTCCATTAGATTCTATAATTGATGCTCATTCATGCACCATACCCACAAAAACTTGTCGAAATATAAGAAAGGTCTACTTTTTAGGGAATTCCATTGGTGCCCATGTAAGTGTTTTTTAGGACGATGCATATCTCGGGGCAAACTCAACGGCATGATATTTATATTTACTCAAGCATGCGAAGCAAATTTTGTATAAGATCTGTTGGAGAAATGATATTCATCGTTTCACGCCTGCACTTGAAATGGAATAATGTTACCTGGACCATAGTATTGAATCGATGAGCACTACTTGAGAGCTTGTGCTGATATGCCATCATCCCACTCGCAGCTGCACTTGTCCTCCCAGACAGGCGCCCAGCGCTTGGAGGACATGAGAGCTCCCAATCATCTGCAGCAGCCAATGCAGCTGTACTTTCTTCAATCCGCTTCAAATTAGCATCCAGAGCTTGCTCAACACTAGGCCTGAAGAGCTTCAAAAGCACAGGACAAAGAGCAAGACCACGCCCCTCCAGTAATGAACAATGCCCTAAAGCTATTTGAACACATTCCGCTGCAGATCTCAAACCCCCAGCAGCAGCAGATGAAGCTAATGCATGTCTTTTGACAAGAATCGCAAATGCCTCAGTCTGCTTTGTTGCCCACATCACAAGCTCAGATGTATAAGCTGTTTCCTTGCCAAAAATAGCCAAGGAATCACTGGCAGCTTGAGCAATGGCGGAGAACACAAGCTGTGAAAGTGCTGCTGTATATGCTCCTCCATAAGAGGTGCTTGATGGACGTAGGCTTTGCATGTTGTACTGATACCTCTGATAGTGTGCATTAAGGAGTAAACTATGAGCACGAGGACCATCGCCTAGTTTTTTGAGAGCTGAGATTGCTGCTCGAAGCTCAGCACCCCTTGTGGAAGGTTGGCAGGCAGCTTCAGCAAGCTGATCAGCTAATCTTTGCCTGCGTTCTGTTATAGTAGTCTGAAGTGACAAAAGCATGGCAGGAGCCAGTGTTTTCT
The DNA here is from genome assembly GCF_026168435.1 of Sesamum indicum. Lineage (NCBI taxonomy): Eukaryota > Viridiplantae > Streptophyta > Magnoliopsida > Lamiales > Pedaliaceae > Sesamum > Sesamum indicum. Next base: position 17,248,365 of record NC_142659.1, read on the forward strand.
TTTCTTTTGCTTCAGACACAACACGTTCTCCTTCATCAAGGCTGGCTAAAGCTTCATCTATTCTCCTTTCAGCCAACAATACATCAAGGCAATCAGGAAACTCTGTACACCATTTTTCCACGTCCGAAGGTTCTTGCACTTCATTGTTCAATGTACCGGTTGTAGCAGAACCATCAGGAGTATCAGACAAAGAGTCAATATGAACTCCCTCAGCCAAATTATGAACCAGGGTTGCCTGAGTTGATAACAAGTTTCTCATGGATGAAAGTTCACCTTCTAAATCTGATATCTCTTTGGATGTACTGCAAAAGTTATTAGGAAATAAAATAACTATTAAATTTAGATATCTTAACTAAGTAACAGAAGAAATTTATTAAATAAATCCACCTTGCAGCAAAAAATGCTGGACATGCTCAAAATAAAATGAGAACAAGGTAATCTCATTATAATGGATGGATATTCATGACTTCTTGTATATTTTCCTAGTCCCAGGAGGGAGCTCACTGCTATCTGATTTCCATAAGCACACTACAGCTGTGACCAAATAATCCAGTGCTTGGTTGCCAGCTGTCTAATTTTTATCGTAATGATGCCAAGATTTCAAGATTCAAGTATAGTAGTACTTTGTTTTTTCTGATGAATCAGAACATACAAGAGGTATTTTGATATCTTATGCCTCTGTCCAAATGGCTTGCTACATTCCAACCACTCTATAGTATAGCATTTGTATATAAATGTGGAAGAAAACACAGAGAAGAGAAATTGTTACAGTGATCCATGGCATCAAAACAAAGACCTCACCGTATAAAAGCTTTGTAATTAGCATATACGCTCCTGCGCATTTCTTCAGCAGAAGCTCTCTTCAGATCGACGAGATACGAGCATAAATGTCTTATTTCCTGCAAAACATGTTCAAATACTATCATAATGTTTGGATTCGTTTTATGAGTGTTTTGTGGAGATAGAGAGAGAAAAACAAAGATAAATAAGTGTGTATTAGAGATAGTATGTACATTTGGATTTTTTTTTCGAGATAATTTAAAATAAGTATTGTATGTTTAATGTTGTATTTTGGGAAACAAAAATTACTATTTATTGTCAAATCATGTCTTTTTTATATATATTTATGTATATGTATCATGTATGTGTATATATATATGTATGTATTTATGCTAAAATAGTTTAAAGCACCTAGATAAGGTGTTTCTGAATGATGACAAACATTGGGTATGTTTTGACTCGTTTCGGAGATAACTTCAAAATGAAAACAAACTTAGTGTATTTATTTCAGAAACATTGATTTTGAACTGAGTGTAAGAGAATCCACACTGAGCTGAAGATGAAGTTAATGTTTGATGGCACACTAGAGATGGAATGCGCACATCAGAGATGGGTGCTTGGGAGGCAGTGAGCACTCAATAGCTCAATAACTCAAACGGTACTACTAGCTTAGAACTCAGAGCTGCGAACTCTAACAGCTAGCTCCTAGTTCAGATAGGATAGAAAAGGTAGCGCCCTCATTTGCTGTAAAGTACTTAAGTCTTTCTAGAAACTAGTGTGATAAGGATGGTCACGTTTCAATATAAGTCAAGTGGGTATAAGGTAGTTGGGATATAGATAGCAATCAGTACACAGGTTGTCAAGACTTCTTCCCTTGCCCTTCTTTTTTCTTCAGCCAAAATGAGGTCCTCAGTAATACACACACCAACGATATGGGCGTATGCAGAGATATATATGAATTCGATTATTCGGTAGGTAAAGAAAATTTCACATCCCCTTTCCGAAAAAAAAGAAAAAGCAAGATGAGTTTTTGCTTTCCGTAAAACCAACTTCAATACGTTATTACAGCTGAACTTCGGGTGAATGAAAAAGAAGAGTAACTCAGAAAACTTACACTAATCATAACACAAGGAATTTGAAACAAGTTATTATCCAGCAATGGCATTTCCTTAGTCATTACCAAGGAATTGAAAACAAGTTACTATCCTGTCGTCGCATTTCTACATAAATAAGAAGAGGTTGTTCCTTAATCCTTGACCTAAAAATTTAAAGACAGTTTTGTATAATGATTATTTTAGCAAGCAACCAAATTGGAGAGCCAAAAAAGGTGTTCCATCAGACTATGAAAATAACAAGAAAAATTAAGCACAAGGTACAAGAGTGTGAACCTTTTCATTAAGGGAGTGACACTTGGAGTGCACAAAAGCATCGGCATCGAAGTTATCGGACTTGAAAACGTTGAGATTTTCCTCGAATTTCGCCCCTGCATCTTTGACATTAGCCTTGGCTGAAGCTCCGGAGTGGGGTGGTCTTGACCGAGAGGATTTGGCGGAAGCCATAAGCAGATGGGTTTAGGAAGGAAAGGAATGGGATTAACTAAGTTAAGAAAAAAGGGAGAAGGTGGAATTGGGGGATCCAGATCCGAGAGGTGCGTGAATTTAGGGTAATATCCGGATTTGGTTTCAGGTTGAAATCTAAAATATGGTTAGAGTGTGTTGTGGGGATAGGGATTGAAGGGCGGGGACGGAATTGGGCATTGAAGAAAGCCGGAGAAGGGGAAGGGGTTTTTTGTTGAGTTGGTTTTGGTTGGCGGAATGTTTGGGTTTGGGTGAGGAAACAGAAAAGAAATGGAGTGAGTTTGTTGGTTGAGCTGTCAAAAACAACAACTCCACCTCCTAATAATTTCTTTCCTCTTTTTATTTATTCTTCTTCTTCTTCTTTCTTTAGACAAATAAATATTTTTTATTTTTTTTGCTATTATCATTATTGGCCTATTCTATTCTATTATTATCAAACACAATTTTGATTACTATTTTATCTTCTTGTTTTGTGATGTGGAAATAATAATAATAAATAGCTAGCTTCATCATCATCATCCCAATTCCCTTGCTAAATAAATAGTGATAGTATTTTTCTTTCTTTTTCCTTAATAATATTAATAATAATGTGATAATATATGAAACAATAGAATGAATAGCGAGTGTAACATATTACAGTACAGTGTAATTACTAATTAATTTGGTATTTGAGGCACCATCAGTACTACTACTGAAGACGTAATGTAAATATTGGATATTTGAATGCAACAAATTTATCCACCCACATTTTTGTAATTTCAAATACCCCCCAAGATTGGATGGATGATTAATATTATTTTCATATTATTATTGCATTACAAGGTCTGTTCTTGCTTGCTGCTATGTCCTCAACAACTCTTTTTTAATTTCGCATTCGCATAATATATATGTTAAGAGCAATATTCACCTCACCTTTATGCATCAAAATCCCAGAGTTTAAGCAAAGACAACATCCCTGAAGCAAAATGTCTCAAGTCATACCCCAACACAACATGAACCTGGAATATATAAGCAACCATCACGCTCCCTAATAATTGAGGAATAATAGACTGCTCTTTTTGCCTACCTTCACCAAGTTGGATGCTTATCTCGCCACCAAAATATGTACAAATACACTCACTCTTTTAAGCAAATCTCTACAACTAAAATATAAACTTTTGGGTAACTCTTGTCCAAATAATTATTCCTCCAAACCATATGCAATACCGTATGTAAAATAAACAAAAATCAAGCATTCACATTATTACCAGTACATTTTGTCCAAACAAAAAACAGTGTCAAATTTTTCGGGGAATTACAGACCCACAACAGTTTGAAGCAAAGACACAAAGATGAAAAAGATCTTCAGCTGGAAAAACCTTTAACCAACGCTTGTTTGCCAATGTCCGGCCTCATTCAGGAATATCAGAGCGGAGGGCTGAAGAAACAAAGAAGCAAACAAGTTTCATCAGAATGAAGCAGGCATCTTTTTATCAATGTAAACATTGAAGGGGTGGCAGAGGGTGACTTTCTGTAAGACATATTAAATTAAAAAACAACATATGAGAACAAAAACCTTAATAAAATACAAGGAATAATGGATCTGGAGAAGATTACTCTAAACCACTGACCAACATCATGATCAAAACAAAAGTTTCAAGCTGATGTCATGATGCAGTGAACTCAGATAGTTAGAACTTAGCTCAGAATATTATACACAATGTCTAGAAGCTGGCTCACACAGGTCTTTGATCTGATAGTAATATCATCTAACATCCCCGTGGTGCTCATACCACATGTCATAGGATCTGGGGGCCCATAGCTTCCACATCATCCAAGGAGTTCTTTGAATTTTTCTAAAACAAAGTAGCTTGTCTAAACCATTCTTATATGCAACTTAACTTCAAGTGCAAGATTAGACTAAACAAATTCAAGTAAACTGCAACTCTACCAAAAAGGAATAGATATACACTAACAGTAGGTGTGCAATATTGTCATCTGATCAACCACAATCATAATCAGTGTTTACAAGATGAAATGCAGGATAAAAAAGGTGTAGCCGGTATTAACTGGGGCGAAGGGTGTCGTGTCTCTCAGCATCAATAATCATTGGCAATTAAGGACAATCAAGATAAGTCTAAGCTCCAGCTCCAGTTAGAATTTATTTGCCATTGAAAACAAGTTAAGAGCAATTAAGTTAAACTCAATTCAATTCCATCAAGAATTTGATTTCCTCAATACTTTTCCTATACCAAGAAACTAAATTGGGCGAATGCAAGGATCACACAGGATACATATTTATCCACTTATGACCAAGAGATACCATCACCAGTTTCTAATAAACAGAAAGTCCCAATTCCCGTTGAAACCAAGGCCAACTATTTCACAGAATTTCTACAAAATACGAATTAAAGTTTGCAGTAAAACATTTATAGAAACTAGACAAACATTTGGTGGAAACTAAAACCCAACTTCAAACTGAATCCACATAAAACGAAGCCAACTCTAGCTGCAAGCTTTTCTGATCAGAGAACTCCTATTACAAGCCAACGAAACATCATAATCAGAGATTCTGACTTCTTTTCAGTCTGATAAGAGACTAAAAGTATTAAAGACATGCCAAAATTTTCCATTTACATCAAACATTTCAATCGAAACTACAAAAATCAACGACAGAACAAATAACTCGATTAATCCAAAGAAAGGCGCAACGTAATCACAAATATAATCAATAATCATAAAACAAAGTAGATTCGTATTAGAATAGAACCTGTCACCCAATGTTCCAATAACCATAAAAAATGAGAATAAATATACAGATCTAAGAAAACCAAAAAAAGAAAAGGAGAGATAAAACCAAATTACTTTGTTTCTCGGGTTTGCCGTCGACCCATCGAGAAACGGAGTAGTGGACCTTCTCACGGTTCAAAGCTTCGGATTTGTAGGGCTCCTTCAAACACTGCCTCACCAAGTTGGCGCAGAGATTCGTGTACGTTATGTAGGTCATCCCCGCAGCTCTCCAGAATGGGACCGCAGCGTTCGACGCCATTTCCTCTTCCTTTTCGATTTGTTTTGCTCTCTCTCTCACTCACTAGCTTCCCAACCTCAAAAGTGTTTGTTCGTGTGAGTCGGAATTGATCAGGGCTTTTCTAATATAGCCCCTTTTGGGCTTCGGTTACTGGGCTTCTGTTACTGGGTCGGTGTGTGGGTTATATCTTGTAGACCAATGAATGTAGGCTACTTTTTGGTTCCACAACTCTTTTAAATCCAATAGGAGAAGATGATTTAAATTTCCCAAAAATTTTACTATAAAATAAATGGAATACAGGATTTAACTCTTGAAAACAGTTAACAATTCCTTTTTGCAAATTCCTTCCAAAAGAACTACAATTTTATAAATAAACAAACTAGATATGACATATTTACCATAGGGTTCCATCTTTTGTATTTATCAGATTCAGGCAGGATATATCCTTTTTTGAGGCACCCAAAATATTTCATTTCATATTCTTCTCTTTTATTTTTTCTGATTTATGCTCCTAATGAACATTACTTCATTTTAATTAATAGGAGTATAACACAAACTGCTATCCGAATCTCCACATATCATGTTGATTAAGAACATATTTTGGTAGGGAAGTCGCAGCCCCGCAAATCTATTGATGCTCCATAGTATAACGAGCACTTGCTATGCCATAAACTGAATTCAGTCAAACCACTTGTATACTAAAATTTTTAAAAGTACAGCAGACAAACAATAAGAGCAAACAAATGAACTACTGAAACAATAATACAACTCCTACGAGAATCAAAATTTTCTAACATCTCTCGGAGACAAATGAGAGTTGGTTTAAAGTAGTGGTGCATTACAATAACCTTAGCCCAGAAAGCAACCTTAATGTAACTAGTAGTCCCGAAACACCTATGACAAACAAGCAAAGTCAGTCCATCTAGACAAGCAAAACAGCATTGATGCAACCATCATTTTCAGGATTATTCGTGACTTGTGCATACTTCCCTGCATTCACCATCCATCAAACAGTCAGCTACAGTAACAGGTGAACAATTCATGCCCATTACATTATTTAAGCCAAAAGTATAAACATACCCCACACAACTTTTCCAGCAGGGGTTACCAGACCAAGTTCGCTAACATTCACCTGAGAGACACAAAAAAGGTAAACACAGATGACGAGCATATAAAATTAGATGTGAATCAAGCACAACTAGAGTTTCAAGCTGAGGGCACCTCGATTATGGTTCCCTTGGTCATAACACCAAGGGATGTATACATAGGCCCATTGGGGTTCTTCTTAACACCAATGATCTCTAAATTGAATGTACATTTAAGCTCAGGGTGGGTCACATGGGCTTTTGTAAAACGTAAGCCACTTGGGCGGATGAAACGCTCATATTTGGGAGGTTTCCTTGTAAAACTTGGTCCTACAAAGGTGGCCTTGGTGATCATCCTCTTCCACTGCTTAGCTGCAAAGTTTCAACCAAATACAGATCAGGCAATCACCAAGAGCACAATTATCATCAGGTCCTGAAAGTTTGTGTACACTAAGAAAAATTCTTTAAGCACATAATCCTCAGGTTGAGATCACATATAGCAGAACAAAGAAAATACCATGTCAAATGGATACTTACTTTTCCGTTTACCGGATCTGATCACCCTGAACATCTCATCTTCAGCAACAGGTCTGACCTACAAAATCAACAAACAATCTAATTATTGCTTGATTTAAATATAGGAAGACTTCTCAATTAAGTACATCTTATTTCAAAGCAAGCAACGAATCAGATATATCATTCTTGCATAATGCAATTGACTCAAGATAATATTGCGCTGTGTTACGTATAAAGAATTAAGAAGGAAATAGCTGGATGGCTTTACCTTTGGTAGGGGAACCTCCCATTTCCCTGCTTTCTCTTTCCTCTTTTGCTTTATAGTGTTACTGAGCACCTGAAGATGGCATGAGGTTACTTTCAGCAGTATTTCAAAACTGATGCATTTTTCAAACAGACTATGTTTTCATTAAATTAAACAAGAAATCAAGGAACCAAGGAATACAAGAATACCTTCGCTCTTGTTGTCTCATCACGATCAAGAAGATATGCAGGGAGAGCTCCTTCATGGACATCATCATCAACCTTGCGCCTGCTTGATGACTCCTCGTGCATAGCCAATCTGTGAACATATAAGAAATGTGAGCACACATATCAAAATTACTATAACTATACAATGCAGGTCTAATCTCAAGGATGACCTCAGAGAGTTTAGTAATTCTAGGCAGTAGACCCGACAAACATGCATAGTAAGAAAATTTAGACTTGACGATCATCTTGAGCAGCTCTAAGAAATTAAATGTAGTAGGAACTAAATTTTCAACATTAAACCTTTTCTATAACTAAATACAGAGTTGAACAACAATTTACGTGATCTTAAGGTCTCCAACTCAACTCAAGTTCTCCATCCTAAAGGATGAAGATATTGAAGTTTGAACCATATTTCTCAAGTGTCTCATTCAGCCAAGACCCACCCATTTCAAAGCTCGCATTAAGCAGAAAAACAATAAATTCATGTAACAAAGAGAAGAAGAAAGCAGCAAGCACACCATTATTAATAAGTCCTACTCCAAACAAAACCGATCCAAAGCTCAAGTCCAAACCTGAAAAGGCGGTTACAAAACTATCCAATCCTTAAACCTAAACTAAGCAAACCATGTGCTACATTACCACTAATAGTGAAACTGAGATAATTCCCATTAATAGTTATTCCTACAAGGATACTAACTAATGAAGCTGCTTTACAGGATTCAGGAGCTCTGCCATCACTTTCATTACACATTCCAACCCCTGAACATTTTCTAAAAAGAGGGACTATTAATGAGCCCGATTATAGCAGCTAACTCCTAGGAACACAATGCATTAAGCGCAAGCAAATATACATACTAGAAATGCTGCTTTGCATTTTTTTCAATCACATACAAATGCCATCCACACGGCACAACTAATTCTTTCACTTTATTATATCACAATAATGAAACACACTACACCGAACCAAAGAAAGTGGCAAAATAGAAGGTTAAAAAAGGTTAGTTAAACAAAAGTAAAAATGATACAGAAGCTTACGTTTTCTTCATTAGTGCCTTCTCAGCATATCGCTTCTTAGCAAACATCTTACCCTTAATACCCAAGGCCTGTCCATCCAATCAAACAACCATAAATTTCACACGTTATCCACGAATACAAAAATAAAACGAACTTGAAGTTGAATTTATAAAAAATAAAATAAAAATAAAACAGAGAGTTAACCTTTTGAGCAATTTGAGAGCGCTTGTGAACTTCACGCGCCTCCTTCTTCCGCTTGCGCTCGAAGTGGTCATGGCGGTAGCCATGCCTCTTCCTGTGCAGCTCTATGTAATCTCCTTGCGGCTGTCAATTTCAATTAAAAATCGCAAACAATTAAACAAATAGATCGGAATTCAAAGAACTTTTCCGGAGAATTGAAACATGATAATTCAGAAACATACCATCGTCGGTCCAGTATGGAATTTCGGTGCTTTTCTTTTTTTGTGGAGAGAATTGAGCTAAAGTTGAAAACCTAGCAGCGAAGCTGAGAGGTTTTGAGAGAGAGAGTTGAGAAACGTAGGAAACGGTTTTAATAAATAGGGTTTGGTTCCAACTCGACCCGGACAGGCTATTGGGCTGTTTCCACTGACGGGCTAGTTTAGCCCATTATCTACCATGTTTGAGAATTAATGGGCCAAAGCCCACAAATGAACGAAGTCAAAAGTATAACATGAAGCCCGTTTGAAAAATGTTCTTCAAACTGATGACCAAATTTCTGAACAGAAGCTCGACACTGAGTTCAAATCATCTGTCTGAGAGAGCAACAAGAGAATGCGAGCAAGTACTATCAGCTGCGCCTGCCACGGCGGAGCGACTGCGGCGCACCGCCTACCGCCGCCGTTCCAGTATTATTCCCCTCTGGTTCTTCGGTATCGATCTGACTCTAAACGCAATTGGAGGTTGGTGCATACAAGAATAGATGTCGCCAAGACATGCAAATTAAGAGCTCGAGCAAATGCCAAAGCAGCGTTGGAATGGGAGTCATACGAAGTGGCGGAAAGTGGGAAAAAGTATTACTTAGACGAGCAAGATGTTGTGACTTTTCTTGATCCTCCGAAGGAGCTCATTCCGTTGGACCCTAACTCATATAATCCCGCTTCTTATCTTTGGTTGGTGTTGATAAGAGTTGATTCTTTGAAGTGTATTAGTAGTTTTTAAAAGCTATATTGTGCCATCAGGAAAAAGATTTGGTAGTTGGAGCATATTTCATGGTTCTATGTTGTGCCATCAGGAAAAAAATTGAAGACATCCCGGAGGAAAGGCGGCATCACCTTCTATCCCTGCTAAACCCCAGGTTCGTTTGTTGGCTTCTAATCTTTGCTCATTTTGAGTCGAATGAGTCATACTGGAAATTATTATCATTTTATGGTGTTTGATTTCAGGAAATTTTGCTTAACCATCATGCAAAATGCTATCTTTTGTCCAGCATTGGCTTCTTTGGTTCATTTAATTTTGATAGAATTAAACGTTGTAGACTTATATCAAGAGCTTGGGAGGTAGCTGGAACAAGATATGACGATCCCAAGTTAACCAAGAAAAGGGCATCAAGATTGCTGTCTGATGGAGATTCTGCAGGTTCACTTGAGTTGTGGAAATGCCGAACAAGTGGAGGTGATTTCGTCTAATATGCCAAACTATTGAATTATTGCTATGCATCTTACTTCTTAGCCTGAAAGTTTGGGCTTCATTTTGTAATTTAATGTAATGTTTCGAGAAATGTTATAAGGTTTATAATTGTGCAGCGTCGCTTCCAATTGCTTGGATCAATTCTTCCCAGAAGGTCAAGTCCCTGCTTTGGCTGTCTTTTGAGCTATATGCTGGAGCTTACCAAATTTCATTGCCACATGTATTCTTTGTCCGTTTTTCTTTGGGATAGAACGTCTGCTGAATTTGGGTTTTCCGTTGCTTTCTCTCCAGGCAATATTCTGCTGCACGGATGGGAAAGCCTATGGACGACTTATTGGTACATTAACTTATCAATGACCAGATTTCTTGCACAAAGTAAATTCATGAAATTTATGCTGATATTAGTCAGTTATCTTTCTATAGATCATAGAAGATTGTGACACATGCTGAATACCTTTTACTATGAAGTGAATTCTCTTTTGTGTATAGATTGTTTTTATCTGACACTACTATTTGTGACCTTCTCAAGCGGCGTCTGCTGGTGCTCAATAATCGTAGTACAGTTCACTTGCCACATATTAGATGCAAGCAATTTGATATGTACATTTAAGAGGAAGATAACTTTATTTTAATTAGTTTTAAGTACAGTGTTCCTGTATGAGGATGGGTTTGCCTAGATCTAGCTCAACCACATTGATTCTTATTAATTTTATTGAGTTTGCTTGCCCCTTTTTTTTCCTTTCAATTTTTTCGCTTTCTGGAAGTACCAGATAAGATTGATATTTGATGTCTGACTCCTATAGTTTAGTCTATATGTGATGATTTATTACTATTATTGTATTGTGATGCAGGGGGATATCCTCTTTTGCGAATCATGAACTCCGTTTCCCCTTTGTACTTTAGTGTCACACAAGTGAATGAAGTGATGTCAACAGAGCAGCCTTGTGATTTTGCGTATGAATTTGGAGATGGACTACTCAATCTTCCAGAATATCCCGAAGAATTCCCTAAACCAGGTGAAACATCTTTACAAGCGCAGCATGTGACTTGCTAATTTAAGTTTTTTGAAGCATGCATGTTGTTTCTTGGGTTCATGTGCGAATTCCAGCTTATTGCAATTACCGTCTTCACCTATACTGTGGATGAATATGTCTTTGATCATCTAAAATTATGTGACACTTGTCTTTAAATAACCATAAATGATAATTTCCATTTATAAACATTCTTTAATACATGGTGGACTTGAATAAGAAATAAGAATGAGTTGCATTTCAAGTAGCATAGCAATAACACCAAAGTACTTGTTAAGCTTGTGTCCACCATAAGCTGGTTGTTGTTGGGATATCTAACTTGTTTACCAAGTTGTATGATCAATATCTCATAATATGATTATTCCAATCCTAATTGGCTGTGTGCTGCTTTCATTTCAGCAAAACATGCGTGGCCGTTCAACGATCAAGTTGTTATATATGTTAGGCAGTTGGGTCCAGGAGTGGTGGTGGGACAAGCATGGCAAGAGGGTAAAGCATTGGAACAAGTACCCAAGAAGTTGTTCAATGAGATGTTAATGGTTAAAGACTATTTTGGTTGGAGCAAGAAGAACTGAAAAGACATGGGTTGAGAAGCTTGTGTAGTACTGTTAACATTGGAGATGATGTGTGTTAGTAAAGTTTGGGGGAGAGTTTTTGCTTACAACATAAGTTTACATCATCAGAGACATATATATAGTCTAGATAGATGGAGATGTAGGCTTACTCTTAGAAGTTATCATCCCACACTGACACTGGTGTGGTGTGGACCTAACTGATTGATTATCTCATATCTGCATATACACCACCATATGGTGATGGGGGAGGAGAGGAGTTCCATTCCACAAGGACAACAATATATATATATATATATCCTCTTGGGTTCTTCCTCACCCACAGATCTTACCGTAACAATGACAGACATGCTTTTGCTTCAACAAGTGGATGATCACTGCTTCCCTTGAGTGGGAAGATGGCATCCATTATAATGTAATGGGTTGTGTGTGTAGGATGATTCTGTTTCCTACACACACACACACATATATATAATCATAAATTGATAATGTGTCGTAGTGATGCATGCTTATAGATACAACATTACATTATTAAAAAAAAATACATTACATTATAATAATAATAATGAAAAAAAATTCATATTGTGTCATAGATGATAAAAATATGGATGCGCATGCATGCATGGGTAAGTAATGCAACCATAAATCGTGAATTTTCCATAATAATGAAGGAAACAATATATTAGAATATAATTGTGCGTGGGCGCATATCATTGGTGGGATGAAGGAATACCATCCATCCCCACAATAGAAATAGAAAATAAAATAAAAAGAAGATAACATACATACACACATACCAACTACCAAAAATCAACAACATTGCACCTAACAAATTCATAAGTTGCTATAGATAGATGAAAATAAAAAGACAATTATAGATATGGTGCATAAATATTAAGATTGAAAAGATGTGGGTAGGGGAGAGGAGGGGATTAGGAGTTAGGGGTAGTCTAAATTTGTTTATGGTAAAATAATAATAATAAAATTGAAATGCTAAAATTACGCCTATATTTGCGTTAATTAGATTTGTATGTATGTATGTAGAAAAAAGGTGAAGGAACAGTAGAGAGGAGAGAGAGAGAGAGAAAAGAGTTGTGGGGTGGAGGGAGATGGGCAATCGTTTTCTTTGGGAAACTGTCGGTGAAAACTTTACACTCACCGGAGGTGTATCTGTGTGTGTATAGGTATATATATAATAATATATGATGATGATTGATCTATGATTAAGGAACATTGAATGAATTTAAATTGAAGGATATTTATATTATTAATTGGTAAACCTAAGAACACGTAACAAAACAAGATTGCTTTTAACACATAAAAGCCACACTACTACTTCTACTGCTGCTGCGCTACTGCTCACTTACTACTTCCACACTTTTTCTCCCTCTAAATCTCTCCCCATATATATTGGTGAAGTGAAGAGAGAGACATAGATCCAGTGTTCCTTCGAAGCTGAGATCTGAGGCAATGGCTGTGGATCCTAGACATGTGCTCGCCGGCATACTTACTCTCACCATGTTCCTAATGCTCGGCGACATGATTAAGCGCGACCACTTCGATTCTACTCACGTATCTCTTTTACTCTTTCTTCTTCCAATATCCCTCTTTCACCACTATCTTTTCTCTTTTCTCAACCATTCTGATTATCTTCATTTTCTCCCCACATTTCACTTTTTACTTTGATTTCAACTTGTGATTTACTGTGTCTGGATTTGATTTCGATTTGCGCCTCCACTACTTGTTTTTCACTTTATCCATCTTCTCATGATCTTCTGATCTGCATTCTTTGGCGGTAGCATATCATGTACTGTATTCGTGGCTTGGAGCACCAATTTTTATAATTCAACATTTTGTTTTAGCGATTCTGAGATCATCCAGTTTGTGCTTTCTTTATGTGGTAGAGACTGATCTCGGGAATCATGTCTACTTGAATGTGCTAATTATCACTTCTCCCTTGTGGATCTTGAAATTGTGGACTGAAATCTTTCTCTTTCTTGTTTCCTCTTTACATAGCCAACCGTTCACGACACAAAAAAGGCTTCAGAGCATACCCTTGCTAGTGTCGCAAAAGGTGCTGATGGCCCTTGGAAGGAGGATGGTTTGACCTTGAAGCCATGTTGGCAGAAGCCTGTTTTGAGTGAGTCCAATGAATTTCTGAAATTTTACATCATAATTTCATATTTTTCAGTTGTGCTTCCCATTCTGATATTCTATTGTCTTTTTTCTTTTTCTTTTTTCTTTCTGTGTTCTTTCTTGCTGTTTTGTTAACAGAGGAGGCCGATGAATCGCAAGGGTACGTCACCTTCTCATTAACCAATGGCCCAGAATACCATGTCTCTCAGGTAGCTTCATTTATATCATCTAGCATTTCATCTTATATTATTAGTAATGAAAATCCTCAAACTAGTTGCAAGTAGTATAGGGTGTTTTGTGAATTTTGTGAGAGAGTGCTGCTGTTTTTCATCTCTAACATTTAATCATTCCCTGCTGATCATCTTATTCAGATTGCTGATGCAGTAGTAGTTGCAAGATATCTACGGGCAACACTTGTAATCCCTGACATTAGAGGAAGCCAACCTGGTGACAAAAGGTTAGATGTGGCTTGAGCCCTAATAAGTGGCACATACCAAAGCCTTTTCTGGCAAAAACATTAATACTCTGGGAAGAGAGGAAAAATAAAGATGTAAAAAAGATGCGTATGTCCTTCTCTTTCATTTATTTCTTCACCTGCTCCCTTAGGTAACTTTCAGCGGGCAGTTGTTCATTTATGAATGAAAGAGGCACGTCTACTTTCCTTAAAACTGTCTATGTCTTGGGTGTCTTCTTGGACGTTAGCTAAGCTATGGTCCTTATAATGAGTTTAGTCTCATTACATGCTTTCAAGATGTCAGCTGGTATTACTATACCTGGATGTGATTATTGATGTACGCTTCATCTGTAACTTTCAGGAACTTCAAAGATGTCTATGATGTTGAAAAATTCATAGCAAGCCTAGATGGTGTGGTCAAAGTTGTTAGATCTCAGCCTACTGAAATTTCAGCCCGTAATCTTGCAGTGGTGAAGGTTCCTAATCGTGTTACTGAAGGATATATAGCAGAAAATATAGAAACAGTTTTCAGAACCAAGGGAAACATAAGACTAGTCACTTACTTCCCATCAGTGAACATGAAAAAGAATAAAGAAAAGACCAGTACAGACTCAATTGCATGTTTGGCCATGTTTGGAACCCTGGAGCCTCAAACCGAAGTCCGTGAAGTGGTTGACTCCATGATTGATCGCCTAAAAACCGTCAGTAGGAAATCAAATGGACAGTTTGTGGCAGTTGACTTGAGGATTGATATATTGGAGAAAAAGGGTTGTCATGGAAATGGTGGCTCTGCGTCCAAGAGTTGTTACGGCCCACAAGAGATAGCTCTCTTTTTAAAGAAGATTGGCTTTGAAAAGGACACCACAGTGTATGTGACCCAAACAAAATGGCATAGCAGCCTCGACGCTCTAAAGGACTTCTTCCCAAAAACTTATACAAAGGTAGATTTCTTCTTGTTACTATCCTTGAAATTGTGGGGTTTTTGCTAGAGTTCATCAAACAACTTATTTTAGTTTTCTAGCATCAGTCAAAAATGTCTTCATTTGCATTACATCATCCTGTCATAAGCTCATATTTGCAGCAGGGGCGCCTCAGAGCAGAAATGTGTTAGTTCTCCTAATGGAATTAGTCAAATTTTAGCATCTCCTGTGCTTCCTTTCCAAATACAATCTAGTTTGTATATACTCTTGCCTTTGATACTCCTTTGTTCGTAAATTCATCTTATTGCTGAAGCTTTTAATTGCAGGAATCCATTTTGACAGTAAAGTTAAGTTATATCTGTATGCAGAATGTCTCTATATAAATAGCTATTGTCATTCTTAATTTGTCAAACCTTTTTCAATTATCTTCCTTATTTTGTTTGCCAAAGGCTGATACCGAGAGTTTATTGTCACTTTAACAACTCATTTCCCGGTAACTGTTGCAGGAGTCTATAATGCCTATGGAGAAAAAAGATAAGTTTCTAAACTCTGACACTTCCGAATTTGAGAAGGTAATTGACTACTACATTTGCTCCGAGAGTGATGTCTTCGTTCCGGCCATATCGGGCCTGTTTTATGCTAATGTTGCTGGAAAGAGAATAGCTTCTGGCCGGACTCAGATGCTTGTTCCTGCAACTATTCCTGGTTCTTCTGCCACTTCTGAAGAGTTTATGTCACATTATGTTACCAAAAAGAATCACTTCGCATATTCATGTTATTGCTAGTTCAAGGAAAGGGTAAGTCTCCCATATCTAAGTGATTAATGTTTTTGCATTCGATTTTAAGTTGAAATGATCTCTCTCAGTGTCTTGCCCAAAAGTTTTTGTTAGGCTGCAGATTTCCTATAATTGTAATGATTGCAGGTCTTTGAATGTGTTGTAAAACATTGTACCAACGTCACATCCATGTTTAATAGGTCATTGAAGAAGTGTGTTGGTTTCCTCATTGTCTTAGTTCTGCAATATCTTGGACCAAATTTCCAGTGATTGGGATACTTGTGGTCATCATCATCAAACAAAATCACCACTGATATAGCATCTTTGATGGAACTCAGATATGCATGTAGATATAATGTTTAAGAATGTTTTTCTCCAATATCCTTCTAGTTGTGGAAAGAAAATTACATGAAGCAAAAACGTTATAAAGAAAAACATTACTAGGTGGAAAGCCACTCCTCAGCCCTGTAAAGGAATTACTCGTAATATGTACATAACCTACTGGGTAAAGTAAACGGTCCTAACTTACAGCTGCACTTTGGCTCAGTTCTTGAAGCTGTAAATTTTATTTGCTAATGGCTACTTTAGTCATTTGATGGTGTAAGATTGGTATTTTCCCATGTTGATGCAGTTATGATTCTCATCCCTCTTTTCTACACAAATTCAGAAACAAAAGGGGAATGTAGAAGTTCTGATACTCATGCCAGCCTAGATTGATAGCGAAAGAATATGATTGTAGGAGATACGCCTCTATGATACGTATTAATACTTCCTATTGCTAAAACATCCTGTGAAGAAGTAATGGACTATTTACAATAGATATAGAATATTTTCAAGTGCTTTAATAGAATATCAATGAATCCAGATTCACGGAGTCAGCATAGTATGGTACACTTTTATCAAAAAAGTAATATCAAGAGTGAATTTACTCTGCTGCTGGAGTTGCATTCTCGATTCCAGGAAATTGGACGAGGCTACTTGATGAATGGAAAAATATCAAGATATTAGTTAGGAGTTGCGTGCATTACGAGCAGCAATGCACCGCTGGTATGGCTTTATGAAGACCTTCGCCAGAGGTGTTTTTGGAACTGGAATGAATTTACCAACGACAGCAAGAGGCCAGCTGCAAGAAAAAAGATATCAGCACAGGTGGGAGAATGGTGTTCAGCATTTCTAGTAAAACTGAAGTTTCACAAATTTTATGCTGATGCTTGAGCCAGAAACTGCTATGTAGGCCAATGGTATATATTATAAATTTATAAATTGGCTGGTAAGGTCATTACTACATCTAGTTTTTCAGAATACCACAACAACCATCGGGAAGGGAAACTTCCATCATGTGCGAAAGCACGTTGCTTGTGATGATAGCTCTCTTCGGCAATAAAAGATACGGACCACTCATTATAAAGTTGCAAAAGCAATTTGTGTTTTTCAGACTTAATGGTGACTGCTAAACTCGTCAAATTAAGTTATCAGCACAGAGCTGGCATCTTTCCTTTCTCCCTTTAATTTGTTCCACTTAAATTCGACTTTTCAAATGATGGCTGAATTTAGTAAAAAGGCCTAATATACATGCAAGGAAATTAGTAATGCTGCGAGAAGTAACAAAGCAAAGACACGAACCTGATAATGCCTATAACGACGCAAACTACCCATAGTTGGAAGTTAAGCCTAACAGTTGAGGTGAAGTTCCCCAGGAAATTAATTATGATTATCTGGTAGAAGGAGCATGTTAGTGACACCATCAAATGGAAGAAACATGAGTCCAAACCATAAAAGGCCATCAATATGATGGCCCTTACCTGAAGTACACATGTGGCTCCTACTATTCCCACGAAGAGGTGGTTTTTGGTCACACCTGAGAAGACATTGATTTCTTCTGGTTTTCGCGCATTGAACTCATTAAAAATCTGTTAATTAACAAGTGAAATTGACTATGTGGTTAATTTGGCATACAATAGAAACTTATCAACCATCTTCGATTTGTTCATTCGAATTAGGTTTTACTTACTTGACAGAAAACAAATGCATTGAATATCACAGTGTTCTTCACCATGTAAGCATGCGCTTTCTCGTCCTTCTCCAACTTGAGAATAGATATGCCACAAAAGTGGAGAACAAGGAGGACCGCAACTTGATATGTAGCCTGTAACATCACATGTTATTCAGAGTTCTCTATAAACAAAGGAAAAGGACATCCAATTCCGTTAGATAACTAGGTAATGTACCTGTACAATCAAGTTTCTCCACATGATGTTTGTTACAAGAGGCTCCCTGAAGCATTTAATAGTTAAAAAAACAGGTTTCTGAACACATTGACTGCTGAAATGGAAGTAGTTCTATGTACTTCTCCAAGTTGAAACGGAAACTCCAAAGAGACACATTGACAATATATATTTTGAGATCAATCACAAATCTCCTCATTGCCACATTTGAACAATACAAAGTAGATGCAACTATGATCACCAGCTTATGAGGCATGAAGTTGACAGCTGGAGCCAATATCTCCAAGGATTTAAATTAGACGTTATTACTAAGAAATTGTTCCAACTTGATTGCAGTTTTGAGTAAAAATGGGTCACAATCAAATGCAATAATGAACTATGAAATCTCAAAATTGATGGAAGATTAGGAAATCAAAACCCATGCAACCAACTGATAAATTCACATAAGTATTAAATGCATCACATAGTAAGAATCGTGAGAGTAGAAAACGAATTTCATAGGTTATTGACATGGCTTTCTTGAACCTCTGGTTCAGAAAGCTAAAATTTCAAGATGATATGCAGCAATTCACCTCTAGAATGATGCAAATATATCTTAAGTCGTCTTTGCTTGTACAACTTTTCATAAGAAATAAAATCTGCATACTAGACATGGTTGCGAATTCTGACCTACGACCAACTGGAGTTCTATCCATGAGATGATCAGTTGGAGGTTCAGTCGCCAGTGCCAAAGCTCCCAGAGTATCCATGATGAGATTAACCCAGAGTAGCTGCATCAGAAAAGCAAATGAAGGGAGCATAAGCATACCTTTAGATTTGCAAAATCCAACTTAAGTTCCCTAACTACATAAGAAGAGGTACAGCCGCTACAATGCATTCAATTTTTTGCATTTCCTTGAAATACTTCCTAAAACCATTTTTTTTAAATATGAGGAACTTGTGGCTTCACAATCTTTCTACATTTTTCATCTCTAAGGATAAAGAAGAGATCCACAGTTTGATGGTAGCTAACTTTTTATAACAGGTGAGTGTCATACTCAATATCAGGAAATATCTTCCCAATAATAGCAGGCATGCTGTACCTGCACTGTAGTTAGAGGAACATCACCAGACGAAACTGCAGCAACAACATTTATTACAAGAGCTGCAACATTAACAGTGAGCTGGAACTGGATAAATTTTTGGATGTTTGCATAGACAGAGCGTCCCCAGCGTACAACCTACAACAAGTAATTGAAGATGCAGCAAGGAATTTCCCAAAGGCATTTGAATTGGAAAAGAACAAAGACATGAGAAGATACTCTTCAACTATTTAAGAGTATACATTACAGGATTCTGATACTTTCTCGGGGACAGCTCATGACACTAACCTTCACAACTGAAGCAAAATTGTCATCCAAGATAATAATGTCCGAGCTTTCTTTTGCAACTTCAGTTCCTTGTATGCCCATGGAAAGACCTATATCAGCCTAACAAATGTAGAGAACAAAAAATGAGCAATTGATGTTAATATGAGCGGTTCACATGTCGGGGAGAGTGCCTGGGACAAATGGCGTAGCAGATAAATTTATCCAAGTTAAGTCCCTCACATTTTGGAGGCAAAAGACAAGAGGTAAATCACATTTTGGTACGGAAACATACAGAGGAACCTCCAAGAAATTGGTTTTATACAACTCTAACATCATTGTACAAACAACCCATGCCTCTCATGAGTGAAGCAATGACCTATCTCCTTTGCCCTTGAGGTTTATGTGTTGCAGTAGCTGAACTGGTAAGATTAAGGCAGTATCATCTATTCTGGTGCTTAGAAATCAATGGACATGTGCAGCTCGGTAAACTCTTTAAACATATTTCTTTCTCTGAGGTATGACATACACACTAAACAACTTTTTGGTAGTCGTTTATTTCTTACATGACTTACCATGGAAAAACTCAGAAAGAAACTGATCAGTTACCCCACCTAAGAAAAATAGTATTTTCGCAATGAATCACATATGACATCTATAAATTTTATAGCTAAGTTTCAGGGATGAACCAAATGAAGAATACATGTAAACATCACGAGCTTGAAAATCCATGGATAGCTTTGATAAAAGATATAAAAAGCATGATTTGAGTCCATCAAACCTCATGCAATGCGGGAGCGTCATTAGTTCCATCTCCAGTTACAGCAACAACTTCACCTTGTTTACGCAGTGTTTGAACAAGCAAAAGCTTGTCAGTTGGAGAAGACCTTCCCATAACCTGCGCCAGGACCAATGCAATGTTTATAAGTTGTTAGGATAAGCGTGCCTTGCTCTGAAAATCAAGAATGGATCTTCTTGTTAAGACATACCGATATCTTTTGTACGACTTGTTCTCTCTCTTTGTCAGACAACTCACGGAATCTCTTCCCTTCTATTACATAGGGTTCATTTGTGTCTGCACCTGGAGAAAGGATACCACACTCCAGAGCAATTGCTTTGGCTGTCTGAACATTATCTCCAGTTACCATACGCACCTAAATTATTGACATACAAACCAATTATCATATTCACTTTTTTCTTTTATAATCAGGAAAAATACAATAAAATATATCTTTGGTTCCAATTGGTATCATAAATTACTGAAAAATTATCGGTCCATTAGCTTGTGCACCCTTTTTCAAACTGAAGTCTCATCAGCAACCAGCATCATTGTTGTAAAAGAAACACTTGCAACTTTATCTATGTGGTTAATGTCTGAGACCAAAATCACAAAATAGGAAGTTCATAAATTATTTGAGCAGTCAAGAATGCAAAAAGATTTAGGAAAGAAGCTCTCATGGTTGATGGCATTCTCCTCTCCACCATTCCCATTTCCTTTCGTCTACAATCCTTTGCATTTAGGCTGGAAGACCGGCTTAAGCTTTGGGATATAATATGACAGGTGAATTTCAATAGTCGGAAGTTCTTGCACACATTGCTATGTTTTCTTATTTGTTTCTGTAACTAATACAATCTTGTGCACATTTCATTATTAAAAAATTAAAGAGCAAACAAAGATTTATAGTAGGCGAATCAGCAAATCTAGTAGCTATTCATGGTAATAGCTGTTCATTGGAAGATTTTACTTGCAACTATTTACAAAGAGTGCATGGCTATAACTTCGGAACTTGATAAACAAAATAAGTACCTTAACACCAGCATGTGTGCACAATCTCACTGCATCTCTGACGCCTGGACGACAAGGATCCTGTATAAGAGAATGTGATAAATATGAAGCCATTACAAGGAACCATAAGTGATATTAAATAATATTTCTAGTTGATGTTAGAAAATATACATGATAACCACAACTCATTGGTGATGAAAGTAAAATCTGTAACACATGCAACACTATCAACCAAGGAAGACAAAACCAAGGGATTAATCACAATTCAAAGATTCAGCTATACCTACGTGTTCAAAGGAAACAGCAATTGAGAATAGCTCATCTAAGCATTACTACCTTTATACCAACAATAGCCAGCAACACGAGATCATCGTCTGGTAAAGTCCACTGTGCCAACTGCTCTTCATCAGTTGGAACCTCATCTGTTTCACATGTTCTGTAAGCAATGGCCACACACCTCAAGGTTCTTGCAGCCATATCATCAATAGCATCTTTAAAGAAGTCCTGAAATAAGAAGTCATTATAATCCTAACATTAATGAGTAGTAATATCGGGACATATCTATGAATGTCTTCAGGAACTTCCAATAGATTATCTCATTTCCATTTAAAAAACTAACAGATTACTGAACAGAGTGAAATTATCTAGCAATCCTTTATTTCACTTTCTTATACTGTGTTCGTGCAATCAACCTCTAAGACAGCATAATCTTATATCTTTGATTTATATGAGCCCTTTTATTATCTTGAGTTTAACGCAAGTCACAGTGAACTATAAAGTTCATAAAGTACCAACCTTATCCTTATCCATGGACTGCAAGGAACCATTTACATCAATGTAATGTGAACATGAGGATAGAATTATTTCTGCTGCTCCCTTCCAATGTATAAGAACTTTGGATTCAGTCTGTCAAGTGACCAGAAAAAAAGAAAAAGAAAAATATTCTCAAATTATGTTTTTCAAATTGTTGAAACTAAAAATAAGAAGAAATCAATAATTAATTCCGCATCTGAATTGTGCTCCAGTTGGACATTCCAAATGCTGAACCTTCAGCCTACTTCCTTGAGTACATATGAATTAGTATGTTGTAAAGTCAATTCTACCATGTTCCCAGGTTTTCACCATACGTCATCAAATTTCATACATGAAAAACATTTAAGTCCCTTAAACTATGCCTTCACAAAATTTCTCCACTAAATTAACAGGTCCAGCAAAAACACTCAGTAAAGTTTTATCTAGTATCAGAGATTATGTTGCAGCTTCAATGAAAAATTATAACTAAAAAACATTGAGTAAGGAACATGAATCAGTTACCCGCCCTCTTAATGCAACACCTCCTCGCTTCTTGGTAGAATTAAATGGAGAGACATGGAGAACTATGGATTCTGATTTCACGACATCAAACTTCATGCCCAACTGCAAAAATTTGGCTTTTCCAGATCATTACTAGCTGAGTTATTGAAAGTTGAAAACACAGATATAGCATGTTAATACCTTGACACCCCATTGAAGAATCGCTTTTTCAGTTGGAGATCCAGAAATCTCCAGTTCTCCATCCTGAAAACAATGAAAGGAAACTTGATGAACATGTATATGGTAGACCACAATTTAGTTCCACTTCCAAAGGAGGCAGACAACTTCAAAAGCTCTAACAGAAACAGAATACTGAAGAGAATCAACTTTCTTCATTCTTAAAGTACAACACGCAACTAAAATGAGGAGAGGCTAAGAAATTAGTTCATACAGATGAGAAATTGAAATGTGTCCAATTGTCGATACACACAAAGGAGTATAATATGTTATTCTCTCAGGCTCTACCACTTTTCTCTAGAAGAGTTCAAAATCAATTGCAGTGGCCCAACCCCAACCTCAACCGCAGCTAAGTGGTGTTCTTGCAAGCATGCGCAGAATGAGGAAAGGAAAGAATACCTTAGATAGAAATACACTGCCGGCAGTGTTCTGTACTATTCCCTCATCTAGCAGAGAGGAGACTGTTGCATGCAACTGGGAACCATCTTCAGGAGGATCAATCTTCTTTGGCCCAACATAAGCCTCGACCACAGTCATCTGTGTCAAATGTAGTTTGTCAAGATTAAGTAACCAACAAAAAAAGGAGAACATACGCAAGTAATGCACCCATTTATTTCATTTTTCACAGAGTTTACAAAGAGAAAGTAAAACAACCTGATTGAGGGTCAAAGTTCCAGTCTTATCACTGCAAATGGTTGTTGCAGATCCCATGGTTTCACAGGCGGAAAGCCTACGCACCTGAAAACCAGTTTAAGTTGACAATCTCATTTAAAATGTCATAGAATGAAGAAACTGTAATACAATTGAACAAACTAAAGGTTCTTGGAAAGAAGAAAATAATGTACATACCAAAGCCTTGTCAGCCATCATCTTTTTCATGGAGAATGCCAGACTGTTGCAAATTTGAAACAAATAAAGCTCAGAGTATTAGGTGGACACGGACGAAAGCGCAAAAGTGGAGTTACAAGAGGTAAATTTAATGATACTTACGTTAAGGTTACAGCCAAAGGAAGCCCTTCTGGGACTGCAACGACCACTATCGTGACCTAAATATGATGTCAGTCAAGAAAGAGAAGAAATTCTCTGATACCTAGCAAACATCTAGGAAGTCTTTCGCAAGAAAACCGGGTTTAGAAAGGGTATTCTTTTCATTTCAGAATGATGAAACTTACAGCAGCAGTTATAATATGAATAACTCCATCAACTGTTTTGCTAACACTAGTTGTCCCACGGACAAACTGGACAGATCCATCAGCATTTCTTGAAGTCCCAGTGAAATATCTGAGGTGATTAATAGTTAATACAATTGATATTTTAATGCAACCATCTAACAAGACACAAGGAAGGCTAGTTAAATTACCTTGCCAAGAGAACAACAAGCACAAGGAGCGCAACGGAGAGACCAACAATGCCTATAAACGTTGCCACGCCATTCAGGCGCACCTGCAATGCGTCATCAGGATCCATACATTGTTAAATTATGTTCATACGCCAAAACAATGACTGGAGAACCATTATCCAATTAGTACCTGTAAAGGAGTTTCTTCACCATTATCTTCCGAAATACTGGCCATCAACAATCCCCACTCAGTGTTGATTCCAACACCAGTTACCTGAAATGACACATATACTAAATCATGTTGTACAAATATATATATATACACTAAATCATGCTGGAAGAACAAGATTGACCATCATCGTACTTTAGCACTGCAATCCAACAAATGACAAACATAAAGATATGTGTAACATCAGTAGTGACAACAGATGCAAACTACTCCAGTCAATATTTTGATGAACAAAGCCAAGAAAATTTTTAACAATTTTTGTGCAGAATGAGTTTTTCGCTTCAGTTGTTGCTTCAGAAACACTCATGTATTTGTGTATCATATAGGTTAATTGCAGAATCATTGCAGTTGCACCATTATACAAACTCATCAATGATGAACTAGAAAAGACTAACTAATATGTTAGTGTACATCCAGAAGGAGAACAAAATTCAATGTATTAATATATTCATTTACATGAGGTGACAAGTTTTGATATTACCAGCATGGTCCCAGCACCATCTGCTACCTTACAACCCGACATCAAAAAAGGAGCTTTGTGGTCTTTGTGAACCTGCATAATGCATAAGGTGTGAGAATATAAGATCAATGGTATGATACAACCTGCAAAAAAAACACTCTAACCAGCTTACAATCTTGCTTTCCCCAGTCATACTGGATTCATCAATGGCAAGAGAATGACCATTCATCAAGATTCCGTCGGCAGGAACCTAAGTACAATACACCAACAGAGTTTCAAGTACTGATGTATTCTCCAAGAAAGCAAATCTTTCAAATCATTTATTACCTGATCACCTATCTTGAGAGGCACGACGTCCCCAACCACAATATCATATATTGAAACCTTGTCTCTTCGACCACCTCTGATGACCTATATATATGTTTGTCCAATGAGAATACTTAAATCATCAATCACCCTGCTGTGTGGAGAAAAATAACAAGAAGACAGAACTTGAATAACTTCATTGCTCAAATTACCTCCAACTGGATATTTCTCTTTTCCTCATTTAAATTTTGAAACTGGAGAGACTGCCGGTAGTCGCTAATTGCTAAAGAACAGATGTGTAACAAATAGAAAAACTGTAAAAAAATCAACTATATAGTGCATACCAAATGAATTTAGCTAATTGTTCAATCATGGTGACAGAGGTGACCAAGTCAATAAACAAACTTGCCAAGAATTCACACTATCGATTATATGAAACATCAGCTTGATATTTACAAGGTGTTAAAATTAAAGGCATTACATTCTAATGTGTTATGAGAAGAGTAATAAACAACACTTTGCAAAGTTTTAATTGCATAATTCCTTTTGTTATCTAAAGCAATTTGTGCACAGTTACACTCTTTAAATGCAATCAAGAGTAACTTGAATTAATTGCATCATAAATGACAGACCCGCGGTTTCTTTCTGATAATTGGCAAAATAATCTTAACAAAGAAAATATCCATTCCACAAAAGACATTGGTTCACTACAATCCACAGTGAACTACAATCATTGTGCCTCTAAAAACTACAAGAATGGACCGAACTGATAATCTAAGCTGAGAAAAAAGAAAAAAAAAATAGGAAAATGAGCCAAAAACATAAAACGTAGAAAACATCACAACTGACTAAAAGTGAAACTACAAAAATTACTTCTCTTCAGAGGATAAGTAACAGCTACACATGACCGAAGTTTGCTTATTTTTTTTGATCCAAAGCATAAAACATATCTAATGGAAAAGTTTAAAAATGGTAAATAAGGATACAACCAATGATTCACATATCACCAAATGGAGATTAGTGATTTTCTAAATCCTCCATGTTGATGAAAAATACTAATACATTTAGCATTGAGATTGAAAGCACCAACATGGAAAGCATAAGGAGCAACAGTAATCCTGCAATGTGAATTTTCTTACCCGTAACAAAAATAACAAGAAGAACTGCAAAGGTAATGCTTCCTCCATCATACCATCCTTCTTCCAGTCCCTGGATAAACAGTATAATTGCTAAATTAGACTTAAGCCTTAAGGCAAATGTAATTAAATTTCTTTCATTCCATTGCTACCAAATTACTTTCGATGCTGTGCAGCTGAAGATAAGGCAAAGCAGATGCATGAACTTATATGGCATGTTTCTCGAAAACTGTCATGAAATTAAGTTTTTTATGCTTTAGAGAAGTCTTTTTCAAGTCCATGGCAACATGTACAGAATCAGTTGAAGATTTAAAAAATGTGATTTAAACTAAAGAAAGTTCTTAATTATTCCAGTGCCAGTTATCCATTGTTGGTCAAGCACGCAAATGAAAAAGCAAGCAGCGCTGGAGATACTGCTTTAACACAAAAATAGATTGGGAGGTCGTTTCTATCAATATGCGACAACCGAAACAGCCGACAATGCTTGAAACCCATAATTGCATATGGAAAGAAAAGATGAAACATGGTGCAGATGACAAAAACAAAGGTACAACAAGAGTTAAATTGAATGTGAAATAGTAGAACTTGTCTAACAGCTTCCTAAAGTACTATATAACTGAAAACAATCTGGCATCATCTAAAGATGCAGCCCAGGCTCATATACTGAATGGGGAAATCATATTTCTCATCCATGGAAGATAAAGCCTAGCAAAAGTTTGGAGTAAAGTTTACATGGAGAGATGCAAGATAAGCGCATTACAACTCAATAGACAAAATTCAGTTACAAAGAAATGAACATGGTGATGTTGTATTCCAATATTACCTCAGTTTTTATTCCAAGGGCCAATGATGCCACAGCAGCTATGATTAAGATAATAAGGGTCAAATCCTGCCAAGCCTCCCATAGGAACATCTGTACAGAATCAAATGTCGAAGAAGTTATGAGAGACATCTATATAGGAGAATAATTAAGTTCATGAAGAAAATGTGATCATACAAGAATAACACTCTGGATGAAATATTACCAAGAAAGTTCGTCCCTTTTTCACGGGATACGTATTTGACCCAAAGGTATTCCTTCTTTTCAGTAACTCATCCTCATTACCATAAATACCTGTTTCCGGATCTGTTTTCAGCATATCTGATAACCCTCTAACCTGAAGAAATGGAGATCAATATTAGCTAATTTACACACACATATAACTTGCAAAAAATATGTATGTAAAAGGAGAGATTCAAGTGGACTTGCCCCCCCATATTGTTGCAATGCAGAAAGATTGTGATCCCTGTTCATTGAAGCAAGTTGTTCAAGTCCAATTCCATAATCCCCATTGGGAGATGGAGGAGCTACGGTAGTTCCTAAAACTGAATTAACCAACCCCAAATCAGATCTCTTGCAGCAAATGAATAAGCAACAGAAAGTCAAGATAGTTCAATAACGACAGCAGAAGTTCTTAGCTTCTCAAAATTATATCAACACCTCATGCGAGGAGAAACTAGTGATCAGTTGCGTATAGCCAAAGGGAGCTACAACGGATTTGGAAAGAACAAATCCCAAAACCCTAACACACTAGAAGGACTAGACAAGCTCATACCAATTGCTCGCTGTCCAGCCAATTTGAAGAGCAATGCAGCCTACAACAGAAAATAGCATAAAGTTGTAATTGACGGGATGATATATATGTATCAACCAGCAAGATTAGTTTGTTCTAGGATTACCCTAATGACTTGAGCGTGTGCTCTTATCATTCTTCTTCTTCTTTCTTGCTCTTCCTCTTTTCTCAAATCTAACGTGTAGCGGAACCGGCGGGAAGCATTAAGCACGAGGGCAGCTTGCTGTGAAGGACCAAAACTTTCAGAATCAGACAGAAAACTCGTGTATGTATATTATATTAACGATCAACAAAAGCATCATTCAGAGAAGCTCCTAACTAAGAGTGTATATGACTCCGCACAAATATGGAGATTCGCATGCATGAAAATCATCTTTCTACAAATTCATGCATATCATTTTGATAACATGCGTCTCAATCTCAAGTCGTCATCACGTGCATGAAACAAAAAACAACGCAAGGCCACAGCAGAAGCAGCGATCATGAGTCGCGAACATCACATGCAGATTACGTAATGGGAGTAGAGAGGGTCGATATAATAAGGGAAAATGCATGATCGTAAAACAAAGAGCGGCGGCATATGTGTGTGTGTATAATCTTACCCTCCAACGCTTGAGCAAAACATGAGAGGCATTTTTGGTGTTGCCAATGTCAAAAGGATCAGAAAAGTTAGGATCGGTGGGCCAGTCAGCATCGTCGATGGGAGCGGAAGTGGTGGCATTCTCGAGGTCGTGGGTCATGGCGGCGTAGTTGGCGGTTGTCATATCGAGAGATGGCACCGCCGCGTGAACGGAGCCACCGCTCAGTAACAAAAGGAAGGGGGGAGAAAGAGGGGTGGAATTGTGAAAATTAGGTAATTATGATAAGTAGTATTATAATGAAGGAGAGAAAAGGGAGGTGGGGGTGTGGGCGTGGGAGAGAAAATGCAAAACAATCAAATGAAGCGCGGATTGAAGTTGAAGAAATGGAGGCCCATATCCCATCCCACACTACTGCCCTGCGTTTATTGGTTGCAAGAGAGAATGACGATACTACCTACCTACCTACCTACGCCCTACGTACACAATCACATACTATACTATGTTTTGTTGTGCACTGCTTCCAAATCATCCCGATTTCCTCGCCATGCCCCTCACTTCCCCCTACAATTCAGCCCCTCACACCCCCCTACCATTCACCCAGATGCTATTATAGCTCTACTCAACTGAAGCTTCCTCCAAATTTCCCGCGCCGACCCAACTGAAGCTTTAATTTCCAAGTTAATGGGCTGCTGGCCCATACTCATACATATAGGCCCAAACCAAATGGGCTGCTGGCCCAAATCAAATAACTATCTGGACCATAGGATATGTTTCAGCTTCAACACCTTTTCAAAACCCTACTTCTTTTTTACCTCTCCCTGCAAAATAGCTTCTCTGCCAGCCGCTGGGACATTACAAACCACGACCGGCGAACCGTAAGCTTATTTCACTGTTCTTCTCCATTTTCAGCATCTGCTATGAGTTTTTTTGCATCTTTACGTTAGCAAGTGCATGAATGTTTATTTGGTGTGTATGAAAAGGTGTGTGTTTTTGCATTTCTGAATTGATTTGTGTTTGTAGAAGAAGTTGTGTCTTTATCAATCTAGTGCTTTTTGTTCATTTTTTTTTTTTAATTGTTACAGTTGTCAATCTAGTAATGTGCAGTCCGTTTTGTTGACTAAAACGAGACTTTTAGATTACATTTTTATTGTGTTTGTCCGCAAAGAAGCTGAGTTTGTTGTGCATTTGGAGTTGATGAATACTCTACCTAAATTTGTATATAGCAACTTCCAATTTCATGGGATTTCAGTTGTTGGTCTAAATATTTATGCGTTGGATCTTGGATATTCAAGAAAACGCTGAGGATGTTTTCCTCTGTCCAAATTGAATAGTTTTCTGCTTTATTGCTTTATTTTCAATCCTTTTTATTTTCTTGCCAAAATCCGAGGTCAAAAAATGGTCATATAGAAGGGGAAGGAAAGAGGACATGAAAGAGGAAGGAAACATTTGAGCTGATAAAAATGGTTTACCAACGGATAATATGTTAGTAAAATTGTGGCATTTCAGTCACTATAATTCACTGAAGGAATGTTGATATTTTGAAGAAGTCATAAATTTGTTATGTTTGGTGTAGAGATGGCTGAGAAGGGAGGACCGATTGTTCCAGAGTCTGTGTTGAAGAAACAGAAAAGAAGCGAGGAATGGGCTTTGGCCAAAAAGCAGGAGCTTGCTGCTTTGAAGGAGAAGAAGACTGCAAACAGGAAGCTGATTTACAGCAGAGCTAAGAAATATGCAAAGGAGTACGAGGAGCAGGTATTAGCAAGCCTTTATTTCCTTTTACTGCTGGTCTTGGTACTGTATAATTGTAAGTTAATCAGGGTTATGGCTTGTACTTTAGGATAAGGAGCTGATTCAGTTGAAGCGTGAGGCAAGGCTGAAAGGAGGATTTTATGTCAACCCTGAAGCTAAGCTGCTTTTCATCGTTCGTATTCGCGGGTAGGACCTCGTGTTACTTAGAATGACATGATAGGATTTTGTATGATTGACATTGTGTGACTCATATTTCTTGTGTCTGAGATGTCAGTATAAATGCCATGCACCCAAGGACAAAGAAGATTTTGCAGCTGCTGCGTCTTCGGCAGGTATACTACAGTATTATTGTGTGGCTGTTAGAATAGTTGATATTGCCTCATTCAGTTTTATTGCTTTCAAGTCTTTGATCTCTATTTGACAACCACATGGCAGTTTTATGACGTAAAACTGAGGTGGTTCATATTGGTTTCCCTTTGTGTACTTGTAAAGTATTCTAGATCCATGTTAATGTAAGCCCTATAAATTTCTGAATGCAGATTTTTAATGGCGTGTTCCTAAAAGTTAACAAGGCAACGATGAATATGTTACATAGGGTTGAGCCATATGTGACTTATGGGTATGCATCTGAAGATAGGTGCCTCAGATGTTTTCTCCAATTTTGGACATCAGTTTCAATGCTTACTGAATGCACTTCCTTTCAGGTACCCCAACCTGAAGAGTGTTAGAGAATTGATATACAAGAGGGGTTATGGCAAGGTCAATAAGCAGCGTACCGCGTTGACAGACAATGCAATCATTGAACAGGTTTGTCGAATTTTTTCAAGGAATGCCTGAGAATAGTTGCTTTCTTTCAGTATTTACTGAGGCCTGATTTCTGTTTCAGACTCTTGGTAAACATGGTATTATCTGCGTGGAAGATCTTATACATGAGATCATGACTGTTGGACCTCATTTTAAAGAGGCTAACAACTTTCTCTGGCCGTTCCAACTTAAAGCACCATTAGGTGGTCTGAAGAAGAAGAGAAATCACTATGTTGAAGGAGGAGATGCTGGAAACCGTGAAGACTACATCAATGAACTTATTAGAAGAATGAACTAGATTTTGTTACCTTAGTTTTTGGGAAACTTGAGGTTCTATTGCTTAAAATTACAAGGTCGAGGAATCTTCTGTCACTGTTGTTTTTTGCGTCTGCCATAGTTGTTGATTTCTTATTTCACAATATCGAGCTTGTTGATGAGACATTTTTCTGTTACAATTTATATCAAATTCACTATGGAGTACCCCTTGAAACTTTTCTGGGCAGCAAGATGCCTTTAGAATCTCCTGAAGGAAAGCAATATTACTTAGCTATGCATGACGCTCTCAATTTTCGCGATTAGTTTTTTCTTTTGATCTTAGGTATTTGTATACCTTAACTAGTTTTTCTGTTGTTAGTGATGGTTTATTTAGTTCTTGAATTGTTTAATGATTAGATGTTAGATGTCATCTCATATGTGGTATGGGTGCTTGGAGGATTGCAACTTTATCCTTATACCTCTTCTTGTTGAATGTTTTAATTTGTTGTGAACATAATTGGATGAAATATTTGCGAGATCAGTTGATGGGATAACTATAGTCATTATTGTCTCCAAAATTTATAGGATATTTATGTTCTGGATGCAAGTATTGGTTAATTACAAATATATGCAGTTGGCAGGTGGTGTGTAATTGAGCTGTAGGGTGTATTCGCTCTCCAATCAGTCTTAACAGGAGAAAAGTGAATTATCACTCAAGTAAAAGTATTGGCTTGACAAGTAGATGACTGACAGACAATCCTTGGGGTGAATTATATCACCCAGATGAAAAAGTATTGCAGTACAATGCTTGAATAGCGGAAATAGGCACAACCTGTACAGGACATTTCATCCTCTGGGAGCATATCATTTATTCTTGATTTTGTTGATAATCAAAAGTTAAGAGGAGTAGGCGAGACGTCTGGAGCAGACAACACAGTGGAACCTGCGCTTAATCTTGTGAGGAAACGGCACACAAAAGACTACCAACTGTGTGTCAAATTCCATAGCGAGGACGGGGCCTCCGCAGCAGGGGCATTCTTCCCCTTTCACTCCTTGTCTGCTAATTAGTTTCTCCCTCTGATTGACTATTTGAAATTTACCCATCTCTCCCCTTTATTTTGATTCAAGAGTATGTATGAGTCTGATGTTTGCTTGTGAAGGGGGTATATATAATGAATATGTGTTTGTGCGTGTGTTCATGGGAATCAAATTCTGGGAAGTTTCCTCGCAAGGGAGATGGAAATTACGAAGAAAGTTGATTTAGGGTGGGGTGGGGCCTCCAGTGTGGTTTAATTGGAAACTAAGCAAAGATGACCTATTCCTGGAAAAATAGAAGAGGTTTCTTGGAAATTTAGGAGCAGAGACGGGTGCTTTTCATGCTAACTTGCTGGTCCTCGGCTGTTTAACTCTATTCCTGCTACAAAGTGGGAAGTTGACCAATGTAAAGGCTCTCCTGTTAAGATCCAAGGGAGAAGTTTTGGCTCTCTTCCAACCATCTTCAATGGGACTCTCCCTGTTGAAGTGGTCAACAAAACAGGTGGTCTTTATATACCTTAATGAAAAACAAACTAAAAGGTACAGGAAGTATGTCCACAACAATCAAGGGCACAGACCAATTACCATGCAACGGATTCACAAATGGCAAGTCCAAAGAGTGAATTCAAGATTAATTAATTTAAGTTAGGAGCATAAGTTTCTGCATTAAACTGCTGCTTTCTTTATCTTTTAATTTTTTTTCTTCTTCCTTTAAAAAAAAAAAACAGGAATTCAGTGTCAGTGACCCTGCTTAGGATCCCCGCCACTGAATAGACTCAGAAGTCCACGAGCGCATATCACTCGCAGATACTTAGGAAGATACGGATTAACATGGGGAAACCAAGTTCCAGTAACCTTTATCATGACGCCCTATGATTAACAAGAAAGATCTCACTATTCACATCATGCGGATTGCAATAACAGTGGCTTCCCTCTCATGGCCTAAAAGTCAAACATATCACTCCCTGTTGATTGAGTCACACAAGTACAAATTTAGTGTTTGTTTTTTCAGTTCGGGGAACAATACAAGGTAAGAAGGAATTATGGTGATGGAACTATAGGATTGTGTGCTTCAATATCCACATGCCTAATACCGGGAATTATTTCCTGTATCTCCTTTTCTAGTCGATCAACTTCACTCCCAAGAGCTGTGACCACCTCCTCACCTGCCAGCACACAAGACTTAGTTCTTGCACTGTAGTATGAAAGAAAAATTGCTTATATTGCATACTGTACCATAGTTTGCCATGACCTTGAGCAATGCAGAATTATCCTTCTCCTTGGCTGCCTCCCGAAACTGTATTTGTCATCAACATATTGATTGCCATGAGACAAGCATCGCATCTTTATACTAAAAAGAACACAGATATCTTGACCTAATATCAAAAGAAGCAGGCTATTTTATGTTGCTTGCATAAAATATAATATTTTTTTGGTTCCAGCAGCCACCAGGGTTTCCCCTGTTCAGCTACTGACTGGAGGAGAGCCTACATGAAGACTGGATGCAAGATTATATATCCTCCATGACAATAACATATGTCATCAGATGAGAAAAGGATTAAAGCTAGTGTTATCGCTAATTCCAAGCACACACGTAAAGCTGAAAAAATAGCAATAAAAACTTGCTACCAGTATATGATCAATGAAATACAATGCAGCAGCCCAAATGGCAAACCGTGGGAAAGAATAAAGATGAAAATAAGAAAATTAAGTTTCCCATGAATTAGAACATAACAATCCTTCACGAGTGAGCATAAGGGAAAATACAGAGAATTCAAGGGCAATGGGAGCACCTGTTTAGCCCACTCTTCACGTCCAGTTCTGCTTAGATAGTTCTGCACCAGCACCACACCATTGAAGTCTACAACACCATATCATACTATACATCATTGAGAATTCCAAAACTTTTGGGAAACTGGGACAGCATATCAACCATGTTTGCATCCAACTATTCGCAATCTCAATAAGTTAACACTTTTACAAATATGAATCAAGGTATCACCTATTTCAGCCTTGAATCTGAAAAATCCTGGTCCAATCACCTCACTTTTGCAATCATATACAGCATCCACAACCTAGAGCCAAAATTGTTAGTTTACTTACACTACTTTTTCCAATTTTTCATAAATCAGCATAAAAGAGAGTGAAATACTGTAGAGTACTGGGTCATTTTTCAGAAAATGGAGAACTCTTTCCATATCATTATCATCAATTGCTCTACCAATCAAAGCATGTCGGTTCCTCTGAATCAGAAATATTGCAACCTGCATCATGTTAGTAACTTTAGTTAGGGTTAATGTGGTGCATTGTTATCCGTACCATTCTTCACAGTATCAGCATAAATAAGGAAGGAAAAAGAATAAACATATTATGCTTTCTGGATACAATTATCCACCTCAGCCTCTCTGTTGATATTCGTGCAAGAATTTCACCAATGCGTTAAAGATTAAATAGTTCAGCAAAGTTTCAACACAATAAGAATGATGTCTTTCTCAGTAGCAAATATCAGCTGTTAAATAGAGACTGCAACCTAAAACAGGTAATTGTTTCTGTTTGAAAGTGGATTTTTAATACCAAGCGCAGTCTTTCTTGCTTAAGTGAAAAAATAAGAGTCATCACTTCAAAACTTAACACCTGGCAGTTGGTACCATGAAGCTTGGAGGAGAATTCGAAAGCAAATTGACCTAGCAATCACCAAAATGAATATACACATCACTTACCATTCCCAAAAGGTTTCCAACAATAATTGAACCAATAGGATCATAAATTGCATTTCCGGTGGTCTTCACAGCCACCAATGATGCAGCAGCAATGGCAAGGCCAGTAACAGCAGCACCGTCCTGCATCATCAACTTGATTTAGCATTCAGTGAAATGGATATCAGGGCAGGTATATAGCTAGGGAAGACTACTTCTATGACGATTGTCACTAGCTAGTAGAAGTTCGTTTTATGATATCATCAGTTAACAGAATCATTAGAATATTTGCACTCCATATAAGTTAAACTTTTAAACTTATGAGACAACCTGAATAACCAAAATAAACAAGCTATCACCTCTGTCATGACAGCAACAGCTGTTGGGTCATGACCACGCCAGACATAGTCTCTCACTTTCATCCCTTCTGCGGCAGCACCTTTTCTAACAGCATTGACAGCAACAAAAAGGGAGGCACCTGACAAGTTAATTTTAATCATAAGAAATGTGAAAATAGCCCAAGTCCCAAGATACTTTATGCTTTTTTCTTTTCTGAATCCAACAGTCTAACAAACAAAAAAGATTTCCACCTTCAATAACGAACGAGCCACCAATCACTAGAGCAGCATACTCTATATGTTCAGGAGGCTGAATTGAAAATAATACCAATTAATAAAGCACCATTACATACCCTAAAGAACGCAAAGCTGTTTGAAATTGGAAAAGTACAACATTAAAGACGTTTCAGATAGAGCTTTTTGCTACCTGACAAGTCCACAAATTTTGAACACCATGGACAATGGTAGCACCAGAACCAAGACAAAAGATACCAACAGCTGAAATCAAAGACCAGACAAATCTTTCCTTGGAATAACCATACCTGAGGTCACATAAACAACAAGGTTCAGCATGATTATACACCAAAAGAGCCTCACATCATTAGACGTACTGCGGATGTTAGGATCATCACATATAAGGTCCAAAAGCTGTTGTATGCTGAATAGTTCCAACAGTTTGAAAAGAAGCTAATACATTGCATGGTAATGGGATAAATGCTGGAATTATCCTTTTACCGTGCACCCTGAGGTTAATGTATGCTGAGGACATTGTCAACTCTGAAAACAGATTCTCATAATGAGAAAGCTATGAACATATTTTCCCTTTTATCATGAACATATTTCTCCACTTGCAGCTATAATTTTCGGATATAACTATCAAATAAACTTACGGGTGGAGGGCATCTGGGGCACGTCGTGAACTGCTTAAACCATACGCAAGAAGAGCCTACAACACAACCATGAATTAGATTCACCATAATCATCAAATAATTGGACAAAGTCAATTCCAAGAAAATAGAATTTTATTCTAACAAGAGTACGGGACGGAAACAAATAAGTAAAATACCTGGTTCGCAAAATCTGCAACTGAATGCACAACTTCAGCCAACATTACATGACTTGAGGTTGATAACCACACCCCAAATTTGAGAGAAAAAACAAGAAAGTTGCACCATAATGCTGTTGTGACTGCTCGCTGGCTAAAGTAAAGAATATCAGGTGCGGAGGAATTCTTATGGAACTTCAATATAAACAGGTGCAAAATAAAAAACAAGAAAAGGAGAAACTGAAATTACCCATGATCATCCACTTCAATCTTGTTAATCTTTTTAGCTCTTGTAAGAAGACCTGCAAACACCACCATTTAGTTACAGAACAAAGTAAATAGTATCCGAACTTCTGGGGGGTGGGAGTGCGGGTTGAACCTTACCTCGTGCGAAATGGAGCTGTTGGTGGTAACTAGAACTAGGTAAAATCAAGTTTGACAGATGAACAGCTCGGGGCGAAGAATTCGCCGCTAAGAAATTCCTAAATGATGCGAAACCCAGGCGTTGAGCGAACCGAGGAGGATTAGAAATATCGTAGAGAAGTAATCTTGGATGATTAATGAATT
The DNA here is from genome assembly GCF_026168435.1 of Sesamum indicum. Taxonomy (NCBI): domain Eukaryota; kingdom Viridiplantae; phylum Streptophyta; class Magnoliopsida; order Lamiales; family Pedaliaceae; genus Sesamum; species Sesamum indicum. Next base: position 17,285,391 of record NC_142659.1, read on the forward strand.
TATTTTCCTGTAAATTGGGGTTCTCCGGGTCGGTTGAAGGGTAGGAGATGTGAATTTGAGGAATGAAGCAGCTGAATGGAGAGTAGTGATAGTGGTCGTGGCGAAGGCGAGAGAGAAGGCGAGACGTACGCATTACTGCTGAAAGTGTTAATAACTATAACAAATCAACAATCAGCCAATACATGATTTCAAAGAATCACTGCTTTTCTGTAAAAAACGTAATGCAACAACCATTATATTTCTCGGAGAAAGAAAAACAAAGAGGGGGGGGGGGGGGGATAGGGCTTTGCCCTTTGGGATTTGGGTGGTCGGCGTCGGGAATTTCCCGGCGGGGGTGAATTTGAGTTAGTAGGGGTTGCGAGGAAGGAGGTGACTAGCTTTCAAGTTTCAAGCAAAGCATATTCTTCATTTCCCATGGTTGGACTTGGACTTGGACCTGGACCTCACTGGCTGTTTCGCTGCTACACTAAAAACGTGAATTAGCTCACATTCATCGAAGTCGTGTAAATGAGAAAAAGCGATCTTATGTCTTGTTCGACACTTCAACTTGATAGAATATTTCCAAAAGCTCTCTCCGAAATTGCATTCTGCTTGGAAACTTGGTAAAGACGCATCTAATCTTGTTTATTGTGTTAACCGTGGAAAGAGCTAACATTTCAACTTCATTGAAGATGTTACTAAGACCCAAATCAGAATACGGCATGGTCTCCACATCTGTCACTTGATAAAATGTTTAAACAACACATAAATTCAACTTGGGGCTATAGGGGATTGCATACAATTCAGTCTGAGCAATGATAAAGAAGCATTTGCATCTGCAGCAGAGTACATCACGAAGAGTACAACTCCAGTGCCAAGAATCCAAGACTACTAACTCTTGGAAAATCAAATTTGCTCTAACTTACAAAATGGTATAGGAAATCAAGAACATCTATTATCTATTTTACAAATCAAAAGATGTAGAATCATGTGGGAGCTGTATCTGACGCATATTATCAGGCAAAGCAATCCCCCGATAATTGTGTGTAATCCTACTATATTATTCACTTCCGAGATCTGATTCGTAGGCTCAATAAATTTCTTCAGAGCTCTTCAATCTTCTAGTTGCTACCGCCTCATTAAGCAAGATATGCAGTAAAATACATCTAAGTTTCCTAGTTGTCATGAAACCTGCCTTCTTTCCTGGCACGTGACCGAGTTTCAGTATGTTTTCCATCAAAGAAACCAGAATTTTCCACCTGGTCATACCTAGGAATGATTTTTATAGGGTGCGCTTCGGTGTTGAAAACCCATTCATCGAGTGAAATGACAGAAGAAGGTGAAAATAGAAGATACAGATACTTCAGCGTCTCTGCCAGAAAAAAGCTCTGCATCATGTTGTCTTTTATGCCAGTACTAACCTGAGAATACAAAGAGAATGCAGTTGGGTCATCTAACAACTCTTCCACAATCATCTCAGATGGTTTGCTTCTTGAGCACAGGAACAGGTGCTTTAATTGGAAAGACACAGAAAATGCATATAGCAGAGTCTATTGCATGAAAGACTAGGGATGTGTAAGACTTAAAAGTCTAACAATGGCATTTCAGAGTTGTACAGCACATAATTACAGCTTTTGTCACACTCTAGCTAAAGTTTGATAGGACTGACGAATCAAACTATATCATATCTCAAAGAGCAGTGCCAGGTTATAATTCTATAAGAGATAAATGCATGGTACCGTATATCATGTTTTGCATTAAAGTAGATATACCAACTCAAGGAGACTGGAAAAGGGTCATCACATGCGATCACATATAAATGTTAATGCAACCCAAAAAGGAAAACGAGAATACTTCTGATTTCAAAACTCAGAGGGTTATGGCATATTGGTCCTTTCTACAGAGCACTAATTGGGGCATAATATCATCAGCAATAGGTTATTCTTTTCCCAACCATAAAACATTAGAACCAGAAATAATTCAGAAGCCAAGAAGTTCTCACATCCTTTAATCCGACATATCCTGTCTCTATGCGTGAGTTCTTCTCGAATGCTTGAAATATATTCCATCCCCACTCTTGATATGTCTTATTGCCAGTCAAGCGCCAGAGGTAAAACAGTGACTCAACTGTCTCTGGCCTTAATATGTTCCACGACGTTCCAACACTCATATCCTGAATAGATAAAAGCAGCAAGCAACAGAAAATGGAATACTTTTCTTAATTAGGACATAATATAAGCTTCTTAAATAAATATTAAAAACAGCAACCCGAAGACACTTGCCTGTCCTGAATTAAAAAAGTAGTTCTCTCCAGCCAATTTTGTTGGAGTAGACTGGTAGAAGTTATAGCAGGTCCAAGCTAACTGCACAAAGGGTTCAACTTTATCCAATCGAAACCTTATATGGCTCTATAACACACAGGCATGTGAAATCATGAAGCTTCAAGGCAAGGATTTGGTATGCATACCTCCTCAGCCAGAGATAAGAATCTCTCAGCTTCATCAGGAGCATAACCACTAGACCCCAATGCTAACATTCCTGGAGCAAAACATGCCAGTTCATCCATCTGCAAGACATGTAATAAATGAGAGCAACATCCAAAACACCAGAAGAGATTGATGCACGTCGCCAACCATAGATAAACCACCTTGTCTATTAAAGAATTTCCAATCTTCTCACAGAGATAGGCAAAAGAAGACGGGGTAGTTCTCCGCACCAAGCTTAGAAGGCCTTTCATTGATGTCTCCCACATTTCCCTGTTTGGAAAGTTCAGAAGGGAATACAACTAGCAAACTTAAGTAACATTGATATAGTAGGCCAATCTGTCAATAATCAAATATTAGCAACGCAAATGTTGATCTGAAGCCAGATATGAGTAACAACATAATGAACGTGAAGCGCATCAAAAATTGATCCATGTAATAACAGAGTGAACATGAAGTACATGGAAAAATCAGAGACCTTCCATATACTAGTATAAACCGCAATATATAAAATTTCTTTCTGAGTCCATACCTATAATGCTTGACTGCAGTGGTTTTGTTTCCTTGTATCCAGACCTTAAGCAAGTACTCATAAAAGCTGCACAATTTTGTTTCGTTAAATATTGTGAAACCTTATAACCACAGGGAGCAACCATACGAGTTGTTCCATAGAGGGATGATGATGGGCAGGTCCAGGGTGGGGTTGCCAAAACCCAAGACCCAACACACTTGATTTTCCCGGACTTGGACCCAACGGGTTGGACCATCTAGACCCGGTTGGAATTTTTAAAATATTAAAAAACGTACTTCTTTTAAAATATTACTGAATTAATTTAATAAATATGAAGCAAAAATATTTTTTAAAGATGACTTAATTTCAATAAACTTATATGTACGTATTTTCGATCCTAAAATATCAAAACTTTCAAAATATATGTTACTTATGCATATAGTAAGATTTAAAACTATTCTAAATCATTATTTTAATTTATAAAAGTATTATTTTATGCATTATATGTAAGTAAAATAAAATATACAATTTTTCCCATATGCATGATATGCTTCATATAAATATAAAGAATAATAATAATAAAATATACAATTTTTTCCCATTTGCATGATATGCTTCATTTAAATATAAAGAAAGTAAATATATATTAAAGAAGTCTGGGTCCCGGTTATGGCTTGAAAACTTGTCCCCAAACAGGCGGGTTCAGGTCTCACCTAGATCCATTGCTATCCTTAGTTCCATATCCCTCATAATATATGCTAATAGGATAGATCCGAAGATATTCTTTAAGTATTTGAGAGATGTAAACTGACAGTCACCTGTCGCCCATGGCTCCAAAAGTTATCGTCGAATATGATCTTGTCCCTCTGTGGGGATTAATATAAATGGGCAGCAGACCATCAGAAGGAAATGTTTTATTAAGCTCTAAAATGACGTTTTCCACCTGAAACATCAATCACAGGATTACTCCATTGAGGGAAGACAAATCTCATAAAATTACGGAGAAGTAGTAATCATTCTATCATTCTGTCATTTGGATCCTGATATTCCAAATCTAATTTTAAGCTCCTTGTACGAATACATGTTCTCATCATTAATGATGCTTAAAATACAGTTGCTTTTCATTTCCTTCTTCACAAACATTTCCATTGAATGTCAAAGGGTTCAAATTTAGGAAACACACACACACCTTATGCTGATACTTGGGGTCTCCAGTCCTTTGGGAAAGGGCGATAAATTCCAGCTGTTCAGTGCCAGAATCTGCCAGGATGCTGTCACCCTAAATGATTAAAAAATATACGCAGAGATTATCTTTCAGTTTCATGAATGCAAGAACATAGAAAATAAACTGGCAGCATTGTATGCATAGAAATTGCAGCACATAAACAAATGTAAGAACCTTGAACATATTTAATCATCATTTGAATTACATGTAATTTGCAAATCACAGGGGAAGATCATATATTTAAAATATACCTGATGTGAGATATTAACTTTCCAAAATTTTAATAATTACATCTTACCCCTGTCCACCCAGGGTTATGTGGATTCCCATGTGCCAAGTTAATAATATTATATGGGATGCCAGAAGGAGTATCCCAGGCAGGCAGCAGTCTGTCGGCAATATCTTTAGCTTTTTCCAGGAAAACTTTATCTCCAGAGAGATCATATGCACTGAGAAGTCCACCAACAACTCTGGATTGTTACAACATATAAGCATTATAAGTATAACATTCAATAAGTTTGTTTTCTTCCTCAATTCTGGAGTCATATCAGCAAATGTGATTATACAGTCCAGCTGAGCAAAATAACTGAAGGAACATAAAATGACATATTAAACCTTATAAAGCAACCTTATGGTTGTCTCGAAAACGCTTGCATCATAGTTCTTGTTAAAGTCCAAGGACTCTGCAACCCACCTGCCATGAACAACTTGCTAAGCTTCAAACAACATTAAACATAAAGTGAATCACTTCATCTCGGAAAGTAAAGTTCTTCAACCAGTTATTTCAAGACAGCAAGTCGTTTACAATGAGACAAACTAACAATTTTCATCTCATACAATTCTCTCTTAACAAAGTTTTTGGACTTGTTTCATGTTATTCCGGCCTTAACATGCATATGTTGATGTAAGACAGTATAAGGAGAAACAGCATGATATTGTACTCCTGTTGGTCTTCGCAAGTAATTTAAAAAATTCCACGGTTTGCAGGGATTTAGGGGTTTTCTAATATTCTTATATCAATATGATGAGTGTATATAGAGGATGGACCAACTGGATTTGGACTAGTAGCTTTTACAATCCACATTATGTAGATACCATACAAAAGAAACTCCTGAACCCAGACAACCATATTATCAATTACTTAATGTACAAGTAAACATAATGAAACATGAAAGGGAAGCCCACAAAAGTGAATAAATCCAGCAATAACCCATAAAGGGGTACCCTAGACTTACTCTCTAGCCCTTTGGAATTGCTCGTCCAATCCCATTATGTATAGTGTGTCAAGAGCATCGATTAAAGTTGCTCCAAGACCACCAAAGCTATCAACACCATTTTTTGATTGGGGCTGCCAACCAAAAATTCAGACCACTGTCCATCAGAAAAACATTCCAAAGCAAACTTTGCTATGCTCTCTCAAATAGATTAAAAGATGAAAGAAAAGACATAAAAGCAAAACATATAGAAGCCATATAGAAAAGTTGAGAGCTAACACTCTCAGAATCTGGTACTCGAAATTGCAAAACAAAAGAAAACAACTAAAGATAAGAAAGTGATGTTATATCTATACTGGAATATCAGAAAACAAATAAGTAAAATGAGTTTGTAGAGCTACCATACCTGGAGTTCATCATGGCCCCAAGCATATTTTTCATATGAACTCCATGCATGAATCATAGCATCTTTAACTTTCTCTCTTCGTTGAATGTCAATTGGGTCATTGAGAACATCTGAATTCCTACTTGCATCACTGACTTTGCCAATAACATTTACCTTTCCTGCACCACTTTTGGCAGCCTTTATTTCTTCAAGCTGAAAATATCAAGATGAAAGAAAGAGTATCTATAAACTTGAAGCTATACAGGAAAAGAAAGATGTCGCTAAAAACAAGACGATATCCAGAGGACAAAACGATCAAAAAAATTTGAACTTCTTCATAACATATATAGAGACACATACATATAGATATAGGCGTACATATACAGATATATAAATTTATTTAAATATATGTTATGAAGATAAAGTTTCCCGCTATGTTACTTTCATATATTCAACTCAACGGATCTTATTTGTGTAGACCTACAAACAACCCTACATGAAAAACAGTTCACATTTAACCAAATTTTTTCTTGTATACCCAAAGAAAAAAAAGGAGATATACATGAATGCAAAATAGCTAACAGGACTTGATAAAAAAGTTATAACAAATAATTTAATATCTCAACAAAATGTGGAATCAGAAAAATAGAGAGAATAAATAACCAGAAATGAAGATCTTACCATACTTTGCAACCGAGTAACCTCATCATTCAATTTAGATACCTCTTCCTGCGTAATGGCATAAAGTGATAGAATAAGTCATTCTTTCACATAAGACTTGAAATATTAACAGGATACACTTGAAACCTGAATGTACGGTGACATATCACCTACAACTGAAAAATTAATATGGTACTTAGTATAAGAGCCATCTAGTTGCCATTTTTTGTTGCCATAACTTGCACTAGGACATTTTCAATCTGTGAACCAACAACCAGTCATCATGAAGGCCCATTTTCAATCTCATTGGGAAAGAAAATAGCTATCAAGGAAAAAGCGAACAAATATGTTCAGATAGTTTTTAAGCCATATCAGCAGCAACAAACAGAAAGTCAATCCTTTTGAATCCAATGTCGAGGAACAAATTATTTTTTGAAAAAGAAAAAAAGAATTGTAGGTAGGCAGGTAGGAATACAAGTAAATGCACCTCGTGTTCGCGGACTAGAGTCTGGCGATCCCAAACAACTAAGGTGGCGCAAACAAATAGTATTAAGAGGAGAGCTAAACGCTTGGGTCTCTTGAGATAATAGGCTGGATTTACGTATCTCCACCTGCTGGCGGACGATCTACTCCTTGCCATAATATTCCAGAATACTTGCAACTCAGCAGCAATTGGAAAGTAGAGATCGCATAGATATGAATAAATAGATCGAAAAGATCTCAGAGCGATCTAATCCTCTCAATCTCCCTGAGATTTTTCGATGAGGAGATATTCGGGTGGCGGAGCTGTTAACCTCTTTTCGTTGGTAAATGGTAAGAGAGGGCGAAAGAAAATAGTGAAAATGGAAGGAAGGAAGGAATGGGGGACCCTACCCTATGCACTATCATTTCAACAAATAAATGAGAAAATACGATGTAGATGTTGTAATTAATATCCATGCTAAATGGGGAGCTATATGCAAATGCAATCATCACATCTCTGCTCCTCTCTCTATTACCATTCTTTTCCCTTAACCAACTACTAATTTATTTTCTTTTTAATAATTTATTAATCTTCATTTTAAATGATATTTTATTTTTTGATGATAATTTTCAATTCACAATTTAATATTAATATTTTTTTATATTGATATTATGTATTTTAGCTTTAATTTGATCGTACCGTTACCCAACCATATATTGGGATCCAAAACTTCGTATATTGAAGGAGGATATGGTCGGAATCATATCTAACTTTTCTTCTATGGAAAAGACCATAAAAGTCGTCGTCCTCGCCTTCGCGTTCATCGTCTTCTTCTTCTTCTTCTAAGTAATGGGTACATTACTCCCTAAGTTACGTCAAAGATAAGCCTAACCTAATAAAAGAAAGCTATTTACATATTTAGTTATTGAGAAGAAAAGGTCCATCTGTTTCTGTTGAAGAAACTGAAGTGTGTAGTATTTAAGACTAAGCAAAATAGAGCGCCAGACCAGACCAGACATCCCATCTCTTTCCATTACCTGACTCTCTACACCAAGACCATTTACAATCATTTTTGTTGCACGAAACCAACACTCCTAACTAATAAATCAAACGCAGCTAGGAATCAGAACATCCGATAGAATATAGCGGATGAGTCAAAGTTGTCCTAAATAATCCACTCCAAGTCACACAACTTCCTTAGGGAAAAGCCAACATAAATAAGCATTACCAAGTATGATTTATATGCAGTAGAGTGTTTCAAGATTTTTACGCAAACACACACACCCATACACAGAGAGGAAGAAAATAAGGCAAACCAACTGATTATGTTACATCCACTATTAACTCAGAGTATCCATTTAAAACAGTCACATTGGCAAAACTTTTTTGCCTCAGAGTTTCAGATCCACTTCCACTATCACATTAATAGCTCACCCCAGGCTAGTTTACATAAGTTATTTCAAATTAGTGACATAAAGCTACATGAATCAATGATCACGACGAGTCATGGCCATTTCCAGCAGCACTCAATACCATTTCTTCCGCTTCAAAATTTCCATTCTGCCAAAACATGGAGAGTGAGACTCATAACAATGCGATTAGATCCATATGAAGAAGAAACGTCGTCGAAAGCATACCTCCTCATTTCTATTACGCAGAGTATTGGCTCCCAGCGGCGTTGTAGCCTTTGAGAGGTCCCTCAAAGTTCCCTACAGTGTTTGCAGTTTCGGAAAAACAAGGCAGAAGTTAGCAGAATCATGCTGTTTAAAATCAGAATAGCCAACTTTAGCACTAGCAAAATTAACCCACCACTAAAGCATTTTGGTGTGAGGTGTAAGCAAAAAGTGAACAAAGTCGAGTAAGATTGCACCTACCTCCAAATCCAAATCCAAATCCAAATAGAAACTCAAGTTACATTATTTTATATCTTCACAACTTCTCCTATTCCATGGACTTCAAAAAGAGATCACAAATTGTATTAAGAAGGAATCTCCCCTGAACCACCCATATCATTGCGCAATAAGGATATCAGAAGCCGCTATTCACTAGGACATTATTCAATTGGATTCCAGAATTTAATGTACAATGTCTTCAAAGTTGCTCAACATGATTAAATGGCAATATCTACTGGTAGCCTCCTAAACCGGAAGATAATTGAAATCATTGTATGTAATAGTGGTGCAATCAAACATAAATGGCATAAGTAATTCAGATTTGGTAAATCACCAGCAACAATAGCAAACAGGGAGAAAATATATATTATATATTAAGTGAGACACCCTTTGGGTGTCTTACTTAATTTTGGTCTGCCATTTAGTTTTACAATTTAAATTAATTAATTTTTTTTTAACTTCTCCATTTATCATGGTTTTTCATAACTACTTTTTGGTAGTGTTTTTTTATCCATGCAATTTTTTCCTACATTATTTATTACCTTTGTTTGTAAATTATTTTTCAAATCAAAATATTTATATTAATTTATTATCTTAATATATTTTTAGATACTTCTTTTCCCTACAAAAACTAATAATACAATTTATATAAATATTTCATTTTAATTCAATTTTAAAAAACATGCACATATATAGGATGTGCCACACTTACTAGTCTTTAAATATATCCGAGATAGGTATCTATACGCTGGAAAGTCAAGATGGCCAGACAAAGAAATTAGCTATAATATCGTACATATAGCAAAACGTAAGTTATCAATGAATACCTTATTTGCCCACATAAGTCCACATGCATTGCAAAGGGTCCTTGGTCCTTCTGGCCCACGGCGCATCATTGGAGTGGACTTCTCACTGATACCACAGTGCCGGCAGCTGGTACAATAGTTTAAAATCAGAGTTAGCTCTAAGTGGATGTTTGGTACGTAAATTTAATTGTAAAATTCAACTAACTACTGTAAGCATATAAATAGCGTTGATGAATCACCCGTGCCAATGCGAGTTGATAATAGAAATGCTTCTACCACCTAGATTAAGCACAAAGCGAATCCTCACTTTCTACCAAATTCAACAATGTCAAACTCAAGGATGTTTTCCAAATGATTCTCAAACAAATCTACTTCTGAAGTACTAATATGGTAAAAGTCATTTGGAGAGAGAATGGTATAAAATGAAAGTACAATTTTGAACACCATGAATGAAATTGCTAATCAAACCTTATAGAGTCATTTCAGACCAAAACCATTTTTCAAAAGGGCTCTACGAAAGCCCAGCCAGAAACCATACATGATAAAGAGGAAGTTATCAGATTGACAAAGTGCAACCAATGACGGAATATACAGCCATGCCAAATTTGACTGATGCTGAAATTGTTGCTCTGGATGTCCTACTTCAGACATATAGAATTATTTTGGCAGAAATAATGAAGCTCCGATCAACTTTGCACAATTTGAAATTCTTACCCAAGTGTTTCTATCTCTCTAAGTATTTATTCAGAAAAAAATCTATTCGAGAACTACAAGACATGTCCAATAAAAGTCTTCTATCTCTAGTTTTTCAAGTTTGTATGCCTTATGCTTAATTAAAGAGATCCTACGTCAGCCTTATTAATCATTCAACCTTGCTGCATATCTCAAGAAGCAGCCGATAAAAAGAGAAAGTTATTAAGACTCAAAGGCAATGAAGTCAACCTAGAGAATCAACATATATTTCCCAGAAGAAAATGAGAGAAGCCAAGTTGAACAAGAAGGAGAACAGGCCAAGAACTCAATGTAAAACGCTATCAGCAACAGTTAGCAAGAGGAGCAGAAAACGTAGTTTGTGGCCCAAAGGTAAACTCACGAAATATCTTGAACTTGTGATCCATTGCCATCGGCTCCCCAGCTTTGATTTGAGTCCCAACTTGATGCTGCTGATGCAGAATCATCATGATTCGGCTTTGAGGATGTAAATTGACCTTTGTTCCGTTGCATCCTGTTAAAGTTAACAGAAATATGCAAACTTAATAAATATTTCAAAAGAGAGTTTAAGTCACTACTGCAAATGCAAACTCAATAAAATACCTATTGAAAAGGACTGCTATACCTTAGAGCAACTTCCTTACGAACAGTATAACGTATTTTCTTGTCAAAATTCCGTTCCTTCCGCTTCTCACGGAATCTTATAAGAGATGCCAACCTCTGAGGAACGTTGAACTTCTGTGGGGTACTGGATAAGCCCTGTCAACAAGGTGACAAGGTACATTAAACAACTGCCTACAAACAAAAAGCAAGCTAAATAGTAATCCCATTCCAATAAATATACCCTGTTATTGGAAGCAGATACTGGAACAGTAGGAATGTTAGGAGGCACTTCACGCCCTCCCAGTAGTAGAAGTACAGCTTGAACCTGAAGGACATATCCAAACGACTTTGAGTTAATAGTTCGAGGGATTGAAATAATAAGAAACTAGAAAGAAAAAAACAATAATCAAGAAAACTGAAAACTTAATATAGTCCAAACATATATAAAGTACATGGGAATAAATTTAATCAAGCAAAAAGTACTTCCCTAGGCATCTGAGGTCATCATTTCTTCGATAAGAGCACATATCTATTTTGCAGGAGAGGTGGGTGTTATAAAAGATGCTACCAAAGAAAATTTTACGGTTGGGTTTCAAGCGGAGGGCTTGCCTCTGGAAATTTGCACGGAGAAATCCTATAATAGAAGGAAATACAACTTTAACTGCTTTAAGATATAACTGCGAAAAGAAAACATTTAAATGAAATATCTAAGACAATGGTAATATTATTACTACGACTTTGTAAGTGTCAAGTGGGCGTATGTGGTGAGAACTATCAAGATAAAAATATTGTGGCCTTACTCGCCTATTCCCAGCAGTAAGGTCAGCAACTGATGCATGACTAGAAAAAACAAAGGTATTGGCTTAAGTTTGTGCTCAGCAAAAAATGCATCCAACCAGCAAGGAAATATCACAACAGACGAACCAAATAAAATTTGCTTAATTCATTCTCCCAAACTACTGACAAAAAGATGCTACACAAGCAACAGAGTACGAAGTTTAAAAGCTCAATCTCTGTATATATGACATAACCTTCTCAGGAGAGACAGAATCAAACACGTAAACTTGACCCTGGAAGGAAAGAGTGAGCTGATTATTATTCTCAGTGCCCCCAACTTGCGGTATCAGTTGGCCATGGTTATCCGATTGATTCCCTATATCAGGTGCAACATCACCATCAATAACTTCATTCACCCCGCCGCTGCTGCCAATATTATTATTTTCACCATGCTCATCTTGATCAATTGCATTTCCATTACTCATATGGTGATGTAATCCATGATGATGTTGATCTTGCAAGTAATGCATCATTCCAGCTTCGTTTGCATGCATTCCGTCCATCTTCAATCTACAAAATAACACAGTAAACAAACTCTACTTTCACGCACTTTCAATGTACCGAGTTTGACATATTCAGCACTTTATGAACTACAAACTATCCAGCAACATGAATGTAGCTTATTTCACAAGGAAATTTCTAATTAATTGTGATTAATTCGAGAAGCAGCGAATCAAACAAATTCATTAAGCCTGAGAAAAAAGGGAAATAAAACGAAAAAAGTCGAAAATATGCACAAGGGACAAGAGTGACACAAAGTAAGTAGTAGCTTAATTAACCGACCAAATTCACAGAAAACATATCAAGACACATAAACGGACGATAGCTTAAATATAAGTGAAGTAAATTGGGGAAAATTTGTCACCATGAAAAGAGGAAAATAGAGATGTTGGAGTGAAGAAAACAGCGCCGAGGCGGACAGTACGTGAATCTCGCAGAGAATGGTGGAGGAACGGCGGAGATCGAGAATGCGGGGAAACGAACGGCGGAGATTAGTCGAGGATTTGGGGAAGATGATGAAGATCGATGGATATATGGAGCGGGCGTTTTTGTAATTCTAGGGTTTGTAAGGGCTTTGTCTTTCTCTTTGGTACCAATATTTTTCTATTTTGGATGGATGGTTTATAGCAATTTTTTATTCAATTTTTTTTTAGGTAACATACAAAATTTCAATCAACACTCGCACTTGTTTATCTATATTATTAATTAGGGATGATTGCAGTCACACAAATTATTTTTATTTTTTAAAAAACTAAATATAATACTCAAATTCTTCTCTCAATTTCCTATACCCCTCCCCAGACATTACACAAACTAATGAAAAATTAAAACAACCATATAAAATAAAAAGAAAAAAAGTTCTATCAACAAAATATTTACATCCAATTATGCTATGCTATTCGATTAATGTATATATGAGTTTGTAAATCCATGTTTGAACTATATATAACCACAAAATGATGGGGAAATGAAATGAAACGAAGTTTGTTTATCGTATTTATCCATTAATAATTATATATATATATATATAAATAATTTAATTGGAAACATAAAATCCTAAACCCCACTAAAGCCTCCCATACGATCACAGAAGGTGAAGGCGGAAAAATGCGACTATTCACATCAAAAATCCTCCGCCGCTCTCGGCTGTCGCCGCCGCTCTCCCAGTTTTCTTCTTCGCATTCGTTATTCGGTAGCTCAATCCAACACCACCACAACCACAACCACAACCGGCCGCTTAGTTGTTTCCGTCGGTGCTCGTCGGTGCTGCTGTCGCCCCCACATCATTATTGTTTTTCTTTTTCTCGTCGATTTTCTTCTCAGCCCAATTTATCTGAATCTGATGACCCGTTCCTTCCAGTACAAGCTCTCATATCGCTGCTCGATGCTTATCACGATGCTACTGACTTTCCTTGGTAAACATAGATACGTTTTATCTCATCCTCCTGCTCGCTAGCACGCGCACACATATGTGTATATGTTTATGCATGTATTTATTTATTTATTTTCAATCAAATTCAGCATCACAAGTCCAATTTTATGGTTTCGGGCATACTGCGAGAATTTTCTCTTTCTGCACGACTTCCCTTGATTTTCCACCTATACGTTCTATTTTTGTTTCTCAACTATATTGGTGAAATATTGTGTTCATCTGGCTAATTGGATATGCTGGTTAACGAACGATTTTACTTCCTTTTAATCATGATGATTTTGATTTTTGATAAGTATTTTTTCTTTAGCTACCTGAAGAATGTTGTATTTTAATTGACTGAGTTGTTATTCTAATTTTTTAATACTAACTTATCAAGTTGATTTGTAGGTGGATAATAATCTCGTCGTCTACGGTGGCAATGAGACTTGCATTATTTCCTTTAGTCGTGTTGCAACTTAAAAAATTGAAGAGGATAGGAGAGGTCTTGCCTAAATGTGAGTAATCGGGATTAACATAAGCTTGTATGTAACAGAAATCTTATTGTTTGTGGAATTGAAAAGAAAGGGAAAAGAGTTACCGTGAGAGGGAAATGGAAGAAAACTTTTACTTCTTATTTTAAACAGCTTAACTTGGTATCTGTTTTTGTTTGATTATGTCATCTTCCCCTATCTATATGACAAAAGTTGGAAACAGAAGGAAGGTGTTAGTCAGGAATCCTTTTATTTCCAAAGCTCGAGTGGAGTTCATGCTTTGTTTCATCTGATTAAGTAGTTTCTTCTTAGACCTGAGAGGAGCAATGTTTTATAAGACATAGCATAACATGCTTCGCATCTCCTGAGGCATGCCCTAAGGCATGGGGCTTGTGGCTTCTGAAATTTTCATTTGTTGGATTACCGTTGTATGAATATCTCCATCTTATAGCTGGAGTGTGTGATGACTCTGAAACTGCTGAGGTTTAGAAGGGATATCATTTCTGTTGGGCCTTGTTAATCAGGTGAGGATGGTTTGCTGTTAAGTCATGGTCTAATAGGAGGAGAAGCTGAATGTTCCTGTTAATGGCTGAATAGGGTGAGGAACTGGGGGAAGTAGTTACCAAATGAAGACAGCTAGCAGGCCAACTATAACCTTTAAGGTTAGCTGGTTAATTGAACAAGATCTTGGCCTTCAGGATAGATGTCGAATCATGTGTCTCTCACCGTGACGAGTCTAGCTATGTGGCCATAGTCTATCATTAATTAGACAGTTTGTAAATAGTGAATATATCAGCAATGAATTTTCTTTATAGTTGGGTGGAAATGAAGTTTAAAGTAGCTTATTATGTAATGCACATTATCATTTTCTTTTTCAAAAATATATCACAATACTTAGAAGGCAAATGTTGATAAGTCTTTAAGTCATCATGGTTTCTTTTCCTTTTCCCTATTTCTCTTTTTACTATTACTCTGATGTACTTTTATGATATTAGAAAGAAATGGTCTTCCGCAATGTAACATATGATCTTTTTTTGTCTTGTTCATCCCTAATAGTACCTCCACCATTTCCACCACCCCTGTCAGGACGAAGTTTCAGAGACCAAATTGCCCTTTTTTGGAAGGAAAAGAAGGCTGCTGGGTGCCCTTCAGTGTTTTGGTTCATCTCATCATTTACTTTCCAGGTCATATTCTCTGTTTATTATGCTCAGATGTTCTTTGAGTCGCTAGGCAAAATATGTATAATTTTTTTTTGCTGGCAAAATGATGTTGTGTAATCATCTGAATTGTTTAAGATATCAATCCCATTTTATTTTAACTTTAGGAGCTGCCAGCTAAAATTGCCTTCCCATCCAATAGTCGTGTATACAAAGTGAACTGGAGCTAGTACATTCTTCAGAAGGAAGCACTTTTGTGTACTCTTTTACAAGTTAACCAATTCCAACAAACCTCTGAATCTAGTTCTATGTTGCTACTGTAGTGGTTAGGTTAAATGTGTTTACCGGTATATGTTGACTTTGCATCTTTAATCTTTATATGACTCCCTAACATTTTCCATGTGGACAGTCACCCTTGGGCATTTATTTTTAAAAAAAAGTTATGGAACTTAGGATTCTACTCTGAACAAGGAGTTAAAAGCAATTTTCCTCCATGGCTTCTACTTCTATCTAATTGAGTACAATAGAAGGAGCTTCATACTTCTTTTTTTTGGTCTTCTAAACAATTTGCAGGTCCCTTGCTTTTTCTTGTGGATCATGAGTATTCGCAGAATGTCATTGGACCATCACCCTGGTTTTGATAGTGTAAGGCTTTTATACAAGATGAGTATGTATCGATAAAGATTCATAGCTTGTTTGTTTATCAATGAAAATGATGTTTTCAGCTTGAGCAGGATCGTAGGACTCCATAAACCATACCAATCACAATTCTAGTCTATTTATATTGTCTGTATCTGATTATTGGTTCAATATAAATTTTGATTGACCTTCTCAAGTGCCACACGCTTTCTTTCTTTGTTCTGCTCTCTTGGTGCCTGCCAAGGTGATTTTTGTCTTAAAATACCACAGGGAGGATTTCTATGGTTCCAGGACTTGACTGGATATCCACACGGTGCGTTGGGGCCTATTTTCCCGTTGATTATTGCAGGCTTGCATTTCACCAATGTTCAGGTTAAGGATACTACTACAGCTGTACTCAGACTTTGATTCTTTTTTCAAGATTTTTCTGATTTCCAGAATTTGATAATGGGCTAATGACGTATCTTCCATGAAACAACACTTCTTAATTTGCTCCAGTGATGTGGCATTCAGGGTTGAGATAATGCACATGTTTTTGTTCTTTTCTTCCATGCTATAATTGTCTTATTATTTGGTTGAGCTAATGAAGTTAGACGTCCCTACTTGTTAAGCTATCATATCTAGCTAATGGAGGTACACTCTCTTCTTTCCCCCAGTTAGTTTGTGTTAGATTTATGAGACAAGAAGAGTTGAAAGATTTGGGGGTTTATTGCCTAGTAACATCTTCGTATGTTTGTTTTCGCTCTTCATCCAGTAGAGAACTTGTCTGTTATTTCCATTTTGAAATGAATGAGGTTGAAGTTCTATTCTTTGAGTAAGTTTCCTCTGTCGTGTTGAATACTCCACAAGGTGGCATTATAAATTTTAACATTTTAGATTAAGCTCAAACTGTTGAGTATTTGATTGAACTAGTCAGTGTTCTTCACAAACTTATGGCTGATAATCTCTTTGATTTCTATCATTGTTTCTGTATATAATGAGAAAGCTACTTTAGACACAAGAAGTAAGACGGGACATTGTAATTGCCATCTCGAATAAGGAATGAGTCATCCAAATCTGTCAGCCGAAGTAATAGGGAAGCTGAGATTAATTTGTAATCAGAGTAGTTTCTTTATCTAAATCCGTAAATGAAATATTTTTGCAAGTGCGCAATTGGTTCTTCTGCGTACTAGAATGCATTAGGCTGAATACAAATGGAGGCTTCTTTTTTAATACCTTGGTAACTAAAACAGAATACACAGTCTATAATCTTGGAGCATGCCTGTTAAAGATTTTCTGTTAAATTGCTGATATTTCTATTGGTCATGTTCTGATTGATGGATACCTTCATCTTGGATAAATTATGTGTCTCCTGCAAATGATGTTTGTTCTTGTTACATTTTGCAATGTTGCATAACCTAAGGCCTATGTTATTAATTTTCAGGTATCTTTTCAAAAATCATCATTGCAACACGTACCGGGTTCCTTAGGATTATTAACAAAGGTGAGTTTTTAGAAGTTATTCAAGTGCTTCCCGTGCTTGGTCCTTCTTTTAATCCTCTTATGGAGCCTTTGCAGTTCTGGCTGATAGTAGAAAACCATATAGAAGATCTTCCCTTATCTGTCCATTCATCTGAAAGTATCTATTTCCCACTGTTTCAACTGCACTTATGGAGAGATTTATTTTCTATAGTTACCCGTAACTGGATTCAAATGATTACAGTTAGCACTTAGGACAACTATGTCATATTTGGTATATTTGAACATAGGAGTTGAAATACTTCCTGAGAGCTGTCCTCCAGCAAAGCCAGCTGTCTGGATAGATGCGTACTGTCAGTTTTAAATGTAATTAAATAGCTTTATTAGATTTCATTTAACGCCTTCACTTGTGAGATGATTTTAAAATAGTGCTGACACTATCCTTGTCTTTGCCTTGTAGATATACAGGATCTATCTGCAACTGCTGACACTGCCTATTTTGATTGCTACATTCAATGTTCCCCAGGTAAGATGAATGTTTCCACCTATTCTGGAAGTGGTATTTCGAGATTATTGAGTGGCATGTTGCTTGCTTGCATACAGGGCAGACAAATTCTTGTTCAACAGTAATGTGGTTTATATTTTGCATTTTCTGGTGGGTTGGGGTGGGGGACTGTTTGCTTCCATAGTTGAAAGTCTATTTGATTCCTTTAAAAAGGTCTTAATCTGCAGCCTGAATTAATTGAAATTTCTTAATTGAACTGTGTGAACTGCATTTGGCTAGTTCTATGGCCCTGTGACTTGTTCTTTTTCCCCCTCGAATTCTTTTCTTATCTTGCAGGGATGCTTAGTATATTGGCTTACAAATGGTTCTTTGAGTCTGATACAGGTTGGTGCTCTTGTTCTACAAGTTTGTGTAAAGATACTATGTAATTCATTGATATTTTGATCTTCTAGAGAAGAATTTAGTGTTTGAATTTCCTAATAGCTTTGTCTCCAGTTAAGTGGACTGTATTTGTATTGTTTAACATTTAAGATGTTGATGCTAGATTCACAATGGTTTTTCACATGACACTGAAGAAACCAGTTTTATTACAAGTTATGATGTTAAGTCTTATGCCAATGCTCACTGAATTACTTGTTGTTTCCTTTATTTTAATTTGAACTCTCTTATCTCCTGTATTTGCTAATTTTAATTTTGTTCAATTGTATTGTCTCTGAATTCACTTATGAATGCCACGATTACCACAACTAGATATTTCAATAGCTGAGTCATTCTACTTGGATCTAAAGCTTCTATGGGATGACGAACCTGAGTGGAAGCTCATTCTAGTGACATTTTCCTCTAGTAAACTGCATATATTTCTGGAAAACTGATGTTAGAATGATGTACCATTTGGTGCTGTCTTCATCATAATGTCAGGATCATGTTCTCATTCGGTGCTTTACATTGAAGTTACTGTTCATTCAGTGCTGTCTTAATCATAATGTCAGATCATGTTCTCGTTTGGTTCTTTACATTGAAGTTACTGTCATTTGGTGCTTTACATTATTCTGTACCTAGTTGCTTTAGGTGAATTATTCGGTTCGCTTATTGTTTTGATGTTTGTATTAGTGAAATAAGATCATTCGCCTGCTAGGATTTATCCTATATGTGTAAGAAGCGGTGGGTTTTCATTTGAACCTTTTCATCGTCACAAATCCCTTAGTTTTCTTGAGGGCCTTAGGGGCGGGATATAAGCCACAATTCCTTGGACTGGTTGAAGTGGAAGAGAGCAGTTGGTAAATTGGGGTTGTGGAGGTTGGTTTGGAAGTTTAATGATGGACTACAGGAATATTGACTTGAGAACACTTGGTGAGATCTAACAGTCAGGGTACTCTCACATGCTGGAAAATGGTCTTGATGATAAAAGTGAAAAGTCCCAGGCAGGCGGGCAGACGAAAATGAGAGGTAGATGGCATGTGCAGATGAATAATCAATAGCTCGCAGTGGAATAACTTAACATAACTTGCTGTTCTTGGTTCTTCTTCTCTGCCTGTTTTCTCTTTATTTCTCAAACTCCGATAATGACTTCAAGATCCAATATTGTGATGGAGCAGATGGTAAGTTTGTTTGAAGTACATACTGTTTTAATAGATTTTTGTGTTTCCGCTCTCATCTGCAGCTATTATGTCTCCGCAATCCCAACGTTCTTGAGTTTCTGGGGCTTCCTATAAAAAAAAACCCAGTAGTAGCTCCAACTAATAAAGAGAAAGGCAGCTCAGGTGTAGCAGATATTTGTATACTGACAAAGCAGGGAGAAATTTCTGCTAATAGCCTATCACCTGCAGAATTGGTTGTGGTGAGTGACGTTATTGCGCCATGCTCCTTTTAAGTCATGGAAATGTTTCTTGTTAATTTATCTCAGCACATTTCAACAGTATTCAGTCAAAGTTTTAACTGATGGCCGTAGGGATACTGCAATCAGATTACTGAGGTAATAAGACCTCTGCTCTTCAGATGATTTGCTTTCTCTTCTATGTTTATGTTCATTTCTGAAACACGAACTGCAGACTTGCTCTTGAAAAGGATCCTGATCATGCAAGAGCTTTGCTTATCATGGGGCAGACACTCCTACAAAACAAACAATTTGCTGAAGCTGCTGAGAGCCTAGAAAGTGCTATTTCAAAGGTCCGATCCATGTTGATTGTGAGCATATCTGTATCAATCTGACACAAAAGAAAGTTAATGCGGCTCTTTTTTTCACTTCATTGCTTTCTTGTGAAGCGACCTTAAATAACTCAATATTCTGACAATGCATACTTTTCTAGTTAAGCCATCTAACTTTCATTGTCATATTGAGTTCTTCCTGACTGGAGTATTTGCTCTAACTTCCATTCAGCTCCTTGTGGCCGGCCATCCTACAGAAGTTGGAAAAATTGATCTTTTGATACTTTCATCACAATGGGCGGGTATCGCTAATATTAGGCAGGTACTATCTCATCTCCTTTGTATCTATTGGGTCGCTCACTGCAAATAAATGAAACTGAGGATCCTGTGTTTCCCTGAATTACATTTTCATGACCTGGCATCTGAATCTCGGAGTTTATCTTTATTTTCTCAATAGCAGAGAAGAATACAGTGATCTCAAAACAAGACAATGCAATTTTCTAATAATTAAGGACTGTAACTGTTAGTGCACCTGCAATCATGGCATAGACCGCATATAATTGAAGATTATTTTCCAGGGACACCCATCGATTGGTTTAAAGAGTACTGGATAAAGAAATTGCGAGTAGATTTGGGCATCCTATTCCTTAATCTGCTTGCCTAAGGGATAATAATTTTCTAATTGCTGCCAAATGGACTTTATGCATTTTGATGAAACATTTTCTATGTTGCACCAATCCTTTCAAGCTTCTCCAGGCTCTGCCGCTGGGCTTGAATGGCAAAATATGGATGGTTGACTGCCTGGAAATCCAACTTTCCCATTCTTCAACATGCGAGTTTTAATATTCTGTGCAGGGAAAGATGGAGGAGGGACTTCTGCACCTAGAAAGAATAGCTCAACTGGAAGAGCCTGTGGATCCAAAGATCAAGGCCCACTACTATGACGGTTTATTTATGCTGGCAAGGTATAAAAATTGATGCCGCAACTCTCCCTTTCTTAATCCTTTGCCATTTTTACATTCGTTATCACTTCTTTCTATTTACTTGTGAAAAGTGAAGTTCTCAATGTTATTTTGTCAATAACTACATACTGACAGAAGTAATTTGGCCTCTAGTGCTTTACTGAATGTGGACCGTAAAGCTGAGGCATTGAAGTACTTGCAGATGTGCGCCGCTTATGATCCTGCTTACAATACCTATTTTGAGTTCTTGGAAACTGATTCAACAGATTTTGCCAGTGATCTAGCTAGCAGCAGGAGAGATTTCTGAGTCAGTATAGCATTTTGAGAGTTTCATTTCATTCCCTGCTTTGCATTTTTGTTACTCTGGGACATATTAGGTGCAAATTGGAAAGCATTATACCACTCTTTTTCTCAACCTAATAAGATGTCGTAAAGTGCTAGGAGCAAAGTGGATTCTGGATGCGCCATAACAGCAAGTGCACACCAGAACTTGATACATCCATGAAAAAAACTAAAACATGTTTACATTCTCTTGTCCATGTGGGGTCAGGTCTTGTTTTGTTTTTATCCGAGGATTTGGATCATGGTGGTTGTTGTAAGAGAGGAGAGTAATACATGTATGAACGATTGACACATGATTCATGTATAATATGAGGATGATGTAGTTATTGACACATGTAAGTTTGTAAGTTAGTTGATATACCTAATGGTCCTCTACCATGCACGCACTTGTGGAGGATGAGATTCAAGTTCTTTAAATATGTTTTTAGTAGCTTAGCGTGTTTGATTGTTGTACAATGATGGGGGACAATGCTTGAACGGCCACCAAAATGTGAGGTGCATAATAATATGAATGGCCAGTAAGTTGTGGAATCTAATGTGCTTGTGTTGTCTGCAAATGAGTGATTCCACGGGTATGGATTTCTATATCTAGTTAGACTGTGGGCGACTAGCGGGAGCCCACCCTTGTACCCACAATTCTATTTGAATACATTCCTACTTCTTGTGTCGTTGTTGCTTGGTGTAATTTCTTTAGACGTTGGATGTCTTAACTATGGTCCTTGTTTGTTTATGAAAGTTAAGATTTTCAAATATTTCATGTAATTACTATTACCTGCCGATTGGCTTGTGGAGTTTAATGGTGTAGTCCATTTTATAAGAGATTTGAATGGGGTGAGAATAGGAATGCATATGTGGTATTAGATAGAATGTGGAGGAAGGAGGAACAAATGATATGGTAGAGAGAAGGGGGGTGGGGGGCAATAATGTTGTCTATAAAACTAGTGATTAAGCATGGAATAGATGTTTTGTAAAGTAAGAATGAGGAGGAAACAGGGAAGCTTTGGGAAATAGGGAATAATGGGCGTGGTTAAAGTAAAGGTAGGAGGAAGATATGGTTTGTGGCAAAAACTTTTTGAGTTTGTGGTTCCAAGTTGTGTGCAGGAGAACCTCAAAGCACATGGGGGCACCGCCAACTCTTATTATTATTGTTACTAATGGCATTAGGAATTAGCACTCAGCAAATTAGCATACCTACTCATGCATGATTCACAATGAAAAGCAATGGCCCATGCTTCTCCCGCCCCCACCAAAGCCCCCAATATTTTTTTATGTAGTATAGTATTACTCCCACTGTCCTTATATGGGATTGATTGATTTGATGGTATTGGGAGAGGAGAGGCGGGGGGAATAGGGATGAATGAGGCGTGGTGGGTGGAATGGGAGAAGCCGTGAATAAGGAGGCATGGTGAGATGATTGGGTAGGCCGCGTGGCAATTATTTGCATCAGTATTCATTCTCAAATTCCAAGGTAATATTATAATATTGGTGTGGGTTTGAGTGAGTGAGGTGGGGACACGTACTCGTACTGTAGGGGGTGGGGAAAGTGATGGATGATACGGGGGTTATTCAATTCTGACCTCACAATCACACTCTCAATGAATCAGATATTTTGGACCCCCAACTCCAATTACGCACGCAAACCCCAATACCCCCTCCCCCATATTATTATTATTATTATTATATCTACCTAAGTTACATACATGATGGGGGTTTTGATTCCTTTGCTTACTCCCCTTAACCCATATCTATTCATCTATTATTCTTAATTATTATTATGATGTACCTACTCAACTACATAATCTTTTTTGAAATCCATTACTCTCTCTCTCTCAGACAATATTATGTTTTTGCATGCATTTTTCTCCTCCTCAATTTAATTTAATTTAATGCATCTCACAATAAACATTAATTAATAATGATGATGATGTTTTAGATTAATCATAATAATAACAAAATAGAAAGAAAAAATGGTGGAAAGAAGAAAGTGACAGGAGGTTCGAGGTGGACGAGGTTTTTGTGGACAGGGATGGATGGGATTCACCACCAATGCCGACATATTTTTTTATATAACAACATGATGCATGCTTAATGTCTCTCTCTATATGTATATGTGTATGTGTTTGTGTGTAAAAAAGAAAGAAATATATATAATACACATGTTTGTTTGTGGTGGATTTTATTTGGCTGCTCCCAATTTTTCTCTTTCTATTTCCATTCCACAATTCCATGATTCATTTCACTCACACACACATACATGAATATGTGGATGTGTTTGTAATATGTGGTATTATTTATTAATGAGGTGGGTGTTGTTGCTATTCAATTTTTTAACATAATATATCCAAACTCCTCCACTATTCCTATTCCTACTCCTCTCTCATATCTCTCACCGCCCCCCTCTCTCTCTCTCACGCATCCATCTATATTTCTTCTTATATTATATACTACATTTCAATCTCTCTCTTTCTTCCTCCAAGATCCTTCCTTTCCTCCATATACATCTCTCTCTCTCTCAGATTCTTGAAACTTAGCAGCAGCACTACAACACTCATTCATCCACCACAACTTCTCTCTCTCTCTCTCTCCCTATTTGGTCTCCCCTTTAAACTCGCCCTCTTCTTATTCTTCTTCTTCTATTCCCTTACTCCTCAATTTTCCCTTAGATTCCTTCTCTCTCCCATTTTTCACTCTCAAACCGTACACTTTTTCTTCTATCTCAGCTCCCACCATTTTTCACTCTCACGCCGTACACTCTTCCTCCTCCTTATCTCTCTCCCCTCTCTCATTTACCTTCACCACTACGCTTGCTCACTACTTACTATTCCTCTTCAATTTTCTTCCCACTCCATCCTCATTTCCATTTTACTACTCTTTTACCAACCCAACCCGTTTTTCCTGTTTTCTCTGAAACGCGCAAGTCATTACCATGAAAGTCAGGCTGTGTGAGCTGTGCAATGCCCAAGCCACCCTCTTTTGCCCTTCCGACGACGCTTTTCTCTGCTCCACCTGCGACGCTAAAGTTCACGATGCTAACTTCCTCGTAGCTCGCCACCTTCGCAAATCCCTTTGCTCTAACTGCAAGAGCTTCACCGCTGTTGGGATCTCCGGCCTCGGTTTTCATCCTCTTCCTGCTACATGCCCTCCGCCCTCCGACCTCGACTCCCTCTCCTCCTCCTCCAGTTCATCGGTTTGCATCTCCAGCACCACCAAGGATTCCACGGCGACGACGGGGAAGAGCCAAAAAGGGGGGCAAAAACCGCGAGTGGATTATTTGAAAGCGGAGGGCATATTGGAGAACTGGTTCCGGAAGCTAGGCGTAGGCGCGGGGGAGGAGATGGCTCGTAGAGTTGTGAGGGTGTGTGTGGATGGATGGGGATGGAGTAGGGTGTTGCCATTGCGGGTTTGGCTGGCGGCGTCGATGTGGCTGGGGTTGAGGGTGAGTGGGGAGAAGAGTTGGGAGGTGCTGAAGCGGCTGGAGGAGATATCGGGAGTGCCGGCAAAGATCATAGGAGCGGCGGAGGCGAGGCTGGAGCGTGGTTTAAGAGGAGGAGGAGGGGGGCGGGTAGAGGTGCTGGAGGAGGGATGGGCGGAGTGCTAGATTGATAAGGGAGTGGGAGCGGTGGACTGGTTCTTCATTTGTGTTTTCAAATTTGAAGAGGGTGGAATGGTTCTTCATTTGTTTTTTTCAAATTTGAAGAGTGGTTTTATTGAAATTTTATGTGGGGGTGCCACCTTTCTAGTAAAAATGTAGAGAAAGTAGAATAGAGAGGAAGGTAGGTAGATAGGTAGGTAAGATGGTTGTTTTTATGATATCTCTCTCTCTCTCTTTCTTACCCATTGTATTCTTGTTTTTTTATGGGGAGATTATGAATTAATTCCCGGTCTTGATTGATTTTAATCCAATTATTAGGATAAGAAATTGAAACATTTTTATTTAATTCATTACATAATTAATTCTGCGCGCACCCAAAATGCAGCAGTGCACCCCAACATTCCCCCAAATTCTCTCATCAGTTAAAAAGGGCTAATTAATTCATCACATCCAAATTTCACTTTCTTGGATGATAAATAGCCTCAACAACAATCAACAATCCATTAAGAAATAATTCCATTCTGGACTGGATTTGTATATTTAGAGTGGCTTATGGGCAACTTTTATTAATTCTGTGGCCCATTAGCATATTGGGCTACGGTCCACATTCTTTCCCACCCCATTATCATCTTCATCATTACATATAAAATAAAACCTTTGCTTCAGCCGAATAAACAACCCCCAATCGCTTCTCTCTCTCTCTCCGTATCTTCTTCCATGGAAGCTCTTTCCGGTTCCGCTTCCCATATTCAGAGATTTTCAGACACTTCCCCCTTCCCAATTCCGCACCCTAAAAACACCGCCAACCATTCTCTTTCCTTCAGAATCATTCCCACTTTCCCCAAAACCTCCTCTTTGCGATCTGCCTCTCGAGTTTCGGCGCTATCCGGTGAAGGCAGCGACCAACAGGATGCTCGATTCAATAACGATAATGGTGTCTCCAGTTTAGTTTCCGTTGAGAATCTCTCTGTACCTGAGGTAAACAAAATATACTTTTTGTTTTTTTCTTGTCTTTACCCATTGTTTGATTTTCTGCTTCTTACATATTTGAAGCTCTGTTTTTTTTTATTCTTCTTTTTCTTTTTCTGTTGCTGTTTTGATTGTTTGAAAAATATTAGTGGAGGAGGTTGATGATTTGGAGCAAGCTAATTCTTAAAAATTCTTTCTTGTGGACTTTTGGGTTTGTCGAGATTATTGACGTATGAAAATTTTGTTCTACTTATTGCTGTGGCCGTTTGGCCAATCTCGCTGAGACAGGCTTTACTGGTCGTATTATTTCTCGCTAACGTTAATGTTTGATTTTGGTAAAGCTTGTCTTGTCTTGGTTTGTGTTTCAAAAAATTTCCTTCGGAGTTATGGTCTCGATTTAGTTTGAGTTGTTGCTGTTAATAATATATATATATATATATATATATATTCCTTATACTCCAAAAGGTAAGAAAACATCTGAAGGCTTTTCTACATTTTGCTCTAATTCCTATTTGATCCATTATGAACTACGTTCTGCATTTATTTTGTCTTAGCAGGTTAAGGGAGCTAGTTCAGTTCTGCTACAAACTCTGAGCTCACCCTTGACATTAGATATACATTTATCAAGTTTTACAAGTTCAAGCAATCTCTTGTAATCCTAGTTACTGATTCTTTGCATCATAGTAGTGAATGGCGTGGAATGGCGCGCGCCATACGGCGCCCATGGTGCACGCCTTCAGAATGGCGCCGCCATAGCGCGCGCCTGGGCACCTTTTCAACGCTGCCCAGGCGTGCGCCAGGTGCACAATGAAAGAAAAGGGTCTGGGCGGCCTGGGTTTTGGCTGGGCTGCCCAGGCCCATGCATTAAAAAAAAATTAAGTTAATAAACCCTATTTTCCTATATATAAAAGGAATTTCCTAAATATAAACCCTAAAAAAAATTAACTTAATAAACCCTAATTTTCTAAGTTAATTTTTGGCGTGTACAGTAGTACAAGCTCTAATTATGCCGATTGAATCTTTGAAATTGATGTGATTTTATTAATCTTTGAATGCTCTAATTGTTCTGTTACTGTTTTTTCTTTGGAATGATTTAATTATATGAAGTTTTGTTATGTTCAATTTGTTGTTTTATATGTCTTATTTAACTCCTTATACATTAATCTAATCAAAATAATACTAATTATATAAATATACAGATTATTTCTTATATTTGCGCCATCCTTTGAAAAGGCGCGCGCCGCGCCGTGTGCCATGGCTCCAGGAGCCCTTGGCGCCATAGTGCGCCGTGCGCCACTGACTACTATGCTTTGCATACAAAAGAATGATAGATAATAACGCATTTATACTTTTCTATAAAGTTACGATTTGTGTACCTTTTAGTGCGCAGTCATGAAAAAAAATCTGGGCATGCTTTGAATGAAATTCATGTCTTTGGTCGCTTAAAATTTTGGCCTTGGTTGTAACAGCAAAATTATTAAATCTGAAGCCTAAATTTTTCATGCTGCCCGATAAACATTCCTCCTTCCTGAAGTTCAGGTATTAGAAAACAAACTTTAAAAGTTATTCGTCTAATCTGTCCTTAAGTAGTGAGGTTGCTTTTATTCTTGTCTCATACTCCTGAAAGTCTACTCCTAGTTGTACTTACTCTTTCTGGCATGATAAGTTAGTCACCTCTTTTTTTATATAGTCCATCAATGGATATTTCAAATGGCTTGTTCGGCTTTGTTGTGATGGCCTCTCTCATATCCTGAAGGGTAATTCAGATCTCAAACAAAGTAGTGAAAAGGATGTTGATTTGGCGACTCCTCCTCTTGTGGTCTCATATGGAAGCTCAACTGGAGGAGGTACAAGAGCTGGGCTTTTCAGAACGCCTATCTCTGGAGGAGTACAAAGTGCAACCTCTGCTCATGGCTTACCTAGACCGGCTTTAGCAGTCCGGAATTTAATGGAACAGGTAAAATAATTATTCACATCTTTTTAAGTTAGCCATCCTGCTAAATATTTGCTAAAGAGCAGCTTCTGACATGTTTTGCTGCCATTATCTTGCTGCATTCCAATAATGGAAGGCTAGATTTGCTCATCTGTGTACTGTGATGTCTCGCATGCACCACCGTCGAGAAGGTT
The DNA here is from genome assembly GCF_026168435.1 of Sesamum indicum. Taxonomy (NCBI): domain Eukaryota; kingdom Viridiplantae; phylum Streptophyta; class Magnoliopsida; order Lamiales; family Pedaliaceae; genus Sesamum; species Sesamum indicum. The sequence goes on from NC_142659.1 coordinate 17,313,459, forward strand.
ATCCATTTGGTTCACTCGTAGATTTTGCACCAGATCCTATGGGTCGTAAGTTCATTCTTGCTCTTATGCCTTTGATGGGGATGCTTCTTGGCATTTGTTGTTTTGTTTATCCAGCACAACACCAATCTATCTATTATTATAATTCAACTTTTAGCTGATATGTCTATCTATTGATGTATTTTACCCGGAGTTACATAGATAGAAAGTGAAATAGTTCATTGACATTATATTTGGTTTCGTGAGTGTTTTCTATGTCAAGACCTATTGTGACTGTTATTCAGTTGAGAGGTACTGATTCCATGAAATGGAAGAAAGGAATGCCTTTCTTGCAATATGTTTCCATGTACAAGATATCAATTGTTAACCTAGTTGCAGACAGAAGCTATTTACCATTTTCTAACTGAGGTATCTGTTCCTTTGTATGGATATTTATGAGATTGTCCTTCTGCAAAAATCAATTTTTCAACTGAAATAGGTTTGGTTTTCCAGCATTTTTTTTACTTTGGATACAAATTGCCTAAGCAATTTCAGTTGAGTGTTTTTTCATCTACTTGCAAGTCCTGCAAGCTGATATATGAAGTTTTTAAATCTCCTGCTGAAGAAAACAAGTGCACAGAGATTTGAGAAGGTTTATGTGCTTGATGTTTACAGTGATCTAATTATTTGGACCTTATTTGTATCCAGAAAGCCACCAGTCACTCATACGCATGCTGTGCTCTGCTCTCCAGAATAATTTTGCAATCTTGTGAATGCTTCATTTCTTTTAGATGACATCCAGTGAGAGATGGTCTCTTAGAAGAATCATATTTTAGCTAAGCATTAAGCGACATGAACCATGAAAAGTGCAAAGGATTGTAGTACTTTACCACTTGAAAATTTGCCTTACCACTGTGTAAATAAACCAATATTCAGTATGGGGCACTTGGAGTATTGTTATAACATTTTCCGTTGCAGATCCAATATTTTCATTCTCACCATTGGCTATACACACTCGGAACTTGTTAGCTGATCCAAGATGCACACTAGTTGTACAGGTTAGCAGGTTCTACAAATTATTTCCTTTTTGTTGTCGCAGTTTATTTCTGCAGTTCTTCATATATGGATTATAAAGATCTGGAGGTTCGCTAGATTCCTGGATGGAGTGGCTTGTCAAATGCACGGGTGACGATATTCGGTGATGTATACCCCCTTCCAGAAGACCAGCAGGTAACTGCCTTCTTCAACTGGTGCTGTGAATTTGTAATATTATCTAATAGATTTCATCTATCTGTCAATGAAATGCATTTTTTGGTCCATGAGCAAACATGTTTAGCTAGAAACTTTGATGATTAATACTGAATCAAGATTGGTTTAGCTCCTGACTCCTGAGTTCAGACAACCATGCGCTTGGAGTCTCAGATTTTGTATGTTTAATGATGATTGTTATGTCTCTTTGCATACCAGGAATGGGCTCATAAACAGTACATAGCAAAGCACCAACAAGGACCTTCCCAGCAGTGGGGGAATTTCTACTACTTCCGGATGCAAAACATAAGGTTGGTTGTTTCTGTAACATAGTTTATCTCTGTGAGTCCAGGAAATAGTTTATCTTTGTGAGTCCAGGCCACCTCCAATTTATAATATTTGTCATCTTGATAGCACCACAAACTAGGATGCTTGAGAACGTGTCATCTACATGTTCATGTTCAGCACAGATGAATGGAAGTAGCAGGTATCTAGAAACAGATATAGTATAGAAGCTGCCCTATACTGGTTGATCAGTCTTGGTGGCTCAAATTTACTTATTCTCCTAGAATAATCTTCAATTTCCTTGCTCTAAAACTGGTCAGAACATTATTGGATATCAGATATCCTAATCGACTAGCCCGTGATTGAATTTTGCATAAATTGCACGACAGAAAGGAATGATTGCAAAATCTTGCATACTGTTTGTTGCCTCCAAGTTCAAATTAAATGCTTTTATAGTAATGCATTTGTTTGTAACATAAGCATTTAAAAAACTAATCCAACTTTGATTGGTGGTTTGCAAACTGCTGAGACGAGCAGCAATTATTTTTCAAGAAATTAAAAGGAGTTTAATCTTTCATGGCAGTGATATATACTTTATTGGAGGATTTGGGACTGTTGCTTGGGTTGATGTTAAAGAATATGAAGCTCTGCAACCAGATAAAATTGCCGTTGATGGGGGTGAACAGAATCTAAAGGTTTGTATTCTGCAGTAACCTTGTTCTTATGCTCTCTCTTACAAGATATTCTGGAAAGTGAAGTAGTATGCAATCTGTAATGGTCAAATACTGTTGTGTTAATGGCATTTGATGTTTTGTCTCATTACGAGTTTTTCTGAATTCTATTGTTTTGGATAAACTTTCATCTTTAGTTATTCTGAGATGTATTGAATTTTCTACTCTACTTCTATAGGAACTAAATGCAACATTCTCAAAGCCTCTGAGGGAGCTTTTGTCCAAAGAAGCTGAGGTAGATGATGCTGCTCTTATATCGATAGATAGCAGGGGAGTTGATATCCGCGTCCGGCAAGGCGCCCAGGTTTTCTATCTTGCCCAATGTACCATTCTGCTTTTGTTATGTGTTTTGAGCCAGTTTTTCAGTTTAGTTTGTGGTTTGCAGTTTAATGTTCAGAGGATTTCATTTGAGGAAGGGCTCAGTGTTGAAACGGTGGAGGAAGCAAAGAAAGCACTTTGGAAACTGTTAGATAGAGGTCGAGTGCACAATTTACAAAAGTGAAATGTGCTTGCTTTGTTTCATCGTGTAATTTTATTTTGCCATTGAAATTATGGGAGCAAACGGAAGTTGAGTTGTAAGTTATGCATGAACGTAATAAGGTTGTAGACAAATGCTTTAGAGCAGCATAATCAAACTTTTCTTGCAGTTCTCAAGTCTTAATGAATACTGGAGCTAATTGTCCTTATAATTTGCGGCCTGAGTATCTTATGATGATTAATAGATGTGGCAGATGTACTGATTTTTGAATATTTGAGGACTGGAGGCTCATTGCCTTAAGTATGTAAGAGTAGTAATAGTTTGATGATTGGGGTTGTTTTTGAACCATTGACATGTCTTGTTTTCCTTTGGTCAGATTGTGACAGTGCACAGATTTTCTAGATTATATGAAGTTTATATTTATGAATGGAAGACGGCGCATGCAAGTTCTGCTAGGGACGTTTCTTGAATCTGTCGTCGGCAGAGACAGACGTGGAAGCAGTTGATTTGTTATTGTTGATGAGATTCGTGTTTATAATTATCAAAGGGAAAGAAAAAGTGAGATTTGTGTTTTTACAAGTTGATAATTAGTTGTTTCAACTTCCAATAATTCAGAGTGCGCTGTGTGGATTCAGGTTTGAAATGTCAATTCCATTCCCAAGTGTAAGTTTTGCAAATAGTATAGGCATTATTTTCTGAGTCGCAGTCTTTGGATGTGATGGAATTCAATAATAGTAAGCGGTAAATTGGATTAGAAAAGTGCGTCTTTCACCAAGTGTACTTGCTAATCGAGAATAATCCTGCAAGAATTTGACGAGAAAAGAAATTGATTTGAAGACTGATAACTAAATCTATTCTCTTAAATGGAGCATGAATTTGATCAAGTTAAATGATATGTAGCATTTGAAAATTGGAAGGCAGGCGTGTACAAGGAAAGTGGTGGACTGAGTCGAAAGGAGCCCAGAAACAGAAGAATGCCCCAACCCATACCAAATGCAGCTACTCTCTCTGTCTACATAAAAAGAGAGCAGATGGGATCATCTTGGCCTGCGTAGAGTCATGAGACGAGCCCCCAGTTGTGATAATATTGACAAAACCTCATTGGATGCTTTTATTTCCTTTCCAACCCTACGCCCATCAATGTTATACTACTCATTTCCTCTTTCAAGGCCATGTTATTAGGTAATGTATGCACAAGAAGGAATTCCATTAATGTCAACAACTCGACGTCTTTAGTAGTAGTGGGGTAATAATTATGACCACGTTGATTAAAGATTATGGTGTGATGCTGACATGTTAAACAATTTCTTCCTAAAAGAGTCAAAGCATTATATAAGAATTTTCCTCCTGGACTTGTCTTGCCTTACACTACAGACAAAGCACCAGCTGTAAAAACAGCAGCAGTGAGAAGAAAAAGAAAAAAGAAGAAAATATGGGAGAAACCAAAAGAAATCAGCAATGTAATAATACAAAGCACTCAGCACAAAACAACAGAGATTTTGTCCCATGGCTGAGAGCAGCAGCAGCAGCAGCAGCAATAATGGATCATCACCAATAACAAGAATCCCCCAAGACCATCTATTTTCAATCTTGCTTCTCTTACCCATTGAATCCATCCTATGTTTTGCTATGACATGTAAAAAGTTGAAGTCTTTGGCTTATTCAGATTCTCTCTGGGAATCTATCTGCAGGAGGGACTGGGGACAAACCCCAGTTGACGCCCTCAAGGTCTCTAATCATCCCTGGAAGAAGTTATACCAGCAGGTTTACCAGTTGGACTCTGTGTTTTGCCATAGACTCTTGGCTGAGATCCCAGATGGTGATGAGATGCTCCCCAGCCCCAGAGCTTCTCATTCACTCAATTTAGTGTCTGGATGCTTGGTTCTCTTCGGTGGGGGATGTGAGGGAGGTTAGCCACATCTCTTTTATTGCCATCTTTTCATGCTTCTTCAATTTTTTGGTTTATGATTCTTGGATTAACTGTTTGTGGATGTGATTGGTTGCATAATTATGAACTGCAAATATCATTGCCTCCCTGTCTTTTGTTCTTTCACCGATCCTCGTACTAACTGTTGTTGTTGTACAAATCACGGTACTTCAAGTGTCAAGATTGGTTGCTCTAGAGTAGTAGTTGTCATGCTTGCTATTAGCAGTTATAGGGCCACTTTCTGCTTAATCTAGTATGAGCATAATTGAAGTCCAAGTCCAAGTCGTGCTGAAAAGAAACACAAAAGCAAAAAAAGGCTTCTGGTTTCTTCTAATGAATGTAGGAATGTAAATTTCCTTTACTAATCTCGTTAACTTGATGTTGGTTGTGCTTGCTGCTCTCTGTCTCTATGCAGCATGATGTTATGATCAACATGAAGAGGTTCAGATTGTATCAAAGTTTTAAACGGCATTCTTTTAAGCTTTCATCATTTGATACAAGTAGACTCTCTGATAGGAAAACATGTATTTACTCGAAAGCATGCACTTGACTTCCCAAGAAATGAACCACAACTAATCTTTCTGAATGCACATATCTTCAAACTTGTGGAAGCATAACTTAAGTGCCCTAGTGTTTACTGACTGTAACAACCTAAGAAAGTTTCTCCGTTTGGCTTCTTCAGGCAGGCACCTTGATGACACATGGGTGGCGTACATAGGAAACGATTTCAGGAGAACATTAAAGTGGAAAAAGACTAATTCAGGCATTCCAAGTGGGAGATTTGGCCATTGTTGCGTTGTAATTGGTGATTACATTGTCCTCTTTGGAGGGATCAATGACCATGGAGTCCGCAAAAATGACACATGGATTGGACAAGTAACTATTCATGGAAGACGGGGCATTACATTGTCCTGGCGGCTTCTTGATGTTGGTTCAATTGCACCACCACCACGGGGTGCTCATGCTGGATGTTGCATTGATAATAAAAAGATGCTTATCCATGGAGGCATTGGACCATCTGGCGTGAGACTAGGTGACACATGGGTTCTTGATCTTTCCAATGATTTGTCTATTGGGACATGGAAAGAAATTGTGACTCAACCATGTCCTCCATCCCGTTCGGGACACACCTTAACTCATATTGGGGGGGCACAAACGATCTTATTTGGAGGGAGGGGTATCGGTTATGATGTGCTAAATGATGTATGGCTTCTTGATGCATCTGAAGGACATTGGAGATGGGGACAACTGCTGTTTGAGTTGCATAGCATACCTCAAGGATTTTCCCTCCCACGAGTAGGCCACTCAGCCAACCTTATAATAGGACGTCGACTGCTTATTTATGGAGGCGAAGACTCAAACAGGCATAGGAAGGATGATTTTTGGGTTCTGGACATCAGTTCAATCACTTCTGTTGCAATAGAGCCTAGAAATCTACATCGAAACAGAGGATTCAGAAAAATGTGGAGAAGGCTTGAGGCCAAGGGGGAGAAACCCAATTGTCGATCATTTCATGGAGCTTGTGTTGATGATTCAGGCTGCTACTTGTATGTTTATGGTGGAATGGTAGATGGGCTAGTCCAGCCTGCTGATCCATCTGGCTTAAGATTTGATGGAGAAAGTTTCATCTTGGAGCTTGTGCTGCAGTCTTAGAGGTGTATCTCAGATCACAGACGGCATGAATTCTGAGCTTGTATGTACTTTCTAGTTACTGATAAAGTATGACCAGAATATTGCTGCAATTGCCGGTAAAATCTTTACAGAAAATGCCATCGTCTTAAGACAGAAGCTGCTCAGAGACATAGCAAGAAAAAACATCAAGTGTGTTCCTGTTTGTGGCCGAGTGATGTGATTAGTATCCCCGGGCAAACCTCTTATTATGATGCAGTTTATGATCTAGTTCTTGTTGTCTTAAGGTGTGTTTAAATTAGGCTCCTTAGGCGCACATCTGATGTCAATAGTATAGCTAATATCATTAGTAGTTCTGCATATTGCAAAGTTAAAAAGCCATTTATTTTGTAGTCTCTGCTAACATTACCCCATAAATAGCATGACGGTTCTGGAGGTGAGAGAATTTCGCTCGGTTCGGTGATGTCTCGGGATTTACACATGCAAACATGAAAGAGAGAATTCTGTATTCTGCATTTCACAAAATAGAAACTAGAAAGAAAGAATGATAAAGCAGCAAAAAAATAATTATATTCCACATACAATTCGGTGCGGACATCAAAAATAGAAGAATAAAAATAAAAAAATTACCATTGGATTGAATACAGTATACTGTTTGTTACATCGGCACATTATCTACCAATCAGCTACAAAAAAATTGCTCATAATGCTATCTTTGTTCTCCACATCTCTCCAATGACCTTTTTGGGTGCTGGATCATCAGGTCCTCTGTCTCTTTGCCCTGATGTAAAATAAAACATTCCATCCCAAAAGCCAACAAGAGTGGTTTTGACACGATATGGGAGCTTCCCAATCACTGACCATTTCTGTTATATTTCAAATTAAGAAAAAAAAAAGAAAGAAATTCATAAATTGGGGAGCCTGGTCACTTGAGTGCTACGGTATGTAATCCTACTACTGAGCGAATGAGCGAATATAGAATGCATGCAATTAAATGACTTTCCACACAAGGCAAATAAAGCATAAAACTGTTTCTGTTAGGACAAAGACCCGTTGATTACAGATTGTCAGGAAACAAGATTACTCCGGCTACCAGTCTTGTTCCAAGAAAATGGAGTCGATATCAAAGAGTAAACCAATAATCCAAGGATCAGATATTCAGATATTATTTCAAGAGATGGAGCCTAGATTAATGAGGTCTATTCCTATATGGCAAAACTTAGCCAGGTAACTGCTAATTCTGCCACCGAATCCTGCCACATAACACATACTAGGTCATGTCAAAGTAAAAATTTCAATGCCATTTCATGACTAGTTAAGGATCATGGACCTCAAAGTTATAAAACTTTGTGACAAAATGAAGAAAAGAAATAAGATAGGAAAACCAAAATATGTTTGAATTGTTTAGAAGAATACCAGGGTATTGAAGTCAAACTGGAAAATTTCTCCAACTAATATCATCTTTTTAGTTACAGGATGCTTCTCTGTGGTACCCCCAGCGATGATGATAGAACTATTAACAATTGCCCAAGCAAACTCAATATGAGAATCCGCCTTTGGCATAGGAGGTAGCACTTTCCACTTCATATCATCATCTAGCATGTACACATCAGCAAATACAACCTGCCGAAAGCATAAGTTTACAATCAAATGGCTCAGCATTTACCAAACAAAGTGACATGTTTTTTATTTGTGAAAATCTCTAGACAATCTTTAACTCTAAATCAAGGGAGTTAGATTTCTTTTGGGTGAGGGAGGATGGGGATGTGAGTTGGTCTACCCTCAAAAGTTTGTCAACCCTAGAATCTCTCTTGGCATCAGTATTCTGATCTATCTAGCAACACACAACTGCTTGCTTTATCATACAAATCTGGAACTTACCTCATTCCGGCGAGAGCATTTGAAAATTGGAGATCCAGGTTTAGCCATGAAATCACCCTCTTGACCACCAATAACATACAAACGATCATTGAACACAACACAAGCCCTACAAGGAACAATCTGCAGTAAATGATAAACCATGCTAAATAAGCAAAAATCTTTAAACTGGAGGTCACTAGAGTGATTCAGATTTAGAAAAATACTTTACCCAAAAAGTTTCCTCACATTGGCTAGAACAAAGTGGTTTTGATGCGACGTTAAGGGGCAAAATGATAAATGACATCTTCACAACTAATAGCTCACATATTGATTCAGATTGTAGGAAAGTTTTTCCTCGCAACAAAAACTCATGTTTATAGACATCTGAATGTTTGACTGTTTGGTGCAGGAACTTGGGAGGAAAAAAAGAAAAAAGAACAGCTAACAGCATTATTTGGACTCAATGTGTGTTTTTAATGTAGATTAAGATTATATTTGCCTAAAAAAATAGAGAAATTAATCAGTTGGGGTGACAGGTGCAGCTGGTCAGATCAGATATTTAAATGCTGAAATCTGCACAAAACATGTCAGTTAGCTGATTATAGACCATAAACTCGAATCCACAACTGGAAAGAACATGATCATTTAAATTGTTGGAGACCAGACACACAATCATTAGGTTATCAATATTAAACTCGTTATGTGGGTTCAATTTATAGGCAATCCCATAAACAGGTGTAAGATTCTGATAAGAGCAAATATTGATCACTATATGTAATTCAATTAAATGTTAGAAAATCTGAATACCTGTGAGGCCCACCGCGAGGAATGGGAATTTCATTTCGCCATTCTTTTTCTAAAACTTTACCATCTTTTACAGCAATGCTCCAATGCTCTAGTGCAGGTGTATGTCTGTTCTCTTTGCTACCACCCATCACATGGAGTCGTCCTCTCCAAAGTTGGGTAGCAGGTGCATACCTGAAAGGATCATGTCAATAAGTTTTATTGAAGTGTGCTTATAATATAGCAACATTCCTGATGTCTGAAACAGACCAGTTGTATTCCTAAATTGGAATACACAAAACACTTATCAATAGATAATCATGCTATTATATTTACAAGAAACCTACAATCACCAGTAATCTGAAATAGTTTAAGAAGCTACTCTGGAATGGGAAACTCACTGGACTCTATATAAACAATACAATAGTAGCAAGTTCAACAGATAAAAGAGGCTGTATACCTTCAATTAATTCAGTTTCCTTCAGTGTAAAAAGGTTATCAGGACATTATATATGTAAGGGGTTTGTAATGTATGTAGCAATATCAGAGATGACCTAATTGGCTAATTCCATAACATATTGAACAAAGAGCATATAACAGAAAGCAAACCCAAATTATCCTGCAAACCTAGTTGCACCTGAAAATCCCATCAATATCTGAGATGGACAAATGTATCAACAGCAAACACATGCACACTAAAGTCCAGTTTGTCTGATCTACAGATGATGGATGAAGAAATCATTAACTTAAATCTGTTGAAGCTGCATTCTTGCTTAAAAGCAACACAACTCGTTCAGTAGCATGCTATTACCAATTTCTGATGAAACAGATGGTACGTTCATGTATACAGTAACTTTCCTTTATGTAACCTCTTCAAGATCAATATTAGAAAAGCAAGACAGAAATACAAATTGTTTCTTGGCAATCACTCATGAAACGCTAGAAAAAATGCTTTAGATAAAATTATTAATTCATTTATGTATCAGAAACCTATACCATGACAAGACAGAAAGGCCAAAACAAAGCAAACATACCGATTCCAGCATTAAACTAACCAAACATATGGATATCTGAAGAGCCAATGGTTTATCATAGTAGAAAAACAAACAGAAGAATTCACTAAAGACAACCAGCAGATACCAGAATCTACAAAGACTAACAGGTTTCATACCTTGGGACTGGTAAAGGTGGCATGCTCCGCCACTGCTTTGTCTCTGTGTCCAATACGAATGTGTGTGCTGTAGGCCCTCTACATTGAGGACCATATTGTCCGGTAACCACATAAATGTATCTTCCATCAGTTACCATGCCTAAATGCGAATGCGCCATTTCTTTTGGCATGTCGAACCTCCCCCCCCATGTGTTATCAGTGAAATTGTATATATCAACATGAGAATGCACCTTAAAGAAAACACATCAATCAAGGTCAATTACCTTTTGCTCACACACACAAACACACACTCATGGGAAGATATGAAAGGAACTTCAAGATAAGCACAAAATGAAACCTTTTTCAAATAATAGTACTTCCAGGTGGTATATCAGATCCATAACCATAGCACTATAGCACGTTGGACGGATGCTTGCATGGCATCTCATTATTCCATCATGTTATTTTAAAGATAAGAAGAGCTAACAAACTCATTAATATAGTTATCCGCCGGACATCAATCTGATCAATACAAACTTCTTTTTGCAATGAATATCTTCAATCCCAGGTATCTTTAATTCAAGTCACAAAATGAGATAATGGAACAACGGTAAGTACACAAACTTCCTTCCACAGAAATCTAATAATTTCTCATTTCTCCATTTGTTCCACATTCTAGGGTCAGGCAGTTTACATAGTCATTATTATTAGTCATTATATTGTGCACAAATGCCAGATTTTCTAAAGTAAAACCGGAGGAAACATGGGAAAAGACTTTTAAGTAATATTTAAAATGCAAACAAGTCAAGCAGCAAATATGCACAGCATAACAGAACAGTGTTAAAATCCTCACATAGTCAATGGTCCCGTATCCAGCAAATACATAAAGAAGATTTTTTATTTGTATTGCTGCACCGTCAAGCCGTGGCACTGGTGCAGTTGCCATCTTCTCCCATTTCAACTCAGGAGCTGGCAAATCAGCAAAGGTTGCTGATAAGACCCTTCCAGAGATATCCTTCTTATCTTGCTTGGGTTGATCCTGTCAGAAAGAGGGCGAAGATATTCTCATATTTGAGTTTGCAGAATGAGAAGATGAAGAAGGCATTCACCCATATCAAGCTACCAAACAGATGAAAGCACTGCTCAATTCCCCAAATAATGAGATCTGAATTAGAAAGGAGAGACTAGAGAGATATTGTCATGCTCCAATAGCTTCATCGTTTAGGATGCATTTACCCAAGAAACGAAATTTTGATGACCACTTATTTAAAAATTAGAAAAAAAGAAATAATCTATTTGACAGCGAAAAAGAAAATTTTTAAGATTAAACACAAGTGGATTTTGACGAGTTAACAATGATGAGAAAAAGCATTAATTTCAGGGATCAGAGCAGCTCCAGCACGTATTATAAGCAAATGAGAGGTGTGGGGAATGACAGTGAAGCAAGGGAATTGAGTGATTGACAGACCTTATTCGGCGTGGGAAGAGGGTTGGGGAGGATGATATTGTTGGATTTTTGCAGTACCCAAGTGGAGGAAGAAGAAGAAGAGGAAGCCCAGAGCAGATCTGCAATGAGAAAGAGGCCTAAAAGCACCAGCAATGCCAAGACAAACTTGGAGGTTTTATGCTTCCCCAAAGCTGTTCTTCCCATCATCACTCAACATTCGTTCATCACTCAATCTCCCTCAAAATAGTTAATTTGATGCGAAAGGGGTTACGTCTTGGAGAGAAAGACAAGGGAGCGGAGAGAGAGAGAGAGAGCGATGAGTAATGGATTGGCTGATACCGTTGCTGCACAGAATGAATAATAAAATAGCAAAGAAAATGAGAAAAATGTTGTTTGTGATTTGGGGGGTTTTACTTTTTCCATGTAGATTGGACTAATATTGTATTGTATGTATGTACCCGAAAACAGAGTCGCCTTCTTGCTTGGATGATGGTTGCAGCTGCAGGAACCAGGATTTCTCTCTCTCACTCTCTTGAATCTCATCTCTGTTGGGCCTCTACCTTTGGTAATAGCTGGATTTGGGCCTCTCTCATATCTGTTTCTTTTTGGATTTTCACATGTAAAGAGAACAAATAATAGAAATGAGTGTTTGTAATATAAATAAATCGGAATAGGGTAACTCACAAAACATGAAAACTCAACAACCTTTTCTTAATTCATAAATTTATCCCACATTAATTAATAAAATAATAAGCTAATTACTATAGAAGATGTAATAAGAGAGTTTCTACTGTTACAGTTAATAATAGTTTTACCATTTCATTACAAAGCTTTCACCAACCAAAGACACAAAAGACTATACATACAGAAATAATACAACAAAACAAACCAAGTACTAAGTTGCAACTCTTATGCTATATAATTGTCCATACCACACTCACAACAAACTTGTATCTATTAGTATATATAAGACATCAGCATATAGGCTGCTGCTGTTACTACTCCTCTTAGTGCTCTACAGATAGAGAAGAGTGCGCGAGGCTACTAACTACTACACTGGTATAACATCCCCCTTTCTTGCGTCCTCACACCTCAACACTATCCCCTCAAACGTAGCAGGAAATATGCATTTGCTCCATTGGCATCCTGTTGTCACCCCCTCTGAAGGAGCTACTATCATCAGCACGTTCTCGTTCCTCTGAACCACACCCATCACGCTTACTGTGCTTCCTTCCTTTATATACCTACCACAACCACAATAATCAAGTCAACAAAACTCACTCCCATTCCACACTTTTAAGCTCATTTCAAAATCATCCACTATATATAGTCTTTACCCTTCTTTTAGTCGCATTACACGATCATCACTCGACAGATTCCTCTCTCCTAACCACCTGATGAATTCTGGAGAGCAATCTTTGTTTAGCGGATCTACATCAACGGCAATACTATCATCCACATAAGGAGTCACCCGCGCACCATACCCAGCTTTAACCAATGCTCTCAACCCAGACTGGAAGTCAGAGATGTAGAAGTCGACAGCATGCTTCTGCATCGATTATGGGCCAAGAATTCCAGTTAACTACTGTAGCTACAAAATGAATCATCAATGCCAGCAGCACCTCTATCTAGTTTAACTATTAGGTATACCGCACTTGAATCAGCACTTGAACTGCTCAAACCAAGCTAAAGGAAAAATATGAAAGAGATGAAAATGTGAAGGCAATACAGTCAAATAAATCTCAAGTATTTTGTGGGATATTCAAACAAAGTACAGGTCTCCACATCATCTCTTCTTCCTCACTTTGCCAATACAAGATTATAGGTGAAAAAAGTGGATGAGGGTAAATGTATTTCAAATTATCTTTCTTTCTTGTATAGAGTAAAAAGGAATGGAGGATGATAGATAGCAAATGCTCGGTCAGCAACAAATTTTAGTCATAGTCTGCCGAGGACTAGAAATTTCAGGAATGGACTGCAAAAGTTACCAAATACAGCATCATACCTCTGAAGATCTAAGCCCCCATGTGAAACGACGATGGGTAGGATTTGCAGCCTTGGAATTCCATCCCCTATACTCATACAAACTTGTAGAAGTGTACACGCATCTAGGAACCTTTTGGAACGATGACTTGAGGGGAACATTTCCACAGGTGACCACCTTCCCAATATAATAAAACATTGAGTAAGAACACAAAATAAGTGATCACTAATACTGCATAATAAAAATATAGGTCTTCGCTTATCTGGGAAGAATGTTGCATTAATAGAAACAAATAATAAAAATAAGCTAGCCAACCACAACATTTGGACATGATCCTAAGCATTCAGGTTTGGATAAAGGGTGATCATTCAAATCAGTAGTTAAAAGGCCACAATCTGTCGAGAATAATAATATTATAAATAACATGGTCACACTTATAAAGTCACATACCCCGGAGACCTTGACGTATTGACCATTTTTTGCAGTTCTTAGTTCAGAATCAGGGTAACGCGCAATGTATCCAATGACAGCTTTTCTTCCCCAACAAGAATTCCACATGAATAGAGCAGCAACAATGCAGAACAACACAATAACAACAACAAGGAGAACAGCATTATGAACTGCTCCAAGAATAAAACCCCCAGCAATGAAGCCCATCACAAAAAGCAGAATAACTGCCCATAAGATAGGTTTAGGAAGGTTCCTTTTAAAGGAATACTCATCATCTTGACCAAGGGTAGTCACAGCCTGGTTGTTACTAACTGAGGAACTATGTGCTTTGATTGGTCCACTTGAGTCCAATGGCCCAGAAACCTTTCTTGGAACCCCAGATGAATTCAGTGGACCAGATGAGATTGGTCCAGATGTAATGAGACCTGTTGTCGGAAGAACTGGGGGCATAGGACCTGAGTTTTGGCGGGTTACTGGTGTTACACCCCCAGATTGAGGGCCAGAAGACCTTTTGATAGGCTCCCCATGTTTATTCAGTGGCCCAGAATTGGATTTTTTCATGGAAGCAGAACCGGCCACCCCCATGGATGATACAGGTCCTGAGGTAGAGTAGCTTGACCTGGCTGCAGCATTAGGGTTTATAGGTCCGGAATGTGAAGCAGCTCCAGCAAAGGACCCAGATCTTGAAGTAGAACCTGTAATAGGTCCAGATTTCCTAGATTTCGAGCCATCAAGGGGAATGTCAAACATTTTTCCAAGCTCACCGGACCTCTTGATGTCTCCACCAGTATAGGGCATGGCCACGGAGCTCATGGTTGGTGTTCTTTCTTTCGGCTGCTCTGGACGGCCTGATACATAGAGCCCATTGCTAAGCTGATGAGAGGGGAATCTAGAACCCATCAGGTTTTCCTTATGCAGTAAGTGTAGCAGCAAACGGAGTGGATGCAGCGGCAATTATATCAGTGACACTTTAGGCCTCTGCACAAAAGAAATAAACTCAATCAAATAAAAGTTAATTAAGGAAGAAATCAAAGACGAATTTCATATAGATTTAGCATGTTACGAAACAGCTGTTTTCCTTTGCTTAGATGATAAAGGTTGGAGCAGAGAATAATATACACTATACAGTTAGGGATGCAGCATTGAGATTCTATTGCCCGATATATACAAACGGAAAAACAAAAATGGAAAGATAGTAACACACTTTAACAAATGAAGTCAAGGGCAATCCAACTGTGAGTTAACTGTTACCCGTCAATAAATTCCCTATCCTTTTCCAATTCTTTCGCGTGCGGCAAAAGTATAAACACGTGGAAGAAAGAGAAACGTCAAACAAGGTGTCGAAACTCCATGCAGGAAATACAAGTTTCAGTAATACACAACAAGATCTCTCACTTCCAATATCTGGAGCATTACTACAAGTTAACGGCATACAAAATATTAACTGACTACTCAAATAAATTCAATTTTTCAGATTATTATTATCAGGAGCACATTCTAGTCTACACTTCAAACAACTTGATGATTATTTTCAACTATTTTCTTTAGCAGGACAGCGACGAGTTTAGGGCAGCCACAAATGCAAAACAAAAGGAGAAATTAAACTGACATTTTCAAATGCATGAAAACAATCTATTTAAAGCATTTAACATAGAAATTTCTGGGTCTGGACTCTAGAAATTAAGAAATTATAGGAAATAAGTGGTGATGCACAGACTATACACAGGGCAAAGCCAGAGAGAGAGAGAGTGTGTGTGTGACTTTGCATCCATTTATATGATAAAAGACCTGTCTATAAATTAACAGGACAAGTTGCTTAACATTAACAACACGGAACGAGTGAACCCTAATACTTTACTGCATGACAAGAGCGACTGAGAGAATAGCAAAGATGAAGCAGCATCAACTGAATCCTTTGAAACCACAAGAAAAGTCAAGAAACAGACTTAAGAACCAGACCTTTGTGATAGTTGATCAAAATTTCTGAGAAATAGCAAGCAAAGGAAGATGTAACCAAAAACTGGTTGCCATAATTTCATAATAAAGCAGAATCTTCCAAAAACTGACAGTGAATCAATTAATACAACCAACAAATCTTCGTCAGCTGCACATGTGCAAGTGATTAGGAGGTGCAGAAAACAACAACCTATTTTTTATAAAACTCAATTTTCAGTTTTTCTGAGAGATACAGTAAGGACAAAAACTGAAGAAACGGAGGAAAACAAGGAAGGGAAGCAGAAGTGAAATTTTCCAACACACAAATTCAGAATAGCCTACATGAACAACAAAATAAAAACAAAGCCTCACAAAAACCAAATCGTCGCAAGAAATCAGTCGATTCTTTGCTAAAAGTGAAATTAACTGCATACAATTTTCTTTTCTTTCTATTTCTCGAAATCAAGAATCTAAGAAAAATGAATGAAACATAAGATTTCATTTTTTAGCTGCAAAAGAATAGAGTGATTTGCTTGACCAGTCCCACGGAGCAACACATATTTATGGTTGAAACCCGATTAACACTCACATATCCACTTAAAAAATTTCAAGCAAATAAACAAGGTAGGCATATATAAAAATGAAAAATCCATTTAAGAGCATAACTTACACTATGTTTAGATTTGGATTTGAAAGAAAATAAATTACTATGGATTAAATTTTGGTGCCGGAAATCTTCTTGTAAAATCCCATCAAATATAAAAATATGCTTGCAACTTTATTCATGTCAAGCACCAAAAAAAGAAGTAAAAATGCAAATCCTGTCAAATACTTTCTTGCCAAACACATTAAATGAAAATTTAGAAGGAAAAAAACAAAAAAAACAAGAAATCTTTCTTGGACGCCGAATATGAAAGTAGCAGTACCTGAAGATGACGAGGAGGAGGAGATTGGGGAACATGTACTGCTATATGATACGCATATGTGAATGATAAAAAGAGGGTCGTTGTTACTTGGGATTGTGGTGCGATCCCATCACCAAACCATCAAAATTTCTACTTCTTTCTCTCTCTAAAATGCTTAAAAATTGAGTCTTGAGACTTGAGAGAGCCGCAACGACTGGTGGGTTGTCTGTCTAACATCCAAGCACAGATTACAGGAGAAAATAAATACCAGATTTTCTACTGATATGATGATGGTATTGGTTGTAGTGAATGACAACAACCATAATTTATACTAGTGCTAAAAGTAATTAATTTCTGGAGAGAGAATTCAAAAGGCCGAAGCACACAACACACACACCCCTCCCACCTTCTCACCATGGGCATACCACCACCATACTCTGGCTGCTCTTTCTTCACTCTTTCACTGTGCTTTTTAGTTTTTCTTTTTACATTTTATTTCATCTTCTTTTCTTTTCTAGCTTGCAATTTAAGTCCCTCCTATTTTCTCGAATTTACATTTGGCCCTCACGGATGACACTATTTCTTTCCCCTTCTAGTACTTGGTTTTTTGCCTCTTATCTTATGTGTTGTACAATAAAATGACTAATATGTTTCCAAACTATTATTATGTTTAACAGAAAAATAAATAAATAACAAACAACTTAATCATCATTCAACATTATAAAATTGAATTGAAACTTATGATCAAACAACATAAAGATAAAACCTATAAAGAATATTTTTCATACATATGTCATCTAACTAATTGTACACAAGTAGGGTTAATGAATTATGGTATTCTATTATTCAGTGAGCATAAATAGTGATTATTGTTAATTGAGCCTTAAACTAGTGAGAAATATCGAATCGGCCATGTAGATTTATACATCCAACGTAGCATGAAATTACCGTATCGAATAGCAGTAAAATATAATCATATAATAATATTTAATACCTAAGCAATTACAAATATATAAGGAATTGGGTTACATGATAATTAAATAGAGAATTGCATCAACTTGTAAAAGTGGAGTAGGCTATGTCGATTTTGAGGTGCAGTGTTTGTAAATAAAAAATGAAAACAGTTGTATGGTTATTTGTGTTAAATTTCTTTGAGAAGAGGAGGAGGAGGAGTTTTGCTTTGAATTGAGAGGTCAAGAATATTTCATGTACTACTACTGCTACTACTAGTATTTAATTCTAACTAACTGTTGATTCTAATATATTAAATATAGATTTTTCGTTTTGGTGACTCCAACTTTGTCTTGTAGCCATATACGTATATGTATAATCTAATTTAGTTTCGGTGGATTAAGTAAATATGATTGATTGAACCACATTCATTTAACTTCAAATCTCATTACTACTTGGATTTTTTTCTTTTTTTTTTTTTTTATCATAGTCTCACGTTTCATATCATCGAACCGCAAAAAGCGAGTCTCCAGGCAGGTTCGGTCATATGTGGTATAAATGTCTTTCTACTTGTACGTAATTGAAATTCAGAAGCATTTTGGCTTTTCATCTCTCCTCATTTTTCTCTTCTTAATTAACAATATTCCAACTCTCTTCTTACTCAATTTTGCAATCTTATTAAATAATAAAAATAGTGATAAGAAGCTTTTTCAGTTCCAAAGAAGAAATTGTAAAAGGAAACCACGTGACAAGGCCGGCCAGCCCATTCAAGGTTGGTTTTCAACATTCAATATTTTTTCCAGCCCAATTCATTCACCGCCGTGGCTGCCTCATGCACGACCATTTGAAACTGAAAGCGACACAATTTCCCAATCACAATCTCCCCACATCTGCTTCAGTCAGGTAATGTTCCAAAATTATGATTTAAAGAAACAAAAGCTCAAAACGAATCCTTTACCCTGAGGGTAAAATTATAGACCATCAAACTTTAACAAATTTATTTGCATCGGTGGTGGTTCGCCCGTACCAGCGCATATCCTCCAGTATCAAATAAGGTACATGTAAAAAGAAACAAACACAACCAATAAAGTTGCAGCGCTTCCCCCATGACATGAATCGCACATTCTTTTGGTTGAAGCTGCAGTCACAAGGTAAAGAGCTGTTAGGTGAATGTGCCGATTCTCTAGGCATAATACAAGCATCATCTCTGATTACTAGTACAAGCAAGTCACTGAACCACAAAATGAATATCATTCATGCACTCAAACGTGCCAAAGCTGCATGTTTCCGATTAGTTCCACTCTCTCAGTTAGCCATCTCATAATTTGCATGCGACCCATAAAGGAAACCTACAACATGGATTATAATTTCTCAAATGTCTATTTGCCTATTAACTTGACTTTCTACCTACAAAATTTTGCATTGACCAGTGGCAAAAGGGAAAATTATTCAGGATTACTTTAATTTACACAAGACATTTATATCATAACACACAATTACATATATAGTGCAATATTTTCCACTACTCTGGCCAGGAAAAGACCAAATGACACAATACATAATCAAGTCCTAACATCAGCAATCCTTTTGAATAGCTCCAACTCTAACAGATAGTTCATTTCCCAAAGTACCGAATTTCATCAGTTGGATATATATGACCTTAGAAGTAGTTTCAGTAAAACTACCAGCAAGGATTACAGGCTTCATCCAAATATACAAGATAGCCAATCACTGCATCCTGCAACCCTTTGGTAAAATTACCAGCAACGATTACAGGATTGATAAAAAAATCTACAAGATAGCCAATTACTGCCGTCCTGCAATCCTTGGGTACATCAGTGATTCTACAAATCCAACATCACATTTCAACATTAACAGAAACCAGTGCAGTTGAGATGATAATTTATAATATTTATTACTGTACAGCAGCTCTCATCTTGAACTAATCACACGGAAGAACTAGATTCAGAATATAACCAAGATAGTCAAGCCATGGCGCCAAGCGGAGCTACTCTGCAACTTGCCAAATTCATAGTGTCTTATGATATCAAGTTCCAGCATTCTCATAATACTACCACATAGAAATCAGTCAGTATTGTTTTTGTTTTTCTAAGTTAAGCACATTATATGATGGTAACCCTGGGAAGGCGAAAGTTGAATAACAAGGTAAACTTCCAAATGAGTTCCTCAATATTACATGTATATAAAACTAGGCATCCCAACATTACCCTCACCATACATGATTCATCTGGAAAAACATTAAAAGTTTAACATAATAGAGATAGATACGTAAATATTTCCAGTCCATACCAGAATTCCTAGGAAATGACACAAGAATCAAAGTTATCCCACAGATGCATAGCACCACAACCCAGGCCGTAGTAGATCACAAAGTTAGAAGCTAGTATTTAAGGGAAAGAAATAAAACGACCAGGAGGTGTCGGGGGGACCTGAAACGACGACGGATCAATGAGCGCCGTGTTGCTGCTGGTGCTCGAGGTGTCGGCGCTCCTCTGGCAGGGCGACGAGGTAGGAGAAGATCATGCCACCGAAGCAGATGTGATAAAGAGGGTCAACGGAGCTGGTCTCGATGTACTTGGCATGGTAATTATCCAGGCCACGCTTGACGCTGTTCTTGAGGTAATCGATGGTGAACATGGGCTTAAGGTAGACCGGCAATTCCTTCACCTTCATGCCCTTTATCTCGTTGTAGAAGGTCCTCATCGCCATTTTCGATTTCTTTCGCTCCTGATGATGAAATCAGATCTGGAACCCTAACTCTGGCTGTTTTTGGGTGCTCCGCTCGCTACAAATTACAATCTAACCTACCTATATCCATTTAAATCTAATAAATCGGTTGAAAAACCATAAATTGAGGCCTGGGCTTTGGTAGGTGTGACCAAAACTCAAATTGGGCCGCCAAACCCCTATTCGGCCCACACAGGCCCTACACAATCCAGGTCAGCCCTAGCTGACTAAACGGTAATTTACAAACTAGGCCCCATACTTCATAAATATATTAATTTACACCCCTTCTCCTCTCTATATATTACATATACCACCCGCTTGGACCGACTGCCTTGTTCTCGTTCGGTATCCTCCTCAATGGCTCTTTTTCTGTCTCAAACCCTAATTCGGACAACCGCCTCTCCTGCCTACCTCTTTTCCGCCGCCAAGCTAAGACCCAGTCGCTGCCTCTCCACTCAGCCGGGGTGCAGCTCGCTATCGGAGCTGACGGCGTCGGAGGCGGAGGCGAGGGCCGTAGAAAAGATTGAGGATGCTATCCATAGCATTATCGTTAAGAGATCCAAACCAGATTGGCTGCCCTTTGTTCCCGGAGCCTCCTATTGGGTACCACCTCGCCGGAGCTCGTACGGCGTTGCCCAGATTGTTCACAAGCTAGCCAACTCCCTCACCGATGAGGAGTATCTTTCTCTTATTACCTTACAGGGATGGCCTTCCTCCGCGTTCTATATTCAAAATGGTATATACTGCTGGTTCTTTTCTTACCTCATTTTTGTTTCCTTCGAATTTTGATAGCTTGTTCTTGGTTTGATTTGTTTGTGTGTGTGTTAATTTTTATTTTTCTTTTTTTCCCCTCTGTTTTCTATTCAGAGAGTTGAGCATTTTAGAAAATATGTTGAATACCTTTTTTTGTTTGGGGTGGGAGGGGGGGTGGAATATGCGCGCTGCAGGATAAAGGTGTACGATTTATTCTTATGTATTAGTATCTAAGTACTTGTTTTTATATTGGAACTATCTTGTTTATTTGTGTATTCATATATCATTCTTGATGAGTTTTTCTTCTGTCAAAATCAAGCCTCAATTAGAGAGAGGGGCAAATGATGTACTCTTCAGAGTGGAGTGCTCAATCTTTTTGAGTGTGATGACGCTCAGCTGAATAGGAAGATCTGATGCCTCTGACTCGTTACAAGTTCTCTGCTTCCCTCGGGCCTTAATTTTCATTTTCTTTATTTGTTTAATTTGAATTTCATAACCTTATAGTTATTCCAGTCTAATTTAATAATCTAAGATTTTACAGATCAGATTCAACTGGTGACATTCCCTTTCTTTTATCAGTTCAAATAACCAGCCTTTGTTTATTTTGCACCAAAAAGTTTCCTCTTTAATCTTTGCGCATGTAATTGGAAGCCTGTGATGTTAATTTGTATTTCACCTGAAATGCCAACATAATAATGTTGAATGCATTTGAACTAGGACGGACTGAGGCTTCATGTTTTGGATGTTTTGAAACTGAGCGCCTCTTTTGGGTGCTCCTTGCTCTATTTCATCATATTTTTTTGCCCTGTGGAGGGAAAAATATTTTTGTCTTCGCTTAGTTTCAATGGTTTATCGTTTTTGTGTCAGTAGTTGAGTGTGCAACTTCCATGAATGATGAGA
This sequence comes from Sesamum indicum, assembly GCF_026168435.1. Lineage (NCBI taxonomy): Eukaryota > Viridiplantae > Streptophyta > Magnoliopsida > Lamiales > Pedaliaceae > Sesamum > Sesamum indicum. The sequence goes on from NC_142659.1 coordinate 17,335,599, forward strand.
TCAATCATTTACAGTTATCCCTGTCTGATTAATCTCTGCTGAAATCTTGTAATCTGACATGGAATGCTGCATGAACTCTGTCCTTGATTATTTCATCACCAAATCTCTTTAGCAAGACAGTCTGTCTTCATTTTCTTTATATAACACTTTTGATTTCATATTAGAGGTCAGGTTGTTTTATTTGTTGAATTGATAATAATATACTCAACTTTGGTGGCTCCACATTGTTTGTGGATGATGAAACAAACAATTCACAGTTATCCCTGTCTGATGCATTTCTGTTGAAGAGTTTGTGATCTGACCAAAACAGTGTCCAGCTTCAGGTTCTTCCCATAAAGAATTTACTACTTGTTTTCCAGTTATTTACTAGAGTTTCCAAGTCTCATGGTCGATGTGGCTACCGTTTGATCATATTTCTGGTTCTCAGTGGTTTAATCATGAGTGCTTGGTAATTGAGCATTCTTGGTTTGTGCATCTCTTGTAAATTGCCTCATGAGCCTATTTATTTGACTGCAGGTGCGTCATGTGATTTGGATATAGCAGGGGTTGAGGCATCATCTACTAACACTTCCTTACACGAGGAATAAGGCTGCCAAGTTGTAAAGATTGTAAAGTCAGCTTCACTTAGGTGGGGACGTTGTATACATGTAAATTGTGTAGCTTAGGATGTAGAAGTTCACTAGTGTTTTATTGAGCAGGATCTGTACATAAGAAGAAGTCATATTTGTAACTTAATGCTACTTGCATATTCTCACAGGCTTAAGAAATACTATGTACAACTATGCCCAATTTTAAATACTCGACCATACACCTCTCTGAATATTTCATTCATTGGAAAGAATGATTTTAAATTTGGCCTCAGTGGTTATTGGATTTGACTGGTGCACTGTTCCATCCGTCTGAGGGTTGAAACAATGTTTGTATGATTTCATACTCTGTACTATCTCTACGAGTGAAAGAGAAAGCAAAAACAGAGCTGAATTTGCTGTATCCTTGCAGGTTATTATTTCACATGATAACATGGAATTAATTATATACATTGTTTCAAGTGTTTTTTCAACAAGGGTATATCAATGGACAAGTAGTGGGACTCGTAGTTTTATAATCAAAATCTGCATTCGCTCCCCCGGATCTGGATCAGCTTCCCTGAAAAGGTGCTAACCTGTTTCAAAGGCATATTAAGTGTAACTTGCTGGACACTTGGGGAGATGCAATAAAATTCATATCATCAAGACAAGCATGGCGTCAGCTGATCAAAACTGCAGATAAGTAAAACCATGGCCCGTATCAGACTCTTACTGATTGCAAAAACTAACTTCCATTTCCATGAGAAGGAACACAACTTTTAGAAATACAACAAAACTGAAACAGAATGACGTGAAAGATGAAGATGGAGAATGTTCATTTCTTTCTTTTATCTTGGAGAATTGCATATAGCAATCACAGGAGATCCTACCGATCTTAGTAGAGGCCTAGCATTCTTAGCTCAGTCACATGGCTGGGATCAAGTTCTGACATGCCCTTGTTAGCTTCTCGGTCTTCTACAACATACTCCTGGGAACACAAAGCAAACACAAAATTAGTACCGATTTGGTAAATTAAAAAGAAAGACGTAAAACCTTGACACCAATAAAATATTCTGACAGATTTTCAATATTACTCCCGAAGATATTCTCATGAGATATAGTTAAAGGCAATAACTGAAGTTTCCTTGATTCTTAAAAGCAATCAGCCAATTCTTCCACAGTTGCATGAAGTAAACAACTAGAATAGTTTTCCAATATTGACTGAAACTGATATCTATGGTTCTGCATTGAAACACAATCTGCCTTATCTTATCTATGTTATCTTTCATATGTATAATAGAGGAGAACCAATAGACCAAATACCAACTGTGAAACATAAACCTTTGTCAGTTCTTGCTTGGCAAGAACATGGTAGTGGCGTTCATTGATCCTCTGTCCACATATTATTGCAATAAAGAAGCCATAGAGCAACCCAACCAACACAATTGCCAAAACTGCAGAGCATCAAAGTTGGAAAATAAGAGTGCCTTAGAACAGTGTCAAAAGAATATTTGGCAAGACGAATATCGAATTTAAGTATCAGATCCACATTTTGGCGACATGTTAAAGAGATTCTCCTCCTGCATAAAATTCTCAGGCTATCTATCAGAAGTCCTTAACGAATTACGTGGAAAAGAAAGCAATCATGCTATCACTTTTGAGCGTAATAATCAAGGATGAGGAGACAGACAAATAACAATCGTCTGAGGAGACCTTCTACACAGCTGTAAAAAGAACAAGAATATGAATTTCTAGGAAAGATTAGAGTGCAATTACCTGCCATTGTATAAAACCCATACGGGTGTTCTTCATAACCAAACATCTCCCGTAGTTCTTCTCCATAAAATTTGTACACCAGCACGCCAAGAAATGCAACAATCTAAGGAAAGTTATAGCAAAGCATATTGATAAGACACAATACACATGCAGAAAGCTGAACTCTTCCAATCAGTAGCATAAGCTATACAAATAATCAGTTCGAAACCAATCAAGAAGCTAAATTCACTATAACATGGAAGAATTAATTCCTAATTATACACACCACATTGATTACTAGAATGCTTCAAAGCATCAAAGGGTTTCACACTTTTTAATGAGATTCAGAACAAAATGACTATCATTTTTTCCAGCCGTAGACAAATTTCAAAACAACCTATATCTGCAGCACTCAATTTTCATTTATAAGACATGCATAACCAAGACAAAAAGAAGAAAAAGGAGAGGGGAGAGAGAAAGAGAACACAGGATCTCCCAACCTTATAACAAAATTGACAGAATATTTCAGGAACTTATAGTATATAAGAATGAATGACACAGATTTTCTAAAATCATGATGAGAGGTACAGATTGCACGAAACATAGCAAAGCCGGCTAAATCGGAAGAGTTGAAGGCATATGATAACCTCTTAACTTACAAACCACAAGTACTGAAAACTTCTGATTTCGGAGATTTTCAATCCAATATCTCTGAACACCAGAGGAATGAAACTTCAGATATATTTTAATGTTCTGTGCATATGTTAACTTCAGTAATAAATCCCAGCTGAGAGGCATGTACACACTTATCATGTAGTTTCTCTAAAGCCCCTTTGCACGTTGGCCACCAAAAGTAGGCGGACACTTGCAAGCTGTGATTTTGATAGTGAAAATCTGAAGAAGTACATCTACCAAGGTGATACCAGGGTCAGCCAACTAAGAGCAATTGAGAGGGGTAGACCATTCACCATATGGTAGAATACTAACAATAAACACAGCAAGAATGACATAGATTATTCTAAACAAGGATCTTCATAAAAAAAAGATTTGATTAAATAGTTTCTGTTTATTCATTTTCTGAATTTGATCATTCCAATTCATGTCCGCATGATTATTTTATGCTGACGTATACACTTTAGAGACATAATCACTCAAAGAGGGTACACCTCTTTATACAAGGGCTACGATAAGAAAACTCACACATAATTGCCCTGTTGCATGCATAAAACTGCTCAGAGTAAAAGGCTTCAAGCAATATTGTGAACTTAGAGAAAAAAGGAAATTATGCAGAAGGAAACGGATAGTAAACAAAGAGATTACAACAGCATAACCGAGTACAGTGATAAGAAAAAACCAACAGAAAACACAGAAAAGGATGCAGCGAACCATATTATTTTCTTGACCAGCATAAAAATTAAATTAGCCACTTAGTTACACCAACACTAACCATGATATAAAAATGTTCTGACGAAAATTCTGCAGAAAAGAAGCATTTCCTACCAGCTGAACAATAACGAAAATGATAGCATGGTCTCTCGCAACAAGAAATTGAAACTTTAACCTCAACCACCACCGATCAGGAGGGACATTGGCACGCAATATAAACTTTGCCCTGCATTCTGTACAGTGAGCAAAAGCAAAGCCCTCCTGAATTGTGGAAGGCAGAAAAACACTTAATAATTTTTAAAAGTGATCTAAGCAGCCAAAATATTAACTCTTTCTCAGCAAATTCAAGATGTTAGGAAAGGATTGATAATTGATAGAAAAGTATCAATCTTAAATGGAGATTTGGAAATGATATTTCACACATTGTAGTCTTCAAATAGCTAACATAAAAAAAAATACTATCAACTATATCACAGGTTTACTAGGATAATGCGCATCAGTTTTGCGCCTTTCAAAGATGTCGTATACGATATAACCACTAACAGAATCAGAAAGTAAATTTGATAAAAATGCATTCCAGTTCAGGAAATAAAAACTGGAGAACAAAAAATGAAACTAAAAGTTGGTCAATAGGAGGCAGAAAGGTCTCAACAAATAGAAACTGGAATAGCAACCAAATAACTGAATGCTCTTCAGGAAGAGTTATTGGAGAACCTGAATAGTTTTTTTCATAAAAAGATGTATGGTTCACTGGCACACTGATGCTCAATGTTCTGGAAAACCAGCTAGTCTAGTGAAGTACAAGGGATCACAAAGTTTTGAAAAAGATTGTCAAGAGAAGTACGTTGAAAAAATACTAAAGATACCTTTGTTGACCTCCAATTATCGAGACATGATCTGTGGACATACTTTTGGGTGCCCTTACAATGGCATGGTGCAATTAAATCTTCTCCTGAACAGAATGATCAATGATTCAATAAACAAGATGAAAAGCAGCCTTGTGAAACTAAGATGCTAATGTTTCACTCATATAAACCTCACGTAAAGTCCTAGATATTTTGTTATCTCTGTCATAATTGGAATAACAACGCCTCCCATGATGTGTATCTAGCTTATTAAAATAAAAAAAATCTAGTATGGATGCAAATAACTGGTAGAGACCTTCAGTGTCGAGGCATATGCGGCATTGTGGTTGCTCTGCACGCACGAGAGCAATATTCTCAGCAATATCCGGAATTGATAGATCAGCAGCAGCTATAGTAGAAGAATCCACACCGACAGTTATTTCAATTGAGGAGGAACATTCTTCTGATCTCTCTGCTGTACTAGACTGAGATAAAATGGGTTCTGTTTCTGAAGTATCCTCAGTCCGAATATCATGTTGTGCTAATTGCATTGCTAAGGACTTTGACGGAAGATTACATGGGTAAATTCATGATGATAACAGTTATTGTGACAGAGCATATCAACTGAGAGCTTCCTGCATGATGGATTATATAGAGTCAAAAAATCAGTCAAGGGGCCCACAGCTGGTATTACAGACAATCAACGAAGCTGCTAATTTATAGCACTGGTCACAGAATATAGCTTCAACCCTTGAGCTCAGTTGATATCTTGTTCCAATAAGGTTGTCAGGCCACACCACATGTTATATTTTATTCAAAGATAGGTATCCTTTTTCACATATTTAGCTATAGCAAGCAAATCAAATACTTTATCTGCAACCATCTTGGTTAGATGTTCTTAATGGACATATAGCATATTTAACACGCTACCAACCAACTTCAAGCATCTTCAGAGCTATCCATTGCAGCTAACTTGTGCTTCCTTCAAACGACATAAATTCCAGCAAATGATAACCATGATGTTATGCATGAACTGTGTGATAGAGGTGGATATTCCAGCTTTAATTAGAGCACTGTCATTGTTATGGAGCCCCATCACATTTTGGCATGAATTAATTATTTGACCCGTACCAAACAGCCAAATAGTAAAAGTCATACAAGCTGTAGTATACATGCACAGCCCACTTATCAATACCTCCACTTGGTATTTGACAGCAGTGAAGACTTAAAGGTAAATAGGTTTGTGATCCAAAGGGGCCAATCTAGCGCTACCACAAGTAGCATTCAGCTTCAGCGGATGATTGTAGGATTGTATCAAAACAAAATATAAACCAGTAGGGAAAATCAACTCATTCGTCACCTTGTTTTCAGGATAAAAGAAGAGATATCATTAGGTTTAAACAGTACAATGGCATTGACATTGACTTTAAATTAGTTGATGAGACTGCGCGAGCAGCAATAGAGACCGCAATCATCGAAATTTCAATTTCTAATCAGTGATGTAACACAGGAAACAGAGACAAGTAGAGCATATGAAATGTCAAATACATCAGAGCCCATGAAATCAACAACAAATCTATAAATGATGAAAAGATAGTCAGCTCTGCAAAAAAATATGGCAGAATAATCGGTTGAAATGGTCAGAGATGTAATAGAATGAAGAGTTGAATAATGAAGCAGATATTGAAATGCAGGAGGTAGAGTGACCTGATGAATTCAGCCTTCTCAGGGATTCGAGGGGAGCATCACAAGCAACAACGACGATCGAGAATTGGCAAAACAAAAGTATAAGAAATCATAAATATTAGGGTTTTTAAATCGAGGGGAAATGTGAGCAGGAACTGAGAAGGCAGCGTCGAGAGAGAGAGAGAGAGAAGCGTTGTGTGAAGCGAAAACGTCCGTCACCAGACAGACCTGGCCTGGACTTAGAACTGACCGAAGGCCAATAATATTTAACTAATAATAATAGTAGTAATAATTGTTCTGACACTGACATTATCATTATTTTTTCTTAAACAAAATATAACTACTAACATATAATTGGGTTAAATACGGTTTGGCCCTTATTCCTTCTTACGTAATATTTATTTTCTAAATTAGTAGACATAATACTTATTTTTTGATTGAATAAAATTATTCTTTATATCTTAAACAATTATATTATTTTTAATATATTTTATATATTAAATCAACATCAAATTATTTTTTAACTAAAATAAATTATCAATAGAGTAATAAGTTAATGTATATAATAGATACGCAATAAATATAACATCCTAATAATTCATATATACTTTTGAAAATAAATTGACAATATTATGCTTAGCTACAAATTTAAAACTTTTAGGAAAACAAAAGATTATTGATATATTTTGTCATATTTTTTTTAAAAAAATAAATATGTAATTGCTTATTTTTATTTAAAAAATTAAATAGTTAATAACTTAATTTTATTACCAAATTAATAAATATTTACATGAAAATTTTTGATGTACTTATTGTGCACATTTATTTCTTAAATTGTGAGTCTGTAAAATAGTTCAAATTGTATAATAAATACACATAAAAACTTTTTAAGTTAAATAAGACATGATTACAATAAATTAATAAAAAAACTTTGATCTTTTTGTTATTATTGTGTATTTTTTATATACATTAACTTTTTACTCTATTTTTAATTTAAATTCTTTATTTGTTAAAAATTCTTTTTAGTTATAGATAATGTGGTGATGATTTAATGTGCAAATTACTAAAATGTATTGAAAAATATATAATTATTCAAGGTATAAGATGCAGTTTTATCCAACTAGGATAATAAATGTTATAATTATTAGTTTAAGGGGATAACTATTTACATTAAAATAATTTAGAGGATAAAGTGTATTTCTTTTTTTTTTTTTGGGTAAACGTAATTTTCATTAATAAAAAGGAAACATAATAGTACAATAAAGTTCTTTAATTGGTTTCTCCCTCGACAGTCCAAGGGATACGCCATAGTCTAAATAAGACACATGTACTAACAGACGTGGCTAGGTTAATACTAAGGATGCGCTGTCTGACATCTTCCACAATCAAGAAGGCCAACGTGACGGGAGTCCTCTCTCATGCTCAAATCTCCTCAAGTTCCTTGCTCTCCAAATGTGATAAACACATGAGGCTAGTAAAGCTCGGTAAGCAAGGTTAACAATGTGTTTTTCCCTCCATTTTCGTGTTGCCCATTCGATATCAGTCATCCAATCTCTGTTGGGCCATGGAAAACGGACCAATCTGCGAACCTCAGAAAGACATTATTTGCTAAATCAGCATTGAAAGAAAAGGTGACTATGGGTCTTCGTTGCTCCCACATCACACAAAACACAATCAAAGAGGTGACAAAACCATGCTTTATCCGTCATTGGCAGTTTGCCCAAAATTGCCATCCATAAGATAAACGTGTGACGTGGGATCTTACAAGAGCCCGAAAGTACTGAAGCCCATCCTACTTTCGGCCCAGGTGGATTAAATAATCGGATAATGGCCTGTATTGAAGGTTGCCTGCTCTAAAATCGCCAAATGATACGATCCTCGCCTCCATGGATGTGAGGCAATGTGCATAAGATCTCTAAGCATTCAGATTCAGTGAAAGGAGGCCATTGCCAAACACCCTCATCTATGACAACGCTGAGCTTGGTCAAAAAATCCACTCCCAATAATATCGGCGCTCGCGGGAATCTGTCAATGAGTGGTCCGATAGGATGCCATGGGTCCTGCCATAAATAAAATCCATGTCCGTCCCCAATGTGGTAGTCAACCATCGATCGAAGAAAAGGTCGGAGGCGTAAAAGTTTCCTCCATACCCACGATCCTCTATCATCACGAACTGTCTAGATGGAGGTGTTAAGTAAGCGGTCATAATAAAGCCAATCCACCCATATCGACGTCCTATCACACTTTATCACTTCGCATAGTTTGTTGGTCATGAGTGCCCGATTCAAAGTAGCAACATACCTGAGTTCTTGCCCCCCTTCCTCCATCGGTCGGCACACCTCTGTCCAAGCCACTTTGGCATATCCACTATTACCCGAGCCTTTCCACAAAAATGCTCAAAGTCTCTTCGCGATTTCTTTTGTAATTTTTTTAGGCAATATGAATGCAGATGCCCAATAAACACTAAGTGAGGTGAGCATAGATTTAATAATTTGCACTCTACCCGCATATGACAGTGAGAGTCCCTCCCAACCAGCTATACATTGATCAATCTTCAACAATAAAGGCTGACAATCCGTAATAGATAGTCTACTGGATAAGAGAGGAAGGCCAAGGTACCTCATCGGTAGATATCCCTCCTGAAACCCAAGGAAAGTCATCATGTCCTCCCCCAATCCTTGTGCTGACTGTGAAATAATAATATGACTCTTCTGAACATTAAAATTTAGCCCCGACCAACCGGCAAAGAGATCCAAGCCCTTTTTCAGCACACCAATCGAGTCCATATTAGCCTTACAAAACAGCAAGAGATCATCCGTGAACCCAAGCTGGAAAATGCGTGTCGCCTCACATTTCCAATGGAAAGTAAAGTGTCCATCTTGCTCAATCATCTGCAAGAAACCCAAATGTAAGACCTCCATCACGAGGACAAATAAGTACGGTGATAGAGGATCTCCCTGTCTCAGTCCTCTTGCGCCCAGAAAGAACCCATGCAGTTTTCCATTCAGGCCAACTGAAAATGAAGGGGTGGTAACGCATTCCTCAATCCATCTGATGAATATGGGAGGGAATCCAAATAACTCCAGAACAACAAATAGAAAATCCCATTCGACCGTATCGTAGGCCTTTCTAATATCCACTTTTAGCGCGCACCTGGGAGGGAGTCGGGCCTGTTTATATCCCGAGAAGAGCTCCTATGCTAGCATGATATTATCATCAATGCTTCTACCAGGAACAAAGGCTACTTGGCAAGGATTAATGATCTTGTCCAGCACCACACTTAATCTTTGGACAAGAAGTTTAGCAATAATCTTATAGAGAACATTGCAACAAGAAATAGACCAAAAATCACTGACTGTCATTGGGAAATGTACCTTCGAAATAAACGCTAGTAATATGGTGTTGATTTGTTTCAATAGCCTCCTATTTGTGAAGAAATCCAAAACCGCTCTCATTACTTCCCCACCCACAATCGGCCATGCTGCCTTAAAAAAACCAGACGAATACCCATCTGGACCCAGTGCCTTATCTTCAGCTATATCAAACACTACCTGTTTAACCTCCGAGGGGGTGAAAGGCCGAAGGATAGCAGTGATTTCGTCTTCTGTTAATAAATGTCTGGCCCATGGTCTGAGGAATCGAATATCGATAAAGCTACGTCTCCTTTCTCCTCCTAGCAGGTTATGATAAAAGGAGACAAACTCATTAGTGACTGCCTCCTGAGCCGAATGAGTAACTCCTTGCTCATCACTGATTTGCAAAATTCTCCTCATAGTCCTCCATTAGGCAATCTTACGGAAGAAAACCCTGGAGCACTGATCGCCTCCTTTCATCCATTCCATCTTAGCTCGCTGACGTAGCATGATTTGTTCAAACTTTGCCGCTTTGGTCAAAACTAATCAACAACAATGTTCCAAGTAAAGAAACAACTCCTCTTGCCGGTTCGCACTAACCAATAATTAGGCCGCCTCTAGAAATCCCTTAGCCAGCTGTACATTATGTGATAAATCCCCCTTATTCCTTCTCTGTTCTCGGAAGATCGGTTTCAGAGCTTTTAGCTTTCGAGTAATTGCGCACATTGGTATACCAGCTACCTTATGCTGCTAAATGTTCTGCACGCTAGGAATAAATGCTGGTGAGATGGTAAGATAATTGTCAAAGCGGAAATACCTCCCAATTGCTGATGTCTATCCCCACACAACACCATCGGCGAGTGATATGAGGTACGGTGGGTAAGGCTTATATAAGCTGACGTTGGGAACCGTGCGATCCATGTGTCATTAATGAGCATCCGATCCAGTCGTTTCTATAGGTTCCTCGGACTCGCACTACAATTGTGCTATGTGAACCATTCTTCCTGCATGGGCAAAGGAAGAAGTCTTGCCCCCTAGATACATGAATTAGATTCTTCCATTGCCACTCAAATGTTTCCTAAGGCACGACAAACTTCACTGAGGTCCCGAACTGCATTAAAGTCACCCCCAACAAGCCACGAAGTATCGACACACTGGATGGCCAACGTCCCCAAAGTGGTCCACAAATCACGTCTGTCAGCTAGCTCAATGGCCCCATAAATAACAGTCATAGCAACAGACTCATGAAGTGCTCGAATAGTGACATTACAGTGAATAAATTGCGCACCCGATTCAATGACATCAACATGAACAAAGTTCTCATCCCAAGCTATCCAAATACGGTTGCCAGTTGACACATAGTCCACAAACCATTTCCAATGCGGTAAAAGAAATGATTGAATCTGAGAAATATTATTCAATCTAACACGAGATTTAAAGAGACCGAGGAAATGTAACCTGAACCCAGCAACAAGATCTTTCACTACTAGCTGGTGGTCCCTCTTGTCAGGCCACGCACGTTCCAGACAACTGCGTTCAACATGGGTCAACTGAGGTGGGGTTGCATGACTTAGGACCCCTGGTATGTTTGTCTGCACCATCATTATCAAGGAGATGTAATGCATCAAATGTGTTATAAAGGACAATATCCTTACCCTTATCGTTTTGTCGCTCGTCCCTTCTTGGTGCTTCGGGTTCATCGGAGCACGGAGATGGCGATCTAGCCTCTTCTTCCCGTGGCTTTTGTTTAATCGTAGGTTCACCAACGGCTGCTATTGACTGAGTGGCACCGTCCTTCTCCCACACCATCTTAGGTGGCCCACTAGTCGTTATCTTTGGCACATAGAGGACACTGCTAGTTTAGTAGGTTTTGTCGGGTTACTCAACACACAATTCTTTGCAGAATGCCCCAAGCTCATACACCCTGTGCACTTGGGGGAAACCCATTCGTATTCGACATCCACTTTACATGGTGATTCTCCTCCATCATCGTCTGGGGTCAGAATAATAATATGCTTTGGTAATTTTGAACTGATGTCAAGCATGACGCATACACGAGCGAAGTCCAGCCTCGTGCATGCCCTCGTGATGGCGTCCGGATGTAAAGGTTTTCCGACTCCGCTTGCCACTGTACTTAGTCCTTCTATTGTCATAATTCCACAGGAAGGTGGCGTAGCTTAATACATACGGGTACTTGGGTGTGCTTCAATTTTCTCATTGCCATCCCTAGCTCCCATTTTTGTAAAACAAATCGGTTGACCCTGAAAAAGCCATGGTCCTCCCTCAATAACTTCCTCCATATCATTAACTGTTTTGAAAACTGGAAGAAGAAGAATCCGTTAGCTATATTGATGAGACATACTCTTTTAGGTGGTGGAAGTATGGTTTTTTTCCAAGAAAATATCCAACCGTTGTCGTCTTCCATCTTCTAGACCCATCCCGGACAGTTTCTATTGTATGACGTACAATCACCTTGCCATTTTGAATAGTAGGAGCCACATATGACAAAGTTTTTTGCGATGAGTTATTAAATGCACGTGCTATTTATCATCATGCATGGTATCATCAGGACATGCATGCAATGGGATGTTGCCCACGAAAATTCCGGTGTGAGAATTGGGTACCTTGACTTTGCTAGATTTTTCGATCAACTTTTTTTCCAAACTAGAGCTCACCGTCGCGTTTAAAGGAGCTGTCTGCACAAGTTCAGTCACTGTCGAAGTCTTGCCGGACGTCGTCAGATTCTGCATATCTGCCGGACTCTGCAAATTTTTCAGCGAGTAAGACGAACCAACAGTGAAATTCTGCATATTTCCTTCCCTCGCCGTCGTTGGCCCCTCCTCAATGTATTTTCAGGCCAGGAGATCAGTAGTCGCCATTAATAAGCAGCACCATGCCTTACGAATCAACGGCGCCGCCTGTTGCTGCTCCAGTGCACCACGCTCGAACTTGGATTCCCATCGAATTTTTAGGTTGTTCAATGCAACCATGGAGTCCTTATCGTCGTCCACCACTCTGTTAGCAAGTCGAAGGAACTCCTCAAAGTTGAAATCCACCTCGGAATCACTGTCTCTAGCCTCCACGAAGCTCAACCGTGCATCAGCCGACGAAGAACCGGCGCCAGTTCCCGTCATTTCAAGAATCGAGCCTTCATCTTCTTTGTGCGAAATCTGTTTTTCAGCCGGATTCTCGCCGCCGACGTCTCCCTGCCGTCGACCACCACCCTCCACGACTGTCCCATCATCGGCTGGACCTCCCTCCCCGTCACCCAAGTTGTCGGCCAGAGTTTGCAGAGAAGAAAAGTCTGTCATTGTGCGCGTGGGGGTAGGTGAGAACCAGTTTTCCGCTTTCTCTCTCAAATCTGGGTTTAAGAAGTTGCTCTTGCTGTTGCTGTTTTTCGTCCCTCGTTTGCCACTGCCACCTCTTCTGCCTTGAGAACCCCACAATCTCAACAGCTTTTTTGATCCAGTGATCGTTTCCCCACCATTTTTTATTTGGGCAGAAGATTTTTGAGGAGAGAGAAAAGGATGGGCTGAGGGAGAAAAAGTTTTTTAGAGAGATAAAGTGTATTTCGCCCTATATAATATTTGCACATGTCATAAAATAAATATATATAGAAATCCTGCTTTGATCAACCCCACCAACAATAACATCTGGCACTCATCATACGTGCAATATTTGGGTTCCATCACATTTTTGCACCCCATCTAAAAATAACGATGCATTGATTAAACTACTTTTCCCACTCCACATTTTTTACTTTCTCATAAATTCTCAACCAAAGTGAAATACCATCACTATTTTCTGGAATTTTTTATTTGAAATTAAATATGCTTATCCTTTCTATTTGGATTGGATTCTTCATAATAAATTCTTTAAATATGAATGAATTTTAAATAAAATTTCTCTTCAAATTCAAATTCATCAATTCAAATAAAACGCAAACTTATTTATAATAATATTTTTGCCATTAATATGAAACCGCACAATATATATACACATATGTTGTATATTTTATTTAATATATAATCCGGTTTAATATAATTTAGCCTATGTGATATTGAAAATGAATAAATCATCCCCCTTTAAAAAAAATAATAAATTATCTCAATGTCTTTTTTGAAATATAGCAAATTACCCCCTTAGCGTGATTTCATGTAATTTCTATGAGTTTTTTTCTTAATTTCTCATTTTTTATTTTTTAATTGTAAAACTATATTCATAATTTTATTTAAGAACTGTTCGATTTTATTTGAGTTTGGATTCAAATTTAATTCAGTAGATCAATAACTTATAATTTACTTACTTTAAATCTATGATGTAGATTTAAAATTATATATTTATATACATTTTGACATAAAATATTATTAGTCAACTAATATATTTATATATATATAATTAGAATTAAAGTGCAAAAAAACTCGTAGAAATTACATGAAATCATGTGATATATATATGTATAAGTTAGAGTTAGAAGGACTTGTTCAAAAAAAAAAAAAAAAAAGAAAAGAAAAGCAGAAGGGCAGGCACTGACACTGACGACTTTTGCCCTCCGCCGGAGCTGTGATAGAATTAATGGCAGCCATGGAAGGAGTCACGATGGCAGGCGCCCAAGACCAACAACAACCGCCGCCTCCCAGGGTGGTCGAGCGCCTGAACCCTGCGCTTCAACAGCAGCTCAACCTCGACTCTGTCAAGACTCGCGCTATCAGCCTCTTCAAAGCCATCTCTCGCATCCTCGAAGACTTCGACACCATAGCCCGTACAAACGCCGTTCCCAAATGGTATCACAATCTTTAGATTTCACTTATTCCTCAACCAAGAATAATCTCAAGGTTTTTTGGCATCTCCTTTTTTTTTTTTTTTTTTGTTTTAGATATTCATTTGGGGTTTTATGCGTACAGGCAAGATATATTGGGCCAGTTCTCCATGGTGAATCTGGAGCTTTACAATATTGTCGAAGATATTAAGAATGTCTCCAAGGCTTTTGTTGTGCATCCTAAGAATGTTAATGCTGAGAATGCTACCAGTATGTGTCCTTTTTCTACATTTATTACTATTCTTTATTCGATTCCCAACACTGTTTGAAAGTCGAATATCTTCTCATTTTCAGCACCTCATTGGAATTATTAATTTAGATTGCTCATCAGCATCTATAATCATCAAGCATTCTGGAAAATTGATTTTATCCAATATGAGATAGCCTATAAGATGACTAACATTTTTGAGGAACTTGTAACCTTTCGACATTACATCTAAAGAGCTAAACTCAAAGGGAAGATAAAAACTAGTAAGAGAGGCTACTGAAAATGCGGGATGTTATATATGTGAAAAGAGATGTACGCCATAGAACAAGAAGTGAGTCACTATGTGGGACTACAATTTTGTCTGTTGAATGAAATTTCTTTGCATACAGTTTTACCTGTTATGTTGTCATCCAAACTTTTGCCTGAAATGGAGATGGATGACAACACCAAGAGAGAACAGCTGTTACATGGTATGCAGAGCCTGCCTGTGGCTGCACAGATTGAAAAGCTTAAGGTGGGTGGTCATACTGCCTACACTAGTAGCTAGTAACAGCAGTCTCTAGCAATCATCTGATTTCTAATTGGTCCCAGACTAGAATTGATATGATTGGAGCAGCTTGCGAAAGTGCTGAGAAGATCATAGCTGATGCTCGTAAAGCATACTTTGGTACTCGACAGGGACCAACACTTCTGCCAACAATCGACAAGGTTCAAGCAGCAAAAATACAGGAACAAGAAAATTCACTTCGTAGTGCTGTTAATCATGGTGAAGGTGCAAACTCCAAGAGTTCCATATTCTGTATTCTCTGCATTTTTTTGCGTTAATCTATTTCTAGTCAAGTGTTTGATCCGCACTGCAAGTCATACAACAAGATGCTAACCAATTTGTCGTGGTCCTATTTGAAATAACACAAATAAAAAACGTATAAGCTTCTGGGTTTGTTCTTATGTAATGCTTACTCTACAGTTTTGCAAGCTCAAAGAAAATAATGAATTAGTTTCTGCTTCGTTATTGAGTTCTTCTTTAATGTGAGGATCATGTCGAAGTCAAGAATATTTAAGATTGGATCAACATTATTCCTGTGCCTTTTACCTGTTTGCGCTTCCATAATTTATAATATACTTTGTATATACATACATACAGGGTTAAGAATACCTGGAGACCAGAGGCAAGTAACATCTTCACTTCCAATGCATTTGGTAGATATACTCACTGCTAATGACAGTGCACAGACTTTTTCAGATTCATCTGGTTTGCCATTTCCCTATGCTCTTTGCTTCATCAATTTCTTTTTCACTTTTGTATTATTTGAATTGTTAAACTGAGTTTGCTCATCTAGTCACAACATTGTTTTTGTGCACTTTAGGAATGTACCAGAAGAGCACACCTCCACTTTTGTCAACTGCCAGTAATAACAGTCAGGGTTCTTTGTTACAGGTCAATCTCAATATTGCCCGATAAATTTTCAAGCTCAGTAGAATCTGACCTCTCTCTCCTCTCTCTTTCTCTCTTTTTCCCATTCATATTGCTAACAATCTGTAACCAGCATGGTGTCTATCAGATGCTACACCCACATTGCTAGTGTTAATAACCCTTCTACCACTAGATTAGAGTATTTCCTTGAATCGAGATGCAAATGAGGATTCACAATCTTTGTTTTAGAAAACCCTGCACACTAAACCTACATTTCTATAAGCTTTTTATGGTTTACGCATCTTGTTTGCATATGCTGCAACCAGTGCTGTAAAGTTTTTTGTTTCCTTCCACACCAATAAAGGAGAATAAGTAGATGCGAAGCTGATGTTTACTAACTCTATCATAACTCATGTTCAGATAAAGGAATTTCCTTCTTTTATGCTAGCCATATTTAACCATATAAATCCTGTTATCGCAACTGGAATTTCCTTTCTTCTAAACTAATCTTGTCCATTTTAGACTTTTCAGCTTACAAGTACAAATTGGCTCTGATAAAACACTATAGGTCTATCATCTTTATAACCCTGTAATGGATGTCAAGTATGATGCAGTGTTCTGAACACTGAATACCTAAAAAAGAGGAGAGTAAATAAGCAGGATTATGTTTTTACAAATCTTTCCATGTCGAATAGCCTTGATTTTCTTGTGGTGCATCATTTTTCATGTTATTATCATTGCTCTTAAAATAGGCTGCTGGAGCACAACTTATTGGAAGAGCAGCAGCTTCCCCTTCTGGTCCTACGGGAAGCACTTCCTTTGATAATACAACTGCATCTCCTCTGCAATATGCGAATTCACCCAGATCTGGTGCAAACATCATGAACACACCATCTCCTCAGCAACAGCAGCCTCAACAACAACTACAACAACACCAGCACCAACAGAGGCAGAAAATGATGCAGCTACCACCACATCAGCAACAACTTCTAAGTCAACAACAGATAAGACCATCATCAATGCCTGGCCTGGGACAGGTATGAATTTTTACTCTCTCTGTAGAGATGTAAGGATATTTCAATTTTTCATTCAACAAAACTTGCATTCATGTACTGTTACTTCGATTTCCTTTTCTCATGAGAAAATCTGGTAGTTGATTTTCAACGAACTGCATTTCATGTTGAAATAGGAACTTGTTCTCCAGCATATCTTCATGTCTTATGTAGGAGTACCTAGCATCATGTTTGAAACAACTTATTGACTCATGCAAGCCCTGTAAAATTACAACAATGAAGTCACAACATTTAATCAATGAGTGAATTACCACTTAAATAGTTGTTCTCTCTTTCCCTGTAATGTATTCTTCTTTTTCCCCTTAACTTTTGTGCATGACTGTTTCTGGTGCATGTTTTCTTCATTTAAAACAGTCCTATCCTTGTGAGGTCTGAGATGTGCTCGTATAAACTTGCTTCTATTCTTTAGCTTCTTTACTATGTTTTAAGTCTTTCTTATAACAAACTTCAGTTATTATTAATCATGTTTGCAGAACCAACTACCGCAGCTGCATGACATGGCGAGCCAGACGCAGCAAAAATATCAGTCGGTAATCGGAAATTTAACCTTTTATTATGAATATTAGCTGAGAAACTTTGTATGGTTGGCGATTAGGGACAGAGAGCACCCAACTTGATATTATTGCGTTTTAATTAAGTTTTTTCTGTTCTTGGATCAGTGTTCCAAGTGCAAGAAAGTTTATACGAGCATAAATTATTTATAATCATAATATCATATGGAACATTTGCTTTCGTACCCAGTAGAAAAAATATTGCCTGCTTCTATATTGAGGGAATATGGCATCTTGAATTATCCCATAGTTTCACATGCCCAATCCAAGTCTGCCTTTCTTGTAGATGCATTCAGCATTCTGTTTAAGTTTCTAAAATTGATGCATGGCAGATGCATGGTCAGCATCATGTGCAGTTCTCTCAGTCATCGGTAGCCCAGCAACTGCAGGGTAGACAGCTTACTTCAGCTGCAATGCATATGAGTCAAAATCAGCTAAACCAAGGAAACCAGCTGAATCGCCAATTGAACCAGTTCTCCAGCCCAGCAAATAGTGCATTATTTAATGCTGCCCAGACGACACCAACCTCTCAGATGGTCAGTTATTTTCAGCCTGTTTATCATATTCTTTTCATTTCTTCTGTTTCCTTCTCATGAATTGTTTCTGATACTAAATCTTTTCATAGTCAACTTAGTACTGATATTCTCCTCTAGGAATCAATCTATTTGTTCTACTTTTTGGTTTTTCTTGATTTTTAGCATAATGTGCTGCTCTGTTCAAACTAGTTCCTTCTTTTGCTCTGTTCTCTGCATCCTCTTTGTCCATTGAAGACATCTTGTATAGGACCTACTTCAGTTGTGGTATTGATGCACATCTTTGTTTAGCATCAAAATTTATCCTTCAGAATGTGCCGTGTTTCCTTCAGGGGCCATCTGATTCGCATTGCTATCTTCAGAAGGGTGTTTGGTTTACTGAACCACCCTTCGGTTTCCGGTTTCTTAAGATTGACATCCAATTCAAATTTATAATGGTTTGCGCAAGTCCGGAAGTACTTTAGAGGTTCAGTACTGTGATGTCGATTCCTTTTACATCTCAAAATTTCTTTCTGAATCTGGGAAAGCACTCGACATTTCCAACTGTGGGTAGAAACTTGAAATTATCTTTTAATTTCGGTACCAATTTTTAACCTGTCAGTTTATATCTGCCTAATGTTTTGATATTTTATGGTTGTTTTATTGCTTGCTGTTTGCTTGCGTATTGTCTGTTTTGGATGTTAGATAGGTACTCCCAATGCATTGCTTCTTGGTTATCTGCAACAAGTTTGGTCACTCAAGCTGTACTTCATTTTCTCTATAGTTAAAATTGTAGGCTATCTTGTCTCATCCTACAGACCTTCTGAAATTTCAGATTCCTAATATGTCAGCTATGATGCCGTCACAATCAATTCTTCCAAGAATGCAGGTCAGCTTCCAGATTTCTTTGGCATCTAAACTTGATGGTTAAGAATGCATGTAAAAAAGATACCATGTGGTAAAATTTGCTTTGACATTCTACAACACATTGTTAATCATGGTTTTGATTACAGTTTGGAATATCTGGTGGAAATAGGACTCTGCCTCCACAAAATCTGAGTGACCAGAGTATGAATTGCTTTCTTCTTCTCTTATATGCTTTTATACCCCCTGATTAAACTGCATTGAGGAGTTATACTGGTTCTAGATATTGTGCTTACTCGGGAAAGTTTGGACTGCTTTCAGTGTTTAACATGGGAACAACAAATGCTGGCAGTATGATGCCAATCCAGCAACAGCAGCAGCATGGCACACAGGGTACATTTGGGAACATGCCACAAAGTGCTCAGAATCTACAGCCTGGCATGCTACCCATGCAAAACACACCACAGAATCATCCCAACTTTCAGCAGCAGAGGCCACAAAACCAGCAGTGATACATTGATGACTAAATTTCACTGTGGATATAAACTTATATGACCAGAAAATGGGGTTGAACATCTTTTGTCACCCTTTATAAGCATTGCTGTCGACATGCTGAAAATTATGTAGCACTAGCATTGACCTTTGTGTTTACTTCTAGTTATTTAGGGGTGGAAGCAATCTCCTGATGAGTTGTTGCTCCAGACCGCACTCTTACACGGTGCCAACTCAAAATGTAGAAATTGGATAATCTAATTTCTGAAAATGCGCTTCGCTGCATGACTTTTTTTGCTATGCTCTTTACAAACCCGCAATGGAGAAAAAATTGCTAACTTGCAATGTGGAAACAGTACTGGTGGGAGGTCAAGGGTGCAGTTGCGTGCTGTTTCATCAAGATGGCACATTGACTAGACCTCTAACAATGATCGTACCTCTAACAATGATCGTATGTTAGCAGATGCCCGCAGCTGTAGTAACCTGCATTTGAAGATGAGGTAAATGATGAATGGGGATACTGCAGAGCATCAATTTGCATACTGAAAGCGCACAAAATGCTAGTTTCTTTAGTCTGGAACACTGAAAAATTCTAAAGTATGCCATGGAGATGTCTCTAATGTCAACATGAAATGATTGAAGTGCAAACAGGCATGGAAAAACAGAGGGCAAGCAACACAAAAGAGAATGTAAAAGAAGAAAAACAAGAATTCCCGATAAGAATCAAATATCCAAACGATAGCATTAGTTGTTAAGAGGAGGGGCAAAAATAGAGTGAAAAATGACTTGGCATGGGGAGGTGGAGAACTCACAAGTCTTGACGACCATGAGCTTTCAGCGTCCAGCTCGCTTCTCTGATCCAATGAAAATGCTGGTGGTGGTGCTGCTAGGTAGAATAAATTTTCATCTGTAAAAGAATGGGCATACCATTCCACAGACATAAAGCTAAAAGGCATAGGCAACAATTGGATTCATCTTAGAGTACCAAATCTCTCTGATTTAGGGGTACATTTACCTGCTCCAAAAACAGAAAGGAATTAAACAAGAAAGATTTCTAATTACCCAACACAATGAGTGTGTTCCAAAGTTGAAACAAGAAATGAGGCATGCAATGCTTTTGGAAAACTTAGGTATAGAATCACTTATAATAGGAGAAGCCAGGATTCTGAAAATAAGCTTAACAGAAGCTAAGCATCCATCTGAAAAGAGTAAACCAAAAAGAACTTCGTGCTTCAGAGAACAAGATAATAAAAGAAGAATAAGAAGCAATAACGGAGGCGAACAGATGATAGAAATGTTTCTAAGGCCTATACTCTAGACTAATTTGTTTGACAAAAGATGAGCTAAATGATAAATACTGTACCTTTAGCAGAGTTGAGTTTAATCTTCTAACCATTAGGGCAGATAAGACTTTGTTGCTCCGTGAGCTGGACATTTTCTCCAGATGAAAAACAAGTTCCTTCACTCATTTTATCAACCCACTGAAACAACAGCATCTGAGAGGTCATCTGAGCTGGATGTGCCAAAGTCCAGAACATCCTCGGTATTATTCAATGAACTGAAACTGGTATAGGCACCAGTATCATGTTCATAGGCCAGTGAATCCTGTGCCAATTTAGGCAACAACCCCAAATTTCTCAACTCAAGAAGCAAATTGTAAGCGGAATCACATGGGAAGTTTTTCACTATTTTATACGTGTGACAGTCCATTTCAATGTTACCATCAACCATTTCTTGCAGGAGATGTTTAACCATGTTGACATTCCTATTCCTACAAAAACCAGACAGTATCATGTTATATGAGTGCTTGTTTGGAAGTACATCCATCTCCTTCATTTGGTTAAACAAAGCAAAAGCCTCTTCCATCTGACCACCCCTGATAAGTCCATGAATGGCGACATTGTATGACACGAGGTCAAGTGGGAGCTTTTCTGCAGCAGCCTTCCTGAATAATCTTGTAGCGTTGCTAAAGCTGCCTGACTTTATGAGCTCATTAATCATTATAGTATGGATGTGAGCATCAGCGCCTGGATAGCTGCGAATAATTCCTTGGTAAACATTAAATGCCTCATTTATCCTACCTAATCTGCACAGTGCACTCAGCACTCCAGCAAAACTATATTTATCTGGTAGAAACCCTCTATCTATCATGTCATTATAAAACTTAACAGCACCATCTGGACAACCAGCTTTGTGGAAATAACTTAGAAGGCAGTTGCAAACTACCAAGTCTGGTTGTATGGCAAGTCCGCTGGTTAAAAGAGGTAGAAGAACATATTGTCTAGACAAACAAATAGTAGAAACAAGTGAGGAAAAAGTATAAACGTCAGGCATCAGTCTTAGTTCTCTCAAGCTAGAGAAAACTTCAAAGGCACTGTGGTACCACCCCATCTTAGAGAGACAATCAATCAATACATTACAAAGAACCAAATCAGGAAAACATCCTTGTGCTTCTAGAGTGCCAAGGATTTCAAATGCCTTGCCAGGCATCCGAGATTCCAGGAATCCTTTGATCAATGAAGTGCACGTAACAACGTTTGGAGAACAACCAATCTCGACCATTTTCTCTAGTAAATAAGCTGCAACCTCAATCTGGCCAGACTTAGAGAAGCCATCTATCAATATGCTCCAAACATTCACAGACACCGGTACACCCAAAACCATCATCATGCCTAGTAGCTGTAACGCCTCCTCCAGCCTAGCAAACTTGCAGAAACAATTCATCACCCATGCATACGTCTCAGGGTTCATATAATAACCCTTCATCAACATACTCTTAAGCACACCTTTAACACTATTGACATCATTGAGTCTGCACAAATTACAAATGGCAATATTAAAACTCAAGAAATTTGGGGCCTGGGTCTCCTCCAAAACCCTGAGGGCCGCATCAACATGCCTAATCTTGAACAATACATCCATAATAATGTTGCGCGCGTATGTATTTGGAATGTAACCATAATTCCTCATCTCTTCAAAAGCCTCCAATACCATATCATACATAGCTCCACACCAGTAAATTCTCATTAAAAGCAACAAAGTTTGCGGCTTTCTGACACAGCCGACAGTCTCCAATTCGTCAAGAATCCGTTTGACATTTCCATACCTGTGGGTTAAATTAGAAACCACGCTTACCATGTGATGAAAAGTGGGTTTATCATGGAAGTAATGTGGTTGGCGTGCGCACCAGAAGAAAAGGCTCAGAGCAATTATATCAGAAGAGCAGTTTTGTAGAGTGGCTAGCACGATTTGAGGACTGAGAAAGGTGTTTTTGGGAGTCTGTCCTAGCCGCTTTCGGTTCCTAAATGATTCGGACGGCAATGATTCTTGAGGGTTGCTGTTCGTGGGGCCTTTAATTGGCGAAGCAAGATGGCGAAGTGCAGCAAAGTACTGTGACTTGGGGGGGCAAAAGGTAATCTTTGCAGGGGATTTGAGCCTCCATCTCCATATCATTTCCCGTTTGTTTTTCCGACCAGTTCAACGGAAACATAAATGACCAAATATCACGTGGGATCCTAAAATCTTTGTTAAAAATTGAAGCTTTTGGTAGTACCTCGCCGCATTGCGGATTGACGACACGACCTTTACTTACCTCCCAAAACTAAGAAGTGAGTTTATTCGTCATCGGGGGGGAAGTTGGGGGTGGGGGAGAGGGTGGAGGCGGCGGACGGCGGCGGAGGTTTGGGTTGAGTGGGAAGGAAGACTGTGAAGTATTCTACAGAAATGAGAAGCGTGATGGCCCATCTTGGCGGAGCCCAAATGGAGAGCAGTAGGTAAATCCAATTCCAAATAGCCCAAGCAGCCCAGATACAAAGCAAAACATTCTAATTGGGATTGAATCGAAGATCCAATCTCTATAATAATGTCAGAATAGAGACTACATAGTCTTTTTGAACCAAATAGGTCTGAGCGTGCTGTTAAGAAGAATACCTAAAAAAAACACAAAGGAGAACAGAATAGAACCAAAGCCTCACGTGATGCTGACAATGGCATGTGAGACTGAAATATCTGATGGCCAATTTTCCACCCATCTATCATGCTTCTCTTAATTCCATCTAAATAAATAGGTGGTCTTGTGAAACAACTGGCATTTGGATTCTTGAATTGCTTGCAGTCTTCTTTAGCTTGACTTACTCTCACAGTGAAGTCGAAGAAGAAGAAGAAGAGAAACATGGGATCCGAGTCGAAGATGGTGCACTCACCCATGGTCACCTACGCCTCTATGCTGTCCCTCCTCGCTCTCTGCCCTCCCTTTGTTATTCTCCTGTGAGTTTCTTGATCCGCTTTTCCTCCATTCTTCTCCATATCTCCATTCAGGATCCAACTACTGGCCCCTGCTGGCGCTGGAATCACTTGAATGGTTTCAGATTAGTGACATATTTATGCAATCGGATTTACCGCCTTGATTTGTACGGTTCATATTAAAACTTGAACTGAACCATAATTGCCCATGACTTATTTCGAAACAAGATGCATGATAGTTTCTTCCGCCCTCATTTCCCCTGTTTGATATTATGGTTGTCTTTATCTGATGAATCTACAAAAACTGCCTCCAGATGGTATACTATGGTACATGCCGAGGGGTCTGTATTGCAAACATGGGACTACCTGAGGCAGCATGGACTGCAGGGATTCATCAGTATTTGGCCAATACCCACTGCCACTGCATGGAAGATCATTGCTTGTTATGCAGCATTTGAGGCTGCACTTCAGCTCTTGCTCCCCGGGAAAAGGGTTGAGGGGCCGATATCTCCTGCTGGAAATAAGCCCGTCTACAAGGTAGTATCTCTAGAAATGCACTTTGGAAGCATTACAAATGACTAGGCAATCACTAATTTTGATATCTTTTATCCTGCAAGATTAAATCAATATAGGAATAATGAATGTTGATTTCTTTTTTCGCTCCAATTTAAGTCTCATGGACTTCTCACCATCTGCTTATTGCAGGCTAATGGCGTTTTAGCATATGCAGTAACAATGGTTACATATGTTGGCCTCTGGTGGTAAGAATTGTCTTCAAGAAACTTTAGCAATTGGCATAGTTCAGTCTTAAGAACTTTCTTAATTGCTTAATAGATATTGGCATTGAGGTGTAATTCTGTTGAAAATGTCAGATCTATATGATCCTTGATTATAAAATCATTTTCATAATTTGCTGATTGTAACTAATGTTTTAATCTGTTGAAATTTTTGAATGGCTAACTTAAATACTTTACTTATAATCTGCTTAGGGGATATGAGTAGTTCTCTTTCTCTGTATTTCTTCATTCACGTTTTCCTTTTTTTTTTGAGAGTTCATTCACCTTTTCCATGGTTGGTTTTTGAGTATGTCTTTGTCCTGTTCTGCAGGTTTGGAATTTTCAACCCCTCAATAGTTTATGACCACCTGGGGGAGATATTTTCAGCACTTATATTTGGGAGCCTTGCATTTTGTGTTTTATTGTACATCAAAGTAAGTTTTTATTGCATTATCCGTGTAAAGTCTAATTTTTTCTTGCTCGCAAGCATATATTTAATTTTCTGACATTCGATTTCCATCCGTTCAAGGGTCAAATTGCACCATCTTCAACTGATTCTGGCTCATCCGGAAATATAATCATTGACTTCTACTGGGTAAGAATTGCAGCTGCTTTTAGGTTATCCTCTACAAAATTAGCTGCTGCCTTATGGACGTTAGCATCAAAGAGAAAGTGAATTTTCTAGAATCCGAGATGGAATTATAGATTTAATGCTCTGCTCTTTTGGGCAGGGAATGGAGTTGTATCCTCGTATTGGCAAGGACTTTGATATCAAAGTTTTTACAAACTGCAGATTTGGGATGATGTCATGGGCTGTTCTTGCTGTGACCTATTGCATAAAGCAGGTAGATTACATTAAATGTTCTGATACTACAGTGTAAACAACCTTTAACTTGAGATTTTTCTTTAGTTTCTACTTTTATTGTCTCCCTCCTCCCTTGTCGTCAATTTTACACGGGAACAAAGTCCAGGAGGCCAATCTCCATCTAATCAGGCAGCAACTATTGCTTATTGTTGCCTACAATGGTTTACTGATGGATCACAACTTCCCGGGTTCTTGAGTTATTTTTTCTGACATTTCGTTGTCCTCAAACACAAGGACCATTTCGCAAAACTCGCTGTTGATCTGTGATTATATATCTTAACTTTGCTCTGCTTTTATTATCTGACATGTTGCAGTTTGCTTAGGATGGGTGTGCTATTTGCTTTCTTTTGCAGTATGAAACATATGGGAGGGTAGCTGATTCGATGCTGGTTAACACTATATTAATGTTGGTGTATGTCACAAAATTCTTTTGGTGGGAAGCTGGATATTGGAACACAATGGATATTGCTCATGATAGAGGTCTGCTTTCTTTTTGCGTTGTATGTATCCTGACTATAGTCCTGTGTTTTGCCCAATACACTGTGACTGTTATGAGTGGTTAATCTTTGGCATCACTGATAATTTCTTGATGCATTGCAGCTGGCTTTTACATATGTTGGGGATGCTTGGTCTGGGTCCCATCGGTGTATACTTCTCCTGGCATATACCTCGTCAATCACCCAGTGACTCTTGGAGTTCAGGTACCTCTAACACCTGTCATAAGGGAATCTGCAATGTGCATAAAACATGGTTTTATAGTGCTGAACAACATCTCCTCTGTCCTAGTTGATTTAAGGATAATATGGATCCACTTGGGATTCAAATTACTGATATCTTCAATTGCAGTTTACTAGCAGTTTTTTGTGATGATATCCATATTCACTCCCAAAGGAATATGATTGGATCTGAGTTCAAACTATATATGTAGTTGTGAATGGTTGACAGATTTTCAAATATTTGTTTCTGCCAGTAAGTCATTGGTTCAACCCAAGAGGGCTACAACAAACAAAACTTAGGAATTTTGCTAACCTTTTGCCATCTGGACAATTGTTTTGGATTTCTGTTAGGGTCCTAGGCAATCATTAAGGACTTATGCTATGGCCAAGAACATTGCAGTTTTGAGTCGTCTTACTTGTATAACATAACTTTACTCTGCCTTAGGTGCCCAGAAAAACAGCATTTCTTTGTGATCTTGCGCGCTTGTTTAGGACTTCTTCCGGACAACTATTGGAACAAGGAGTCATACTCGATGGCATTATACCTAAATTGCAAAATGTTGAAAACTATAACATTATTTAAATAAGTAGCAGTTTATTTTTCTTCCTTGTTTCTATTTTTAGAGTCATCAGAAAGTAATGTTGTCCATTGTCGCTCACTCCTTGTTTAAAAGACTGGAAAGCAGTACTAATTTCTGCAGAAATGGGTTCAGTTCTAACCAAAGCAAAAATTCTGTCACCATGAATGAGCAAAGCAGAACAGCATGCACTCAAAACAAAAAGGATTTTCCTATTACGCACAGTGATATTGATTTCATTGATTAATCTTTCCTAATAATTTTCTTCCCATAAAATGAAGTATACTCTATGTCATATCCTTTCTTGCTCAAAAAGTGAGTTTCATGTCTCTGACATTCCCTTGATTATCCTATTACACAGCTGGCTCTGTATATTCTTGTTGCCGGCATTCTCTGCGTATATATAAACTATGACTGTGACAGACAAAGGCAAGAATTTCGCAGGACAAATGGCAAATGTTTGGTTTGGGGGAAAGCACCATCCAAGGTACTAGTGAAAGCAGTAACTATCTGGGGAGACTATCAAGCTGGCCTGTTGCTCCTAATTTGGGACTTCACCATTACATTTCCTTTGGAATTCTCTTGCCTATTGTCAAAAGAGTAATTAACTTGTTAAATTTTTGTGTAAATAGATTGTTGCATCATACACAACAACTACGGGCGAGACGAAAACTAGCCTTTTGCTGACATCAGGATGGTAAGCTATGTCCCACTTGTATAAGCAGCCAATAACTGTAAAAGGCATAAATTGTCCTCCTATTACTGGTCCTTATCAACCACATTTTCTCTTGGCAAAGTCGAATATCTGTCTAATAAAGAGCCAGTCTAGAAATAAAAGAGCTGGGGTAGGTTACCCTGGACTTTACAAATTGGTTAGTCATGATAGTTTATCATCTGGGCACTGTATTTTATTGCAGCATTGGTTATATAGAACCATTGTCGAGCATGGCATGGTTGTAAAAGAAGCTGGATGGACTATCACATATATTTACTGTTTTTTGTTTGCACAGGTGGGGTTTAGCCCGTCACTTCCATTATGTGCCTGAGATACTAGGGGCCTTCTTCTGGACCCTACCAGCTCTGTTTAACCATGTAAGGCATTATAAGTTATAACCTTCTTGGGTCGCTCTTTCTTCCTAAAAAAGTGTGGAAATTTTTACTTTTTATCTTCTATTCAATTGTCTTCTATTTTACTGGCAGTTTCTACCTTACTTCTATGTGGTGTTCCTTACAATTCTTCTATTTGATCGAGCTAAAAGAGATGATGATCGTTGCAAATCAAAGTAAGCACATATAACCTTCATATTTTGTTAGCATGTTTCTGTGAGATTCTCTGATGTCAACAATTTAAAGATGAATTCCTTATCAGTTTGCTATGACACTTCACAACTTCTATAGTTCATTCGATGAAATTTGTTTTCTTCTCATGATTTTGCTTGTCAGTGCTCTCAAGCTTTGAGCAGGAGATTTCGTGGTTGAATATAAACTTAAGCCATGAGAGTAATATTTTGATGTTGACTGCATATAATTTCTTCTTTTTCTGTTAGCTCCGCTAAACGTAATACAAAGGCCACCCAAACTTCAATTAACGGTGGCAAGGATAAACTTTATATATCGAGCAAGATATGCTAGGCTTTGCCAATATTGTTGTAAATCTCCCATATGGAAAAACTGACCAAATAAATGCTGCTTGGCAGGTATGGCAAGTACTGGAAATTATATTGCGACAAGGTTCCTTACAGGATTGTACCGAGAATTTACTGAGAATCTGCAGTGGTTGAATCGCTGTGTTACCCTAAATCATTTACAAGACGATTTTATGACTTTTGAAGAGTGACAAATAAGACCAGTACTTTCAGTTTTATGACAAGGGGACCTGTAATGATCCAACCGCTGGGTGCTTGATTTTTTGTAGTATATTGTGATCGTAGTGGTTTATTTGGTAAAGGTGAGCATTTTTTATGTGCAATAGACTCTGGAGAAAACTGATTTAACTCCTCTCTATTACCCATTTACTGCCTGAATAGCCAAGGAGATTCATACAATATAAGCTCATCAACAGACACATGCCATTGAAAAGCTCAAATATCCAACATACTATAATCTTAGACAAAAATATTATTGCCAACAAGTTTGCAGTTTTGGCCAGAAAACATCTTTGTTGGATAAATAGCTGTTAGATTCATCTGGAATGGTAAGCTGACACAAACTAGTATACTAATTACGAACATGCTGCTGAAGCATCAAACTGCAGAGAGAATGAACATGATGTAGCTTGCTTGACTGTGTCCCTACTATGGACCATTTGGGACTTTGACTCCACGACTGATGTTAGGAGAGCATTAAAAGCACACATGATACGACACAATACTAGAGATTCCAAATTGAAGTGCAAAAAAATATGAGCATAAATCTCATCCCACCTGTATCAAAACAGGTTGCTTCTGTTATAACTTAGCCAGGTGAAATATTCTGTTTTCATGAGAGTCTCCATTGGTCATCCTTTCAT
Organism: Sesamum indicum; assembly: GCF_026168435.1. NCBI lineage: Eukaryota > Viridiplantae > Streptophyta > Magnoliopsida > Lamiales > Pedaliaceae > Sesamum > Sesamum indicum. The sequence continues at coordinate 17,364,809 of NC_142659.1, forward strand.
TTTGAAAGCATACAAGTTGTTCCTAGCAATCTAATTAGAAGAGGGTAGTAAAAGAAGCTCCAAAAGCTGCTGAGATAAAATAAAGCAAATTCTGGCGTTCAATGATTAAATAGAATCACCTAAAGATAGAGGAGTACACACGCTCGACACGTGGAAACCTAGTTTCACTTTAATACATGCGAGGTTACCAAAAACCAATGATTAGAAACAACACCAGCATGAAATTCCGAAACAAACAAACAATTACTCATAAAAAATCAAAAAGTGAGTGCTTCCTACCAATGGTCACATAAGCTCACATTGATTCGAGTTGCATGTAAACAACAAATGACATCTCACCCTTGCACAAACAAATCTGGTTAACACCTGAAAAGGGCTGAAATCTAAATCAACAGAATGAGACATGAAAAATCATGAACCAGGAATGATGCATTGTTATCAAGCACCCAATAATTATTTGAAACAAAGAGCAGAAAAAATGAAACATTATGTAGAAGTACTACTCTATGTATCATACTCAATGACTAGTTGCATGTCAAGGACAACTGACAGTAGAATTAATAGGCCATAGTTCAGTAAGACGGAACAAAACAGTTGCAGGAAGAGTCAAAGAGGAAAATTTGGTACATGGACAGCACGCAGTGCAACCAAATATACATAAAAAATTGCTGATTATATCAGTACGACAGATAAAATCAACATAAAAATGAATATCATTTCCATATCTGGATAACCAAACAAAGTAACACATGCCACATATTAGAAAAATAAGACCAAATACTGATACAACTTTGGAGTATGATATTCAAAAAATAAATCTAGGCGAGGAATAATTGGAAAAGTCCTAGAGCAAGTGGCCATTCCAACAGCAAGCTAGAATTCCATCAAGGAAGTTTTTGCCACTGATAGCCAAAATACTAGGTAAAGGTCAGTCCTTTGAAGTAAGACCATTAGCCTTCTATCAGTAAATGACACTTAGTTTATGAAACCAACACAGAAGCAGTAATGCCAAGCACTGGCAGCCATAATTCCAACTTTCTTTCTCCCCTGCTAACATTGAAGTAACCAAAAAAATTAAAGTTACAGCAAAGTCATCTATGATGCTCATGCAGTAGAATAGAAGTCAATAGATAGACTTACAGCATTCTTCATGCCAAATACACTTAAAAACATCATAATCAAACAAATATAGTACCTTGTAGTTGACCTACTTCCAGCAGGAGATATTAGCCTTCACATGCAGCACAATTAGTGATAAACTAACAAACTTTGCTATGGGCTTCAGCCAAATGTTGACAGTTCCATGCAGATCATGATCTCATAGGCATTTCCATCTTTAAGTTACCAAAACTTTCAGCATGCACAAAACTCAGGAATAAGTTCCATGTGGTAGCCCTAACCAAAATATGGGAATTGCCATCTTGGTCATCTAAGTGACAAATCATTACTGTATTTAGCTTAGGTAGTCCTTCTCCATTGCAGTGAATGCTGATTACACATTCTTTATCAGCAAACTACAAATGGAACATTTATGGAACTCATCATCATCATCAATTCAGCCAGTAAAGTGCCCAAGGGAATAGCGCATTAAGTATCTCAAGTAAGCAACTTGACTATAGTTTATGCACAAGATTCAACCTAAACGCTACACTATATTACCAAACCAGTATTTTCAGGAACATTTCACAATGGTAATATTACATAGAAAGGAAATAACTTAACCTAACAAATGCAGATACCAATTTCTCCTCAACAATATGGGTCTCACTCAACCCATTAAACAACCAATTCTACATCTACAAATACAGCCTAGTTGTAGGTACATTCTCAATTACTACTATCGCTATTGTTATTATTATTGGCATCATTGTTATTGTTAATCCCATGGTGGTTATTGTTGTTCCCAGGCCTCCTACTCTTTAGCTGCGAAAGCTCCAGCTGTGTCTTCATGAAGTACTGCATCCTCTGCAACTCCAGCTCCTTGGCAAACTTCATCCTCTGCTTCTCCATCTCGACCAACTGCTGCAGCTTTGCAGTCTCCGCATGCTCATAGGCCTCTCCAAATTTCAGAATGGCCCGAGTCAGCTCCCTCATAGAATTCCCCCAGTTACTCTCCTTGTTGCTGCTTCCATTTCCTCCCTCACTTTTCTTATTTATCATACCATGCCTAGCAGCAGTAGCATTATTCAAGATTGGGGTTTGCCTCTGGATCCTCGGTCTCCTATAACTCTCAGGAGGCAAACCATCAGAAGATTCCAACGAATTTTCCGGTTCAGACTCATCATCTGAATCGACAAGAGGCCTTTTTCGATTTGGCTTCTGCTGAAACCTGTCCTGGGGTACAGTAGACGATCTAACCCCAACAGGAATCCCCATAGGGAGCCTGTGGTAGGCATTATTAGGATCGGCGGGGGAGGGAGTGGAGGAGTTAATTTTAGCGGTGGGGCCGATCAATTCATCGAGCTTGTCAAAAAAGCGCCACTTACTGGGAGCACCACCTGAGGCGATCTTGGCCTTCTCAATCTTGTACTTCTTCTTAACAGTATCAATCCGATTCTTGCACTGGATATCAGTTTTGGGGGTTTTAGTATAATCCTCTCGGCTGCTAACAATGTCAGCTACATCTTTCCAGTGTTTCTGCTTGAGATTACCGCGGCTGAGCTCCAAGTACCTTTCACCCCAAGCGTCGATGAGAACAGCAGTGGCGCCCTCGCTCCAGCAATCCTCACGGCCACCGCCGGAGCCGGGGGTTTTGTGGTGCTGAATGGGGAGAGCTAAGGTAAGGCAGTTGGAAGAAGGAGGTGGGGCGGCGGCGACGGTGACGGTGATCCTGCCATTGGGAGTAGGGGAAGGGTGGGACTGGATTTCATCATCGTCTTCCATGTTAGATCTGGATCTGGAGGGGGAATCAGGGTATGGTTAGGTTGACCGGCGGAAGGGTTGGGGTTTTGAAGTAGGATGGAAAGGAATGGAGGAAGAATGGGGGGGGGGGGGGGGACGACGCCGTATGAGGAGAGGAGGGGATAGAAAACAAAGGTAGGGATTTATTTATGTGTTGACGGAAGATACCGATACGGAGAGGAAGTCGGCAGCGGGCGGCGAGTGTGAGTGTGTGGGTGCGGGTGCGACCCCCCCCCCCCCCCCCCCCCCAAATTTTTCCTTTTCTTTCTTTCTTTCTTAAAAGAAATTATTAGACCCAGAAACTATTTTCTAATACATTATTATTATTATTGAGTTTGGGCCCCCAAAGCATAATTGAGTCAGAATTGAGGGACTTCAACTGAAAATCCATCCAATTCCATTCCATCCCCCTTTTTTATTTTCTCATACAAAACAAAGCCCTAATAATCCCATCTCCAACAACAATCGATCGCTTTTTCATTTGCAGGCCAGAAATTTTCTTCTTTCCTTCCTTCCAGGTATGTATGTATGTATGTATGTTCACAACTGCACCTCCCCCCTTCACTCACTTCTCACAACTACACCTCCTTATGCTATTGCTATTTTTGGATCTTCAATCCCTCAACAATTCACTCTTATCACGCTCGCAATCCCCATCTTCTAATAAATATTATTTTAATTCCCTCCAATTTATGTTCTTCATCTATTCATATCCATATCTATTGCCTCTACTCTATTCTTTACGCAGGAGAAATGTCTGCATATGATAACGTTGTCGGTGGGAAGCTGAAGCTTAAGGGCAAGGCTCTGGATGTTAAGGCTGGAGGGATGAAGAAAAAGAAGAAGCAAAAGAAGCAAATCACTCAGGCTGTAGAAAGTGAGTAACTAACTTCTTTTTCTTTTTTTTCACCCAAGGAGTGAGTCTGGGCGGAACTTCTGCTCTCCGGAGGAAATAGGCATTTCCGTTTTGTTGTAATTATTTAAATTATACTCTGAGTATCATTCTTATTAGTTATGGCAACAACTTGTTTGGACGGACAAAAATTAGGTGTTCTGCACTTATACTCATTCAACCCCTTTCTATTGTCTACTTGTACCTTGCATTTTTGTTTATGTCTTGGGGGATCCCCACCAGATTTCATAATGCCAGCCAAGTAGGTCATGGCTTACGTGAAAATTTGTGGAATTATCTTGCTTTTATTTATATGACTGGACACATTGTTGTAACTGTTACCTGCATATATTTTGGGCAAGGAGCAAGTAACTGTTATATGTTAGCAGTAAAATTGCTCTTGTGGGTGCCAGTGCTTGGGCGTATTTGCATGTGTGTGGATCCGGCTACAACTTTGTATGCATTGAGTATTTTGAAAGGAGTCGGGGGTTGAGTTGTTGCCCCATAGTGTTCTTTTTAGAGTGTCCAAGTGAAGATGATGATATAGGGACTGTTTGCAAAAACTTCTCCTTTTAGAGAAGTGATTTTTATAGGAGAATCAAAATTAATATTTATAAAAAAAGTGAAAAGCAGGTAGAAGCTAAATTAGATAGTGTTTGAAGAAAAATCACTTCTAAGATAAATTTAATTGATGAAAGAATGTTTTGTCCCTATGTGTTAAAAAGATACTATTTTTTTTCTTATTATTTCACTTCTTGTTTCTCAATAATAATTATTTTTCCACAAAAAATCATAAACTTTATCTCGACGTATTTCATATTTATGTTTTTAAAAATATTAAAAAGAATATGTTTAATTTAATAATGCTCCCAGTAATTAATATAATTATTCATTCATATACAATAATTAAACTTACATGATTGCAAAAAATAATTATTTTATTAATTAATCAAATAAGAATATGTGAATGAAATAATAAATTAGATGATATAGTGCATAAAATATAAAAAACTTAAAATATTAAATATATGAAAGTGTATATTTAATTATTGTTAAAATTTAAATTATTTGAAAACTCTGTCATCAACTTTAAATATGGAATTTTAAAAATAAATTAAAAACAGTAAAGCTGAACTAAGATTATTATAATAAGAGTAAAGTAGTCAAAAACAAAGCTGGATTTATTTACAAGAAAACCAAAGCAACTAAAAGGCCCCCATGATGCTTTTAGCTTTTGGTCTAAAAGCACTTTTCTCAGCCGTTTCAGAAGGAAGCAGGCATCCAAACACTTTAAAAGTGCTTTTAGGGAGCCAGAAACTGAAAAGCGCTTTTTTGAAGCGCTCACGAACACTCCCATAGTTGTGCTTCAGGAAGTGAAGATTTGAGGTGCCTTGTTTTTGCTGCATGCTTTTCGAATAGTTTCTCCTTTTCTTGGTTTCTTCTCATTTTTCTTATCTCTTCTTTACTTGTTCCTCATGCTATGTAGGTGAGAGTGCAGAGGTGGTAACGGATTTGAACAAGGAAGAGGCTGCTGATGCTAACAAACCCATTGGAGATGGGAGCTCCACCCATTGGGATGATCAGCTAACCCCAGCTGAGAGACGCTACATGGAACAAAGAGAGAAAATTGACTCTCATAAGCTGGCAAAGACCTCTAATAAATCGCACCGTGACCGTATTCAGGATTTCAATCAGTATCTTGCAAATATGAGTGAGCATTATGACATTCCTAAAGTTGGCCCAGGCTAAAATGATTGAGTTCAGACCGCTGAAGCGTCCTACTTCTTTCCCTTTTCCTATTTGATGCCACTTCCAGAGTTCTTCTGCTGATTTTCCATTACTCTGATCTGATGTTTTCTCTTACAAATTAATTTTTCTGCTGTAAACTTGTTCATATGTCGTTCTCTTGTATAACTGTCGAGGTTGATGAACCTGCATGTCCCATATATTGTACGAAGTTTGACTTGATTTTCTTTTGACAGTGCTATGAGTTCTCTTGAAATCAATGGTATAACATTCTGTTCAAAACTCCATTGGGAAACCATCACCTATTGGTATTTGCACAAAAGATATCTTTTTGAACTTTCACCTGGTGAAATTACGCAACTCATGAATCAGTTTTCAGCCTTTTGGCATTGAAATCTTGCAGTGTCTGCTATAATCCCCCCACTAAGGATACCTCCAACCCCCAAATCTATTGTGCTCCCTATTACCAGCAATGCTGTGGTTAATTCTAGGGAGTCATCGCGCTTACTGCCCTTGTACACAATGATGCCTTATTGTTTAGATGCTCGATGCGTGAATCTTTAAGTGCTGCACAAGGAACACAAATGACAGCATTTGGGGATTGACAAGGTAGGTATAGACATATTTTCTTCACCATATCAGTAAGCCTCTACCGAAAGTAATGCGTAGAACATCAAATAATAATGATTGGAAGCCATCAACTTCCAATTACATTTGAGGATGGTGTTACAGTTGGAGACCATTTTCTTGTGGAGCATTTTCCCACTCAAGGTTCAATAGGAAAGGGCTTTCTAGATATGAGGGCATCTAGCTATTTAAGGTTATTGTTCACTAAACTACACAGTAAGAATACAACACCATAAATTGTCTTCACAATATGGGATTAGAAATTGTAGCGCTCATACAAATTATTCACTAGCACTAATAGAACAGAAGAAGATGCAAATAAATGAAGTTCACCTTAAGAGTGCCTGACTAATGACTGTTCTCCCACAACCAAATGCACCAGGAATGGCATAAGTACCACCAAGCACGGAGGGGAATAGAGCATCAAGTACACGCTGAATGGAAGACAACAAAGATATTATGCAACAGTCTAGAGCTCATGTTTCTTTTTCTTGTTTTTGTGTGTGTGTTGGGGGAGGGGTTGTTCCCACATTAATGACAAAAAACCTTCATAAAAAGTCACCTGTCCAGTCAAAAGAGGAATATCAACGCCAAACTTTGAAGAAACAGGGTTAGGTGTACGCACGGGCCAATTATGAAGATAAGCAGGCAAAGCAAACTAAGTTTTTAGCTCCGTCCACAACAAATATCAATTAGCACCCACATTCCAGAGTATCCATGATTAGAAAGACATATTTGGAGCATGGTAAATTGTTTTTCGACACCTTGAAACTCAAGCTCGAGGACAGTGTTCTGCAAAAGGTCAGACAATCCAATGCAACAAAACTTTGATTTTACATTAAAAATTATTGGAGGGGTAAAATATAGCAGATGCTCTATTGGCATGATACAAACCTTCAATGAGAATTGGCGTGCGGGACCAACATAGGTTACATACCTCGGGAGGAAGTGCGACATTGGAGATGTGCAATGACCATGTCTTCTATTTGCTTATCCTATTTATCTTTCCATTCTTGACCGTCTTTATATTTTGCTAATGGGTGATATAGCAACTTAAACTTGAAAATGAGCACATTACCCCCTATGAAAAAAAATATATCAATTTACCATCTCTGTATTTTTTAAAATGAAACAATTTACCTCCTTATACAAAGAGGTGAATTGCTTCATTTTAAAAATTATAAGGAGGTAAATTGTTGTATTTTTAAAAAATACAGGGAGGTAAATCGTTATTTGTTTTTTCATAAGGAGGTAATTTGTTAATTTGCTATATCACAAGGGGGTTGCTTGCATTTTCTACTTTTGCTGACTATTGAATCTAGCTAAATTCATTGAGTAGCCACCTGACTCAATTGGTTGTTGGAATTACCATTCGCATGTGCCATTTGGTACTTTATTTTTTTTTTTTATACTATTTAGTAGTTTGACAGAAATAATGTAGTATGTATTTTACTAATTTGAATTTAGCTAAATTTTCTGAGTAGCCACCTGACTCAATCACACTTGAGCGTCTGCACTCTACCTTTTGTTAGTTTTTAACGGAATGGGAATTTTGTACTAAATTTTTTAAAATATTGGGAGATTTTTAGACAATTTCTACAATATAGGGGGACTTTTAGCTATTTCAAAAAAATACAAGGTGTAAAATAAAATTTATCCTAAATTTTACTGACAGGTGGATTTATATGTTAGATAAAAATAAATATAAGGAATATTGAGTATAATTTTTCAAATCACAGAAAATCAATATATAATTACACAAAACATTAAATATGAAAAAAGAAAAAGAAATCTACATATACTCGCATCATATTTTCAACTAATTCTGAAAAGAAGATCCATCATGCTTCAACAATACTGAGATTTTCACAAAAAAAAAAGGGACAAAATGCATATAACCCCCCTGTGTTTTAGAAAGTATGCAAAAATACCTTCCTATTTTTAGAATAGGCTAAAACCCCCCTCCTGTTTTGTTTTAGTCAGCAAAAAATCCTCATTCTGTTAGCAACGAACGGGAAGTGGAGGAGACGCACGTCTACTGCGTTTGGTAGTCATTTTCTGCGATTTAGGTTCATATTTGATGATATTTTGGACTAAAATACCCCTCTATGGATCTATATAACATACAAACGGCTTTTTGGCTTGTTTTGCGTGTTCATTTTGTAATTTCTCACCTTAAAAAATAAATTAAATTCTGTCATATTAAATTTAAAATGAAATATTAAATTATATTATATTTAAATTCAAATAATTTTATAATTGTTAATTATTAAATCTAACTATTATTTTTATTTAATTAAAATATATATTTAATTACAATAAATATTATTATAATTATTATTAATCAGCCAAAATATTTAAATATTATAATTATTTGAAATATTATTAATTAACTAAAATATATTTTAATTAATATAATTAAAATTAATTAAAAAATAAAAAAAAAGGAAAAACTGCGATTTTTGCCTCTTTTTCGCAGGAAACTTATTTCGGAAACTTAGAAATAAGTTTCTGGCGCCGTCTGGACGCATTTTCGATGGCCAATGGTACCATTAGAATCTTCTCTTCAAGACGAACATTTTCATACATTCAATTTGAGTTTTCGTCAATCATAGAGAGTGGGCTCAAGTCACGACCTCCAAACATGTATGCCATCAATTCGTCTCCGTCCGGTCGAATCTCGCTCTCAAACCACCATCATCAGACTCGTCTCTTAAAGACCATTCTAACGAGATCGGTCTCACTCAATTTTATAAAAAAAATTGCGAAGATATGACGATTTTAATAATTTTAGCCACCGACGACGAGAATTGGGTGGACGCCGGGGGTGTGGGGTTGGGGTTGGGGGGTCTATGGGGGTAGCGTGGGTAGTTAGTTCTTTTAGGTATATAATAATAATATATTTTTAAAATTTTAAATTATTTATATATAATATAAGTTAAATAATTTGTTGAATCTAAATCTTTTATTTGTTTTTAAATCTAACGGTTGAGATTAATTGATTAGATCTAACGATCAGTATTTGATTAGAAAAGATCCAATGGACATTAATATAAGAAATAATATATAATAAGTAAGGGTATAATGGTCATGTTCAAAAAATTAACACTGTTAGTTGAATTTAACGGAGAGGGGTGATTGAGTTGAGTTTTACAAAACACATGGGCTTTTAGCCTATTCCCATAACAAGAGAGTTTATTTTGCAAATTTTTTAAGACACATGCATTATGTTTGGTATTATTTTTGGAGTGTTTTATTTTGTGTTTTAGAGATAGAAAAATAGAGATAAATAAGTGTGTGTTGGAGATAGAGTGGATGTTTGAATTTATTTTTAGAGGTAATTTAAGATAATTCAAAATAAGTGGTGTATATTTGTTGTTGGGATTTGGGAAACAAAAATTACTGTTCATCGTCAAATCATGTATCTTTTATATATTTTTTATGTATAAATATGTATATATATCTATTAGATATAGAAAGTTCAAAAATAAAAAACACACAATCAAAGTATGAAAACAAAGAGACAAATATTAATTATGTTTTATTTTATCACAGAAATTATTCGAAAATGAAACCAAACATAATGAGGGGGTTTTATACTTTTTGTTTGAGATTTCCCAAAAATAAACCAAAATTTGAACTGAAGCAAATTTTGTAATAAGTCAAATCACTCTAAATATATATAAGAAAAAGGTAATAAAATACAATCTGGAACAGGCAAGACAAGAGGGTCTGGACTGGCATGGCAGAAGGTGATTGGTAGGGTGCAAAAAGTCAAAAGAGTTGCAAATGTAGAGGATCCTTATCTCCATATTGCCAAGTTTTTTACAAAGGCGCCCTTCCATCAATCAGTAACCAGCTCAAGCTGCAACTACCTACATCAATCTCCTCACGTTCTCTTCTTCTCTTCTCATCCTCTCTCTCTCTCTCTCTCTCTCTCTCTCTCAGACGCTGACAAAAATCTGTCTCAGTACGAGATCTGATTAAAACCCAACAGAGGTTTCTTCACCGATCCGATCTTGTTTATTGAGATCGACTTCAGTCTCTAATTAATTTTGCCCACTCGATCCGTTTAATCTCGAAACATGCCATCTGTGTACGGAGGTCCATTGACAACCTTCGAGGATGCCGAAAAGGAGAGCGAGTATGGATACGTTCGCAAGGTGATTTATGCTTCCCCGCCTCCTTCATTTTTATCCAATTTTTTGCTTATCACTACCTACGCTTTTTACAATTTTGGTATCTGCTACGAGTTAGTTCAGATGTCTTTTTCCCTTGATTATTTTCCTGGATTTCATTTCATGCCTCGAGACATTTTCTTGTTACTTAATGGTGCAAGTGCTCAGTGTTTGAAAGCCAAAATTGCTGCCATATGTGGTCCATCTGTGGTTTCTCTTGATCCATCCGAGATATAGCCACTGAGCTGCTATCTTCTTATGATCTTTTGAGATCTCAGAGTATTGACATTTGATTATGTTTTTTCCCCATTAGTTGTCTTGGACTTTTCCATCTTGGATCCTATACTTCTTTGTCCAACTTGGCAACACTATCGGTTTTCCTGTATCCGTGTGAAATTGCTAACTCTGTCGCATGGTTGCCCTCGATACCTGGTGCATTACTTACTAATTTTTGCCTTTTCTTTTTGTTGATGATATCATTTCATCTGACGTGCCATTGTATCACTTGAGAAGCCTGAGCTTGGTTATCAGGTCCCACTTGATGATTTGTTTGGGAAAAAAGGAATGAATTGATTCTTGATATAGACCCTCAGGCATCCATTGCATCAAAGTGTGGAAAAACATGGAGATGCATTTCCTGTTAGCATAGACAAGTTGCATGCTATTTAATAGCTGTGAGTACTTTTATTGAAAGAGCATCAACATTTCTTACATAATTACATATATTTTGTCTTCCTACAGGTGTCCGGACCAGTGGTTGTTGCTGATGGAATGGCTGGAGCTGCTATGTATGAGTTAGTTCGTGTTGGACACGACAACCTTATTGGGGAAATTATTAGGTTGGAAGGAGATTCTGCCACTATTCAGGGTCAGTTTTTCTGAAATCCTTCCAACTCTCTTAGTTTCAGCTCAACTCTCCTGTCATACAATATGTCTTCCCTGACTGGAAGTAGCATACTAGCATTTCGCCACGCCGCCATCTCCTCGTTTTGCAAGCTACCTCAAACTGTAAAGGGATATCCCTTTTAGTTTGTATTTATACTCAGTTTCTATAATTCAAAATAACACGTCAAATGGGTGTTGATTAGAAGGATCCTTTTGTGTTTTATTGCAGTGTATGAGGAAACTGCTGGGCTGATGGTGAATGATCCTGTTCTTCGAACACACAAGGTAATCATGTTCTATCTTGAACTTTTAATATTTGATTTATGCCGATTACTTTTCCTATGGACTGAAAAATGATGTGCCCCATACTGAATTGCCTATTTTTTACAGCCTTTATCAGTTGAATTGGGTCCTGGAATATTGGGAAATATATTTGATGGTATTCAGGTTTGTAATTTCTGCTGCTTTGAATTTTTCATATTTTAATTGGATAATGAATGGGTATTGTTTTCTAGCTTGCAGTCTGTAATGTTTCCTAATTGTGGTTCTTGTTTTTCTTTTGGGTTAAATACTAAATGCAGAGGCCTCTGAAAACAATTGCAATAAAATCTGGTGATGTATACATTCCTCGTGGTGTATCTGTCCCGGCACTTGACAAAGATACTCTCTGGGAGTTTCAGCCAAAGAAAATAGGTGTCTGAAACCTTTCCATTTATGCCATGGTGCTAACTTAAATGTACTCATTTAAAGTAGATGTGTTCCTCAGTTCCTTGTTAATTCAGTATAATTTTAAATGGCAGGAGAGGGAGATCTTTTGACAGGTGGTGACTTGTATGCGGTAAGTTTGATATATAATCCAGTCTGGAAATTTCAAGTCTCGTGATCAATTCTACTACTGAGTTCATACGCAAAACTTAGTTTTTGTCCATCAATTCTCTGTGCAGACTGTTTTTGAGAACAGTTTAATGCAACATCATGTTGCACTTCCTCCTGATGCTATGGGTAAGGTAACTTATGTTGCCCCCGCAGGCCAATACTCGTTGAAGGTTTGTATCATGCCAACAGAGCATCTGCTGTGTTTTACCCCTCCAATAATTTTTAATGTAAAATCAAAGTTTACTTGCATTTAATTGTCTGACCTTTTGCAGGACACTGTCCTTGAGCTTGAGTTTCAAGGTGTCAAAAAACAATTTACCATGCTCCAGGTTTGTCTTTCTAATCATGAATACTTTGGAATGTGGGTGCTACTTGATATTTGGAGCCAAAAACTTAGATTCCTTTGCCTGCTTATCTTCAGAATTGGCCCGTGCGTACACCTAGGCCTGTTGCTTCAAAGCTTGCTGCTGATACTCCTCTTTTGACCGGACAGGTGACATTTTATGAAGGTTTTTTGTTGTTACTGTGGGAGCACCCCCCCCCCCCCCACCCCCCCCACACACACAAAAACAAGAAAAGAAAAAAACATAATCTCTAGAGTGTTGCATAATCTCTTTGTTGTCTTCCATTCAGCGTGTACTTGATGCTCTATTCCCCTCCGTGCTTGGTGGTACTTGTGCCATTCCTGGTGCATTTGGTTGTGGGAAAACAGTCATTAGTCAGGCGCTCTCCAAGGTGAACTTCATTAATTTGCGACAGCTTCTGCTCTATCAGTGCTAGTGAATAATTTGTATCAGCTTTACAATTTCTAACTAATGTAAATGCAGTATTCCAACTCCGACACTGTTGTTTATGTTGGTTGTGGAGAAAGAGGAAATGAAATGGCAGAGGTACAAGGTTTGCTTGCTTGTTTGTTTGATAAGCATTTGTGACATCTTCAAAGTGTCTGATGAAGAGATTAACTGCAGGTGCTTATGGATTTCCCTCAATTGACAATGACGCTGCCTGACGGCCGGGAGGAGTCTGTCATGAAGCGTACTACACTTGTTGCTAACACCTCAAATATGCCAGTGGCTGCTAGAGAGGCTTCAATTTACACGGGTAAGTGAGGTTTACCATTGAGTTTTTATTTGTAATTAATTTATCCTTCCCAGGTGCTTTAGTCACATTAGGATGGAAGAGAGAAAAATAGATTGTAATTGTTACGCACATGAGGCTTGCTGGATTTCTAGAGTCATGCATAGAATATTTGATGTTAAATGGTACCGTCTTTCTAGTTTTTTGCAATTAAATTCTTCGTTAAGGAAAAGATAAAAGATTTGACGCACATGACCACAGCAAAATAATCAAAAGTAATACTATTTTCCATTTTATTGACCCCACCACGTTTTTTAATTTCTTGAATCATATGTTGCTTAACTGATTGTTGACTACTCTATCTCAAAATTGGTGCCACTAGCTGTTTTCCACTTGGATATTTTGGTTTTCGATGCTGAAGTGTAATTACTAATTTGTTTTTCATTTTTAGCACATGAAGTATCATTTTCTATAGTCGATGTATACTGGTGCACCAAGAGTACTGTAGCATGTCGGTATACTGTGTCGCCTATGGCTGTTGGGACTGCGGGGCCACTTCATTTTTTTCGTTTACTTTTTTCGCTCTGTTTATTGAGACTTACATGTATTGGTCGCTTGACTTACTTTCTAGTTTATTCATGCTAGTTATTGTAATATATTTCTTCATTCATGGTTCTAACGAAATAGTAGTTATACATTACAATGAATCTTGACCATACTTGAGTTCTTCAGTTTCTGGAGGGACTGACCATGAAATGTTTAGCTGAATGAACTTATTGGGATTTTTGAAGGATTATCCTCTGAATGAGTCAAGTCTATCTCTAAATTTCCATGTTTCTTTGGTCTGGGAAATGGAAGTGGGTGGTTATTTTCGGCCTTAGCTAATGATTCTTAATCTTGGCTGTGGATGTTCAGGAATTACGATAGCTGAATATTTCAGAGATATGGGCTACAATGTCAGTATGATGGCAGATTCAACGTCTCGTTGGGCAGAGGCATTGCGTGAAATTTCTGGTCGATTGGTATGTATCTTAGGATTGCTTTTGTATTGAATAGTTAGCTACTTTGTGCCTTAGTTATTGTTAGTGGGCTGTGCTTGTATTTATCCTTTTGTGCTTCAGATTATCATCCTGAGCATTGATACTTTGTCGTTGCTCTGACAAATGTGCCTGACTAATGAGCATTTCTGAGTGTTAGTCCTCCCGAGTTTATGAGGATTGGAACAACATTCAATATTTTAGATATCTATACAGAAAAGAAACAATGACAGAACACAGCTGTAACAACTGTTATCCATATTTGTTGAGCATGTAATAAACTATTGCCTTTTGGTACAAGTGTTATTCAAGTTGAATAATCATAATTACCGCTTTTCTTTCAATCATGCAGAGATTGCATCTTTCCTTTTTTATAAAATCATGTTCCACGTTTATTGCTATTCAAGTCCTTTGCCCATCTCATCGCCCTGGTATTGTTTGCTTATTATGAAACTGAACTTGTTTTTCCATGATTTTGAGAAGCACTGTTTTTTCCCTGCAGGCTGAGATGCCTGCAGACAGTGGATACCCTGCTTATTTGGCAGCACGTTTGGCATCCTTCTATGAGCGTGCTGGGAAAGTTAAATGTCTCGGTGGACCGGAAAGAACTGGGAGTGTCACCATTGTTGGTGCAGTTTCTCCACCTGGAGGAGATTTCTCTGATCCTGTTACATCTGCTACACTCAGCATTGTTCAGGTAAAGTTCAGAGTGTTAACATCTTGGAAATTCATCTTCTATTCACTATGCTATACTCTACCTTATCGCCATGTTTCAGGTTTTCTGGGGTCTGGACAAAAAACTGGCTCAGAGGAAACATTTTCCTTCCGTGAACTGGCTCATTTCTTACTCGAAGTATTCAGGGGTATGTTTAATTCCATATATTACTGTAGAGCTTTTTTTCCTTTTAGTTTGATGTAGAGATTCGTGTCTAATGCTTTGATTCTGCATGCATGTGACATGCTGAAACTTGTTCTTTTCTCAGGCACTGGAATCCTTCTACGAGAAGTTTGATCCAGATTTTATCGACATCAGGACAAAAGCTCGTGAAGTGCTGCAGAGGGAAGATGATTTGAATGAAATTGTGCAGGTAATATTTATTTTTGTTTTGAATGGCCTTATCCGTCCTTTTGTGGTGAAGTGGGACAAAGAGAGCCACTAGTGGGGTACTGATCCTAATCGCTCATTGACGATGCAAGTGTAATCAGTCAATAAAGCATAGCTTGTGTCTGTACTGTGAAAATATTGTTTGAGACTGAAGCTCGCCCACCCCCAAAATCAACCAAAAAAACTGGAAGATTATACATGTAACTCTTCCCATGTGTGTACTGTTTTGTGTCTGGACTTTAAACTAGTTATTTTGATTCTTGCAGCTAGTCGGAAAAGATGCTCTGGCCGAAACAGATAAAATTACTCTGGAAACTGCGAAGCTCTTGAGGGAGGACTATCTTGCTCAGAATGCTTTTACTCCGTAAGTGCTTGCTAACTTTTAATTCTCCATCCATACAATTGAATGAATTGTAAGATTTATGTGCGGGTTTCTTTGTCCACAGGTATGATAAATATTGCCCATTCTACAAGTCTGTTTGGATGATGCGCAACATTATTCATTTCTACAATTTGGCTAACCAGGTAAAGTAGTCGGAAGATTTCTTTTCGTAAACTTGTTGTGTTCTTATGTTGTAAAAATTGGAGCAAAAATATGTAATTACTTAATGTGTCCGAGTTAAACTGTCTTAATTTTGTCTTCATAAAATGTAGAAAAAGTTTGCCAAATTTTTTTCCACGGGTCCGTATGATGTACTTCCTGGCCAACTTTTGTGATGCAGAGAATTGTGGGTGTTAGAGTAGTTTAGATATCCTTATCTTTCTTTCGTATGTGATCTTATGCAATCACTGTGCACTAGACCTTGGGTGAAATTGCATGTCCGTCAAATGCCCAAGTAGAATATGTTGGTTTAATATGTGATATTGTTTGCAGGCGGTGGAGCGAGGAGCTGGTATGGATGGTCAGAAGATAACCTACACCCTTATCAAGCATCGTCTGGGAGATTTGTTTTACCGTTTAGTGTAAGTGGAATCATGCTCATGGGCCTTAATTTTTATGCTTTCCTATTGAACTGGTGTATTGAGTTAGGTAATGGTAATTCTGATCTAGCTGCTCTTTAATAATGCAGTTCCCAGAAATTCGAGGATCCAGCAGAAGGAGAGAATGCACTGGTTGCTAAATTTAAGAAACTTTATGATGATTTGACTGCTGGTTTCCGCAATCTTGAGGACGAAACTCGATGATGGATGCATGCACTTGCCCGTCCATTTCCGCCCAATTTCTTTTTTGTTGGTATTAATAAATTTTGTAAAATTTGGCCAACATATGAATATATTTATTGGACAAAAACAAACGTATGTGGTACTATATGTAAATTTCAAGTCATATATGGTTATGTATAATTACACCAAATTTTGAGAGAATAGCGGTGTAATTATTTCTTTTACTTTTTCACCATACTGTTTTATTTACAAACTTGTGATTTATCTATTTTCTATATATCACATTGAATAATAATATGATTTTGAGTTCTTACTGAAAAGTTATATTAATAAACTAATTTCGTTTTAAGCTTACTGACTTAATATTTTTGAAATAAATCTTATTTTATTTCTTATAATCTTTTAGAACTATTGTTTTAATAAAATGAGGGTATGGAAGTATTAATTCTCGCGCACCACAAAACAAAATGTCTCTATTGGATATTGAGTTGGATTTGTGGACGAATGATCCATTATGTATTAATGTTTGGGGTGAAATTTGATATCTTTAGATTTGATGTTGGGATAAGGATTTATTTTTAATAAATTCTTTTTGTTATAGAATATGTAATTTCTAAATATATATTGGGATAATGATTCATTTAAGATAAATCATATATGAGATTGAGTTTGTAATTCTTTGGGATAACTAGATGTTGTGGCACGTCGTTCGTACGTGCATATAATAAGTGATTTTTTGTACATTATAATATATTATAAATAAGATAAATATATAAATCAGTACATTATATTGATAAAAAGAAAGAAAAAAATCAATCAATGTAAATTTTAAAATGTTGAATAAGTTATTTATTTTATCATGAAAGACATTTTTTAATTCACAAAAGGTTAGTACGGCGGTGTCATTAATTACTGTTTGTGAGGGTGGAAGATTTTTATTTATATTAGTATAAATAGCTCGTATTTGGAAACATGTTTGATCACAATTATGAATAGCGTATATTATACAATTGAAAATTCAAGTGAGTTGATCACAACACATGTCTCTCAAAAAAATACTTCGAAATTCCATAAACTTGATGTGTATAAACGAGTGAGTTGTTCTGGTAGTAATATATTAAGGATGCAATCCGTGTTTGTAGGTTTGCACAATAACTTGTATATGAATGATAATCTTAAAGACATTTTTGTGATTCAATAAAATAATAACATGTATATGAATTAGATCCGAATACATAGATTGGTATAGCTTTGTTGTTATAAATTCATAATTATGTGCTACTTTGTTAACTATTTTTGTGCATATATATTATTTATTTTGTGATATTATTTTCCATCAGTATCATATAAAATTGGATTGAAGATTTTAGGATTCAAATAAGTAATAAAAAGACGTGTGGAAGAATCCTGAATAGTTATTAATATGCTGCACCTGTTTCTTTCGCATCATAAAAAATAAAAATAAAAATTAAATTTACACCCTGTTGCATTCTGGTTTCTAAACTAATAAAAATGCAAATCTTCACCCCATTAATTGTTTGGATGAAATTAGCATTGTACCATCTATGTTTATATTATTGCTAATAATTTGAGTATTTTTTTCACCTTAAATCAATATCAAAATATTTTTTAATTATAGTATGAAAATAACTTAGTATTTAAAAATAAAAATGAAATAATAAACTACTAGCATAATATTTGTATGTTTAAACTCAAATAAGTAAAATAAACGTGTACAATCCTAATTTAAGTGCATACTTGTAAATTCTTTAATTCTAATTCATTTGTTCAACAAATATATTCATGACTTGTCATATCGCATAACTGTTGGAATATAAGATTAATCAATAACTCGTAATATAAACCAACAAAAATCCCATCTTCAATATAAAAAGTATCAAGAAAAAGAATAGAAGATACGCGTCATTTCTTTTGGTCTTGATGCTTGACCATCCTCATTATAAAAGTCTCCACAATCTGTATTTTGAAAATAGAAATTTGATACTTTTTAAAAAAGATAAGAACGATCTATATTAAAACCTGTTCAAAACGTCCGAAACTTCATCAAAGATTAGTATACGTACTTGGCATTCAAACATAACTCCATAAAGAAATATCTTAAACTAAGAATACTATATAATGTACACATTAGTTTTTGTCTAAAAATCACATATTATACCTCTCAATTACGATTATAATATATACAAATTTTGATTCGGCAATGTACACAACATGTGCCAATTAAATTTTAGTGCAATACTTTTGATAGAGAAATTAATTTTATACAAATCAAATTAAAGTTTATAATTGAAATAAATAATTTAAAAATAGAAAATAATTACAACAAATAATTTAAAAAACAGAAGATGAAATAAGATGAGTCTAGTTATTATAATAAAGCCATAATGTTTGGTATGGTTTTGAATCCTTTGATACAATAATACTTAACCAAATTTAAGTTTATATTTAAAATTGAAAAATGGAATAAGATGGGACCTTGAAAAAAGGTCTTCTAATTACTAAAATCAAGAGTTACTGTTAATAAAGTCTGGATGTTTTGTGTGTTTTTAATGCTTCAAACAAAATTACCCTAATTTAAAAAGATAATATAAAGTTGGTTTTATTTTTCTTTACACACTATCATCTTTATATGTTTACTTTTGGTCCTTTATTTTCTCTTATCTCAATTTTCTACTCTTCTTTCTTCCTTCTCATTCAACTCACAAAAAGAGTTGAATCACACAAAAAATGGGACTAAGTACATAAAAATAGAGATCCATAAAACAAAAAGTACTCGACAATTTTAGCGAAACGAACATAAAATGAAGAAAATAAGTGAGGCCCAGATAAAAAGAAGCTATAAAAATGAGGATGCAAAGGTAATCCAAGCAAAAGAAAAGAAATAATGGATTCGACAGAATGCATATATATGATTGATATAAATCAACTAAATCTCAATAGGTTGAATATAAAGAAAAAAAATGAATAATGAATGAAGAGACAATCGTACAAAATTTCACCTTAATAAAGGGACATAAAGGAGAAACGCGAAGAAGATTAATATCCTTTCAAATCTGAAACTCAATAAAATTTTGAAAGAAGTCAAAAAATATAGCTTCAACTTGTATTTTTACAGATTACTGAAAGAGGTTAACAAACTATAAGCATTTTTTCTACATTTTTCACTAAACTACATATTTTGAATATAACATAAGACATTCTAAGTTAAAAATTATGGCTAGAGTGTCTCATACAATAAAGCTAAAGTCAAAACAATGATAGGCAAAAAGAACATAGCAATCAACTTCAAATTACATTTGAGGATGGTGTTGCAGGTGGAGACCAATTTCCCACTCAGGGTTCAATAGGAAAGGGCTTTCTAGATACGAGGGCATCTACCTATTTAAGGTTATTGTTCACTAAACTACACACTAAGAATACAACACCACAAATTCTCTTCACAATATGGAAATTAGAAATTGTAGCGCTGACACAAATTATTCATAAAGAGGTTGTTTGCAATTTTCCCTTTTGCGGACTATTGAATCTAGCTAAGTTCATTGAGTAGCCACCTGACTCAATTGGTTGTTGGAATTACCATTCGCATGTGCTATTTTGTACTTTTATTGTTTTCTATTTTATACTATTTAGTGGTTTGACAGAAATAATGTAGTATGTATTTTACTAACTTGAATTTAGCTAAATTCTCATAGTAGCCACTTGACTCAATCACACTTGAGCGCGTGCATTCTATCTTTTGTTAGTTTTTAACGGAACGGGGATTTTGTACTAAATTTTTTAAAATATTGAGAGATTTTTAGTCTATTTCTATAATATAGGGGGATTTTTAGCTATTTCAAAAAAAATACAATGTGTAAAATAAATTTAGCCTAAATTTTATTGACAGGTGGATTTATATGTTGGATAAAAGCAAATATAAGGAATACTGAGTATAATTTTTCAAATTACAAAAAATCAACATATAATTACAGAAAATAATAAATACGAAAAAAGAAAAAGAAATCTACATATACTCGCATTATATTTTCAACTAATTCTAAAAAGAAGATCCATCATGCTTCAACAATACTGAAATTTTCACCAAAAAAAAAAAAAATTTGAAATTTCCCCACAATAAACCAAAATTTGAACTGAAGCAAATTTTGTAATAAGTCAAATCACTCTAAATATATATATATATATATATATATAAGAAAAAGGTAATAGAATACAATCTGGAACAGGCAAGACAAGAGGGTCTGGACTGGCATGGCAGAAGGTGATTGGTAGGATGTAAAAAGTCAAAAGAGTTGCAAATGTAGAGGATCTTTATCCCCACATTGCCAAGTTTTTTACATAGGCGCCCTTCTATCAATCAGTAACCAGCTCAAGCTGCAACTACCTACATCAATCTCCTCACGTTCTCTTCTTCTCTTCTCATCCTCTCTCTCTCTCTCTCTCTCTCTCTCTCTCAGACGCTGACAAAAATCTGTCTCAGTACGAGATCTGATTAAAACCCAACAGAGGTTTCTTCACCGATCCGATCTTGTTTATTGAGATCGACTTCAGTCTCTAATTAATTTTGCCCACTCGATCCGTTTAATCTCGAAACATGCCATCTGTGTACGGAGGTCCATTGACAACCTTCGAGGATGCCGAAAAGGAGAGCGAGTATGGATACGTTCGCAAGGTGATTTATGCTTCCCCGCCTCCTTCATTTTTATCCAATTTTTTGCTTATCACTACCTACGCTTTTTACAATTTTGGTATCTGCTACGAGTTAGTTCAGATGTCTTTTTCCCTTGATTATTTTCCTGGATTTCATTTCATGCCTCGAGACATTTTCTTGTTACTTAATGGTGCAAGTGCTCAGTGTTTGAAAGCCAAAATTGCTGCCATATGTGGTCCATCTGTGGTTTCTCTTGATCCATCCGAGATATAGCCACTGAGCTGCTATCTTCTTATGATCTTTTGAGATCTCAGAGTATTGACATTTGATTATGTTTTTTCCCCATTAGTTGTCTTGGACTTTTCCATCTTGGATCCTATACTTCTTTGTCCAACTTGGCAACACTATCGGTTTTCCTGTATCCGTGTGAAATTGCTAACTCTGTCGCATGGTTGCCCTCGATACCTGGTGCATTACTTACTAATTTTTGCCTTTCCTTTTTGTTGATGATATCACTTCATCCAACAGTGCCATTGTATCACTTGAGAAGCCTGAGCTTGGTTATCAGGTCCCACTTGATGATTTGTTTTGGAAAAAAGGAATGAATTGATTCTTGATATAGACCCTTAGGCAACCATTGCATCAAAGTGTGGAAAAACATGGAGATGCATTTCCTGTTAGCATAGACAAGTTGCATGCTATTTAATAGCTGTGAGTACTTTTATTGAAAGAGCATCAACATTTCTTACATAATTACATATATTTTGTCTTCCAACAGGTGTCCGGACCAGTGGTTGTTGCTGATGGAATGGCGGGAGCTGCTATGTATGAATTAGTTCGTGTTGGACACGACAACCTTATTGGGGAAATTATTAGGTTGGAAGGAGATTCTGCCACTATTCAGGGTCAGTTTTTCTGAAATCCTTCCAACTCTCTTAGTTTTCAGCTTCCCTGACTGGAAGTAGCATACTAGCATTTCCCCACGCCGCCATCTCCTCGTTTTCCAAGCTACCTCAAACCGTAAAGGGATATCCCTTTTAGTTTGTATTTATACTCAGTTTCTATAATTCAAAATAACACATCAAAGGGGTGTTGATTAGAAGGATCCTTTGTGTTTTATTGCAGTGTATGAGGAAACTGCTGGGCTGATGGTGAATGATCCTGTTCTTCGAACACACAAGGTAATCATGTTCTATCTTGAACTTTAAATATTTGATTTATGCCGATTACTTTTCCTATGGACTGAAAAATGATGTGCCCCATACTGAATTGCCTATTTTTTACAGCCTTTATCAGTTGAATTGGGTCCTGGAATATTGGGAAATATATTTGATGGTATTCAGGTTTGTAATTTTTGCTGCTTTGAATTTTTCATATTTTAATTGGATAATGAATGGGTATTGTTTTCTAGCTTGCAGTCTGTAACGTTTCCTAATTGTGGTTCTTGTTTTTCTTTTGGGTTAAATTCGAAATACAGAGGCCTCTAAAAACAATTGCAATAAAATCTGGTGATGTATACATTCCTCGTGGTGTATCTGTCCCGGCACTTGACAAAGATACTCTCTGGGAGTTTCAGCCAAAGAAAATAGGTGTCTGAAACCTTTCCATTTATGCCATGGTGCTAACTTAAATGTACTCATTTAAAGTAGATGTGTTCCTCAGTGGAGTGCCATCCTTGTTAATTTAGTATAATTTTAAATGGCAGGAGAGGGAGATCTTTTGACAGGTGGTGACTTGTATGCGGTAAGTTTGATATATAATCCAGTCTGGAAATTTCAAGTCTCGTGATCAAATTCTACTGCTGAGTTGATACGCAAATCTTAGTTTTTGTCCATCAATTCTCTGTGCAGACTGTTTTTGAGAACAGTTTAATGCAACATCATGTCGCACTTCCTCCTGATGCCATGGGTAAGGTAACCTATGTTGCCCCCGCAGGCCAATACTCGTTGAAGGTTTGTATCATGCCAACAGAGCATCTGCTGTATTTTACCCCTCCAATAATTTTTAATGTAAAATCAAAGTTTAGTTGCATTTAATTGTCTGACCTTTTGCAGGACACTGTCCTTGAGCTTGAGTTTCAAGGTGTCAAAAAACAATTTACCATGCTCCAGGTTAGTCTTTGTAATCATGAATACTTTGGAATGTGGGTGCTACTTGATATTTGGAGCCAAAAACTTAGTTTGCTTTGCCTGCTCATCTTCAGAATTGGCCCGTGCGTACACCTAGGCCTGTTGCTTCAAAGCTTGCTGCTGATACTCCTCTTTTGACTGGACAGGTGACTTTCTGTGAAGGCTTTTTGTTGTTACTGTGGGAACAACCCCCCTCCCCCCACCCCCCCACCCCACACACACACACAAAAACAAGAAAAGAAAAAAACATAATCTCTAGAGTGTTGCATAATCTCTTTGTTGTCTTCCATTCAGCGTGTACTTGATGCTCTATTCCCCTCTGTGCTTGGTGGTACTTGTGCCATTCCTGGTGCATTTGGTTGTGGTAAAACAGTCATTAGTCAGGCGCTCTCCAAGGTGAACTTCATTAATTTGCAACAGCTTTTGCTCTATCAGTGCTAGTGAATAATTTATATCAGCTTTACAATTTCTAACCCCATTTTGCTGTGGTGATGTAAATGCAGTATTCCAACTCCGACACTGTTGTTTATGTTGGTTGTGGAGAAAGAGGAAATGAAATGGCAGAGGTACATGGTTTGCTTGCTTGTTTGTTTGATAAGCATTTGTGGCATCTTCAAAGTGTCTGATGAAGAGATTAACTGCAGGTGCTTATGGATTTCCCTCAATTGACAATGACGCTGCCTGATGGCCGGGAGGAGTCTGTCATGAAGCGTACTACACTTGTAGCTAACACCTCAAATATGCCAGTGGCTGCTAGAGAGGCTTCAATTTACACGGGTAAGTGAGGTTTACCATTGAGTTTTTATTTGAAATGAATTTAGCTTTAGTCACATTAGGATGGAAGAGAGAAAAATAGATTGTAATTGTTACGCACAAGAGGCTTCCTGGATTTCTAGAGACATGCATAGAATATTTGATGTTAAATGGTATCGTCTTTCTAGTTTTTTGCAATTAAATTCTTCGTTCAGGAAAAGATAAAAGATTTTACGCACATGACTACAGCAAAATAATCAAAAGTAATATTATTTTCCATTTTATTGACCCCACCACGTTTCTTTAATTTCTAAAAATCATATGTTGCTTAACTGATTGTTGACTACTCTATCTCAAAATTGGTGCCACTTAGCTGTTTTCCACTTGGATGTTTTGGTTTTTCAATGCTGAAGTGTAATTACTAATTTGTTTTTCATTTTTAGTACATGAAGTATCATTTTCTAAAGTCGATGTAAACTGGTGCACCAAGAGTACTGTAGCATGTCGGCATACTGTGTCGCCTATGGCTGTTGGGACTGCGGGGCCACTTCATTTTTTCTGTTTAGTTTTTTCGCTCCGTTTATTGACACTTACACGTACTGGTCGCTTGACTTACTTTCTAGTTTATTCATGCTAGTTATTGTAATATATTTCTTCATTCATGGTTCTAACGTAATAGAAGTTATACATTACAATGAATCTTGACCATACTTGAGTTCTTCAGTTGTTGGAGGGACTGACCATGAAATGTTTGGCTGATTGAACTTATTGGGATTTTTGAAGGATTATCCTCTGAATGAGTCAAGTCTATCTCTAAATTTCCATGTTTCTTTGGTCTGGGAAATGGAAGTGGGTGGTTATTTTCGGCCTTAGCTAATGATTCTTAATCTTGGCTGTGGATGTTCAGGAATTACGATAGCTGAATATTTCAGAGATATGGGCTACAATGTCAGTATGATGGCAGATTCAACGTCTCGTTGGGCAGAGGCATTGCGTGAAATTTCTGGTCGATTGGTATGTATCTTAGGATTGCTTTTGTATCGAATAGTTAGCTACTTTGTGCCTCAGTTATTGCTAGTGGCATAGTAGTCCATGGCGCACGCCTTCAGCATGGCGCCGCCATAGCGCGCGGCTGGGCCCCTTTTCGGCGCTGCCCAGGCGCGCGCACCTGAAAGAAAATGGCCTGGGCGGCCTGGGTTTTGGCTGGGCTGCCCAGGCCCATGAATTAAAAAAAAATTAAGTTAATATACCCTAATTTCCTAAATATAAGAGGAATTTCCTAAATATAAACCCTAAAAAAAAATTAACTTAATAAACCCTAATTTCCTAAGTTAATTTTTGGCATGTACAGCAGTAGAAGCTCTCATTATGCCGATTGAATCTTTGAAATTGATGTGATTTTATTAATCTTTGAGTGCTTTAATTGTTCTGTTAGTGTCTTTTTTTGGGATGATTTAATTATATGAAGTTTTGTTATGTTCAATTTGTTGTTTTATATGTCTTATTTAACTCCTTATATATTAATCTAATCAAAATAATACTAATTATATAAATATATAGATTATTTCTTATATTTGCTCCATCATTTGAAAAGGCGCGCGCGGCGTCGTGCGCCACTGACTACTATGGCTAGTGGGCTGTGCTTGTATTTATCCTTTTGTGCTCCAGATTATCATCATTGATACTTTGTCGTTGCTCTGACAATGTGCCTGACTAATGAGCATTTCTGATTGTTAGTCCTCCCGAGTTTATGAGGACTGGAACAACATTCAATATTTTAGATATCTATACAGAAAAGAAACAATGACAGAACTCAGCTGTAACAACTGTTATCCATATTTGTTGAGCATGTAATAAAGTATTGCCTTTTGGTACAAGTGTTATTCAGTTGAATAATCATAATTACCGCTTTTCTTTCAATCATGCAGAGATTCCATCTTTCCTTTTATTTTTAAATCATGTTCCACGTTTATTGCTGTTGAAGTCCTTTGCCTATCTCATCGCCGTGGTATTGTTTGCTTATTATGAAACTGAACTTGTTTTTCCATGATTTTGAGAAGCACTGTTTTTTCGCTGCAGGCTGAGATGCCTGCAGACAGTGGATACCCTGCTTATTTGGCAGCACGTTTGGCATCCTTCTATGAGCGTGCTGGGAAAGTTAAATGTCTCGGTGGACCGGAAAGAACTGGGAGTGTCACCATTGTTGGTGCAGTTTCTCCTCCTGGAGGAGATTTCTCTGATCCTGTTACATCTGCTACACTCAGCATTGTTCAGGTAAAGTTCAGAGTGTTAACATCTTGGAAATTCATCTTCTATTCACTATGCTATACTCTACCTTATTGCCATGTTTCAGGTTTTCTGGGGTCTGGACAAAAAACTGGCTCAGAGGAAACATTTTCCTTCTGTGAACTGGCTCATTTCTTACTCGAAGTATTCAGGGGTATGTTTATTCCATAATATTAGTGTAGAGCTTTTTTTCCTTTTAGTTTGATGTAGATATTCCTGTCTAATGCTTTGATTCTGCATGCATGTGACATGCTGAAACTTGTTCTTTTCTCAGGCACTGGAATCCTTTTACGAGAAGTTTGATCCAGATTTTATCGACATCAGGACAAAAGCTCGTGAAGTGCTGCAGAGGGAAGATGATTTGAATGAAATTGTGCAGGTAAGATTTTTTTTTGTTTTGAATTGCCTTATCTGTCCTTTTGTGGTGAAGTGGGACAAAGAGAGCCACTAGTGGGGTACTGATCCTAATCGCTCATTGACGATGCAAGTGTAATCAGTCATTAAAGCATAGCTTGTGTCTGTACTGTGAAAATATTGTTTGAGACTGAAGCTCGCCCACCCCCAAAACCAACAAAAAGAACTGAAAGAAAAGAAAAAACTGGAAGATTATACATGTAACTCTTCCCATGTGGGTACTGTTTTGTGTTTGGACTTTAAACTAGTTCTTTTGATTCTTGCAGCTAGTCGGAAAAGATGCTCTGGCCGAAACAGATAAAATTACTCTGGAAACTGCGAAGCTCTTGAGGGAGGACTATCTTGCTCAGAATGCTTTTACTCCGTAAGTGCTTGCTAACTTTTAATTCTCGATCCATACAATTGAATGAATTGTAAGATTTATGTGTGGGTTTCTTTGTCCACAGGTATGATAAATATTGCCCATTCTACAAGTCTGTTTGGATGATGCGCAACATTATTCATTTCTACAATTTGGCTAACCAGGTAAAGCAGTCGGAAGGTTTCTTTTCGTAAACTTCTTGTGTTCTTATGTTGTAAAAATTGGAGCAAAAATATGTAATTACTTAATGTGTCCGAGTTAAACTGTCTTAATTTTGTCTTCATAAAATGTAGAAAAAGTTTGCCAAAATTTTTTCCAAGGGTCCGTTTGTTATACTTCCTTGCCAATTTTTGTGATGCAGAGAATTGTGGGTGTTAGAGTAGTTTAGATATACTTATCTTTCTTTCATAAGTGATCTTATGAAATTGGCCTTGGGTGAAATTGCATGTCTGAGTTGATGGATCTACCGTCAAATGCCTAAGTAGAATATGTTGGTTTAATATGTGATATTGTTTGCAGGCGGTGGAGCGAGGAGCTGGTATGGATGGACAGAAGATAACCTACACCCTTATCAAGCATCGTCTGGGAGATTTGTTTTACCGTTTAGTGTAAGTGGAATCATGCTCATGGACCTTAACTTTTATGCTTTCCTATTGAACTTGTGTTTTGAGTTAGGTAATGGTAATTCTGATCTATCTTCTCTTTCAATGATGCAGTTCCCAGAAATTCGAGGATCCAGCAGAAGGAGAGAATGCACTGGTTGCTAAATTTAAGAAACTTTATGATGATTTGACTGCTGGTTTCCGCAACCTTGAGGACGAAACTCGATGATGGATGTATGCACTTGCCTCTCGTTTTCCGCCAATTTCTTTTTCGTTGGTATTAATAAATTTTGTAAAATTTGGCTAACATACCAATATATTTATTGGTAAAGAACAAAGGTATGTGGTACTATATGTAAATTTCAAATTATATATGGTTATGTATAATTATACCATTTTTTGTCACCTTTGGAAGTTGTTTTGTGATTTTTACACAATTTACCCTTTACCTTTTGAGTAATTCATTCATCAACTCATCAATAAAAAATGAGTTAATGAATTTGTATAGGGTATGAATGACAACATATATCACTTTTGGTAGTTCTCATATCAAATTATTGAATTATTAAATATATATTTACATTAATAAAAAATAAGTCTCCACCTCGTATATTTCAAATCCACGTCACCTCTCTTCTTACTCGGTCTCTCTTTCTGGAAATCTAACCCAAATCTCCTCTCAAGAAAACGATAATCGCAAACCTCACTGAAGATTCGATTTTCTTTTGGCTCTTTGGATGTTTTCTGTATTTCCCATTTTCAAGGTTTTGGATACACTTTCCCATCAATTATTGTATGTTATTATAGAATTTTGTTACCTTAATGCCCTCCCACTTGCTCCACCATTTACTTCTCTCTCATTTTAATTTAATAATAAAATATAATAAAAAATATTACATATTTTGTTTGGGACTTTTGAAAAATATTTAAGTTTTGATTAATTGTTAAATTTCAAAAAGCCGAATTTTTGTCATACTTTTATATATATGTATATATATATATTTTAAAAATTAAACATTAGCTCTCTTTCTCTCTTTCTCTTATATATTTACTAAAGCCTATTTTGAACTTCTATCTTATACTAATATGGAAAAAAAAATCCACATTTTAATCATTCAATTTCATAAACATCGAGAGCTTTTTTTTTCTTTTTCTAATTATTCACAAACTACATTGTTAAAATGTAATAATTTAAAAAAGAATGCGTTTAATGGTCTTTCTTATACTTTGTGATCATTTTAATTTAACACCTGCTTATCATATTACATGAGATATGACACATTACAGTATATAATGGATAATGGGATTAATTATTATTCCACTTCGCGTACCATCTATTCCCATTATGTTTAATTCTATCATCACCAATAAAACGAAGCGTAAGGATTTTTGGGACTGAATTTCTTTCCTTTTTCTTTTTTTGGCAATTGATTTAGCAGTTCTTTTTACCATAATGAACATGTATTGTTTTTAAAAAGTGGAGGGCGAGGCCGGATAGGTTATTGGTGGAGAGTATTGGATGGGTGTGGTGGGCTTTTCGAAGAGAGTTTGGTGGTGGGCTGAAATGGGAGAAATATAAGGTTCATATAGAATTAGGAATAGGCGGAGGTGTGGGTGATGCCGAATGAAAATGAATCTCGCGCCCGTCATCCCTTCCACCGTCATATCCGTTCCACTCAAATTCTCAACACCTCTTTCTTCACGCTTCCTCCCCACAATTCCGAAACCGTTGAGAACCAGTACCCGTTTTCAGATATCAAATTCCAAAATAATTCCGGCACGGGATAGAGTCATAGACTTGGGGAAATACAAAGGAAAGATGCTGGGAAGCCTTCCATCGAACTACCTCAAGTGGGTGTCGAAGAATCTGAGAGCGGGCGACACGGAAGAGTGGGCGAAGCTTGCGGATGAAGTGCTGAGGGACCCGGTTTACGGAGACCGAATGGAGTGGGAGTTGGCGGAGAAGATCCTAAATGGAAACGGGGCGAGCCCTAATTTGAGGGGGAGGGGGAGGGGGAACGCGGTGTCTGAGTTGGTGGAATTGAGCGAGAGATTTGGGTGGGACAATGAAGATAAGGAAGGGTGGAGGAAGATTGATTTTGGGTTGCTGGGGACGTCAAAGGGTGGGAGAATTCCCCGAGTGGGAGCGTGTGTTGAGGTTGGGAGTGTGAAGAAGAAGGAAAAGAAAATGGTAGTGGAGGGAGAGAGAAGAAGGGAGAGGAGAGAGAGGATGAGGGAGCGGAGAATGGTAGGAGGAAGAGTGGAAGAGAGAAATATTAATGGTGAAGGTGAAGGTGAGGAGAGGGCAGACGGGGGGAGTGGGAGTCCATTTCCGGGAAGGGAAGCGCTTCTGAGAAAGGTTGTTAATCGAAGATTGTAGGTTGGAAGTGTGGAATATGGAAATTGTTGATGTTTCTTGTGTTGTTGTATTTCTTAGAGATGAGAATTGAGAGAGGGATGAGTGGTGTGTTCAGTCCCAGTCCCACATCAACAATTTCTTTCTTATATTAATACAAGATGAAGGTGAATTGATGATGATGATGTGTATATAAAATGTTGGTGAGTGGGTGCACACTCAAATAATAATAATAATAGCCCACCCCCCTCTAAATCACTAATTTTCATTATTAATTTTTCAGTACAGTACAGTACACTTGACCTCACCAATTACTAGAAACCCCCACTCCCACTTAAGCTTCAAATTCAATTAAATATTGATATTTTATATAATTCATAACCATGATTATATAAAATAAATACTAATATCTTTTCTTAATTTTAAATCAAGTTAAAGTGATTTTTTGATTTGATGTCATAAACATCATTTATAAGAGAAAATGGCATTTTCGTATATATTAATATTGGTAATAATAATAATAGTAGTAAGGAGGGGGTGAGGTGACGTCAGCCCCCTGCTTGCGTTGGATAAATGGGTCTATTATTGCCTAATGCCTCTTATTGCTGCCGCGAAGGAGTAGAGGGGAGGAGGAACACCCACACACGCACGCAGCAGTGAGTACTGAGTAGAGTCCCCCTCCTCCCCTACTTCCCCCTCTCCACCCCAATCCCTCTAATTCTAATTCATTCTTTTCCTTTCAATTCTTTGCTGTTTGCTTTTAGGTTTTTTTTATTCCGATTCTCACTCTTTCCTTTGCCATCAATTTCTCAATTATAGCTTCTACACTCGGTTTCTTTCTTTCTTCTTCTTCTTGTGCCTGTAACTAAAATTCTTTGCGATTGCATTTCAAGTTTCTTATAACGCATGTTTCTTTAATTGTTCAACTACAGCTGAGCCTTTGCAGATTCAACATCACCGGAATTGTGTGTCATTGTCCCATATGCTCAATGTTTTTAGAGTTTATATGGAATTCACATTTTCTTCTTCCAAGGATTCTTAAATCTATTACTTCTCCCAATCCACTACCCACTTACTTTTTTTCTTTTTTATCAATCTCTTTCAACTTATAAACACTATGTATCTTGGATAGCACTTTCCCTCAACTCTCCCAAAACTATACAAATCATCTTCTGTATTGCAATCCTCTCTCTATTTGTCGCCTGTAACCATTCTAACTCATTTCCATTTCTTTGATTGTTTTGGTTTTCTTCTTGCCATAGAATCTACTACTGTTGCATGCTGTTGTGAATGGGAGAAGAGAGCAACAAAGCCTTGTCACTTTCTGCTGATTCTCCTTTTGCACGTCTCCCCGATCATCTATTGATAGAAATCTTTATTCGTGTTCCCATTGTGGAGTGGGGGCAGCTCTCATGTGTTAATAAGTACTGGGCTAATTTGTTTCGGGAGGACTGCTTGTGGCATGCTGCTCTTATCCGATGTTTTCCTTTGGCTGGTCAAGGTAAAAGGTGGCCAGGCCCTATTCCTCGCGGGATGAGCAAAAGGTAGCTCATTCCTCACCCTGCCCATTCACATCTGTGCTAACTCAAAATTAACGATTAGAGTACCTGCACTGAGAGTTTTAGCATGCTTTTGTGTCATCACACAACACTTGTCACCATTCCACTCATTTTCTGAACAATCTTTAAAATGGAGGAAACGGAGCAAGTAAGAACCATTCCATCACATCACCTGATTTTCATGAGCTTGGGACTTGGAAAGATCCTTGTTTTCTCATTTGCTTTGAAGCATGAACAAAGCCTTAGATTGTTGAAAGTGAAGCAGCATTTGCTTGCTTATGAATCAGAGCGCTTGTGGTTCCTTTAATTATTTTGGCCAACTAAGACAAATACATTGTTATGATGCCATAGCTTAAACCTAATTATTATGAACATGTGCACGATATCTTTCTTGTACCATAAGACATTTCAGGAATTCATTCCACCTTCTAATATCTCTACTTATGTTTCAGGAGGTTTGCTGCTCTGTATTTGAGTAAATGTATCTTCCCACTAGATGATGAGTTAAGTGAGATTGTAGGTCATACATGCTTGTTTCTGAAGGAGCAGCTTGAAATTTCAACCATGCCTCCTCCGTCCGGGATACTTCATGGAACCATTATAGGTGCCATCTCAATCCTTTAAGATATCTCTTGTATCGTTGTGCTGTTCGGGTTTCAATTAATAGTGGCAGAACAAGTTTTTATCAAAGTGAAAATGCTGACAGAGTAATGGAGCTATGTCACTGAAGAATCTCTAACTTAAATAATTTTATCAGGGTATCTATGAGGTCATTTCTTTCTTTTAGATAAATGTTGTATTCTTATGAAACTTTACTATAGAACTTCACATATAGTGGTCGGGTTCTCATGTTTCTGATTAGCTGAAACTTTTACTATTAGAAGTGTGTTAATCCAATTCATGTTTACATTAATCCTAAAAATAGCCAACCAGATGCCTGATTGGAGTTCAACTGAACAAACTTTTGGTTTGCGAAGGTTGCAGAAACTGAATAACGGGGTTCATCAGCGTTGCTTGTCTTCGAGTAGAAATAAAAGGTTTTCCTGGAAAAGAGCATCTTGACCACCATTATTGCTGTTTTAAACCGTTAATCTTTACAAATCATTGATCTAAACTGGTTAACTGTAAATGAAAGAACAATTAACTGTTGGGGGAAGGGATTAACCTTTACTGAAGTGCAGAAAACGTATCTATTGCTTGCTGCAAAAGTCTCCATCATATGCCTCCATGGTTGATTCGTCCATGTTTGGCTAACTTCATAGATGTCAGTGGCCTTGAGTAGAGAGGTTTATTCTGCTGCAGCTGCAGCAGCCCTTCGGTTCAGGATGCCTCCTGTGATGTCTCTAGAGCTGACTTGATTCTGTAATTATCACTCCCGTTCCCCCACTTTAACGGCACCATGCAGATGGAATGCTCGTGGGTTTAAATTAAGAACTACGTCAACTGAATTATTTCTAGATAATCATAATACTATTCCTTTCAGTGTTTACAACATCAACTTTCCTGTAGACTCACATGAAACCATTCTCCACATTGTCCTAAAAATCTTGCTGACTCCTCATTAACCTGGTAATATCTTTATTCTAGCAGATCAGTTTATTGCATGTGGGACGTCAAGGGACAGGGCCCACGAGCTCGCATCATCGATTTGGTTGGCTGTTATTGACAACTTAGAGGACAATCATCAAACATTTCACTTGCTTAAACGTCTTGCTTTCGAGGGAGATGTAAGCAAACTTTCGAATATCATCATTGTTCCAACCTGTTATACATGTTAAGTTTATGATTTTTCAAAATAAATGCTATTCTTAATGACATATTGACACTACCAGTTGTCAAGTGTTATATTCAATGCACAGGAAAGGGGTCGTAGTCAGAGCGTGGTTGACTTATCATTTGAATATAAAAAGAATAATAGCTCCCTATGTCCCTTGAAAAGAAACCAAATAAAGCTATAGGTAAAAATAGAAATGCTCTATAAGGTCTTGTCTGGGATGTGTATAATCTGAATGTGAACCACCTTCTGTTGCAATGGATTCATTGGAGTGTCGGATTCACGTGAGTCTTAATTTGGAGATATCTGACACTAAATATTGTCTAAATTCTTTAAACGACCTGTTTGACTAGTGAGGAGAAAAAGGTTCTATGGAGAATCTGAATTAGATTTCATAGTGATTAACATCTCAGGCAGTTCATTTTCATTTCTGTCTTACAAATTCTGCCTCTGTATCAACACAAAAGGTGCTCACAAATAGAATCTTACTTTTGCAGGTTTTTCTGCCGTATCCATACTCGAGGTCATACAAAGTTGAGTGGAAGATATTTGAAAGGCTTTTTACAGATTTTCGTGACTGTTTGCGCAATGCAGATTACTATGATTTAATGGCTTGTGCCAAACAAAAGTTTCAACCAATACCAGCTACTTGGCTAGGTTACTAGCATCATCAGACCTCAGTGGTAGTGATATTTCCAGAACTGTGCGTTGAATCGTTGCTTGTGCGGGGCGATCCCGAATATCAATTGAACTAGTTGTGGTTTTGTAATATTGATTTTCATGATATGTTGTAGATTACTAAGAATTACATGTCAGAGCATGCATGGACAAAAAGATTGATCGTATATAAATATATAAAGCATATTGGAATTTGTTGGTTGATGAATCTGAATGAATTGTTTTGGTATGAGATTGGAAGAGTGATAATATTTGTTTTTTTATATATATAAGTGGGATTTTGCTGATGTAGAGAAAGGGTTGGGCATATTGTAAAAAAATGCGTTTCTCCTTGGCATCATGACATATTGTAAGAGGTAGACAGGAGTTGGGGGGGTTCGTATGACTGAAAAGAAGAAATGGAGAGTCAATTATTACTTTTCTTACTTTTACCCAAAAAGTTGTTTGCGTCCGGTATTGATGCATCATGTGCTTTGAATACAGAAAAAAAAAAACAAAAGTAAAGGTACGAAATTGGAGTTTTTAAAGCTCTGTACCATTGCATTGGTATGCTGCAGCAGCAGGAAATGAGATTTGGACCCGTCAAACAAGGGGCAAGAATGTAAAAGTAGATTAGAGGACAAAATCATCAAAAAAAAAAAAAGGAAGCATGAGCATGAACATGATGCATCATAGTGTTCTGTTTGGCGGGTTTAGTATAGTGGTGTTTTGTTTCTGACAATATTCTCTGTGCTGCAATGGGATGGGATCCCCTTTCTTCCCCCAATGCTATGTATTTGTATTGTCCTCACTTCACTCCTCACTCTATAATAATAATAATGTATATGATGTCTATTCTACTATAACAAACTGATGCTCATTGCTCTCCTCTCTCTCTCTCTCCTTTTATTCTAACATCCAAACCCCCCACAAGTGTTGCAGCGCCCAGCAGCTCTTTCCACTCACCAAAAAGAAATTAAAAAAGAAAAGGAAAATCACGACTATTTTTCCCTAAATCTCAGCTTGGTTATTGGAATCCAGAAATTCATTCATTCATTTATATGTTGATAATCTGGCATTTAATTTATTGCACTCCTCAAATCTCTTCACACCCACTTCTTCCTCTTTTCTCAAATCCACCCTCTCTTACTACTTCCTCCTACTCTTCTCCCCCCAAGCCTAGGGTTTCGTCCAGCCATCTCGCCGTGTTCTTGTTGCATGGATCCTTCAACTCTTGCTGTAACCCAATTGTGTAAGTTATCTTCCACTTTCTCTTTCTTTAGTTTCCTATAAAAACAATATAATAGTCTTTCTTCTTGTGATGTTTTCCCTAGTTTCACTTGTTTTTCCTTTTTCTTTTTTCTGGGAAGAGTTGATTGGGTGGAGGGTAGGAGGATCAACATGTTTGATGAGTACAAAGAAAATGTAGTTTGTTAGATTGTTTATTGCTTGTTCTCATTAACAAGAACTATTTTTCTCCCCCCCCCCCCCCCCCAAATAGTTTATCCTTTCCTTTCCATTTTTCAGGAAAGAAACGTTCCAGCATGATAGATTCTTCTTACTCCTATGATGGCGACTCCTAGTCCTAAGTTTCACTACTTCTCATTTGATTTGCCTATTCTACAAAGATTCTTCTTTTTTGCTGGTGGACATGCTCTGGGTAAAAATAGGCTCCACAATAAAAAGTGGATCTGATAATTGCTTGCATGATTTCCTCGTTAGTTAAAATCACTGATAATGTAAGGTCTTCCCAGGCTTATACTAATTACGTTTGGCAAAAAGACTATTCATTCTTGAGATAGATTGTATGAATTTTCATGAAATGCTGAATGTTTTTTGTGTGCTGTTATTGTTATGCCTTTTTTATCTTTCAGGTGAAAAGAACTGGTAGATTATATTGCAAGCAGGACAGGATAAAGGCTTAGTTCCACAACCATTTAGTAGTGATGGATTTTTTCAAACTGAAGAAGTTTAGGAATGCCCACAAACCTAACGCCAACAATGTCACACAAGACCAGCCAGTGCCTCAGCCAGAGGAGCCCAAGAATGGGAGTGGCGATCTATTGGGTAAATCAGTTAATGTTGATTCTACCAATGCTGAAATGGAAGATGATGATGATGATTTCATCACAAATGAGGTGAAGAGGAGGCTCAAAGAGCTGAGAAGAAACAGCTTCATGGTATTGATACCCGAGGAAACTTCTCCAGCTGATGAGGAAGAAGAAGAGGAAGAGGGGGAGACCAGCTCTAGTGAATGGAGGGATGTAGAAGCCGAAGGCCGACAGTTCTGGTCTGGTTTTGATGCTGTGTATGACATATACTGTGAGCGCATGCTGTTTTTCGACCGCTCAAGTTCTCAGCAACTGCTAGAAGTTGGTAATATTTGCTATCACTCTAAATGTGTTTCCTTCACTTATGAACTTTATATTGGGGAACAGTTGTCTGTGGTTGCTTGTTGAGGATCATTAGCTTTACTTTTTGTAACATTACACTTAATACATGCACATTAATATGCTAATCTATTCATGTAGAACACAACGTAGCAAGCTCAAAGTTCTAAACATTTAAAAGTATATTTCTTGCCTGCCCAAGAACCTCAAGGCCATCTATGTGTAAGGGGCACGAGATTGACCGATGTGATGCCTGAACTCACCAGTCCGGGACCAGGCAAGAACTAGTCCATTCTAAATGAGGAGAAATAAACTAGTGATGTTTGATGGGTGTATTTTCTTGATATTGTTGATATTAAAGAGGCCGAGTCAATCATGCATTTCCAGTATTCTTTTCTCAGTACAGTCAACTTCTATGAGCATGTTATAGACACTAAATTTGTATCCTAAAACATTTGAAGCTTTGCTTCTTTATTATGAGCTTTTGTACGTCAAAGATGCATCAATAGGATTGATATGGAATTTTGGCTGAAAATCTAGGCACAACTGACAAGTTACAGATTGTGGAATGTCATAGCACGTCCAGTAAACACTCAAGTCTTGAGTGGACTGCAGCTACCAAAATTGGTGCTAGTACTGTGGACTATAGGATGGACCTATTATTACAAGCTTGCCATAACTGGTCCCACTTACGATATTAACTGACTGTTGGAATAGAAACATCAATCACCAGTTATGACAAAGTTGCGTCTTTATGTTTGGCCTCAATATATCATCCGGTACACTACTCAATGCTTCTAACACTGATTCAGCAATTTCAAATTTGATGAGGTTTTTTGCTTTGTGACATGATATTGGTTTCTGTGCTCTAGTGGATTGTGCTATGCAGTCCGAACTTTTACGTCAATGATGTCAATTCACCTTTGAGGCATGCATGCACAAACTCCTAAAGAACAGATGCTTTAGAGTTGGCTTTAATGCCAGTTTGAATCATCACGCCTTCATCTAAAAATTATAGGAGGTGATGGGCATTCCATGTATAATGTTTCTTTTTTGTTTGTAGAAATTTCCTCTTGGAAATTGTCATCTATCCTATGCTTGGATCCCTGTGGACTAATTCAAGTTCGATAGATGAAGTTGTCCTTAGAAGTTGGGTTAGGCCATGATAATGAATTGCTTTGAACACTTTAGGGCTGTCATAATTTCATAAGTTTTTTTCAACACATTGGGACTTTGAGCTCAAAGGCAATATTATAATAGTGGGAATTTGATAACTTGAAATCGTACAGGTTCTCATGTTGTTTCAACTCCGTCACCAAGATCTGCATCCAAAAAGCTTGCTTCTCCTCTCGCATGCCTTTCCTTAAGAAAATTTGAGGCACCGGAAGAGGAAGTTGAGCACCTACAGCAGCCAGTTAGTGACCCTCATCATGATCTTGAAAATGCATATGTGGCCCAAGTATGCTTGACTTGGGAGGCACTCCACTGCCAATACACGCAATTGAGTCAGAAAATATCCTGCCAACCTGAAAGTCCCACCTCTTACAACCATAGCGCTCAACAGTTTCAGCAGTTCCAGGTCTTATTGCAGAGGTTCATTGAAAATGAACCTTTTGAACATGGCTCAAGGCCAGAAATCTATGCACGAACAAGAAAGTCATTGCCCAAACTGCTCCAGGTTCCAAAAATCCAAGGTATTGATCGAAATACTATAAAATGTGGAGGGGAGTTAATTCCATTCCTAGAGACAAGTTTTTGAGTTAAACATGTCTGCTTAATTAGAAAACAATTTATGGCTGTGCTCATGTCTTTGTTTGTTTTCCTTCTGTATGAATTGATCTCAGAAATAGGTATTGCTGTAAACATTTCATATCTTTCCTGTTCCCTGAGTCCAAAATCCATGGTTGCCTATTTTAGAAGAAATAATTAAAATCCTCCGACACACCTCATGATGTATGCTAAATTAAGTAATACGTAGAGGCTCTTTCTGCCTGAAGATTTATTTAAGGTTCATTGAGATTTAATATATCATATCTATTATGTCAAACAGGAGAAGGCAATCTCAACTTGATGTTATGAAGAAACTATTTTATACTTTTTTGACATTGTATTGTCTAATCTTCCTTTGCTGGGTTATGGCCAATAACTATTATAAGGAACACCATCAGATACTGGAAGATGCTCCCAGAAAGATTCTAATTACTTAATTATATCTCGGTGATTCATTGTTATGTGCAAGCCTTTTTTACTGTCTTTGCTATTGAATAATGTAACTATAACTGCCTTGAATAATTTTCTTCGTTATGAAAGTTGTGCATTATGTATGCAGTGTGGTAGGTTGTAAGCCTTGAATTTGTCTTTTTAGGTCTAAATATCGCTAAATATACTTCTCCATGGTTTTAGCTTCTGAAGAGAAAAGCACAGGAGGAGAAGAGGCGTCAAATCTTAAGGTTCTTGCCCCAGATTTAATCAGAATAATTGAAAGCTCCATCTTAAGTTTTCGCCAATTCATTAAGATGGAGAAGAAAAAATCGGGGGGTGCACGTAAAGTGTTTGGAAATCAGAACCAGATGGCAACACCCCTTCAGCAGATTCAATCGTCAGTTGAGAAGGTGAAGCTAAACATTCACTCAGAATATTAGTTTGTGTGCTTCATTACTGCTAGAAAATATGCAGCAGGAACAGGAGTTGGAGTTGGCGCATTGCCTTGTCGGATCAATGTTAACCGAGTCTAAGCTTGTCTAATTAGATATATAGTGGTTGTACATGCTAACTTTTGGATGTTGAAATTGCAGAAAGCAATGAAACTGAAGGAGCTGTGGAAGAGGAGCAGGAGCTATAAAAAGAAATCATGGCCAAGTACAGCAGAGGATGTGGAAATGTTGCTTGGACTTGTTGATGTGAAGGTGTTGACAAGGGTTGTGCGGATGATGAAAATTAGCAAAGAGCAATTGTTTTGGTGTGAAGAAAAGATGAAGAAATTGGGTTTATGTGATGGGAAATTGCATAGGGAGCCGTCACCCGTCCTTTTTCCTTGTTAGTATTTTGTTTGGTAGATTAGTGGAAGGAATGGTGGAGTTGTAGTAGTAGTAGTAGTAGTAGTGGAAGAATGAGTTGGTTATTGTGGAAATGGAGGGGGGATTGAGTTTTTGTGAGGAGGAGATGGTAGGTAGTTTGAATTAATGTTGAGGTGAAGAGAAGAGAAGAGAAGTATGCTACTTTGAATGTTGAGTAATTTGGTTTGTGGGCTTTTTAATATGATGATTGTGATGGATGATGAGTTTGATAGGGTTGGGTGCATGGGGATTTATCAAATCACATAACATGAATGTATTGAATCTGGAGTGGGGATTGATGCAGGTATTATTAGTCCAATAGTCCACCCCAATCCCGTTTTAAGCATTGGTTTGGTGGTGAAATTCCAACGTAATACAGTCATTCCCTCGTAACTATAATCAATAATAGTTAAATAATAAAATATTAGGTAGAGAAAGCAGAATATCATATAATTAGTAAAAGTAAAAGAAGCAGCAGTAATGAAGAGAGGAGGAGTGAGGGATAAGTTTGAGAAATTATGAGCGTTTATTGGTATTGAGTGAGTGGTTGATAGATGGATTTAATTGTTATTAATCCCATGAAAATTATATTAATATAGAGATGAAAAGAGAAGGTAGATAGATAGTAATAATGAGGAAAGTAAAGTAAAGAAGGGTGTTAATGTGATTTATTAATAATAAGAAGATATAAAAGAAAAAGAAGAAAAGGCAGAGAGGGAGACGAAGAGGGTGGTGTGGTGTGGTGTGGTGGGTTTATGAAGCGACATTTGTATTTTTGTAAGCATCATCTCATAATATAATATAATAGAATTCAAAGCACACACACACACACACTAACAAAGATAATAATAGTAATAAAAGGTGCCGACCCAGAAGAGAAAAAGACTACTCCCTACTCAACTTCTCTCTCTCTGTTTAGCTCTGAATTTTGGCATTTTTTGTTCCCATCGTCGAGGCCGAGGCCGAGGCCGAGGGTTCTCCATCTCTCTCTCTCTCTTTTTCAACTCCTCAGCTCTGGTGAGTCAAATATCATCATCAATCATTCATCTTCTTCTTCTTCTTTCTTCCTCAATTTCTCTTGTTTTGACTTCTTTTCTTCTACCTACTAACTAATAACCCTCTCATCTTTTTTACATTACACTGCTCAACTTCCTGCTCTCTCTCTCTCTCTCTCTCTCTCTCTGCTATGTTTTACTTTTTCTGACTCCTCCTCGATTACATCCCCCCCCCCCCCATATACTACTACTACTAGGACTAGCATACCATGTCTAATCAAGAATTCCAGATATTATATCAATATGATTGATGCCTTCATCATTCCAACACCTCTGAATTACGATATGCAATTTCTATCTTTGTCTCTCATATATGCTCTCATCATCATTAATTAATTACGCTATGCATTTATCCTCACTCACTAATCTTCATATGTATGTCTGTTTCTTTGGTTACAAGCCATCCCACTTATTCTTACTCACCCTAACATTTGCTCCCTAATTAAGAAATGTGAACATCAGTCTTCACAACCTTCTCATCATCAATACAACTGGTAATGGCAACCGAAGACCCTATGAGAATTGTGGACAC
The DNA here is from genome assembly GCF_026168435.1 of Sesamum indicum. Classification (NCBI taxonomy): domain Eukaryota; kingdom Viridiplantae; phylum Streptophyta; class Magnoliopsida; order Lamiales; family Pedaliaceae; genus Sesamum; species Sesamum indicum. Next base: position 17,405,890 of record NC_142659.1, read on the forward strand.
CGCTGCCCCTGCAAACTGGCCACCATCTACTCCCACTGTTTCTTTCGCCTCCTCCCCCACTACTGTGGTAACTGATGAACTGGGATTGCTGCTTCGAAGACAAAACATTCAAACACATCCAACTAACCTTGCCCCCAACCGCAGTGGTAGTGCACCTCCAAGCATGGAGACCTCATTTGCGGCTTCTGCTCATCTTTCCAGTTTCCCAACTTTGACCACCGGCTTAGAAAATTTTCAGTCCAAACATCTGCTGCCACCTGATTCCTTGTATTCAACATACCAGCATTTGAATACTAATTTGGACTCAACACTTGTTCCACCTACCATTTTGACGGAAAACATTCACCTACCACGCCATGCTGGGGTTTCCGGAAATAACTGGAGATTACCATACGTGGATGATCATGGCATTGGATCTGTTTATGTGCCCAGAAGCTCCCTTTCCACTCATGAGGAGGAGCCTGAAGACGATAGATCACCCGAGGGAGCATCAGATGATAGAGCGAAAAGTAGTAGGTTCATGCTTCAGCAGAAGACATTGGCATTTAATGGTCGTCATAAAAGTTTGGTTGATCTTATACAGGTATTGGATGTATCAAGCCGAATATCTAATTCTTTATGCTATTTGCCAGGTTTATAAGGCTGCTAGTGGAAGTCTGTTAAAAATGGCGAAACCCATCATGTGAATTCACAAGCTTATCACCTATTTGTTTGTCAGGAGGCTTAAGGAACTATGTTCTTTATATTTGTCACGTGCTGGAGAAACCTGTTCTTAAATGATAAACGCATCCTCTTTTATTTCTGAGAAAATCCTATTGCTCCTAATAGTTCTTGTTCTGTTGTTACTTTAAATATTCGCTGAATATACTTCAACTGCTTACAACTGTTGAAAGAGCTTGTTAGATGCGGAAACCAATGTTATGGATAAAAACTTCTTCATCAAACACCTTCTGTTTGTTTATTCTCCATCGCATCATATTCTCTTTGGATATACTGTTCTCTGTCGACCTTCTTCTAGACAGGATGAGGATTAGGAGACTGAGGGAGAATGTGTGAATAGAACTTTAAAAAATTGAAACTTTCTTCTGAAGCTGCATTTCCTTGCGCAGAATGGAGATGTTATGAAATGATGGAAAGTACATAGAATTATATCATCTGTAATTTGTATATGATTAGAAATCAGTTCTGAACAATATTGTAAAGGATAGCTTTTTCTTTTTGGTTGTGTCTTTCCAATTTGTAGGAGGACTTTCCTCGAACACCTTCACCTGTATTTAGCCAGAGCCGTCCGTCAAGCCATGTTGATGACCCATCTGACCGTGATCTGAAAAGCCTGTCACTGGATTCACTTTCCTACAAAGGCTCGAAGTCACCTGAACCAAAGTCAGGCATAGGTTCTGGTTGTAAAATTGAAATCTCTACAGGATCAACAGCAACAATCGATCTTTCAACAGCCTCCGTTCCTATAAGTTCTACTCAGGATACCCCAGGAAGGTCTCTTTCCCCAGAGAAGGATGGAATAACTAGCAAGGATGCATATTTTACTAGCGATTTTGTGAGTGGTGATGCTATTGGTTCAGATGCTTCCAGAAACCTTCACAAAGTGGAGGATGATCAAGACAAACTGGAACTAGGACTTGATGAGCAGAATGAGTTGCATCTAAAGAATACTTATTCTCGGCGTTCTGCGGTTTTCCATGTTCCCAAGTCTCAAGTACAAGAAACTGGCCAGCGAGCAAATACCAATCACATGGAGAAAGTCCCCCATGGACATCTCAAGATCACCTCGGTAGAGATGCACCAGCTTCCTCGTGTTCCTGGAGTCCCTCCTCCTTTATATGCAACTACTCCAGCTTATATGGCTCCAGGAAATTCTTTTTATGCCAATTTCGGTGCATCTGGTCTGTATTCTCCACAGTACAGTGGGTATGCTATGGGTTCCTCATTTCTTCCCCCATACCTGGCTGGATATCCACCTCATACAGGTTTTCCTTTTCATTTTAATGCCAATTCTGGACAAAGTTTTAGTGTTCAAAGTGCCGGTATTCCCACTGGGGAAAGGGTCTCAAAAGGGTCTGTTATGCAGAGCTTGAACAGGTTTTATGGCCATCCTGGACTAACACCTCACCCCACCTTTTCAGATCCTCCTTCAATGCAGTATTTCCAACAAATTGTGCAAGATCCATATGGTGTCGCTTTGCAGTATAGCAATTTACCATCACCTGGTATGATTAGCAGCCAAGTTGATTCCTTTGCCTTACGAAATAATCCAACTACTGCTGCTTATACAGGTGATCAGAAATTCCAGTTACCCCATAGTGGGAGTGTCAGCATTCCAAGTCCAAGGAAAATTGGGGTACCAGGTAGCAGTTACCTCAGCAGTCCTACAGGTCTGGGATTTGTGCCTCAATTTCCAGCATCACCTCTTGGTAGTTCAGTCCTGCCAGAGTCTCCAGTCGTAGGCTCAACTTCATTGGGAAAACGATATGATATTGGACATTCTCAAAGTTCAGCCAGAACTGTTGGTGGTTATGCTGGTTGGCAAGGACAAAGAGGAGTTGAGAGCATTGACCATAGAAAACATTCTTTTCTTGAAGAACTGAAAGCAAGCAATGCTAGGAGAATTGATCTCTCTGATATTGTTGGTCGTATTGTTGAATTCAGGTAGTCGTTTGTGCTGGTTTTTTCTTTTTGCTTTTGTTTCTCCTTTGTTATAGTGCTGAGCGATTTCCTCCAGTAAAGAAAATGACATAATATGCATTTTCAACTTCAGCATTGATCAACATGGGAGTCGATTTATTCAACAGAAGTTGGAAAGTTGTAGTGTTGAAGAAAAGGAGTCAGTTTTTAAGGAAGTTCTTCCACATTCTTCAAAGTTGATAACAGACGTCTTTGGAAACTATGTTATTCAGAAGGTAGACTTTGTCAGTTCTTCTTAATGTCAATTGAATATTTGGGGGCACATGTGGGGTCGTAAATTCTCCCTTCTCTATGATTCATGTATAGTTGAACCATGATATTGTGTTTGCAGTTCTTTGAGCATGGAACTTATGAGCAGAGGAAGGAACTTGCAAGCCAATTATCAGGGCAGATGCTACCTTTAAGTTTGCAAATGTATGGTTGCCGTGTTATACAGAAGGTCTCTGAAATTCTTATCCTTCCTATGCTTAATGGTTAGCTATTCCTCAAATTCTATATATCTAACATAATGTATCTTAGATATGCCCCCCCCCCCCAGCTTCTTTCTTTTTTCAATTTCACATCCTATCAGTCACCAATGCATTTCCAATTTGAAGTTTTCAAAGTCATTCTTTACTCTGTAGTTCTTAGTGTTTCGTGATTTTGTAAAATGTGCAGGAGTGTGCTTTTCTTAATCCTTTTTCGCATGAAGTCTTGGTGTGATTTTGGGTGAACAATTTCACCTAAGTCATGGAACTCCACTCTTTTACCATGAAACACACCTTAATTGGAGTGAGTGTGCATGCAAATGCTGAAATTGTTTGTTCATGAATCATTCTCTGAACAAATTTCTAGTCTTGCTGAAAATTGTTTTCATAATTGGCATTTCCTCCAATAAAATTATTCGTAACAAATAATTTATTTGTTAATGCAGTTGCTCATTTGTTCTCTTATCTACTGCATGTAGCTTTTTTGTAATCCTTTTCTGACTTTAGTTGTATTCAGTTTCTTCTTCTATCTGTTCAAGACTTCTATCTCATATTTAATTCCTTTTGGATTATCTGGTATTATATGAGCTTCAGGGAAAATTAATGCTCAAGATTGAATAAATTCAAATGGTTTACAAAATTTTCCATGTGAATAGCATCTGACAAATGCAGAATTAATATTTTCTTATTGTGTTTTAGGCGCTGGAGGTTATTGAAGTTGACCAGAAGACGCAACTTGTGCTCGAACTTGATGGGCATGTTATGAGATGTGTACGAGATCAAAATGGAAATCATGTGATACAAAAATGTATTGAATGTGTTCCTGCGGAAAGAATTGGATTTATCATCTCTGCCTTCCAAGGACAAGTAGCTATATTATCTACCCATCCCTATGGTTGCCGAGTCATTCAGGTACAAGTATTTTCTTGGGTTTTAAGGGCCTCTAAGACATCTGTAATTCAATATAGGAATTTTGGTGGATTTAGTTCAATATTTTAAACCTGAAATTTTTGGCATGAAATTTCACTAGGAAAGCTGTGCATTGTCTTTGGGCCCTGCATGTAAGGAAGATAAGAAAATAAGAAATATGACTTTTACATTTGCTGCAATTATTCAATCCTTCTCTTCTTGCAGAGAGTGCTGGAGCATTGCTCGGATGACTTACAATGTCAATCTATAGTGGATGAGATACTCGAATCTGCATATGATCTTGCTCATGATCAGTATGGCAACTATGTTACACAGGTCTGTTTTCAGTTCCCGTCCTCTATTAATTTGTAAGTTAGCACTAGTTATATATAGAGCAAATCCATATAAAAGACTTCCTGTTGATTGCTAGCTTCTTGTTTGAGTTCCAAGCAATTTAGGCCGGAGAGGCCCTGTTATTTTCTTTAAGACCATGGTTTTAACTGTAATTGAAGATAACATGGTTAAGAAATTTCAACTTTGACCAAGCACAATCGAAAGACACAAAACTGGGGAAATGTGTTATCCAGAATCTCTAGACGGAGAATATTTACTGGAGGCAGTAGAGTGAAAAGTTGGTCGAGTTCCTTTCTTGCTGACGAATCCCTTCAAACTAATCCTTGCAGATCTGTTTATATTTGCACTTCCCTGAATGCATTTCGATTAGAAAATTACTCTTATGCACATGGCTCTAGAGTGTGAGGGGACTGCCAATAGAGACCATCCTATTGTGATTGCGACCTCAACTACTCCAAATATCCCACATTTTTTCATTCTTCACTTTCTTTGCATTTTATTTTTCTTCTACTAATACAATTTTCTTCAATCTGTAAAATGTCTGTAATGATGGTGTGAAACTGATTTTCATGCAATGACATGGATTTCCCCTGTTTATTTCTTTGTAATGATTAAGGAGTAGAGCTCTGGGGCATGTGCATTATTCCAGAGGTTGCTTGCTGTTTGACCACCCTTGATGCTTCATTTTCTCTAGCAGAGCATGCTTTTGGGTTGTTCCAAACTTTGTAATGGGTGTGAGGGCATGCTCATTTCTTTTTCAGTTTCATTCAGGCAGTAATCATTTCCCACGTGGAGAAATTTAACTAAAGATCAATCTAGATGGTGTTTTAAACTAAAAACTTCCCTATTTCCTCCTTCCCACATATTGTAAACGATCCCCATTCCACTTACACTCTGACCTTTATATTATTTACCTTGTTTGATGCTATTGCACTTCTGGTGGAGGATTGTGGCTATTGTTATATGGGTCATCAATCAAATCATATGCTTCTGGTGGAGTAATTGATTCCACTCTTGGATTAATGATAATCAAATCAGCAAGGGAATAGGAAAGATGGTTGAGTTCGAGCAAAATTATGCCCCGTTTCTCCGATTTCTTTGTTACTGGTCTTATATGCTTTAAATTCAGTAGTGGATCATACCAGCATAAAGATTTGATCTCTGTTACAGCATGTTTTGGAAAGGGGGAGACCATCTGAAAGGAGTCGAATTATCAGCAAGTTATCTGGGAAAATTGTACAGATGAGCCAGCATAAGTATGCGTCAAATGTTGTGGAGAAATGCTTAGCTTTTGGTGATGCTGCTGAACGGGAAGTCTTGATTGAGGAGATTCTTGTGCAATCTGAGGGCAATGACAATTTACTGGTAAGGAAATCTGTTTCGCAGCACCCTTTTGGTTTTGTATGTAAAGTTGAATTAAAGAGCACGGAAGAGCTCTGCCAAGTGTTATATCTTTATTCGTTCATTTGTTTGGATATAGATGGGCTGGGCAAAACTGAAGCCTGCCCGAGGTTGTGCTGAAATCTGTCAATGCTTAGGAGAATTGCACTAGTTCTGAGTTTTAGATGGAGGACTGTTTAAAATTAAGCAGAAGTTCTAGGCTGGAATCTCGGGAATAGTTTCCTTCCCACACTTCTTGAACAGCTTGACAGCTACTTTTTGGTTGGCCAGTCCATCTCTGTTGATTGTGGTCACACAACTTGAGTCTTTATAGGCCTATTGACAGCATTAGGAAAATGTTTGCATAAGAGTTACAAGGCCTACACTACTAGTGTGGAGTCACTTGAAAGCCGTATTGAATGAGAAAAAGCTTAAAAGATCATATCATTCTTGCTTAAGGAAACTTTGCTGCTTTTATCCAGTCTATCTTTTAGCAATCCTTATCTGGGTTGTGGCGTCTTCTTGGGTCCCCCTACTTGTGGCAGGGTTAAAATCTGACAACTTAGGAGAAAGCAAATTCCATCATGCACGCATCTGCTTGTGAAAATTACCAACTAGCATGGAGCATTTCTCTAACAAAAGGTGGGTATTACTATATGGAAAAATGCAACCCTCTGTCATTGCCGCCCCTTGCCCTTCCCCAACCCCATCGCCGCCCCTTCCCACTTCCACCCCTGTCACCAGCTCCAGCTCCTGTCGTTGTTACCTCCCTTTCCCTCCAGTTCCGTCATCGTCATTGTTGTCACCGCCACTCCACCTCCAGTCCCAAGGCGTGTTTTCTCCCTCCCTCCCTCTGTGTGTGTGTGTGTGTATTACATATCAGTTCTTATTAAAATTTACATAAATATACAATTAAAATCTATACTGATGAGTTGAATTAAGTAAAATCTAGGTCAATTGCTATCTTTTGTATGCTATCGCTTGAATTAAGTAAGACCAGATGAAATTGATTGAGGGGGTTAATTGCTATCTTTTGTTTTTTATAGGGAGGAAATTTGTTCATTTGCAATATTACTTGCAAATCACAAGAGGGGTAAATTGCATGAAACCCTATTGTTATTTCCAAACAAGCTGAGCATGTTTCCGGTTCATTACTAGAGAAGTATGCATTCCTGTTATGGAAAGGATTTCTTTTTATAGCCTTTCCCCTGTGAAGGAGTTATCAAAAGGAAATGAGAAGCTTTTAGAAAAATGAATGTGTGTCTGGCAGATGAACTCAAGGAAGAAATTGAACATTAGAAGGACAGAATTGGAAACTTGTAACTACCTAGTCAACTCTACCAGGGAATTATGTTGGTCGTCGAACTTTCTGATGATAGAGATTTCAAGGTGATGAAACATTAGGTTATTGTGGAAGCTGTGGTGATTAACCAATACTTTTGCTATCTCCGAACGGGTGATGGAATGCTTCTAGTAGAATTTCTAACAGTATTTATTGGCTTTTCTCTGTTAAAGTTTTACTTGCTTTATTGTGGCTGCTTGATTCTTTGCACATATATGCTTCTGTTAATATGCGTTCCCTTTCATATTTTAGACAATGATGAAGGACCAGTTTGCAAATTACGTAGTCCAGAAGATTCTTGATATTAGCAATGATAAGCAAAGGGAAACATTGCTTGGTCGAGTTCGGCTTCATCTTGTTGCTTTGAAGAAATATACTTACGGGAAACACATAGTTGCACGCTTTGAACAGATGACTTGTGAAGGTCAGGCCATCTTCCTTTGTTTTACTTTGTGGCTTTTTCCGTGCTTCTAGGGCTTAATCATGCAGCACAATCGTGGGGTTCTCCTGCAACTCTGGTAGCATCATTGTGATTATTACTGAGCGTTAATCGATGCATGCAGATGATGGGATACCTCAGCCTTAGGCTTCCTTTAAGTGCCAAGAACTTGTTCCTGGTGGACGGCGGGTGCACCATCAGTTGGAGGTGCCACCAGGCAACAGACGTTAGCAAATATCTTCCTCCTCTGGTCCTGAATATGTGGCAGACATCTAATGCTACTTTTAGGAGAAAATCATATTGAAAATGTAGGAAATGTTGTGTAGTATATATTGAGAAAATGTATTGGTGTGATAGAAATAATAAAGTGATTGGATAAGTAGTTTATAGATTTGTGGCATCTCGTCCTGCATGAATCAAACAGGGATTTGTCTTGATCGAACTAATTGGAGATGCAAAAACATGGAGAATTCCAAAAATCTCTCGTGGATTGACGAATCAGCAGCATTCATGTGATGTCAGGCAAATAAAGCAGCAGGAACATGAAAGACGTTTGATGGAAACGGGAAATAAATAGCTAAACCAACTACAAAGTAAAGCGACAGGCTTACACACGAGTCGAGAAGCCGACCTATCACCTTCATCAACAAATCATCCGACTAACTTCCATCATAAGTTGACTACAAACAAGTTTTGCAACTCTTTGGCCGAGATTGGGCTAATAAATAAGCATATTACCCATGTTATTTTTAACAGCGAAACAAATTCAGGTTGCAATGTCTCCCAACTAATCGAGTTGAGCATCCCTTACTACACACATTTTTTGCTATCACTATCTTTCCCCTTCCCATCTCCCGCAAGGCATGCGAGTCAATAATTCAGGTGTTTTTCAATATTCATCTTGAAACAAAATTTCTGTTGGAACACATTGAAATGGAGCCAACACCAATTGATTAATACAAGATGCCGCCAGTTCGAATTAAATGATTGGATAGTCCTTTTGCCTGAAGCAAGCAAAACGTATCACCAACTTCACTCCCGTTGAAGTTGCCTGGCACTCCAAACACAGCTCCTACCAATCCCATGTGCACTTAATGCCTTCTGACGAAGAAAATATGCTTTCGCTTCTTAAGAGTTAAGAGTATATTGCTTGTCTTCTAGCAAAGTTGTCAGGGTCGTGGTCTTTCAACGAGCAATATCTCTTTCCAAGCTTCATAGAACATCCAAGTAATACCAGAGGATGGCATGACTTTCAAACAGCTAGCAGCCCAACCTCTATAAAGACCTATCAGACCCTCCTCTTTCACAACTTCAGACAGTGCAGCCGCCATGTGAGGTGGGCATTTACCTTGCAGAGCTCCTACCATCAGCCGTTTTCTTGCAACCTCCAAGGGGAAACTTATTGTGCTAGCTGTCAAGCCTGGAAGATATAAAGTACCAAGTTAAGAGATCATATATTTTGTGTGCTAGCCGCAAATCAACCATAGATAGCAAAAATCGGCAATATATTGCTATAGTTTCCCAAGTGACTACTCTAGACCGTTACGCTGCATGCTTTAAAAACCTGTGACGGGAAAAGCACACGTGTAGATTAAACTGAAGATAGTAGATAATGCAACAGTGAGGGAAAGCACATGTGTAGGTTAAACACAAGATAGTAGAGAGGTATTAGACTTGGTTAAATCAGTGCAACAAGTTATTTCAATTTCTCCTCCAAACCATTCACAGCACATGTACTGACTGTAGTTTCAAACTGCTTTGACTTTTGACCCCTGAAAGGGATGTCAACAGATTGCTTTGGTTTATAGGACATGAAGACTAGGCGAATTCTCAAGTACAAACAGTAGTAAAAACAGAGATTCTGTTGATGCAGGCACAAAAAGGAACAGCTGAAACCAAGAAGTTACCAGAAAGAGCCCCAACTAAGAGCAGCTCTGCACGAGTTAAAGATTCTTTTTTCTTTGCGAAGCAGTATGATTTCTTCATTGTCTCATACATGAAGTAGTAACATGTGCTGTAAGGGAGCATGCCAATTAATGTTGGTGATAGCCCAGAGTATAAAGCACCAATTCCACCATCCTTGTAAATCTTGTGTACTGCAATACTCAGATTGGGATATAGCTCAGGACTCACTGTCAGTCTGTCCTGTATAAGGTAAAAGACGCAACCACATAAAGAGAATAAAAATTGATCATAAGCCTTTGATAATAAGATAAAAACAGGCAACAATTTGCCAAAACAAAGCAGAAAAGAAAAAAGAAATGAGGCGAATTATGTATCAGCTAGACAGCTACTACCCGTATAGACTTCTTTCTCCCTTTACTTTTTCTTCAAAGAGACAAGTCCATGAGCACATACCTTTAAAACTTCAAGAGGATGACACACAAGGGTGCTAACAATTCCAGCAGCTGCGCCAGCAACAGCTACGGGAGACAGCCAGGATAGAGAAAAACTAAGACTGAGATGTCCAATGTTCAACTTTAGGTTTCCAGTCTGGTTCGATTTCTCTTGTGCTGATGTCACTGCTCGCTTAACATATTCAAATGTCCCTAGCTCAATTGCCTGGGTGGGAACTATGCGCAGCATGTTTATTGCATTTCCAGCCCAGAGTCCTTGCCAACCCTGTTGTTCAATAATCTGAACGAAGCTACCATAAATGTTTTTAGATCCAACACCAACCACCATTCTTGTCCTGCATCTTTCAAAGTATCAGAAAAGGATTTGTTGAAATCTAACATTCAAGTATAACTGATTCAACACAAGGTACTTTGAGAACGTTAAAAGGTAAAATCATAGACAGGTTTCAATTCGTGGTACCTGCAGCACAGTAATGCTAAAACCACAAGTTTGTCAAATCACCAAAAAAATCATGTGCAAACCAAGAAAAGGCAGTTGACAATTAATGAACATTTTCAACATGTGCCAGAGTTTATCACTGGAACCTCAATACTGCCATGAAGTCAGAGTTCAAATTCAAAAACCTACCTTGAAAACCAAACTCAAGAGTATCATAGAACTGGCAAGGTCAGAATCTGGATTTTATGTCATAGTGTACATAGTAGAAGATCTTAGATTCATGGCTAATATATTTTTATTTAAAAAAATACAAGAACATAGCTAAAGATAAACTTTGGAAGTCTGAAATAGAGAAAATGCCTCTTAAGTCAGTTGACAGATGATAACATTCTAAAACAGTATAATACTCCAATGTGGCAAATGTAAGTTAGTTTTTTCTGCTATATTTGGTCTATATTCTGCAAGGGATGCTGCAGCTGCAGCATATGCAATGAAAACACCACCACCACCCCAACAGAATCCTCTCCTTTTGGAGTGGAGAGGGTAAATATTTTCTGCGTGATACAATAGAATAACCCCAGAGGTGCTATCCAATTCCATTCCAGAGAAAAGCTAAAGATCAGGAACAACTCTTCAACTGAGGAAATCAAGTTGTCACCCAAATTAGAACCTTGTTGAATATCATAAGTTGTGACTTTGCATATGTTCCAAATGTTGAACAAGAATCAAGAGAAAGTTAATCTTTTCCAGTAGAAATGCAATTGTTTGCTTTGGCCAATTTTGGAGAGAAGAAAAGTAAGCAATTACATTTCATCTCTTCCTTCTGAAAACTTTTGATATTAGAACTGATGTTACATTTCATCTCTTACTTTTCAGAACTTTTGATATTAAAACTGATAATCGTACCTAACTTGAAATATGATAGCTAATACTCTCAGGAGTATCATTATATACGAAATTATTATGTTTTCAACCAGAGACAGAGTATATGAACTTTTTTCGCATGTAGGTTCTGAATAAATGGGAGGCTGGATATATTGATCATGCTATATACCAGAAAGGCAACCAACCTGATGGTCTCAAGAGGGGCAAGGATGGCTTTGGTCATGGCCCCTGCTAAAGCCCCACTAAGGAACTCGCTAACTTCTCTAGTCTTCACCAAATCCTGGATTAAATCAAAGAAGTTTATTTATTCAGACACCTCTTCTCTGGGGTTCTCTCACTACCATGAGTAGAAATGCAATGGGAAGCAAAATGGTCCAAACTTGGTTAAGCAGAATATATAGATATATATATATATATATGTATGTATATATGCATGTAACGGACAAACCCATTACAGGTGTCCTCCAAAAGGGCGTGGATTGGCAAAAAGGGTCTAAACTTCTAGAATATACTGCTTTCAGGAGTGAAAAGTAAGGGGAAAAAACAACTCAAAATAATGAACGAGAAAGCAAGTGGAAAAGACGGAATCTGGAATGGATAATTGAACAAGAAGAAAGGGAGGAAAGGAGAAGAAACGTGAAGAAAGAAATAAAATAGAAAAAGAGGGTGACGGACCTGAAACGCTCGTCCAAGATCGGGAGCACGAAGCTGAAGGTGGAAAGGTGAGGACTTTTTATGGGAAAGGGAATGGAGTTGAAGCTGGAGTTGTAGCTCCTTGGGCACCATCATCACTCCATAAATATCTTCCATAACACAGTAGCTTTTCTTCTGCGATTCAGATTCCATGGCCATTACAAATTAACAATAGATGAAAGGAAAGAAGAAAGCGAAGAAATTGTTTATTAAAAAAAGCAGTCCATATCCTGAATGCAGATAGCAGCAGTTGTATACTTGGTTCTAATATGAATATGATGAGGGATTGAAGGGAAGAAAAACAAAAGAAAGAGCACAGCACGTGATTGTTATAATAAATATTGTAAAGGTGGAGGGGGAAAGAAGATTAGAAATAGAAGGCAGACAAGTGAGAGAAAGAGACGTGCCTGGTGGTGATGCTGGGTCTGGGCCGGAGTCTTTTGGATCATCTGGCACGAAATGGAAAGTCTCCAGTCTCCCGCCCACCGCAGCAAACAACACCACCAAGAGAGAAAGAGATATTTATGGTTAGGTGTTTGTTGTTTTGCCGCAAACAGGAACAGCTACAGTGGCTGTGGTGCAGGCTTTTGGTTTTGAAGTTTTGGTGTGAGATTAGTATTCAACATTTTCTCCAGTCTTTAGGGTTTCTTTCTTGAAATGCTAAATCCACCTCCCTTTAATTTTTTCTTTTTCCCCTCTTTCTAACTAATTGCTTTAATACTACAATATGTTTGCTGTCATTAATTATTAACACACTCTTCAATTATTTATTTGAATTTAATACTTTTTTTATTATCTTAAAGTTTTTATGATTAATCATTAAATAATTTGAATATCAAAATGATGATCCATGGAATAGTTTTTCACTTTGTTGTTTTTGAAACATCCCAATCCCATGATAAAAATAAAAAAGGGATAAAGGTTGTTCATTTATGCCCTTAACTTTTGTAATTTGTAATTCAAAACTCCAATGGATTGGAAACTGTCTGTGAACTATTCCAATTTAAGATTAAGCTGTCCATTATCCCAAATTACAAAGATTGGTCCACATCATTTGTTATGATATGAATGGCCCCAAATACATACCCCATCTGTAGTCGAATCACATAATTTTATTCTTGAGTATATTATAATTTTTTTTGGATTAAATGCAATTTTGGTTCAAATGCCGTTTTAGTCCTTTAACTTGTTAGGGTTTGAATTTGGTCCTCTATGTATTTCAATTGCTCAATTTTGGGACCTTTTTTGTCGAAAAATTACCCAACTCGCCGGAAATTTCCACGTGGAGCCCATGTGGACATTTAAATTAGGCTAAGATATAATTGGTTAATTTTAGCTGACTTGGCAATTTTTTGAATTTAAAAAAAACGAATGACATGGCATATTAAGTGTGACGTGGAAAAAGAGGGAAAAGGGAGACCTCTTGCTGTGTTGGTGAGGCAAAGGACGGCGGCGGTCGAAAACTCCCACTATTGTGATCTCGTAAAAAATCTTATGAAAATTGATGGTGAGGTCTCGTTGAAAATGCCTTGGCGAGGGGAGTCAAATGGTGGTGGTCCGCGATGGTGATTCGTTCGGACGGCGGAGATCCGACGGTTTAGGTGGCGGCGTCGCGAAACTTTAAAAGAACTGATCTCGTCAAGAAGTTGATGAAAATTGTTGGGAGAGGTGTCGTTGAACTCACCTTGATGAGAGGAATCCAACGGTGGTGGTGCGCAATGGTGATTCGTTCGAACGACGGCGTATTGATGGTGGTTCAAAGGTGGCGGTGTCGCGAAACTTTAAAAGAACTGATCTCGTCGAGGAGTTGATAAAATGGTCGGGAGAGGTGTCGTTCGACTCGCCTTGATGAGAGGAATCCAACGGTGGTGGTGCGCAATGGTGATTCGTTCGGACGGCAATGTATTGACGATGGAAAGTCGCGTTGGTCACCTCCTGAGCCCAACGTCAAATCGCGATGAAACTTCAAATTGATGGAGGGGAAATGTTCGCCTGGTGATGGGAAGTCGACTAATATCGGTGGTGTTGGTGATTCATCGAAAATTGGTCGGAAATTTAGAGAGAAGGTGCGGTGAAAAGAGGGGCGAGAAAGCGTCCACGTCATTCCTTTTTTTTTTGTTAATTCGAAAAATTGCCAAATCAGTTAAAACTAACCAATTATATCTCAGCCCTAATTTAAATGTCCACATGGAAATTTCCAGCGGTTTGGGTAATTTTTCGGCTAAAAAAGTCCCAAAATTGAGCAATTGAAATACATAGAGGACCAAATCCAAACTCTAATAAGTTAAAGGACTAAAACAGTATTTGGCTATAGTTAGAGGACCAAAATTGCATTTAATCCAAATTTTTTTTATCACAATCAAACACTCGATTATTTTTTTTTTAAAAATTTGTACATATATAAAGTGCGTCCAACTAATAATTTATAATAATTGGTGTATTTTTTTATGTGCAAAAATTTGTATACTAGTATATAAACCTGGATATTATATATTGGCAAGGTGCGGGGGCTGGGAAGTGGAGAAACATATATATATATATATATAATAGAGCGAAAAAGAATGGCATAATCCCCGCCTCGCCTCGCCTGCGCTTCTTTGCTTCCTTCTCTTTCCCTCTCATCTCTTCCCGTTTCGAAAACCCTATTTCTTCCTTCCATATGGTGAAGAAGGAGGTCACCAGACAACAACTGTTGGAGCGTTGGAGTGTTATTGAACAAGAAGACGATGACGATAGCCTCTCTTCTGTTCATCCCCTCAAACGTCGTCGTTTGCGCCAGCTCAAAGAGCAATGGTTCCCTCTCATTCCTTTTTCTCTTCAATCACTTGTACACTGGATTCCCCTCTCTCTCTCTCTCTCTCCTTTCGCTTTTATCAAAATTTTGCCTGTTACATTACGAGTATCAATGTTCACAACCACCACTTATTCAACAACAGACCTTCTGCCTAATCTGTCTTCCATTTTAACGACCCAGTATCAAACATTCTTGTGCAAGCTCTATCAATTTCTCTTTTAGCTTAAATTGCAACAACTTGGCTGCCAACAAGGGTCGCATTTGTGTGACCAATATTCCCACTTTTGTATTTATTTCATTAATATTTGTGCTAAAGATGGCTGGTAATTCTCCATATCCAGGTTTTCAGATGCATTCAACTTCTTGATATATTTGCCAAAAGAATATCATGTCTGGTGTGGTTACTGGGATCTGATGGGGCCTCTTCTGGAAACATTCTACAATTATTTCAAGGAAGAATGCCATGATTCTCCTCTCAAACTTTTATGGAATAGAATTTCTCAAGAGATAACAAGTTGCACTCTATGCATTCACCAGCATCATCAAGCACAACAGATGTATGATAAAGAATATGAGGAGAGCTGTATAAGTCCTCTTCTTGACGTGCTGCGTATGCTTGATGAAGAAAGAATCAGCCAACACCTCAAGGATCTTAATGCTAGAATAGCAAAAGGGGAGTATGACGCAGGACATGATTATGCACAAGTTGTGAGTGTTATGTTTGAGGTACTCACTCACATTCTCTCTTGGTTTTGCCTTTTTGGTTTACGTCATTTTGTACTTTTTAATATATGAACGCTCGCTGAACTAACTTATCATCAATTCTTTTTGATGGTTAATCTAATCTCTATTAGAGATTGAAAATATCATAAAGTCTGCTATGCTTGTTACTCAGGAATCAAATATAATCTAAGTTCTCACCAAGCGTCTTTGTGAAAAGGAACTTGGAAGAATTAGAGAAGTATTCAACTTGTCAGAACAGCTAAAAAGCAACATTGGGAGCCGCAAAATGGATGTGGATAATGATAAGCCAATAAGCTTCTGATTGTAAGTAAAGTTTCAATGGCAAAAAGGTTCAACATAACTTCACCAAAAAAAGAACATGGACTGTATAATGAAACACAAATGGAACTCTCTAGACCCTTAAGAAAGTAAAAAAACTGGTGTGGGTTACTTTATCTGTATGATCAACTAGATAGTATCCACAAACTTGCAAGATCATACAATAGATATCATCTGGTTTGATGCAACATTTTGTATGGAATATGGTTCTGCCTCTTGCTTTGCCCTGCTGCCATCTCAGAATGCATTGCTGGTCAACTCTTGATTGTTGTTTTTTCCATGCATATTGCATGATTGCCGCCGATTCTACGACTTAATTTTTTAGATTCTTATAAAGAGCAAGGAGTTGCACTTATGATATTGACTTCTTACTTGGCTGAAAACATTACAGCATGGGTATATAATGGCCGGTGTCCCCTTATCTTTTGCCAAAAACTTATCAGCACCAACAGCTTTCTCACTCAGCAAATATACTGAATATTTGATAAGTTTTGCTTACTAATTCTGTTAATCTGAACCTTTATGGATTCAAATATCTAGATCAACTGACCTAGTTGAACCTACTTAACCATATTATGCTGCTGGCATGCACATCATGATTCAGTTACTGAATTTTAAATGGGATTCTTCTCTCAAGATCTCATACTTTCTATTAGTCGTGCTTTTTTGTTAGGTTTAATTACACTGCCCTTCCCTGAGGTGGAGTGTAATTACACATAGACCCCATGTGGTTTGGGAAATTAAATCTAGTAGTTGTTGTTTTTTCCCGTCTAACAAATAGGACCCTCCGTTAGTCAAAATCCACTGAATTTGTTGATATTAAAAAAAAATGAATAAAAATTCATATCTACTCCTAATTGACTCATCTATGTGTAATTACACCAGAACTCAGGGAGGGCAGTGTAATTATCCCTTTTTGTTAATTGGAACTCGAGTACGAGAAAATACAAATTATGTTCTCTGATTTTTATTTTTCTAGTAGACGCTATGAAGTGTTTTTCCAAGCATTTCAAAAACATTTTATCTCTAGATTTTGAAAGCATGGAAAAGGCAGGACACCTTATGAATTTTTCGGCCAAATTCGAACTTTTCAAAAACATTCTGCATGAGCAAGAAAAATAATGGACAGATGCTTCATGCTCATTGCCTGTTTATTAGAGTTATATTCTTCCTTAGTCAGTATCAATTACATGATGCCATTTTATATGGCCTCATTATTAATTCTTCTTTGTTCTGAGAAAAAGGTTTTGATGTTCCCCATCTTGTTGGATGATCAATCCTTGGCCACAGAGTTTCAGATTTTTATTGAAGCAATTGATAATTCTCACGAATTAACGTTAGATGGATATCAACAGTATCCGGTAAGAATTCAACTCAGTTGCTTTTACTTGACCTTCAGATTCTTTTCATTGGTATACCTGCTCTGTTTTCCTACAGTGGTCCTGCTGAACTATGGGTTCTTCATTTCTTATTGTTTCGTTAGGGAGTTTATGCATTGCTTTTCTTCAAAAGCAGAAGAGTGCGATCTATAGGTCTTCGCTTGGCTGGACATATGGGTAGATTGAGGTACCGTTTTTACTTGTATTGGCAGTTTGCTATAGCTTAGCTTGATTTATTGCATATATTTGCAGGTTACTTCATATTCATTTAGTTATGCCTCTATCAGAGATCATTATTTAGGTTATGGTGTTTGTGAGCTTGGGAATGGAAGTACTCCTGGGAGGCCATATATTATGCCAAGTTCTTATAGGAAATGAAGTTATTCTGAACTTTCTTTTTGATAGTACCCTAAAAGCAAAAAAATAATGGTTTCACTTTGGTATGATGGGCATGCCTAATGCAAGTATGAAAATTTTCCAAAGTGGTTTTTGTGGGATCAAACTTACTTCACCCAATTATCTTTCCTCGGGGAAATGTGTTGTTTTTATAGGTTCATATGACCTATAATTTTCTTTCAGAAGTATCTCATGATTTGTTCTATTTGGTCATTCATATTCCTTTGGCTGAACTGTGATAGCAGTGAAGCCTATTTTCAATTCCACATGTTTCTTAATCATTTTCTGTTAGAAAATGTTTCGCTTATGTGTATGTGCTCATTTATGCCATTTGGTGAAATCATTACGGTCCAGAACATCAGCATTGTGCAAAGTTGAGTCTTAGACATGGCCAAATCATGTTATAGAAAGATTTATTAAATGGAGAAATCTGTTTCATGCAGGAGATCAACGGATTTGGAACCATTGCAGCATTTACTAAGGAAATGCATTTGCATATTGGAGACAGAAGGCATGCAGCCAACTATGGAGACATCAAGGCCTAGGGTACAACTGGATCGAATAACTGTATGGCTTGGAATGAAAGCATTGTAGGAAGCAGCTGGTTTCATTTCTCAATATGTGTAAACCTATACTTCTTTCATAGTTAATAGGAATTTTCCATTTTGCGTTTTGAAGGGTTGGGTTTTTAGAGCCTCCAGCATTTGAAGAAGGGATTGTAGATCGGTATCCTATTTTCCTTAGTATTGTGCTGAACCATATTAGTGATGATTCGCTCGAGTTTTCTCATGCGGTTAACTGCCTGAGACTACTCTTTGAGAAGCTTGGTATACGTATCGTTTCTAGCTTTGGTAATTTTATATATTCGAACTTTGGCACCACTTGTTTTAATGTTTTGTTGCACAGGATGTAAACTATGGTTGAGAGCTACATTGTCTCCCAGTGTTATGAGAAATACACTTCTGGGCCAGTGTTTCCATACTCGAAATGAGAAAAGCCATAAAGAAATTTTTGATCTTTTCCAGCCTTTTCTGCAGGTATGTTTGTGTTGTTAAGTTTTATTTTTGTCTCTCACTAAGCTCTCTTCTTTCTGTTTTTCATCAATTTCTTGGAAACACGGATGTGTGGTATGCATCTCTGTTATAATTTGTGTCTTATCCTTCCAGTCTCTTGAAGCTTTGCAAGATGGCGAACATGAAAAACAAAGAAGGCATTTTTTATTCTTTCTCCTGCATCAAGTGCCCGTGAGCAGTAATTTTAGTGTGCTGATGAGGAAAAAGGCTTGCCAGGTTGCTCTCCTGTCCTTTATGATGTCTTTGCTAAAGCATGTTATTTTTGGTTGCACGCAAAGTTCATTCTCGCCATTTTCTTTTTCCTTTTTACTTGTTATGCAGATAGCTCTTCTCATTGTTCTCCGAGGTTACAAGATGGATCCACCTTGCCCACCGTCTGAATGTGCACACATGTGGTAGGTATCTGTTGGCATGTCTCTGAGCTCTATATGAGATGCATGGACAAGTAATCTAATTCGAACGAGTGACCGCATACCTGAAAGTATATTTAGGTTGGTGATTTCATTCTCTATTTCTCCTTGCTGTCAATTGTACAGGGGCCCTTCTCTTGTGTCTTCTCTGAAGGATCAGTCGCTGCATAGTTCTCTTCGACAACCTGCAATTGATCTTATAGAAACCATTATTGTATCTGATGCTTCTGCATTGATCTCTATAATTTTGAATGGTCAGTTGCATCCAAGTGATAAACCAATCAGGCCGAGTAACTATGGTGATGTGGAAGACGAAGAAGACATTTTGTCTGGTTTCCATATTAAAGAGAAGGATGTTAGTTGTTGGAAAGAATTCACTGTGCAGCATAAAATGATCTCACAGGTAGATGGGAGCTGGATGTGTGTACCCATGTTATGGTTTGATGTGTTAGTTGAAATTGATCCATTGGTCCTTCCTTTATCCTTTTCCAAGGCTGTCTTTTGGTCATTATCTCGGTTTTCAGTAATAGAACCTGAGAATAGCACAGAAATGGCTCTTTCTGTTAGGAATTGGCTGGCAACCTGTGCTTCAGAAATTTCTTATCTGTTTGGGTGGAAGGTTCCCTCAGGTTCTGATGATGGCGGGGATGGAACAGAAACGAGAAACTCTATTAGAACTTCAACGATGTGCCTGCCTTTAGTTAGGACATTCAAGAGGTTAGTTCCTTATGTTAGATGTTCCATGGCAGCCATGTAATGCGAGCATGACAATGATAACTTGGGCACGTGTGATTTTTTGCACCCTAGATGATAGAGTTTAACAATTGCACAATCTGGACAAATAATGCAGGTTAACTGCTCATTACACTGTTAGGATGGAACAAGGAGATGTTAGGAAGCAGTGGACCTGGGAACCAATGATGAGCAATAGTTTGATACTCTTTCTTGTGGATCCTAATGATGTAATTGTTTTTAATTATGATAGTTTTGCTTTGAGTTCTTGAGAATGATAATTTTCTGCTTTATGTTTTATTGAGAATTTTGTCTAAAGTTGAGCCTTAAAATTTTACTGATTGTTTTAGAATACCAGACAAGCTGGTAGGCGTATTCTTGAACAAGTTTCAGATGTTCGTGGCCTTACTTGTGGTCTGCAATTTCTTTGCTCCACGCCACCATCATTGTTTGCCGTCCTATTGGGGTTGAGACATGCTCTGAAATTGGTAAGATGTAGTAATATAGTGGGACTGCGTTTTGTTTTACCGTTAATAAATATTGCGAAGTGTTGAAGTCCACCTGAGTGATGATCAATTGACTTAATCACCTATATGTCTATATCTGTTAAAGTGGCATGGGTTTTTCCGGAGTACTTCTTTTTGCTCATACTGTAAGCTTCAGCCTTATTGCCGAAGTGAGTTTCTTGTCTTCCCAAAATTTCTCTTGTCATTCATAGTTTCAACTTTTGAGAGAGATGTTCGAGTAAACTGGATCCACGGCCAGTTGGTTGCTGTCTTTTCTCCTTCAAGTAACAAACTAGTAAGAAGCTAAATAAATTTTGCTTTACTAATGTAGTTTCCAACCTCATTTTTCAGGTTCAGCTGGATTCGGTTCTGTTAAACTTTCAGGCTTTACATCATCTCTTCTTCATCCTGTGCAAATTGCTCAAAGAAGGAAATTCATCTGCTCAGACTGTCTCCCAAGATCCATCTAATGTTTCCGACATTTCAAAATTTTATTTGCAAGGTGGATTTCTAAAGCAACCTGTATTTGATTCTTCACCCTCTGATGGTGATTGCTCATCATTTGTTAGCTTGACATTGTGGAAGAAGTTTAGCTCCTCACTATCAGAAATTGCATGGCCGTCAATTCTGAAATGCTTGGATGGAGGCAAGACATTCACAGATTACACAGTATCTCAGGTCTTCATTACACTAGAATTATGAGTCTAAGCTGATTCCTTCACTGTTGATACTTTACTTTGCATTCCCTATGATCTATTTAGTTTCTGTAACATTTTCATTTTACCCTTGAGCATCTTATATTATTTTTAAATATATGTATCAGCTCCAATAGCACATAAATGGTTGAAGATTAAAATTTTCACTGGCTCATTAATCTTGAGTAATGAGTATTTGTTGGAATACATAATCTGCTAATTGCTACTATTCCCTGAAATTTATTCAGTTGACTCATCTCAGTGGTAATGTAAATTACTTCAGGACCAGGTTCCTCTGTACTTTTTCTGCTGCGTCTATTTGAGGAGTCACACATCTCCTTTTCTTGTTTCAGATGACATGTATACGTCTGCTCGAAGTCATGCCTGTCGTTTTAGAAAGGCTGCCCCAAAATTCTGGCATTGTGTTGCAAACTTTTGGTAACACGAAATGGCTCCACGATTTGGCTGATTGGGGGAAGTCATCCCTTGCTGTCGTGGTTAGGTATTGGAAACAAACATTAGCTTTTTTGCTTGGTCATATTAAGGCGTGCTGCAGTAACAAATCTGCTTCAGCAATTTCTGATGTTGAGAAACTTATTTCATATGGTGAGCTTTAATTTACCCCTACACTTACCCCTACACTGTTTTTTTTATCTCTAGAGTGTTAATTACCACATGATATTTGATCTTTGTTTTTGAGTGCAGAAAAAGTTTCAATAGATGAGGTGAGCAAGCAAGTAGCACGCCTTTCTGTTTCATTAACGGATGAAGGTTCTACATTGAATAAAATTGGTCGTCAATCAAAATGTTCACCTTCTGGAGAGTCATTGAATAGGAGAAACTGTTCAGCAGAATCCGAAATTCTGATCGTTGATGAAACAAAAATGAATATTCTAAATTCTGAATCATTGATCGACTTGGAAGGAGAACATGTCATAGTTCTTTCTGATGATGAAAAACAAGGAGACATTTCTGCTCATCTGGGGCTTTCCAGTAGTTGGGCAACTACATATGGCGGTAATCATGCTGATACAGATGCTGCCGGGAGAGAGTTAAAAGCTGACCTGAAGGGAGAAGTCAGCACCCATGGGGGTTTGATGGTGTCCCCTGGGTCTCATCATCAGCTAGATTCTTGTTCAACTGATCTTGTCATTGAGAAAATGAGCTCAGATAATAATGTAGGCATACAAATATCTCAATCCTCTATTCAATCTGAGCCATCAGCAAGTAAGAGAAAGAAAGTTGAAACAGAAGATGGTGTAACCAATTCTTTCTTGTCAACAGACAAATCAAATTTGACAAAACTATCTGATGGAACTGTCAATTCAGAAAAAAATGATTCATTTGCAGCTCAACTGCATTCAAGAAATGCCTTTCCCGAGATGACTTCTGCAAGCAATGTTCAACAGAGTTTGAAAAAACCTCCAAAAACTAGTGATGAAACGATGAAAGAGTTAGTATGTGATACTGATGACAATGCGTGGAACTTTTCATTTTTCAAGCCACCAAGACGTCACCAGACACTAATAACAAAGCCAAGCACTTCTGGCCCTAAACGGCAAGTTATCCAGCTAACCTCACCTGTGGAGAACAGACCTGGATCTATGAGGCTGGGTGCTGGAGTGCCAAAAAGATTTCAACCTCCCAGGCTTGATGACTGGTACAGGCCCATCTTACAGTTGGATTTTTTTGTGGCTGTTGGATTAGCTTCTGGAACTGAAAAAGATAATCAAAATGTTGGCAAACTAAAGGAAGTCCCTGTTTGTTTTGAATCACCTGATGGGTATGTTGAAATTTTCCGGCCCTTGGTACTGGAAGAGTTCAAAGCGCAATTGCAAAGTTCCTATGTGGAGATGGCTTCTGCAGAAGAAATGTCTTGTGGAAGTTTATCTGTGCTTTCAGTTGAGAGAATTGATGATTTCCATGTTGTTCGCTTTGTCCATGATGAAGATGAGTCTACTGCATCTAAAAGTCTGTCAGAAAATGATCTCATTTTACTTACGAGACAACCACTGAGAAATTCTAATAGTGACACTCACGCTGTTGGAAAGGTATCCAATATATGGATTTGACTATGTAATGACTTTTGCTTTTGAGTTGGCTTGTATGATTTGAGTGGTTGCCTAATTCACGATTCAGAAAATAAATGGTTCTTGTGCTGTTGCCATTTAACTAACTTTATGGGTGTACTTCATTTTCTCAAGTTTCATTTTGGATGGTAAATTGAGTCATAGAAGTTATGTATGAACCAATTCAACTCAGCAAAGTCATATACTTATGTCGGGTTGGTATTTGAATGTCTTCTTTTGCTCTGTCAATGACGATCTCTAGTAGTTACAAAATTCTTCTCTGTAAAAATCAACAGATGTAGTCTTTGTTATGAAATTAATTAATGTTATTAGTTGCAGAAGTTGCTGTTGTCACAAATTATTTACATGCTTATGTCATTTATGGTTTTTCTTATGATGTTGCTGAAATTCTTCTTTCTTTCTTTTTGCTGTCCGATAATACATTCTTTTGTCAGTTGGATGATCTAATCAGTGTATTACCATCCTTGCTATTAGTTTGAGATGTATTTATTTTGTATTTCATGATTTAGTAGTCTGGGCTTTTTGGTTGGTGTTATGCTCTGTGTGGTTAGCTTAACTGTGAACTTGGCCAATTTACCCAAAAATGTATTTTCCAGTGCTTGGTATGCATTTTGCTTATGCTTTTTGTCTGTTCATAGGTTGAGAGGCGTGAGAAAGACAATAAAAGAAGGTTAAATATCTTAGCCATCAGATTGTATCTTCAAGGATGTTCTCGTCTTAACCGAGCTAGAAAGTTCCTTACTGAGCGAAGCAAATGGTATGTTGGTCGTATTATGAGCATTACCCCTCAACTTCGAGAATTCCAGGCATTGTCATCAATAAGGGAAATCCCTCTGCTTCCAGTCATCTTGAACCCTGTCAATCATCCTTGTGGTCAATATGAATCGAGAACTGAAAATCTTAGTAAACTACCTCAACCTTTGCAGCAGATTTTCAAGTCATCATATAATGGCAGTCAGTTGCGGGCTATTAGTCTTGCTATTGGTGAGTTCAACTTGAAGAAGGATTTTGAGTTGACTCTTGTACAGGGTCCTCCAGGTGTGTGGTTTTTATTTGTTTTCCCCCCTATTTCTTTTTGCTCTCTGGTTTCTTTCATATTTATCAATTACTACTCATTAAATTCATCATTTTGTGCCAGGAACTGGGAAGACCAGAACGATCGTGGCCATCGTTAGTGGTTTGCTTGCTTTCTCTCAAATGAAAGATTCCAAAGGATTAAGAAATGGTGGACCAGCTTTTAGCATTAGTTCTATCACTAACCAAAGGATCAGTCAATCTGCTGCAGTTGCGAGAGCCTGGCAGGATGCAGCATTGGCTAGACAATTAAATGAGGATGTCGAAAGTAACAAAAGATCTGCAGGAAGCTGCATTAGAGGGCGGATTCTTATTTGTGCTCAGTCAAATGCTGCAGTTGACGAGCTAGTTGCAAGAATATCGAGTGAAGGTCTTTATGGCTGTGATGGACAGAGATACAAACCATATCTCGTGAGGGTTGGTAGTGCAAAGACTGTCCATCCAAATTCTCTCCCCTTCTTTATTGATACACTTGTCGAAAATCGTCTAGGGGAGCAAAAGAGGAATGCCTGGGATGAAAAAAAGAGTTCGACTTCTGCAGATTCTTTAACCACTATACGTACTAATCTAGAGAAGTTAGTGGACCGCATAAGGTACTATGAATCAAAGCGGGCTAACTTGCAGGGAGGAAATTCTGACTCTAAAAATCTAGTGGAAGGAGATTGTGGAGATGCTGAGGTATTGTCTGATGCCGAACTAAAAGAAAACCTAAGGAGATTATATGAAAAGAAGAAAGCAATGTATACAGATCTTGCCAATGTTCAGGCAAGAGAAAAAAAACATAGTGATGAAATCAGAGTCCTAAGACACAAATATCGAACAGCTATCTTGAAGGAGGCTGAAATTGTGGTAACTACACTGAGTGGCTGCGGTGGAGATCTATATGGGGTGTGCTCTGAATCTACATCAGGCCATAAGTTCATTAGTTCATCTGAGAATACTCTATTTGATGCTGTTGTGATTGATGAAGCTGCTCAAGTACTTTCTTATTCTCTTTCTGTCTTATCCTTATTCCCTCGTTGATTTGCTAAATTCATGAACACTCGTGCATCTTTCTTTTTCTGCCTTTTGAAACTATGTCTCTAACTTCAAGATTTTACTAAGGCCCTGGAACCTGCCACTTTGATCCCACTTCAGCTCCTAAAATCGAGGGGTACAAAGTGTATCATGGTAAACAGTTGACTGTACATATTTTTCACTTTTCCCCAGAATGTCAGGTATCATTAACATGAGAATTTTTCATGTAAGGTTGGTGATCCAAAGCAACTTCCTGCCACAGTTCTCTCTAATGTTGCCTGCAAGTACTTGTTCCAATGCAGCATGTTTGAACGATTGCAGAGGGCAGGACATCCTGTAATTATGCTCAAAGAACAGGTACTCTCAGAGTAGTCCTTAATGAGATTAAGTCTTTCCATATTTTCCACATGATAACTTCAAAGGACTAATAATCTGTCTCTAAGCATATTTTAGTTCTACACGCAGGAGGTGTTGCTAATTTATTTGATATTTATCCCAAAGATAAATCTGACTATCTTTAGATTTCACTTGCAGATACATAGTGTCTAAAATAGTATGACGTGTAACCTAAATTTGATGCTGTCCTGTCAAAATACTTGATGTGTCCTTTTAGTGAGATAAATATCTTAAATTGATTCCTCGCAATTCAACAACCTCTATTTTGGGAACACTGGGCATGGCAATATAGCCATTTCATACTAAGCCTGGTATATGTGATCTACCTCAAGAAGTTGAATCTTTGAGATGACATTAATGATTTATATCTTAGATAAAGCATTAAAACCCTTTATTGGTTTTATCTTCCATTCCTGTCATTTTGATTTTTTTCTGTTACTGCTAGAACTACTTGTTTTGTCACTCAGTATTGGAAAACAGACCAAGTATTTTTAAATTTACCAGTATAGGATGCATCCAGAGATATGCCGTTTTCCTTCTTTGCATTTCTATGAGGGCAAGCTGCTAAATGGAGATCAGATGTCTGGCAAAGCTGCATCCTTCCATGGTACTGGGTGCCTTGGGCCATATGTATTTTTCGATATTATTGATGGGCAGGAGCTTCGTGGTAAGAATGCAGCATCCTTGTCCCTGTACAATGAGTCTGAGGCTGAGGCTGCAGTTGAAGTGTTGCAATTTTTTAGGATGAGGTACTTATCCTGCATCTCTGTGATTCTTCTGTCAATGACTTGTGTGATTAAGACAGTTATATTTGGCAGTTATCCCTCAGAATTCTCCGGCGGAAGAATTGGTATCATAACTCCTTATAAGCGCCAGTTATCACTTCTGCATTCACGGTTCTCTAGTGCATTTGGGCCTTCTATCACTGCCGAAATGGAATTTAATACGGTTGATGGTTTTCAAGGTCGAGAAGTTGATATCCTGCTGCTTTCTACTGTTCGAGCAGCAGGATCCTGCTCTGACACAGCCAGGGTCACTAGCAGTCTTGGATTTGTCGCTGATGTGAGACGGATGAATGTTGCTTTGACTAGGGCCAAACTGTCTCTGTGGATTTTCGGTCACGCAAGAACATTACAGACAAACCAGAGCTGGGGAGCTCTTCTGGAAGATGCCAAACAAAGAAAATTGATTGTATCCGGAAAAAAGCCGTACAGTTCAATTTACAAGTTTGGTTTGGAGAGCAGACCTTCAGGAAATTCCTCGAAAATTCAGTTGGAGGAAGTTGGAGGGATCAAACCTCCAAGTGAATGTGTGAATACAGAGAAGAAGGTTGTGAAGCATACTTCCGAAAGGAAAAGAAGATGCCTTGGTGTTGTACCAGAAAGCATCTATACAGGTGAAGGAGGCATTTCTTCTTCAACAAAGGATGCTGCTAAAGATGACCAAAAAAGCTCCAGAGATGGCACAAATGTCTCAATGAAGGAGGTTGCATCTGTTGTAATTCCAAATAGCGATAACAAAGTATTGAAGGGTGCAAAGTCAAAATTGGAAGTAGACCAAGTTATGAGAGATAAAAGCTGGGCCTGCAGATCTAATGACAATCAAAATAATGTGAAAAAAGCTGGTGTTGGAAAGGGAAATGATATTCACAATACAAGGGGACAGTCAGCTGGGAAGGTGAAGAGTGGAAGCCAGAAGCACCGGAGACCTGTAGCTGATGAAATGTTCTCTAAAACCTTTAAGCATGATAAGCTACAGGAGGTTAAAGCCGGCGCATCATTGTCTGTGGGAAGCTCCAAGGAGAAGGGTGAACAAGGAGCTTCTACCCAGGTTGAAGTGCTTGAAGATTCAATTAT
The DNA here is from genome assembly GCF_026168435.1 of Sesamum indicum. NCBI lineage: Eukaryota > Viridiplantae > Streptophyta > Magnoliopsida > Lamiales > Pedaliaceae > Sesamum > Sesamum indicum. The sequence continues at coordinate 17,433,335 of NC_142659.1, forward strand.
GAAAAGGAAGCAACAGCGTGAGGCTGTTGATGCTCTCCTGTCATCAGCTCTTATATCTTCGAAGAAGTCAGAATCCTCGGTGAAATCATCCGTGAAGAGGACTCTTTCAACATCAAATACCAGTTGTGATCCTATCAGACCCCAGAAGCGAATAAATGGTTAGGTCATCCTTTTCCTAGTTCATGCTTGTGAATTTTGGTTAGTTACACTTTAGTGAGTTAACTGTCACTGGCAGGAGTATCTTTTCTCCTCTTTGAGTTTGAGCTAACAAGTAAACTCCAGTTAACATCTTGGCCTTATCCTTGAGATATCACAAGTTTGCTAGGAACATCTCTTCTCCTCTATGATGATTAACTTCATATCCTTGTTCGGTTGTGTATAACTTATGAGTCTTTATAGAAACAGGCGGTTTCTTGTAAATACCTTCCTTGAAGTACACACAGTCGAATTGGCTGTTAGGATTGAGAATTGAAAAGTTACATTGGGTACTTCACATTTTCAACTCTCAGAAAAAGTTCAGTGCTTGGCATGCTTTGAGCTTCTCTTGTCATTAATTGATTTTCACTTATGCTTTCTGCATCCTCATGAGTATAATATATGACAGATTCATAGAAGGAGAACTCTTCAAGATCTAAGGAGTTTAAAGAAGCCTTGGGCCTTTGAAGATGCTGTTGTACTGTATCAAATGGTATATTTTTCACCCCAAAGGTAACTGGTACATGTTTGACCAGGCCAGTAGATAGCATTTAACCTGGCTCGCCGAGTTTCTGCTGGTTCGTTTTGCTTCCTGGATAGTGAAGTGATTGAAGGGAAAAAACTACGTGTTGCCGATCGTTCCCTTGGTACATAAAATATACTTGCAGGAGTTGAGGTGGTCCCTTTGACTGGTGGTGGCCCCTATAGAAACATTATTTCTGCTCATATTGATTGAATAGAAAGCCATTTTAGTCTTCTTCCATAGCTGATTTGATACGCTAGATATGGTTCTTTCCTTACCATGATTTAACTTGTAAAAGCGGATCATCTGATAGGCTCAGGAACGAATTATAAAGGAGCCGATCAACACATTAGGCCCAACCACAGCATCTCTTGCGGAGCGCAAAAATCTAGCTGAAGATGGCCCAATTCTGAGGAAGTCCAATTATCAGACTATTAGGCCCGTTAGGGTTAATGACTATTACTAAATAAAGCTATAGGTGAGAAAGAACGAGACAAAAGCAGTTAAGGCTAGGTAGAGATGACGACACTCGTCAATGGATCTTTTATCTGTTAGGTATTTAACACCTTGTATGAAATGAAAGGAAGCATGGAACAATGTTAAAGAAATCTTCATCTTCTTCCTCTAAATTCTGGAGCTCCACCCCTGCTTGAATTGGGATACCTTTTTATAAATTTTGATAGCATCATCATCACTTGTTTGTCATTTGACTGCCGGTTAGCCCTTCCGGAAAATGTGTGGATCAACGTGATCTGTGCTTCAACTGTTATTGTTTTATGTTGGGGTTGATGGAACTAGGATTAGATGCTCATGTATTACTGAGATGCCCTGCAGGGGACCCATGAAAGATCTTAAGATATATATGCATATATTTACACAGACTGCAGCTAATTCAGTAATCAGTAATTTAAGTGTGGTTGGATTATGTGCTGCGTTTGGTTGAGTTGCATAGTTTACTTCACTGGTGGATGAAGTTGCAGAAGAAAGGCTCAATTCAATTAACATATGCTCATCTCTAGGGCTCTGTATAACTCTCTCTCTCTCTCTCTCTCTCTCTCTCTCTCTCTCTCTGTGCCTGACTAAATGTATTTGGTATTTGGTTGATTGGTACGAGGATGCCGACACACCGCCCATCTTCTATCTCTGGTACATGCATATGCATATAATTGACTTGGTTTTGGGAAGAATTTGGAATTCAATTTTGAACTTATAGTCTTTCCCTCTCTATCTTTCTTTTGCATCTGAAACGAGCAGCATCGAGTGATTTGATACAAATAACAGAGTAATTGCAAGAAAAAAAAAGAGAGAAACTCTCAAGTGTATTATTAATAATTTATAGCAGTCGAATTGTAGTTGAATGAGGCGTGTGTTTGGTTTACTTGAAAGCATGAGGATGTAAAAGTGAGTTAGGGTCATGATTAACTTCAAAACCCAAGTTTATTGGGGTTATTTTTTTCATTTAAAAACACATGAACCAATGTGTACTAACATGTCCGCTTACCTTTTGTTTTGACTTTGACCGATGAGGAGTTGAGTTGGATGGGATCCCGCACTAGTTATGTGTTAAGTCGGTGGTCTTAATTAATGACTGCCAACTGGTAGTTTGTTTAGCACACAATCCCATTCTAATTATTTCTATTAACAAGACGTGAGGAGTTAAGAGCATGGCATGCTTTTGGTACTGATTAATGGGGTGGGGTATGCATAATGATCTGTCATCTGTGTAGTGTAGGAAGGAAATGGGGAGGCTGATTCTTCTTCTCCACCAATACCATCTCCTAAGTAAGGGGCGAATGCAAATCCATCCAGCAGAAAGCAAAAGTAGAGAGTACAAATTAAATATGCAATGAGATCACTACTATTAATTACTGTGAGTAGATGATGGCATAGTGGCATGGCATGCCCAATGCCCAATGCCCAATGCCTTTTTCACTCTTCAAGACATACTTACTAATTAATCCATTCATCCATACAATAATAATATATATTTGTTTGTTAGGAATAGGATGGAGTGGAGGAGAGGTCAATCAATATTGGATATATAATAGTACTGGTACTGGTACTGGTCAAGTAAATTCCATAGATAGAAATAATCATCTCAACCAATTGCCGATAAAAGACCCTCCAACTAACATACATTAATTATCGACTGCTATGATAATTATAATAATAATAAAATGATGCTTGATTGATTATTTCATACAAGTGTGTATTAATGTGTAATTACTAATTAGCTAGATTTAGATAATTTATTAATGTTTGAGTCAACTGGAAAGGAATCTTTCAGGCTACTTACTTTTCTCTCTATATATATGAAGCAATATTATTGGCGATGGAGCTGCTCCGTGCATGCTTCCACCAAATTAAACTGCACCAATCATATATATATATATATATAATTTTCATCAACAAAAACAAACTTTCTTCTAGTTATCTTTTAATTTCCAGTAGCAGGAGGTGCACATATTCATTATTCATGGCGGATTCATCATCATCAAGTAGCAGCAAGTCGTCTTCCTCCGGCTCCAACAAGATAAGAGAGATAGTTAGGCTTCAACAGATCCTGAAGAAGTGGAAGAAGCTTGCCACCACCACCAAAAACACTACTAATAGTACAGGCAGTGGTACTGGGGGCAGCAGGAGCATTAAGTTTCTGAAGAAAACACTATCCTTCTCGGAGAGTAGCAGCTCCAACTCCAACTCCAACTCCAACTCCTCATCTGCAGGAGTATTGGGTGCAGTCGCCGTCCCAAAAGGGTATGTTGCGGTGTGTGTAGGGAAGGAAGTGAAGAGGTTTGTGATCCCAACAGAGTATCTGAGGCATCAGGTGTTTGGGATTCTACTGAGAGAAGCGGAAGAGGAATTCGGTTTCCAACAAGAAGGAGTGCTTAAGTTCCCATGCGAAGTGGATTTGTTTGAGAAGATACTGAAGATGATGGAAGATGAGAAGAGGGCAGCGGCCAGACCCGGATCATCATCAACTGCTAATTCATCATCAATATTAATATCCACGCTGCATGATGAGTTGATGAGCAGTAGCAGCTGCCCTAACAACTGCTCGCCCGACACTACTACTGAATTAACCCCAACTACTCACCACCCTCAGATGTGCAGATGACACACACACACACACACACACACATATATATATATATATATATGCAGTGTAATGCTCATCATCATTTTTTATATATACTTACTTCATCATCGTTCAATTCTCTCCCTAGCTAGACCTAGCCTTTTCATTTTCTCTATTGAATGCTAAAATCACTCAATCCAATTTGTATTCTGTTTTTCTAGATAAAGCCTTACTGATCGTCATGCATGCTCATATTACATATTCTTGTTTCAAAGCCATCTATAATATATATGTGTGATATTGGAGAGAAGGACAGTATTATGTTAGTTAGCAAGCCAGCTACAACTACATAGAATAGAATACATAACGACTTTCAATCAAATAATGCATGGATGCTTATCTTTATTAATATTGATTGATCATGGTTGAGCTAATATATAATTAACTAATAATGGATTTGAAGCAAACACATGAATTATCTGTACGTATGTATACGTACTGCTTTATAATTGGGATCCATTTGTAGCTAGGCCGTTTCGCATGCTAGACTGCAAAATACAGAGCATAAGGATACGGTAGCTGAAAATATTCCAAATACTTAAGAGATCTAAACTTATTATTCAAAGTCCATATATGGCCACTTGATTAATCGTGTCCTTGTTCGTATATAAAGTTATGTACGTTTGTACGGTTGTAGAATTAATTAAAACTAACGATATATACATGCATATGCAATCAAGTTCATTTTTTGTTAAAAAAGATGAACAACTTGCATAGAGCTAGCGAGACAGTAATGTTTAATGCACGTCTCACAGTACATATACAGATGATGTTGGGCAAGGAATCTTGATCTATGTACATATATACGAACTACCAACTGGAAAATCTGATCCGACAAAGTGCCAAATTCATCGCCGCGACGCACATTCCAATTCTAATTATATATATATATATATGTATATATTTGTGTGTACTTGCGGGTAATTAAATGTTAATCACGAGACGCATGATATCAGTACTTAATGAGCTTAAGCATATGATATGACATGCATGTGCCACAGATTCAGCAGCTCTACTTGTACTTACGGACCACACTCTCTCTTTCCGTATCTCTCTCTCTCTCTCTATATATATATATATTGTTACCACTATAATTATCATTAGAGGGGTAAGTTGACATTCTAAACACAATTATTTTGCTCTTCTTATCTGTAGTTTAGTGGTGATTGTCTGTATAATGCTTGCTGATAATATATATATATATATATATATATAAATTTATTAATTAATTAGCTATTCCAATTTTGCCCAAACTAAAGGGAATAGTTGACGAATTCCATTCAAATTGTTGATTCAACGTATGTATACTTGACGTCCAGTAGTGAGCATTGGTGATCATGGGTAGGGGTGGTTAATAGTGACTCCTCCACATGATGACCACCTTTACATTTTCTATTCCAGGAGGCCTGTTTTCTCGAAACTTTAACAACATGCTATTGCCAACCTTCATCATATTGTGCGACATAATATTACATCAAAGATTATTGATGATGGATGATCATCAATACATTGTATGAAGTAACCTAACTCCGGAAAATTAGGTACGATGATATATATCATGTGTAGACTTCTTTGCCACAGGTGAGGAAAAGGAGGATGAGGAAAGAACAACTCCCCTTCTCCAGCCCCAGGCTATGGAACTCAATTACAATCCACTTCCTGTATTTTCTATTCAGATTTTCCTTTATATGTGGTTGATTCTGTATATTTTGATGTCAAATTTAGAGGCTGGGATTCGGTGTTTCACATTTTTGTTAATTGTGGCAGCTGGCTGGTATTCCATATTAGTTAATGGTGCCGTCCCCATTCTCCTTAGTTAGCCTCCTCATCTCACATATTAATTAATAACTTTCCAAAATCTTTGTAACAGCACCAGAAGGCTGGTAACATATTCTGTTGAAGAACCATTCACCACTCACTAAGAAATATTTATAAATATATGCAATAGATGGACGCATTCATCCCAAAAGGATTCTTTATCAAACCACGTAGAACAAAAATTAAGGCCATTTCATTAAATTGTTTTCTTCCAGACACAACCCTCTATGTTCATACTAATGCCAGCAACTTGGAAAGTACAATATCAGATTCACAAGGAACATGCACAACTAGCCTACCAATTTCCTCCCCACCATTACCTCCCTAACTACTTTCTGTATATGCATTGCAATATCTGCTGGATGGTGATACAGATGAAACCTCTTGATGGCTTTTGGCCTTGTTCATCATTGGGGTTGCACCGAAAGTAAATTATGTACCTTGTTCAGTTCTATAGAGCAATTGGCACTGCCAATAATGCCACCTCTTTGTAGTAACTATTCCTTGCGTCTACTTCATTCAAAATTTCCAGATTCTGGCAATGTACAGCAACATCGATCATCGCGAATATTTGTCCACCAGTATCTTTGCTTTATCAGGTGCAAAGAAACGTGCCTGTCCACGTCCATGACCAGTTACAGTGCATTCTATACATTTTAAGTCTAGAATATCGTGTAAAAACTTAAAAAACAACCTATCAAATAATGATCACATTGGCCCAGTGGAGCATACCAGTAGAAGATATGGTCTTTTAAATGCTTACCAAAACTCTTAAGTTCCCACAGCATAAAGAATGACCAGAAACAATTTTTAGGGAGAGACATGCAGATTTACAGCAGGTGTATTCTTAGAATCCAAAAAGCTTCCAGATTCTGTACAGTGTATCCATCAGATAAGACTATTAAAACAAGTGCCTAACTCAAACGCAGATAGAGCGTTGGTCATCAGTTGCAACAGTAGATACAACAACAATGCCATTACTATATTCGCATGACCATACTACCCAATGGAGAAGAAAACTTTGCTAGGGGTGGCTCTCAGAAGATTCAAGTTAAAACCTCTGATCTATTCTTAATTCAATCCTCTACTTGAGAAAACCATTAAAAGAGTTGTACGGTGAACATGGGCCTAACATGCAATACAGCCACAACAGAAGATTTACGCATTTGTAGGTTATCATGAGCTCTCAGGGCAAAAACTGCCATGATACACGACCAAAAGTGACACCCACATTATTGAAGATGGACTTCACTATCTTCAAATTTTTTAGGTACTTATGTTACCCTGAGATGAAACAAGGAGCAAAGGAGTTATTATGACACACTGAGGCCTCAACTTTCGGATGTTCTAGACGTCAACAAAAAAATATACACCAAATACCATTGAGAGAAACAAGATTACCATGTATAATTGTGAAAGAAGCAAAAATAGATGTAAAATTAACCTAAAGAACTTTGGTTGACACTCTAAACCTTGCTCTAAATAGCGTCCCTATAACTTGAACTATACCAAGAAGACAAGCAAATGGAAGGGTCAGTATGTTTTGCGATTATTGTCTCACGCAGATAGAAGGTGGAGAGAAAGACATTAATGCTCTGACCTGTATAAACATTCTCTCTGCATCACCAATACTTCCATTCTCTTTCAAGATAATTCCCTGCAGAAATGATAATAGAACTGCTCAGTGGGCTTCTATCAGGAAATTCCAATGATACATGCCCCTAGTTTTCATCTTATATTGAACCAATCTCAAATAAACACAGGAGATATATTGCATTTCATCTGTCAGAAAATTCTCTATTAGAAGCAAAAGAAAACATGGTAAAACATATGCAAGATGGTTATAGGTACTTTAAAAAGGATAATGATGGAGACAGTTTTACGTTAACCACTGGTTGATGCATGAAGAAGAAATAATAGAACAAGAACCTTCGCCAAGTAACCCCTGAAATCATCAGGGTGGCTAGAGATAAGTTGATCATAAACAGATACTGCATCACTGATGTGGCCCCAATCTGAATAGGCTTTTCCAAGCAGCAAGTCAACCTGAAAATTGCACCATGGCAACACGTCGAATCAAGCAGTACATTGAAACTTTTTGTCCCCCAAACTAGGATTTCGAGGCCAATAAGATAGGTACAAAATAAATGAATTTTGTCTTGTATTTAGTTTCCAACCCAATAAACAAGTTAAGGGACCCTCTTGCAGTTACATCCTCAAGTTACATATTCCAATGATGCATAAATACATTTCTTCCGTGTATTGGGACTACATGACCCTCTATCCTTAGCACATAATAGTTGAGTCTATCTATTGGAAAACATAGAGCTCGTTTGGTTGTGTTTTCAATGAGATTATTTTCACTTTTCACTATTTGGGTAGTTGGGATTTTGTTTGGTCAAGCCATTTTCATTGAGAATGCATTCCTATTTTAATTGAATTTTTTGAAATTATAGGTCACATGGGTTGGTCATACTTGTCTTTATCTTGTCAGCATGTCTTTTCTTGTTTCAAATCAAATAAAATTGCTTTCTCTCCCAACCATTTTGGTCAACCTTCATAATTAATTTCTATCACATCAAAAATACATATACCTATATTCTTAATTCTCACACCTATATACCTATATTTGGAAATAACTAATCCAAATATATTCTCAGTTTTCGCACAGAAATCAATAAAGCATTTTTACATAAATACAATTGTTAGAAACTGAAAATGAAAATGAAAACACAACCAAACGGGCTCATGGATTTCCAAGAGTAGATTTCATTTCTTCTAAACAATAATTCAGTAAAAGCAATTGAAGCAAGAAAATTATGATCACCAACATTGATGCATCAGTACATCAATTCTATGAAAAGATTAAGGAGGCCAGCATTAATCCATGTTAGCATATCAGGGATGAACAAATGATTGAAACTAAGGGAGCACAGGATATTTACCAATAGCGAACATTTCTAAATTTATGTTAAATAAAAAAATAAAATAAATTCTATCAATCAACTTTAATAACATATACTATTTACTTTAAATAATTAAGCAATTTAGAATAATTATCATTCCAGTGATATACACATGTATCGCAAATTCAAGTATAGTTAAATCTATACCATATTTATTTGTTATTCTTTTATCAATTTATGTATGTCAAAAAATTTATTATGATTCTTTAGTTGGTGCAACACTTGATGCATCAATTTTCAGTTAAGGATCACATTATTTCCTCCAAAAAAATATAAAATCTTCAAAGTTAGTTATTTCCAACCATTTTACCTCAATGTTTTAATAAAGTGAAAAACTTGAGATACATGTACTAAGAAGTTAAAAGGTACTTATAGCTCTTTATTGACTCAATTACCTTAATTGGAAAATTTGTAGTATAACCAAATACGAAAAAGTTAAAGTTTGATATTGTTTTGAAAAGATTTCACCAAATCATCTCTAAGATACTAAAATTAATAGGCCGAACAGTATGTGTCACAAGACGAAAAACACATTCATTTTGTTACGCAATAACCGCGTAGAAAAACACAGAAATACTTTACCTTGAATGAAGATCATAAAAAATTGAGTACCTAAGAACCAAAAGGTTGAAAGAATATTTTCTTAAATGATCTTTTGCAGAAATTAACAATCATTATCTATATACATATTGTAATCAACTAATGAAAGAAGAAGAAAAATAATTTCATCCATACTAGTTTATGGATAAATAAATTGACTGGGGTAATTGGTGCTTTACTATTAATTTTACATTTACATTACAAGTTTGGGTGACATTTTCTAGAGGGACCATCCATTGTCTAAATTATATATGTATATTATGTAAAGTAGGGGTGTAAACGAGTCGAGCTCGAGCTCGATTTGCAGGAGAGTGGCTCGATCTCGAGCTGATTTTTTGGTATAATTTTTTTTAATTATTATTATTATTATTAGTAGTAGTAGTAGTAGTAGTAGTGGTAGTAGTAGATTAAATCATGGGATCGTATCACCAAATTTTTACATAAATTTATAAGTAATAAAATAGATTATTATAATGTATACTACGTTATAAATATACCAAAATATAGTATGAAGTTTTAATTTATTGTTATAAATATAAACTACTAGTTAGTTTAGCAGTAATATAATTAGTAAAATATACCCAAAAAAAAAAAAAATTCATACTGAACAATTTAGAATTGTAGAAAAATATCCATTATCTGAAATAATGCAATTAAAATACATAAAAATATTTTATAGTTGAAGTTAATATATATTCACAATCTGCAAAATTTATATATTTATAAATGTTAGTATAACATTGATGTAACTATCATCTTATATTGTTGAACAACATGGGTTAATTGGGCCATCAAAATTCAGATCAAACCGTTATATATGATCAAACTTATAGAAAAATACATTCGGTAAAATTTTAGACTTATTGGATATATGGAAGTCGAGATATCGTACTCAGAACATAAGAGTAATCATTTAAGACGGTGTATCGTTGAATCAGACAATGTGATTTTAAATCATACTATCTGATATAATCTAATGGACACAGTCTTGTATATTTTTAAATTTAGTATGAATTGAGTGACTGAATTTTAAGATATCGGAATTATTGATTAAACTTTTTGATCTCATTATATATATAATAATTAAAATAATTAAAATTGTTCAACCATCATTATTATTATTATTATTTTTAGATTAATTCATAGAAATTACTAAATTTCAACATAAGTTTATAAATAATAAAATAGATTGCATAATGCATAGTATGTATCTTTATATAAATATAAAACTCAAAAATAGATAAAAAAATCATAAGTAAATTACTTGTCAATTTAAAAAAAGTAATAGCGTAATACAAATATATATTAAAATATAACATAAAGTTTATATGTGTCATATTAAATAATAATTTTAATTATAAAAAATATTGTAATTTACTAAGTTCTTGATTAAAATTATTTTTGTATAAAGATTAAATGTATAAATAAAAGTATTATAATTTATTATTATCCAAAATAAAATGTACGATATTGATTAATAATTATAATATATAATCAATTTTGAGTGTAAAATTGACAAAGTATTAAATATAAAATTAAATATATAAAAATTTCAAAAATAAAAATATATATATAAAAAATAAATAGAAAAAGCTCGCGAGCCGATGAACAGAAAAATTGAGCTCGAGCTCGAGTCGAGCTCAAAATCGAGTTGGGGCTCGACTCATTTGCCACCCCTAATGTAAAGAAAGAAATACATATGCTAAGAGGAATGCTAATACTCTTGGGGGACTGGAACACCTCCTTGCTAATCAGTCCTGAATTGTTCATTCAACTTTTTACTTGAGATACTTAACCTTTATGGTTAATAAAATTTGAATATTTCCAATATAAAAGCTGCACAACGTCTACAAACATCAAGTACGCAACAGCAGCATTATTCAAGAAGTTAACCTCTTAGTTATGCTTGAAGTAAATCCATAGCATTAGAAGAAGACTCACCTGAATGGGATCCACATCAGATCTCTTTTCTGCTGTGCTGACAATCCCATCATCATTACGCTTAGATTTTTCTTTATTCAGGCGTTCACGAGATGCCAGGAGCACTTGAACTGCCTAAAAAAGAAGCAACAGTATTCACAGCGTGCATGGATGAAATATTAACAACAGAAAATGTCAGAACAGATGAAAAAGGAGGTAAAAATCACTGTCACTACATTCAGATTTATGCAGCTCTATTTGAGTTGCATCAGCAAACTTGCAACGAAGAGAAGGTTGCAAGATACCTCCAGACAGCTCGTTACAAAGCAACAGACTAAGACAACACTATTTGAATGAATTGAGAGAGAAGCAATTGAGTTACAAAATACAGCATCATCTTAGATGTGTTCATTCATTTTGCATTTTAAGCAACCTCATCAGGTCTTTTGGCAGCTAGCAACGAATTTGTAAGACCTCGAAGGATTTCAAAATCGACACTTTTTGAGGCCTGCACAAAATTGAAATATACATTCAGCCATCACAGGAAATGTTACCTCAAACTTCCTATACCGTGAGGAAACATATATGTAAGGAATATAATTGTATATGCAATTCTTCATGCTGTTTATCATGACGTGGTGGCAAGAATACAGATATAAGACTTTCATGCCAAAAGCTTGGTTGACTAAGCTTATTCAAGACATCTTACTTAACTACTATATCTTCGGAATCTTAACAAATTAAGCTTCTAAAGTATTTGCATAAAATAAGATCATGAAACTTATTAAATGCTGTTAATTACAAGGAGGATGTTGGTAATAACTTAATTTTGTAATCAACATAATCAAAAACAAAAACATGGTTCTTAAGATACTTAAAGTAAGATACAAACTTGTAAGATCCAAAAGTCTTACTTTTTTTATGCTTGTAATCTCATCTTGCAACTATCTTATAAGATCTTTTCAGGGGTATATAAGTCAAACAGAATACCCTCTTAGATGCATGAAAACTATCAAAAATAATCCCACACGGGGCACCAACTTTCTGATAAATGTAGTTATGTGAGCACCAAATGAGTATCAGATGGAGAGTCTGGACCATGAAGAATGAAGCAAGGTAGAAAGTAGCCTTCCTTTTAACATATATAAACAGGTCCATGTTGTATCAGGAACAAAGTCCGAGTGAAATGATTAAAAGACTTATGATAAACTAATATCCCACGAGTCCACGGCAGACTAACCCTTTCAGCACTTCTATATGCAAAAACACTTCCTTCGTAATCTTTGAGCTCATATTTGACTTCACCAAGCAAGCGAAAAGCATCAGGATCACTTGGTTTCTTCTGCAGATCAATTTAGGCCAATTTTGAAACAGAATCCCAGCTTGAGATAATTTACAGTCTGATATGTTCATCATGATAGCAGAAGAAGAGCAATAAAGAACAAACCTCAGTCAATTTTTCAAGCAATGTCGCGGCTCTTTTATATTCTCTCATTTCTGCTAAGGTCACTGCAGCTCCCTACAAGAAATAGTTTGAATAAATGTAAAAAGGCTGGCTTAGTTAATAAATCACATGACATTTTCTTATAAAGTACGGAGCACTATCACAATATGTAGATGTTATCTCATGCAGGACATTCGAACTCACTTCTAGAGCAGTTGAATCTTCAGGAAACATTCTAAGTGTTTCTTCAAACTGCTTCAGCCTCTTCTGCAAAAGCATATGAATATTATGGTAGATGGGACATGAGTTGAGACATTGCACTGATAAAAGCCTTATACTGGAGAGTGTTGCATCTAGACTATGATATCTACAAGAATGGAGCAAGAAGCAACAGAGTTACATAAAGTAAAAAAATGCATCTTGAACAGCTTCGATATACAGTTACACGCAAAAACATTAGATTTGGCTAACTGCATAAGAAATGCATCGAAAATTTAAGACAAGTATAAACACATGCCACAGAAAATTAAAATATGAGTTCTTATGGGTAGCATTTTACACCAGGGAAGAAAAAAACAAGGAAAGCAACAAGCAGTATCCAAACATCTGAGTTACAATCTGATTTAAAAGATTGCTTAAAGTACAGGATATTATTCTGACCTCAAGGATCGCTCTTACTTCTTCTGGAATCTTTTTAGCAACAGTAGCATCCTCCTGTGCAGGGTTAACACTAGAATCCCAAAGACCGTATCAGTTTTATTTATAAGTAGATTGCAAATAAAAAATTCTCACATTAGGACATCAAAATTAAATGCACGCACTTGAATCTAATGGTTCGAAGCCTAAGAACACTAATTAGGCAAAACCTACAATACTATTGGCAACTGCAAATACGAGTAGATGTCTGGAAAAAAATAACACTTAGAAGTATATTAAAATTAAGTTAAACTCCTCTATGTTGCCCTTGCAATCTAATCATCACAAGAAAGCACACAGGAAGTCGCACTATGGGACAACTGTTGTGGCATTCTCGTAGATTGACAGGAAATGTGATGTGAAAATTGAATCAAACACAATGCAAAAAAATTATGTGGAGAAATAATAATCAAATTCAGGAGCTTATGAATCAAACAATTTACCAGCAACTGGGAGAGAATTGATCAGAATTGTTCAAGTTCTTTGATACATACCTTCCAGAAGGGAGAAAATCTCCAAAAGCAAACACCAACCCAAATGTAACAACTGCAACTCCAACTCCGATCTACCATATTCCATTCTAGAAAATGGAATCAGCAATCACAGGAGAACTGAGAACATTCTAGGAAAGAAGTAAATAATTGCATCAGCTAAACTAATGATATACCTTAGTCCCTAGTCCAATTGTGCTACTGTTTGTCTCAGTTGGAGCATCATAATCAATTGCCCCATATTCTTTCTGCTCTTCTGCTTTTTTCTGCTCAAGCGCCAACCTTCACAGTTGGCAGAAGTTTATGGTCAACTAGCTACCAAATCAAGGTTGCTTAGAGTATGAAAGAAAGAAAAGAGAGATAAAGGATATGTGGCCCAAGTACTGAGAAAATAATTCTGTTGCATTCGTAAGCGACTGGTTCAAGTGGGGGGAAAGATATGGATAATAGATATGAAAGTGGTATAGCACACAAATTTAGCGCACAAACAGAATAATGTCACCAGAAGTAAAATGAAAGACAAAAAGTTGTATGAAATCTAACTCTTAAATTCAGAATATTTTCTGAAAAGTAGGAGGAGAAAAATGAGGGGAAACTACTTTCTAACAGCTTGGAGACGCTGCTCGAACTCAAGATCATCCGAAGAAGTGTACTTCATTCTTCCACCAGTTGGAGAATTTAAACCAGGCGCCTCTGCAAAGATAGTAGAGAAAGCTCATATCTTTAACAGTGTGGAAGGAGGGAAAGTAATAACAGTGGTAGAAGAAACGATATGCAGTTACGGTTGGAGGATTGCTTAGGGGACGATTTCAAATTCCTGTGAATTTGGGAGAGGATCAGTATTATATCATAAAGAAAAACACTAAAAATGAAATGAAAGAAGGATGTGATGAGGGGTTACTTGTTTCTTGATTTCGGGCCAAATCCGCGGTTAGGGGGAGAGGAATCGTCGGAGCATTGGATTGAAATGCCAACCCTCCGCTTGGGATTAACGTAGTTAATAGTACGACAACAAGAAGGGTTAGGAGAGAGATGAAGATGAGGCAGAACAGCGGCCATTGTTGCTTGTGTAACTGTGAGAAGCAGGAGGCGGTTTATGCTTATCGTTGGACTGCCACAAAAGGTCGCATTTTCTTAGAAACGCGACTCTGTCCTTGGGAGAAAAGTCGTGGTGTGCACTGCTACCTACCTTATCCGACTTTTCTAAAACCCAACAGACACCACTGCCAGTACTGTAGACTGTAGAAGCAGCAGTAGGGTTTTAGCTTTCCGAGAGGAAGGAAGCAAGCGGCCATGGAGGAGCAACCACCACAGGAAGAGAGTAAAAAGAACAATAAGAAGAGTAAAAGGATGATGCCGAGCCCTCGGGAGCTTGTTTCCCACTACGAGAAGCAGGGGATGGAAACTCAGGAGGCCTCCCTCAAAGTCATTCAGGATTTACAGGGAGCCCTCTTCAGGATGATTACCGCCAACCGCAACCGCAACCGCAACTCCAATTCTCCAGACGTCACCTCCGCCAAGCTCGACGCCATCCATTCCCGCCTCCTCCATCTCGAATTAAAGCTAGATTCCAAGCCCAGTTATCCGCAGTCCCTGGCTATAGGCGTCACCTCTGCCGGCGTTTGGAACGCCGCCCTCCACCTCTGGAACTTCGTTCGCCAGGCTACCTCTTCCTCTCAGTCCTCATAGTCCTACCATTGCCCTTAATATCCCAATTGCAGTTGCTGTACCTAGCAAGGTGTTAAATCATTTCTTGAAATTAATATAGCTCAACCATGCCCCATTGCGGACGTGAGTATTAGATTTAAAGGCTTGACTTTTCTGGCTGGTCCTTAGGTGGTACCGGTTTTTCTTGCTGGTATTTCCCCGTATGTTTTCTTTTCTCTTTAATATAATGTTATCACCATAATCACTCCAAGAATTTAAACGCCTCTCATCTTGTCCCAAAATGAAATTGTTAAGCGTGCTGATGGTCACCTTGGCATGTTAAACATTAGTTATCATTGATTCTTATCTAAAACTCAACTGGTTATCCAAAAGCTCAGTGTATGTTTAGTTTGCCATTCGTCCCATCAAGATCATGGTAGGTTTATTTATCAGTTGCCATTTTCGCATATCAATATAGATTTATATCAGAGGCTGGAAGGAGCTGATACTATGAGAAACGTGTGTAATTCTCATTCTTTTAGCCCATGCCATGTTCTTGGCAGTGTCCTTCAACTTGAGAATGATTCATCGGTAAATTAAAGTAAATCTTCTGTTATTTCTGGTGGCCGGGTATCAATTTGTTGCTGTTGGAGATGACAGTATTTCGTGCCTCAGCCTCCCATATGTGGTAAATGGCCCGCTCATACCATGTTGAACTCTGCTTCTCTTAAAAGTGGTGGAAGAGCAGTGCATAAATAGGGACTGATACTTGAACCATACCAAGAGATGGGCGATGATGTGGATAGAAGTAAGGCTATCCATTGGTTCGTCCTCAACTCCACAGAATCAACATTCACTGAAGGTTCATGTGCAGCAATTCGCTTTTATATTAGGTGGCCTTTTCGCATTCTTGTTTCATATGTTGTCTTCAGTTTTAAGTTGGACTCAGGTCATAGGCATATTTTCATCTGATACAGGACTTCCATGATCACTATATTAGTACACCAATATATGGTTGTCTCGTGTCATAACCACTAACCACTATCCAGAACCTTTGGATGCCTCCAGTGAAAGCACTTGTGTTCCAAATGTAACAGCATAACAATTTCAGGACACCAGTGTCTCCTCCGGTCGGTTAACCTTGCCCTTAACTCCTGAAGTTAAATGAATGAACTACACATATCTCAAGCAAATGAACCAAGTAAAACCAGAAAATTAAATAAATGGAGGAATCTTCCGAGTAGCACGACCAAAACAATCACTACATGAACATAAAGGTCCAACTACAGGCCTTCCAACGGTGTTGAATTCGTAACCTGATTAAGCTGGAAACTGGCTAGCGATCTCTCAGCTTGGGAGATTTTAAAAATTTTAAAGCAGAAGGTGAGAAAGGATGCAATGCAATCTTTAATGCGCAGAGAGCACTAGTTAAGCAAGCCATATGCAAAAGTGAAGCCATCTCATCAATTTTGTGTCAATCTGAGAAAGGATGCAATGCAATCTTTAATGCGCAGAGAGCACTAGTTAAGCAAGCCATATGCAAAAGTGAAGGCATCTCATCAATTTTGTGTCAATCTACACCAATTGCAGATAGCATCACATGGATGTATCATGTAGATAAAAAGTTCTCGAGAGGGGTCCGGAAAAGAAGTCGTGAGTTCATTCTTTAATATATGTGTTAATTGCAAAAACTGACCTGTAACTTAGGGAGTAACATTTTAAAACCTCTAAGTTTGACCCTGGCAATTTTGCCCCGTAACTTTAAAAAATGCGACAATTACTGCCCTCCGACTAAATCTGAACAAATTATGGACAATTTCACTCCTTTATAGTTGTAAAAAGAGCAATTTAGTCCTGTTTCACTATTTTAACATTTTGTTGCATCATGTTCACCTAGAATGGTATCAAGGCTTGAAATTTTTAATCAGACATTGGTCTTAATTACTGAAGAAAGGAGTTGTCTTGTGTCACAGCTAGCCACCATGCAATGAATTATGGATCAAATATTCCATCTCAATATGAGCAGAAAATGCAGTACGCCACAATGCAATGAATTATGGATCAAATATTCTATCTCAGAGCTAGCTAGCCACAGTATATATCGATAGATGACCAGAATGCAGCTTGCCAACATAATATAGCAGGAGACAGTTGGGCTCATGATCAGTAATTCAAACAAGTACTCTTCCATTAAACATTCCATGTATGCCCTTAAAAAGAACAATTGACATGAACTGTATGCATATAATAAGTGCATATACGAGTTAAACCACACAAACTTGAACATATTCAAAACAAAATTTCCATCCCATACTATATATATATACGCTAATAATTACATGAAAGCAGATTAACTCCTAATGTTTGGCTCAACCCGTTTGGAATTGGGGCTTGGACGGATTTCAAAATCCGCTAGGCAGGTAATATATAGTATTAAACTGCATATGCACATATATCAGAGGCTCTACCCTCCTCGTTCATTACGCCAGGTGTAGAGATCTGCTAGCTAGTACCATGTCAGGCAGATGATCAGACCCAAGTGCCCTGGAACAAGGGGCGAGTTGAGGCTGCAGTCTCCCCGAATGTTCTGATCAGATCAGAGCATTCAGCATCCTGTAATTGTTCCGTCGTCTTCAACTCGAGGCCCAGCTCTTGTTCTATGTCGTCAGAGGCCGATATCAGCAGAAACTCGCAGCCTTCATAGTTGAGAAGATCAGGTGGGTCGGCTGGGTGATAAAGGCGATGCCCGAACAACCCCTGCAGGTGGGCTGGAAATGCTGCCTTCCGCTTCTTCTCTAGTCCCCTGAATTGTGCGGCGCGTTGGTCAGGGTTCTTTATCTGGAGAAGGAATGACGCTTGGCGTGCTATATTGAGGGCTTTCTGCGGTTCCTCCTCCTCACCTTCTGGTGGGAATTCGAGCTTGTAAACCAAATGCGTATGCATGCTGCTGCTTCCAGGATTGTGCTTGAGGATCCTGTATATGCCTTCTCCGACAGCTCTTGAATCGGGCAGGTGCCTGTGGCCTTTTGTTGCTGTCTCATATTCTTCTGCCATACACATATCCAAATTGATTAATTAATTAATTAACCAGTTTGGTAGTATAATCATAATATATAATATAATCCGTGGATGGCCATATATGGAAACCAGCTGCTATAAATATATATATATATATTATATAACCTCCTCTTAGAGCAGCCTTAACGTGTTCGATTTCGGTGGTGACCATCTCGACGAAACCCCAATAAGGTCTGGTCTTTTTGGAAGGATCTGGAAGGCTTTTACGTCCCATAACTATGAAACGAAGCAGCGGTTGTTTCTTAAAGTTTACCGGGTGGCTGCCATGGCCGCCTCCTTGTTCATGTTCATGTTCATGTGTATAATTGGTTTCATCATGATGAGCAAGCCGTCGACGCTTAGCGCCTTCCTTGCCGGAGTTGGGGTCTTGTTTTTCCTGAACGTCCGTCTGCGCAGAGTAGGGGCGCAGAAGCAGGTAGAAGCGTTGCACGTCTTTCGCTCCACGCGCTTCTTCTTTATCAACTTTAGGCCTATAGAAGAAGAATATATCTCCTCTTTCCTATATATCAATCAAGTACCAAACAACAAGAAGGAATTAACATCAGAGAGATTAATTAATCAACTCAATTGTATCTGGGAAATTAATAAATATTGTTACTCGCTATTTAGTATTTTATTTACCTGAATCTCAATGCTTGGGCCAGCAGGTCTGGTCTTGGTTTCGTCCCCTTGTCCCATTTTGCAACTACTGCTGCTGAACAGCTAGTTAACTACGTACGTCGTCATCTCTCTTCTGCTTCTTATAACGATGTACTTTGAGTTGTGTATTGTATTGATGACAACTGACAGATATGGGAATTCTGTCTCCACGTACGCTTCGCCTTCGCGTTATCGCTCCACGTTTCCCTCAACTTCTTATTTATCTTCTCGGCTAAATACAACTTAATTAATTAATTACCCTTTCCAAATATGTATACCCGTTTATATATAAAATCAGATCTTTCATATTACACCTTTTATTTTATTTAATATATAAATACTATACAAATATGATCCTAATCATTTGGAGATTACTCTGATATACATGCCAAAATTTCCTCCTAATCATTTGGATTTAACTACAGATATCATATATTTTTAATTTTATATTTTGCATAGCAAAAGTTACATGGTGGGAGGGAAGGCTGACTCATGAGACTAATTAAGAATTGGCAGAAAAAGAAAAGAGTAACTAGTATAAATATGTTATACCTGCAAGCATTTGGACGTAATGTTCTAGCTAGCTTGTGCAAGCGCACACCAAAATGTCTGTATTTACTTCCCTCCTAAGTAGCATATAGAAATTAAGGGTACATTATCATTAATCTACTGACAAAAAAGATGCTTGAACTGGCGATGTATCCAAGGATTTATACAAAAAAAAAATAAAAATAAAAAAATTAATTCATATCCAGATTAATTAATTAATGCACGGAAGTAAGACATGAATGATGAAGAAGGAATTCATCATGTCAATATAGTTTTAGGTAGGATGGAATGGTGATGAGGTAGTTGTTAACTAGTACGTATTGTGGTATATGAATTAATAATTAATCAAGGGATGACTCTTGAACTTGTTCGATCTTGTGCACTGCCTCCTCCAAATCCCACCTCTTTTCCGGATCCTCTTGGCAGCAAGCTATTCCAATCTGTAAAAGCTTCTCCATTTCCGCCCTGCACCTTTCCGTGCTGATTTCCATTTCTTTGTCGAAAACTTTAGCCCTTTCTTCCCCAACAATGGCATTGATCCATGCTGTTAAGTCGGCAGTGGAACCTTGTGCAAGAAACTTGCCCGTCAGGATCTCTAATATCAAAATCCCCAAGCACCACACATCGGTTTTCTTGGAGGTACGTCCGTGTTGTGCATATTCTGGTGATTTATAAGCCACCAGTATTTGGTGGACTTGGTTGGGGTTCACCACTGGCGCCAGAGTGTAGTCCATGAGCAGTGGGTTGAGGTCTTTGTCTAGAAGCACGTTTGAGGATTTGAGGTGGCCGTGAGGGACACTTAAGCTGGGAAGCTCGTTATGAAGATGAACAAGCCCCTTGGTCACGCCTTTGATGATCTTCAACCTGTTTGGCCAGTTAAGACCTGGCTTCTCCACTGTGTGTTTACTGTGAAGGCGGGCAGCCAAGCTCCCATTTTGAACATAGTCCAGCACGAACAGCTTCTCATCTTTGCGATACAAATAGGCCACAAGAGGCAGCAGATTGGGGTGTGCCAGTCTACCCAGCCTTCTCATGTGCTCATGAAAGTCTTCCTTTCCTACGCTGTTCATTTGTTTGAACCTCTTCACTACCACCGCATCTCCGTCCACCAGAACTGCTTTGTAAGACGCCCCAAAGTTGCCACTTCCCAGCACTTCCGCCGATGCCCTCATCAAGTCCTGTAAGTCAAACTTGGCTCTGTCTTCTCTTACAAACGACAGCTTACCTGACTGTTGCTCTGATTTTCTGGTGGTGGTGGTGGGGGGGGTTGGGGTCGGGGTTGGAGTTGGGGTTGGGATGGGAGTAGGGGTGGCCCGGCTCGTTACTTGGGTAGTGGCAGCTGCCGCATCCGTTCTGCCATTACCCTCTGAAACTGTCCCCTCAAATTCTGGAGTTTGAGGAGTCCGGTTCTTTCGGGATAGGAGAACAAATAAGAGTACGAGGACAAACAAGCCCACTACTACAGATGCTACAATTATAGCAATTGTTGCGGTTGATGGTGACTTGCTCTTATCAGTATCAGATGGCACAGCATCGTCTGGGGGACTGCTGTTGCATTCGGATCCCACAGGCTTCCCGCACAGCCCTTTGTTACCTGCACCCGCACTTGTATACATGATGAGTTTCTATATGTCTTTGGGGATTAATTCTTAAGTTTATCATAATTAGTTTCATGATGGATGGATGATCGAGGACATTCTTGAATGTATTAAATTTATTAATTATTCCAGGGTCTAGCCAGAATGCCGTCTTATAAAATAAATTAAAATCCATAGAGGAGGTGTATATATGAAGAAAATGAAATTAGAAAAAAGTAATCATGATCACCTGTAACAAGTAAACTATACATGGAGTATATATGCATATTATATATGTGTGTGTATATATTTATATAATTAAGGTTGATTATCATCATCATCATGATATGGTGTGTTTCCACAGAAAGAGACACACGTTAACTTATGTACCTGAGAAGCCGGATGGATCCATTTTGAGTAGAGGTGCAGGTATTGGACCCTCCAATAGATTGTTAGAGAGGTTGAGGAGCTTAAGATTGTCTGAGCTTATTGCCGGTATGGTGCCCGTGAATTGATTGTTCTCAAGCTTCAACTCTATGAGTTTAGGTGATTCAAGAGAGGTAGGAATATGTCCCGTAAATTTGTTGTTTGCCAAATAAACTTTCTTCAAAGAAGTCATACCCTTGAAAGCGTCTCCGGGAATGTCACCAGAAAACTGGTTGTTGGACAAGAACAATGCCTTGAGAGCACCAATCTTTTTCCAATCAGGCATTGGCCCCTCGAAGCTGTTGCCCATGAAGCTAAGCGTCCGTAAGAAAGGGAGAGGGGCGAGAGAGTCGACGTCAATTCTACCCTTGAGACCCATCTTCTCAAGCTGCAGACCATAAACGTTGCCATTATTTGTGCAGAGAACACCGATCCAGTGGCCACCACCAATCTTGGAACAGGGAGGCGTGGAGGGTTTCCAGTCGGCAAGAGCCGGGTCTGCATTTATCAAGGAACTTTTGAACTTGATGAGTGCTTCGGCTTCATTGTTCAATTGTGCACCACAAAAACACAAGGAGAAGGCCACAACAATGATATTAACAATCAGAAAGCGGGTGGTTGAAGAAGAAGAAGAAGAAGAAGAAAATGAAATAAGAATATTAATATGATTATTGTATGTTTTCGGGCGCACAGGATGGGCTGCAGCTTGCGCGCCCGTCAGCATTATTCTTAATCTTGGTGATTATGGTTTCAATTTGTAAGGGATGTTTTGTTGAAATATTGAATTTGAAGGCGTGGGACTAGTACTGGGAGGTCTGGGCCTGGGAGGGAATTACTATTTTTCCTTTTTTTATTATTATCTCTTTTCCCCTTAATTTCTTTCCGGTTTTCTGCTTCCTTGTTAATTTTGTTCATTTTTGTGTCCTTGACTAGGGAAATGCATGGAGCAAGGGCTGGGAAGCCAGCGTGTGCTGACTGGTGGCAATTATTACAACAACAAATTAAGGTGAGAATCAGTGCTGCACCGCCATTTTAGGACATATTTGATCATTTCTGTGTGCGGGAGATACCTTCGGCTTAGGCCACCCTCGCAATTACCAACCCCCCCGCTTTCATTGCTCCCAATTAAACTACTCTTCTCTCTCTCTCTCTACCGTATCACACCTTTTATATTATATTATTATTATTATCAACTAAGTATATGAAATACAAACACACACCATCTCCTCCGCCCAATGCTAAAACAATAATATAGTATATAAAAAGTAAGAAGTTGACACACAAAATTCATATGTAATGAATGACCAAATTCTTGCAACTATAAATATGAGGTTTGGCAATCTTACCTCGTACGGTAAACCAAAAATTGGTTGAAAAAGTACATGACATGCAAGCTACTGGTTTAATTGAGTGTAGCAAATACACTCATTTTTATCCTCAATATACATTCTTACAACTACAAGCCAAAAATGCCAAAATGAATTTCTACACCACTAAACTTGTCAGCCTCTATATTTATATGATTCAAATTATTATTTTTCCATTTAAAATTTAAATATAGTAATAGGTACTAAATTTAATTAACATGATTATTAAATTATTTTGACACTAAGAATTTGTTCAAGTTAGATTCATTTTCTTAAAGTGACTAATATAACTAAATCCATTTGATAGAATCTGGAAGTAAAAAAATATACATACAAAAGAACAGAAAAAGAGATTAGCCTCTCATAGGGATGTTTCATTTTTTATCTTATAACTTAGTCTTTGCTCACTTTTGATCTTAATATAAACCACTCAGATTTCTCACTTGGAACCATATAGAACCACTCAAAACCACACATGTTTACTTTAAGTATGATATTTAGGGAAGATATAATCATAGTGCTGTTAGATGGCTCTACATTTTCACTTAGAAAAAGTTCATAGTGAACTTTTTAATCGGAGCAGAAGAAGAGGGAAGAATAAAATTTTTAGTTTTTGGTTCTCCTTTTTCAAAAAGCCACCAAAGGTGGATTAAATAGAGGGAAGCCATTTATGGCGGTGAGAGAGAAAGAACGGTTGAGGGAGAAGAAACCAAGAGAGAGAAGGAAGAGGGGAAAGAGATGAGGCGACAAAAAATTAAGGTTAGGGATTTCAATCTTAAGAGAAGATGGTGAGATAAATATCAAGAAAAAATCGAATCGGGTAATGGGCCAAGTAGGGAGAGTGGGCTGAACGGGGAGAATGAGCCAATCCAGCAAAGATGGGTTAGCCTTCCAGGTGTGGGTTTGGGCATTTGGCCTGGGCCTACCAAAGTACTGGGGCCACATATTCTCAACATTCTCCACCTTGGACCAAGATCTAAAAGAGGGAATCTAGTCCAAGGTCGGATCTAGCTTTCATCATTGTCAAATCGCTTGGATTGTACCTAGAAAACAAAAAAGAGAGATACTTGCACAAAAAATTGGTTAGAAAAAGAATTCTAAATAGTACTAATAAACCATAAATACTTTTCCAGAGAATCTTTAATAATTTCATTATCTTCTTTATCTTTGTTATCTCTTTTGGACTTTTTACAATCTTTTATAAAATGTCTTTTCTCTCTACAATTATAACATCTTCTATCCCTAGGTTTTTCTTCCCTATTTCTAGACTTAAATCTACTATGACTTCTATCCTATATTTATTTTTAGAATTTCTATACTTAGTTTTTCTCCTAACATGGTTAACTTCTTTTGTGACCCAATTAGCTATATTGATTTTAAGGTCCATTTCTTTATTTTTTAAACTACTAATACAATGTCTAAATTTACATTATTCCTACCATATTTTATCGCAGCTTTTACATCACTATAAACTTAAGGAACAACATTCAATAAAACAATAGGAGAATAATCTATCAATATTCTTATCTTAGTTAGTTTAATGTTTTGAATCAGTTTTATAAAATCATCCAAATTCTCCTTAATGTTTTTAGATAAATCTACTTTATAACGAAATTTTTTTTCAAGCAAAAATAGTTTACTAGGTAAAGAAGTTTCAGTGTATAATTCTTCTAACTTATTCTACAAATCTTTTGCAGTTTCTTGCTTTAAAACTTTTCTTAAAATAGTGTCAGAAATATTTAAAATTATAGAGGAATAAACATACTCATCATTTTCTGTAGAAAAAATTTCAAGGTATTTGCCACCAATAACTTTAAAAACTCTTTGTCGAATTAAAATACCTTTCACCTTTTATTGCTAAATAAAAAAATTAGATTTTTCATCAAAAGATTACAAATTATCCTTTTATGAGGCAACTGTGGGCTCTCATTACCCTAGAATGTGTTGTCTATTTGGAGGCAGTGGGCAGATGGGTATTGGGGTGTTTGGTGTGTTAGGGAGGCAGGAGTAGTGTCGATTTTTTATGCTGTGGTGGGCTTTGTGGCAAATTCGCAACAAAAAATTTATGGAAAATAAGAATCGTGAGCTACTGCAAATTCTCTTGAAAATGTGGACTTGGCTGCATGAATATAAGAAGCTTTATAGAGATAATCTGTGCATGTTCCAGTGGTACTTGACGAGTGAGGTTCCATGCTTGTGGTTGAATTTGTAAATCTGATTGTGCACGTGGGTGAGTGCATGCTTAGTTTAGTTTCGTGATAATTACACTTTTCTTTCTTAAATTTTGATATAATTATATATTGACTTCTTGTAGTTTGAACCATTATATCTAACACTCTTGAAATTTACTTCAATTTAACAAATTAGTCCATCCTTTTTAACGAAGAGACTAATTTATTAAACGGAAGTAAACCTCAAGGGTGCTAGATGTAATTTCCCAAACTATAGGGGAGGAGAGTGTAATTATCCATTTAGTATATACAGTTTGATAAATGTTTTGTGGTTTTTTAAGTTTAGTTGGACCTCTTAACTGGTTTAGTTGTTTCTGTTTTCATATATCAGCTAAATTGCATAAAATCCCCCTGTGTTTTAAAAATTCAGAAGAAGACCCACATATGATGTGAAAATAGTCAAAACACCCTCATGTGTTTTTAAAACTCAACTCAATCACCTTTCTCTATTAAATATGACTAACGGTGTTAATTTTTTGATAAAATAGTTGTTACGCCCTTACTTAATATATATTATTTTGTTTATTTTATTGACCGTTGAATTTGTATAGATTATACCTAAATCGTCGGATCTGACCAATTAATATTAGTTGTTGAATTTTAAATTTATAAAAGAAAATTAATAATATATATTACAAAAAATTATTTGAAAAAAAAATAACAAAATTAGAACTCCCCAATCACCGCCATCTCCACCCACCTACTTCCCCTCCTTCCCACACTGCGCAAGCCCCGACCGGGTGTCACGGGCGGACTCTCTTATCTTGTAGCGGAATGTATTTTTCGGTCGTGCTGCGTCGAAGGTTACACTCAACCTCCGACCAATCTTCGCACATTTCAGAGTTTACTGACTGTCTGTCGTGTGTTTTCGACATCAAAGCTTACTAGCACAACATCTAAACGCCTTCTTGTATGGCACAGCGTGCCCGTGTGCACGCCTATCCCAAATGCCCACGTGCGCTGAGGCTCTCGGCATGCACGCCTTTGCACGTTCTCGCCGCCGGTCCCAACTAACTAGTCTGTTGTCATACGTCTCGCCCACAATCTCGAAACCCACTGACGCATCCCTTGATGGCAATGAGCATCCTCTCTTCACCTCGGTATTACGGCGCTCCGCATGCGCCGCTCGTCTCATGTCCATTGTTCACTAGGTGCATCCTCGGTGTACGCCTTCGTCGTGGCCGTCTTTTATGCATCATCCGAGTAGGACTGTATCATAAGTTCGCGGCCCATTCGATATGCAAACATCTTGCATTGATCCCACACGACATGCCCAATACGCCATCTTGCCTTTCGGCATGACTTCACAATTTGTCCACAGTGCAGCATTGTCCTACAACCGCTCATCTTAGCCATAAAGGAGATTTTTTAGAGAATGTACGACTGGCTAAAGGATTTCTTGAGAAAGCACAGCTCTTGGTTAGCTCGGATAGACAGAATGACCTCTTTATACTCTTGGAACACTGTTATCGTTTGGTATACGCCAAGGCGGCAAAAATGGAACAAATCATATTACAGCAGCGAGCTAAGATGTAATAGATGAAGGATGGGGATCAATGCTCACGAGTCTTCTTTTGCAAGATAGCTCAGCAACGTGCCACTCGGAGAATCTTGCAAATAAATGATGAACACGGAACCACCTACTCAGAGGCAGGAGCGATTATTCATGAGTTTGTCTCCTTCTATCATGCTCTGTTAGGCGGAAAAAGACGGAGGCATGTGATAGATATCCGGTATTTGAGGCCATGGGCTAGACATGTCCTCAATGAGGAAGAAAGGCTTCAGCTCCTTACACCCGTCACTGCAGTTGATGTCAAACAGACAGTGTTTGACATTGCTGAAGATAAAGCACCTGGACCGAATGGGCTCTCATCGGGTTTTTATAAAGCTGCCTGGCCAATCGTGGGTCAGGAGGTTACGAAGGTAATCTTGGAGTTCTTTACCATAGGAAAACTGTTGAAGCAAATTAATACCACACTTCTGGCACTTATCCCTAAGGTACATGCCTCTATGATGGTCACAGATTTTCACCCTATTTCGTGTTGTAATATTTTATATAAGATTACTGCCAAACTTATTGTGCAAAAGTTGAGTAGGGTGTTGGATAAGTTGATATGCCCTTGTCAGACTGCCTTTATTCCTGGTCGTAATATTGAGACAATATACTGTTAGCACAAGAACTATTTACAGGCTACAATCAGGTGCGCCTACCTCCTAGATGTGCACTGAAAGTGGATATCCGAAAAACTTATGACATTGTAGAATGGGATTTTTTACTTGCAGTGTTACACCTGTTTGGATTCCCGACTACGTTCATTAGGTGGATAGAGGAGTGTGTCACAACACCCTCGTTTTTCTGTCGGGCTGAATGGGGAAACTCATGGTTTCTTTACGGGATCGAGAGAGCTACGACAGGGGGACTCTTTATCGTGATATCTGTTCGTTCTTGTAATGGAGGTTCTGCATTTGATTCTTCTGCAGATGATTGATCAGGACATGCGTTTTTCTTTTCATTGGAAATGTGAGCCTTCTCGATTATTTCAGCTTGGATTTGCAGATGATCTGTTGTTGATCTGCAAAACTGATATAAACTCTATAAGGGTCATTAAGTAGGGGTTGGACCTATTCGCCTCCTGGTCAGGTCTCCGGCTTAATGTGCATAAGAGCTATCTTATCATCTCTCGATCTACACAAGAGATATGGGAGCAGCTGTTAGAGATGCTCGGCTTCCGAGAAGGGCATCTTTCGATGAGGTACTTTGGATTTCCTCTACTTTTCTCTAGATTATCGTTAACAGACTGCCAGCCTTTATTATTGAAAATTGATCAACCATTAAAGGTTGGAAAGGAATAAGATTATCCTATGCTGGGAGGGTACAGATTATTAAATCGGTCCTTATGTCGTTAAGTATATATTGGGCTTCTGCATTCATCCTACCTAAAGGTGTTATAAGGGAGATTGAGAAGCGTCTGAGAGCTTTTCTGTGGAAAGGCACAAGGACCAGTGGATATGCCAAAGTAGCATGGAGGATGTTTGTAGGCCGACTTTGGAGGGGGGTCAGGGCCTATGGGATATTAAACCGTGCCTTGATGAGCAAGAAGTTGTGTGATGTTATTCGATGTGATAGAACATCAATTTAAGTAGAATGGTTATATAATGGGCGGCTATGGGATAAATCTGTATGGACGATCACTGACAATGGGGGGTTCGTGGGGCTGGAGGAAACTCCTTCGTCTACGCCCCTTGATTCGATCTATAGCGGACTATCAGATTAGTGATGGAAATTCATTTTATCCGTGGCATGATCCATGGCATCACCTTGGTCACCTTATTGAGAGATTCCCACAAGGTCCACGTCTGCTTGGGCTTTGGACGGCGGACAAGCTCAGCAGTATTATTATAAAAGGGCAATGGCATTAGCCCAATGAGTGCTTGGAGATTTTGCATGCATTGCCAATCATTCATGGCGAGACAGATCACATTATTTGGCGATTTGAGACGGGGCGACCTACAGTTGCATCTTTTTACAGGCTATTGGACCCACCGGGACCCAAGGTAGGTTGGTCTTCACTACTCTTGGGTTCCCTAAAGATCCCCAGGTATAATTTCATCCTATGGCTTTTGATTTTGGGGAAACTATCCACAGTTGATAAACCATGGCTATCATACATAGGCGCCTGTATATTATGTGATGAGGGCGCAATGGAGACACATACTCATCTATTCTTTCGATGCCGTTATGCAAGAAGATGCCTGACAGCGATTCGGCGGATTGTTCGGTTTGAATGGCCTAATAGAGAGTAGTCACGGGACATTGAGTGGGCTGCAAGGAAATGGAGAGGAAAATATATCATTTACTTGGCTTATCGTGCACTCCTAGCTGCTTGCATTTACCATATTTGGAGGGAATGAAATTTGAGACGCTTTGAGCATACGGAGCGACCACCGAATATCATAGCCACCATTATTGTGGAAGATATTAGACAGAGGATTATCAGTGTTAATTTATCTTGTTCTGTTAGTTCATGTGCGTTATATAGATTATGGCGTATCTCTTGGCATGTCAAGGGAGAAACCACCAGTTGAACATTGTTGTACTGTACGATCTTGTTTTATTAATGAAATTTACAGTTACCCAAAAAAAAATTTAAAAATAAAAAAATAATATATATAAATATGTATAAAAAATATATTTTTATCTTTTTGGTATTTTTAAAAATTTTTGAAATAAAACATAATAATGTATAATTTTTATTATGTAATAAATTGAAATGTAATTTATTTAATATTTTAGTCATAATGGCAAAAAAATACACATAAAACAAGCCAAAAAAGAATCAATCTCTTATGTAAACATATAAAGGATATTTTAGTCCAAAATGACCTAAAATATTGACCAAAGTGGCAAAAACAGAACCAAGCGTACCATCCACGCGTCCATGCCACGTTCCGTTAATTGTTAATAGAATTGATTTTTTTGGCTGGGATTTTGAAAATAGAAGGAATTTTTTTGCCTATATCCAAAAAGCATGTGACTTTTTTGCTAATTTAACAAAATACATGGGACAAAATGAAATTCAACCTAATATCTCATTGCTCTTCTTATTAAAAAAAAAAAGAAAGAAATAAAGAAAGTGTTGAAGAGGAATAAGGCATTCGAATTTTAAAATTAACTGATAGAACATTAATTAAAGAGATGTGTATTAATTTGTAGAAGAAATCAGTCTATATATGTATATATACATACACATAGTTAAAGGCATTTCAATTGATTCATATTTTTGTCTGGTTCGTAATTGTGAGGGAAAGTGGTTCGTAAATTAACCTAAAAGTTTGTATTACTGTGTAGCACAGGTATTATGAACATCATATGTAATAGAGTAATTAAGCATACGCTGTCAAAATCGAGATATAACAGTTCACTGTACATGTACATAGTAAAAACATTGGACAATTAGTAGTCGTAATCATCATCATCGATTCGATGAGATGTGCTAAAATCCATTCCTCTCTGGTTCATTTGACCTAATCGAACTAACGCCTGCACAACTTGGGATATGGGTGGCCGGAATTCTGGCTCCGACTAGCCCCAAAAACACAAGAAATTAATATACACAAATATATATATATATATATAATTAAAAGAAAAAAGAAAAACAAAAGAAAACTGGGGAACATGCATGTACCTGCACACACAGAGCAATCACATCCGCAAATCCAGAAAGAGACTTTGGCGGGTACAATCCATGCAAAGCAGGATCCGCCATTCTCCCCAATGCATCTAGGTCGTGGAGCTGTGGTGAAGCCCACCGGACAAGACTCTGTTCGTACTTGGGCTTTCGACTATGTATAAACATAAACATGTTTTCATTAGCTGGCTAGAATTGGTAATGAAATTAATATTAAATCCTTGAGATGTGATGTGACATGCATGCACACCTATCGAAAGGCATTCGTCCCGTCATCAACTCCAACATTACCACCCCAAAACTGTAAACATCACCCTTTACAGGGTCTGCACAAACTTCTGTGCATTCCGGTGCATTATATCCAGTCTCAAGCTCCTGGCTCCTACGCTGAAAATCATGAATGCAAGTTTCAGATGTACAGCTGAACCCAACCCAATGCCCATCAGATGACACACAAACCAATAATTCCTTGAGAATACAAATACATGTCTCCTGCGTACCTCATAAAGTAGGGCCAAACCGCAATCAGAGAGACGGGGATTCAGTTCAGCATCCAGCAAAATATTGGACGATTTTATGCTCATGTGAACACATGATGGCGAGCAAACTTCATGCAGGTACCTAATTATAGTTCATTTGGAAGATGGTTAATAATTATAATTATATATATGTTGCACATTAGATCAAACAACTAAAAGCTCCTATGATATTGTCATCAAGCGCGATTCTTATAGCAATTCTTTTTGCCCTCCTTACTCGATTGCACGGGCAGTCCCCAAAGCAATTCTGACTCTGGTGTTCCATGTAAGCGGTTTGCTAAAGTCATCTGACAGGTGCAGAAATTCATGAAGTGAACCATTCCTAAAGTACTCGTACACCAACATGATCTGCCCCTGCTCTGAGCAATAACCGACAACTTCACAAATATTTGGGTGGTCGAGTTTAGTGATGTCTGAAACAATTTCTGCAAATTCTGTCCCTTGTTGCCCTCGAAAAAGCATCGAGTCTATTTTCTTCACTGCTAAAACCTGACAAAACAAGCAACATGATATTAGTATTTATCTGCTAGCGCCCGTGTCCTGAAAGCTACTGATGATCAGAAACAGGCAAAAATTAAAGGCATCACCAGATACCTTCCCATCCCCATACTTTGCCCGATAGACACGGCCAATTGATCCTTCACCCAGAAGACGGCCCGTTGCGAAATTACCAGTGGCAGTCTGCAACTCAGCCAGAGGGTAAGGAGCAACATGAATTGAACTGGTCCTGGTATTCATAAGATTTGTATTCTCATTGTTGTTGAATGATTTAGGGTGATCTGAAGGCGGATGCTTAAGTCTTATTGAAGAGGATGTGCCCACGCTTTTAACTTGAATCAAGGGAGATGCTTTGGGTGATCTCACTTCTGCCACCAGAATGACACACGTTTCAGCAATTCCACAATAAAGAGAAATCGTACACCAATGCGTGCTAAAACAATCCTTGATTCTAATACCACTTCACTTTAGCATGAATCATCCATGTCTACCAACTCAATGCGCCTTAATGGTACCATCATACCATTTTCAGCGCTACTGAGTCCCGCTAAGTTTTTGCTCTTTCACTTTTGAGGGAGCATGCATGTCCATTTATCTTAGGGTAGGAGATGGAAAGAAAGGGAGATATGAGGACCAACACAAAGTTTTACCTCTCAAGTCTGCTCGTGATTCAGCATCCAAATCATTAGATAACTGCCCAGATGACAGTGGAGCAAAAGGCCTCCTTTGGCTAAGTCTATCTTCCTCAAGGAAATGTGATGAAGGCGGAGATCTCCGCTTTGAGAATAGAGCAATAAGGAGGCCAAGCACAACTAAAACACCCAATACTATTCCAACAATAGCGGCTACGCTTAGACCCGACTTCTTAGCCTCCTCTGCTTTTGAATGCCTAACGTGACTTGTTACCCCAGGAGGAGGAGGAGGAGCAGGACCAGACGACCAAGAATTTCCTCCAGTCCTTGAAATAAGACAAAAGTCAGGGAACTAACACAAATCATTCCACACTGCAATCTTACTCGACTACTCACTTTATTTTCTTAATGTCCTTCAACTCATTAGGAATCCAGCCAGTAAATTTATTATTTTCGACATTCCTGCAAGAATGTGAACAAAGTCATACATTAGCTTCCATGCGTCATGAAAACAACCAATGGAACTTGCTTAATCACAAATCTTATGATTATTCTCTCCTATTTACTTAAAATACCAAATGGCTAATTCATGGCTATTTGGTAAGAGGACAAACAGTTAAACATTGCATATTTGGCTTCCATCAAGCTACAAGTATTCCAACTAAAATTTGGTTAGCAACTTAAAATACTTGATGTTTCAGCTGGACTTCTTCGGTTTTCTGTGTAACATCCAGTCCATATGTTGATTGCAAGCCAGTTCAGGTCTTTAAAGTATGATATTAAATGATCAAGCAGTATTAAAGAATAAAAATAAGGAATCTCTTCATTTGCCCATCTCCCATGTTTCCAGAGATAAATTTATGCCGACAAAATTTATTCAACCCTGAATTTTTTTTCCTCGGGCAAGTTTACACACAAGGTGTAGAAACAGATGGCATAATTACTGAAATGTTTGTGAAAAAAGAAATAATGTTTGTTCAAGAAAAATCTCCATCAGTTTTCACACTTACAATTCATCGACAGGAAGATTAGCAAGGACATTTATTGAACCCGTGAATTTGTTATCCTGCAAACGCCTGTCAATGCAGACAGAAAGAGCCATCAACATTCAACACCATGAGCTTGCAGATAAGAGAAGAGATGCACAAACATCTTACAGAGTGGTGAGACTCGAGAGGTTCTTGAAACTCTGGGGCAATTCGCCTGATAGTGAATTGGAAGAGAGATCCCTACATTTAATCTCAGGAGTTGGTGAACGAACTCGAGCCAAAATTAAAGCTAGATGACAGGCTGTTAAGATGAGAATACTTACATCTTGGTGAGTTTAGAAAGCTTTCCAAACATATCACTCAATTGTCCATTGAGCTTATTATTATTGAGATCCCTGCATGAATTCAAAGAACACAGTTAGCACTGTGGAGATAGATAAGTAGTTTGAGAGGGAAATGAGGACAGCACATGCAGCTTACATTTCTTTGAGATCAGTCATCTGGGAGATTGAGTAAGGTACATTGCCATCAAATTCATTTCCAGATAGATCTCTGCATAAGTTCAAATTAGATTCATAACAAGAAAGACATGAAATGCTATTTTTGCCACTCTACTCTTATATTTTATTATCAATGGAAACAGCAAAATGTTACTGAAAGAAAAGCAGTGCAGTAGAGACCAGCAACAACGGGGGCTACCCATGGAAACGGAAAACAATCAGATGAGGTAGGACGTTTCATTTTAGTCAGACCTCACAATCACTATACGTAGATAATCAGGTGACAGTGACACCACTATATGGAAATTTTACTGAATAAAAACAAATGAAAAGTAGTTGCAACTGGATTTGGTATAAAATAGAGTAATGACTATGCAAAAATGCTCGACTACCCACTTACATGAGCTGAAGATTGGGAGGAAGTTGATAAGGTATATTGCCTTTGAAGCTGTTTTTGCTCAGGTCACTGTACTATCAAGAATAAACTCATTATATGCCATCAGGTGAAATCCAATTAATTATTTTTCAAAAAAGAAAAAACACATGAACCATGTTTCCCTAATTAAGCCTAAGAGCTTGCAAGGACTCACAATCGCGTCACAGACTTCAAATCAGAAAGCTTATAGCCAAATGATCCAGTAAGTCCCAAGCCAGACAGGTTACTGCCATTCCATACATAGCCCAAGTCAGGTTTTTGTGGGTGAACTCTAAGAAGCTTTATTATATAAGTAATATGTAGCATGTGGACCATGAATTCTGCAGTAAGTAGAGCAAGCAAGAGAGTATGTAAGTACATTTCAGTTACTTTTGATCCAGAGCATGAGATTCCCTTCCAAGATTCCCCACAAGGATCACCTCCACTTGATGTCCAGCCATCCAATACGGAAGGAGAATTCATGCTGGTGTACATAACATTCAGACCAGAAACTGGAAAAAAGGAATAAATATATAACATCCTTAACTTTTGACCATAATGAAAACAAATATACCTAGCTAGGGGGCATCCAATATTGGTTATACAAACAGAAAACCACCTTTCACTCTATACTCAACGTCTCATGTACCAAATACCCAACACTCAATACCAATTAAAATAATCATCCACTAACATAAACATATATACATATATGATGAATGATAGCGTACGTGCGTGCTTTCATTATGTAAAGATAACCTTGTATGCATCTACATAATTAAAAAGTAGAGCTGGATGATCGAAGAAATGAAATTACCGTCGGAGGAGTCAGTTTTGCAAGAGACGAAGGTCACAGCCAAGAAGCTGAAAACCAACAAACACAAAAGCCTACTGCATCTGCATCTGCATGCTCCTCTCATATTAATCTTGTTCAATATCATCATCAACTCACCAAGTACCGATGCCATTAATTATTGACTACTTTTAATAAACAAATATATATATAAACAAAATTGATCATTCAAATTCCCATATATAAAATATAAATCATTAGGACCAATAATATTCAAGAAGTGAAGACAGCGAGGTCGACTGCATTCTTTCTTGTATCATGATGAGTGTGTGGGATCATCCCAGGCCGCCGCCACGGCTGTAATAATCGAGGGATCATGGAAACGGGAATGGAAAATATTATGAGTGGAGATAGAGAATGGAAGGTTTCAGAGAGAAATGAGAGGTATGGAATAATGGTTGTTTAGGAGCTTCAAGTTTTTACCACATTCTCGACCCCCCAAAAATGCGCTACGCCTTTTAATTTCTTTCTTCAATCTTCCTTCTTTCTTTCTTTCACACACTACGTACACTGCACTAGCAAATTAATTAAAACACCATCACAATTACAAGATTGATATCCTACCCATTGCCTCTTCTACTCTTCAATTTCAATCCCATGCAAATTAATTAAAACACCATCACAATTACAAGATTGATATCCTACCCATTGCCTCTTCTACTCTTCAATTTCAATCCCATTATTATTTCTAACTTACTACATCTTCTTCCCTCCTAATTAAAATCTCAAAATATGTTCAATTTTTTCTCATCATTCCTTATTGTTCCAACATTATTTCATGTAATTATGCATCACATTAACCATTAAGAGGGTGTTTGCACCAGCTTATAAACTAATTAAAGGTTTTATAGAAATCATATGAGGTTGCAGATGTATTCCATAGATCTTTTAGAATATCAAGTTATAGAATTTAAAAAAAAAATGTTAGTAAATCCTTTAAGTAAAGAACCTCCATTAAACAAATTAACAAGTTAATTCATTTTTCTTCAAATTAAATAAAAATTGGCATTAAGAACTTTTAATTTTATTTGATCCAAACATTTCAATAATTTATTTTTTAAAAAGAAAATGTTATAGAGATAAACTTAGCCGAATGCCCTCTTAACTCAACCAATTAAGTTACTTTGCAGTGCATATTAAACCATGACAATGCAGTAACATTGATTAAGACGTTCCTTTTCCATGCCAACAAATGCAATGCAATAACGACATGAATTCAAGAAACAAAATGGTGTTCACTAAAAGCATTGTTTACGTACTGCTATTTATCTGATGACCCATGAATTCAAGAAACTCTCTCTAGATTCCTAAGGAATGATCACCCACAATGTCCATAACACCATACATGTTAATCTTCTTCATTACTTCATCCGTTGCTCCACAATGTTCTGGATTGCAGGCAGTCAGACACCCAATCTGTAATCACTTTTACTTCTCTCTCAAAGTATATTTCCAATGCAAGGCCCACTCTGAATATGCAGTCAGCTAACGGGCCCATATTTGCTTACGATAATCGAAAACGGCGGTACAAATTATGAAGGAAGAATATCAATTACTTTATTATAACATACCAAATATTTGTAGTAAACACAAGGAAAATTAACATTACATGGTTAAACTATTTTAGGGTGTATGGTCTACACTGGAAATCATCCATGTACATCTTATGGTCAGTGTATCAGAAAGAGCTGATGATGGATCACAGGTCAACAGTTTAATCCAACATAGTAAAAAATGTAGTAATGTACATGCAGAATATGATCAATATCATCTCTGTAATGTTGCAAACATGAGCAACTCTAGGAATTAAGATAGAGAGTGAGGGAGAGGTTGAGAATGTAAAACTGAGGGAGCGTGTGGCTGCATACATATGAGCCAGCGAAAATTATCAGAAAGCACAGGCTACGATCTCTTCTCAGGAAATCCTCCAAATTCTTCCAAACTCTCAAATAGGGAGCAATAGCCAAGTCGATACAAAGATCAACGTCTATATTTACAGCCATACTGAACTTTCCATTTGCACTTGCAGTAGCTGAACTGCGTAATATCATATGCATCATCATATTCATCACAAACTAAGAACCCTTGTTACATGGAAGATTCCCTGCTTGCTTAGATGAAGCACCACGATTTGTAAGCTTGCTAAAGATATAGGCCATGGCAACCTTGGCACCCAAGCTTGAATGCCCTCTAGAAAGGCAGATAGCACCACCCAGGAGAACCAAACTATTTGCGATGAATTTATTTGAAGGCCTTCGAGTGAATTTCCTCGTGTTGGGTCTGCAATTCCCTATATGGGGAGGGACAGTTGTAATTAAGTTTTCTTGATGAGCTGTGCTGATCATATCCTTTGTGACTTCAAATTCAGGTGGGACCTATGTGAAAACAATAGTAGTGAAAAAGAAAGGTCAAGAATGATCACAGGCAAGGGAAAAGAAACGAGAGAGACCAGATAAAGAAACAACTTCATATTGAGAACATTCCAACCCAAGCCAATACAAAAGCGCACACACAAAAGTCAGAGTCTACTGTGTTCTTATATTCTGACCTTATACACCTCTCTCAATAGCTTTAGAAATCACACACAATTCATGAGGTCAGTCTAACACTTATTGATCAAAGTTGCTGAGAATTACATACAGGTACCAAGCTGTGCAGCTTCTGATAGACTAGACCTTAACATATTTTTCAAGTCAAGATTTGTAGTATCACAGGATAAAATATAAATTGGCAAATGGTTATCGATTTAGGAACATAACACTCTTGGCATTTGAAATTGACTAAAGAAAACAATTATACTTAATAACTTCTGCAACTCAAACCACGGTAAAAAGCCTGATGTGGAAAGAAGATACTCTAAAAGCATAGCCCTTGGGGTTCTTCAATCCTTCGAGAAAACCAATAGCTAAGGTTCAACAGATCAAAAATATTTTAGGATTGTTTAGGCTTGACACAAACGGTTATTAACAGGGACACCCTGGATTAGCTGCCTCCGGTGGTCTAGATTCTGATCCAAATGGTAGGGTGGTATAGCTTTCTTGAATACTTGGCCAAAGGCCCATTGAGTGGCTTGAGTTGAGGGCAGTGCTTAAAGACTAAATTTAAAACTGGGTCCATGGTAATTCCAATATCTTCCTTGTGCTGTTGACCGGACCATCCCCTTCCCACTCCCCACCCCCCCACCCCCCACCAAAACACACACACAGCTAAGAACAGTTCATTTCCTGGGAAAAAAATGGAAAAATATATGGTGATTGGTCCACCATCTCATGGTAATCAAATTTCTTTTAAGAATGGCTAAATTACCTTTTTGGTCCCATAAAGAAGACATATAGTCAAATATTAGTCTAATTACGCTGTCTTTACATATTTAAATATTACAATTATTTTTTTGGCTTTTTTGTTTGTCCAATATTCTTGAACAATACAATTTATATCTATATATATTCTCTATTTTTTTTTCCAAATGAATATGAATATGCTTTTACTTTAAAATTTCATCATGGAGCAGTAATTAGACTAACGTTTGACCACTTCTGCCGTTAAAAATTGATGGTAAAAGTTGTGGAGGACTAACTTGAAAACTCTTTTAACTAAATGGGACCAAAATAGAAATCCCGTAAAGAGTGGGACTAATAAGGAGATGTGCCTTCTTTATGGGACCGAAAAGGTAATTTAGCCTTTAAGACTTTACCTGGTTGAATATTTTGGTCCCGAGAAGAATAACATGCCCAAAGTTTGACATACCGTAGGCAACAAAAACTATATATGAAACTCTCTTATCTTGAGTGAATCAGATGCCTCCACGAATGCCAACTCACAAGGCCAGTCCTTACCTTTTGAATACACATGCTGGCACCAGCAGTTGAAGTTAGTTGATGGTGCTTCTCATCGGAGTATTTACGAAGCGCAACACCCATCTTGCATACATAACTCCATATCCCCTTTGCAAAGGCCAGTTTTGCCATTTCTACATTAAGACCAGCATCTTCTTGGTGGACCATTCTGATCTCACAGGCATTTCTACCAGGAACTGCAAAACATGGAGATTCTTAACAGCCTAGGAAACATCGTCAAACCATGTGATGTAGAAAAGTTAACATCAATCTGTTTTCATGCATCATTGTGCTCATTATATACTATGTTGTTCATTTTATTACATCTGGTTAACCAAATATTCGCGTCATATTTTGTAATAACAGCCATATCCTGAAAATCTTTTAAAGAATAATTGAAACATTTGCATGGAATGAATGAGAAAAAGAAATTATCAACATGAGTAATTGAATAATGTATATGACCAATCAAAGCTATTGAATACTCAAAACTTAAGGAATCGTCTAAGTAAATACTTTATAAACTATAGTTTGACTTCATGGTTGCAAGCTCTTTTTATAATTGACCATGATGCCACGAGATGTTCTCTTTTTCTTTGGTTTCATAAAATCTTTTGCATTTTTCTTCAATTTTTTCAAGAGCCTCTTTTGCCTCATCCGGATATTGGAATTGATGTCATGTTTCTCGTTCACTTAACTAATAAAATGTTGCCAATATAATAAAGTTCTAAATAAAAGCACATTAGCATTTTCTTAATCTTTATCTCATGGTTTAGATTTTAAGTTACTTTATAGAATATTTGATACCAAAGGCCGAGGGGGAGGTGAAGAGGATGGTTAGTTAATGCATACTTTTTGTTGTTAGCTGTTACAGAACATTTGGTAAGGTTAATTACAACTTTTATAAAACTGACCTAAAAATATAAAATTCAGCCAAATTAACAAAAATCACTTTTCTTATTTTTTGTTTTTCAACTTTGAACAGTTGCATAAACATCCTATTTACAAATTACAATTTACATGTTAGCATTTTTTCACATTTAAATAACATCTTGTATTGTATATTCGAGTTATATCTTAATCGTCTTGGATATCTTGTCATTTTTTACAATTTTCAAAGAAGGGCTTAAATAATTAACATTTTAAACTGTGAAATTGTTTAAGGAATAGTTTTCCATTATTTCACCAACTCCAACTTTTGGATGTGAAAATCAATTCGGAGCATTGATGCTTAGCTCCACAAGCAAATAAGAATATTTGTGCCAAAAGTTGTTGCTTGACTTTTAAATTTTTATTGTTTATGCATAACTTCTTAGAAATTATAATATACTTTATAGTAAATGTTATCGTCTTAATAATTGCCAAACCTGGACGATGAATTTAGCTTTTTATTATTTATATAAGTATTAGCTAAGACAAAAAGACAATGCACGTAATTACATATGTAATCAAATACATAAAAACAATCAAAAAGATAAGATTAAAACTAAATAAAACAAAGTATCATAAAGAAAATCACAAATCATAAATCATAGTAGAAAATTTACTTTATTAGTGTTCATTTTCATTCAGCATGAAAGGATGTTAGATCAACTTTTTTGGTCTCTTCTCATTTATGGCATGCATCCATCTTTCTTTTTACCCAGGGAATTGCCTTGAAATAGGATAACAGGAAAGCTCTAGAGATTCTATGGGTCGGAAACATCAAAGTAAGGTGTAGCTTATAAATAGGAAGATAAGGAGATAATGATGGAAGGATATTCTTATTAGGTTGGATTTTTTTGTTCATTCCCTGCTCTTGGAGCGGCATACCGAAAAAAGAAAAGATTTGAAGCGAGGCCAAAATCTGTCTTCAACAACGTCAACAACACCGTGAAAAAACTCAATTATGGCTTCTCATTGATCTGATAAACCTACAATACCATTTTCAACGGAACCCACTCAGACTCATCTTACAAAAACCTTTTGGCCTCGGTTGAGGAGCTTAAATTCTAGTTTTATACCAAATAAATTTTGTTTAAAGTTCAAAATATTCTAAAATTATGAGAGAAATAAGATAGATAAACACATTTTGTAAAGAGTCTGTAATAAAAAGAAAAAAAAAAAAGGAAGTCTAAGGTTTTGTAATTAACTATGACACTTGAAACATATAAATTTCAATTATGCTCTTTTTTAAAATTTTACAATTGATACCATAAGAAGATAAGCAACAGTGAAATATTGTGACCTCCTCATACTTTTATAAAAGTATTGATTGAGAAAATACTCTAAAAAAGACACCCTGTTATCCCAGATTGCTGGCACTTTATTTTCAGAACTTACATCTTTCTACATTTTTTTTATTCAATAGTAAAATCCAGCATATTCAATTTAACAGAGTGAAATGGTCATCCGCAACAAGGTAACAACTAACAACCAAATGTAAAAGACATAACAGAGGATGGTAAAGGCTTAAAGCTATTTAGAGGGAAAAGACAGTGCTGCCACCAACATACAACTTCAATGCTCAACATAGGTGCTTTTTTTTCGATTTTCTTGGATGAGGTAATACATGAACCGAACATTAAAGGTAAGTCAGTAACCTGCCTTTCCTGATTCTCCAACCAGATCTGAGAACTGCAACTCTTATGTACCTTTTATCTCTTGGAGCCAAAGGATGTTCACATTCCTTACAAAGATCACAAACATGTATCAGAACAAATATTGGGTAGCAGCTCAATGACAAACTTGAACATGGAAGTTTATTAAGACAAAAAGCTAAATTTCATCAATGATAACTAAGGGAAATACATTCAAGACAAAGTGCCTTCAGTTACATTATAACTCAAGAAATAAGAACCGATGAGGATAGAATGGTTAAGCTTTGATTAATCCAACTAGGCAGTCTATTTATTATTACCAGAAAATTCATATAGCATTTCACATCTGCCATCCAGTTGATAGCATTCTTCAGTTTGTGGAAAAATTCATATGAGTACAGCTGATAAATGTCTAGTAGATTCACAGAAGCTGTCAGCAGCTTATAGGGCATTTCACCAGTGCTTCTCTACTATGGGAAAGTTGGCAGATCTTATTTAAAACCACATAAAGATCATTAGTTTTCAAAAGCTAGCTCCATGCCACCAGCAACAAATAATAATTATGTTAACCTAAAACAAGAAACTAACCAAATTAGCAGGTTCTACAAGAAAGTAAAACGATTAAGCCTAACATCCCTAGGAAAGAGGAAAAACAGTAATTCTCAATGCAACTTGGAAGTGAAGCTCCTGAATTGACAAATGCACAAGGGATTGTAGCAACAAATTGCTAAACCATGAGAAATGCAACCAGTAATCTTTCTTACAAGTCACAATGCTTGAAAAACAAAGAAAAACACTTTGTATTGCGGATAGGAGAAACAAGAAAGTGGGATGGGGAGAAACCAGAACAAACATTTGAACGCACCTTACTAAAGCAATAGAAGGACCCATCCATTCCCTGCCATAGTTTCCAAGCCAATACATACTCTCTGGCCGTTACGAATGGAAACTTTTTAATGGTGCGACCAATTTCAACGCCACAGCTGCGATCCACCTGCAACTGCTGATGGTGAACCATGGTTTTGTCCCACTGCATCCTATAATCATTATCCATGTAAAAATTGAGCAGCAACTCAATAAAGCAGTCCTCAAAGGTGGTCACGCTCAGATACTTCAA
The DNA here is from genome assembly GCF_026168435.1 of Sesamum indicum. Taxonomy (NCBI): domain Eukaryota; kingdom Viridiplantae; phylum Streptophyta; class Magnoliopsida; order Lamiales; family Pedaliaceae; genus Sesamum; species Sesamum indicum. Next base: position 17,475,788 of record NC_142659.1, read on the forward strand.
GGGTCCATCCTGCAAAATAATAGATGTTATGTTGGTCGGGGACTAAAAATCTTGATAAGAATCTGAAGAAAGCAAACAAAACAAACACCTTGGGTTTGTAGCACTTGGCCTTGTAGGAAATATCTTTGGTACTCTTGTCGACGACGTTTTCCCAGATGATATCAGGTGAAGTATCATCAAGCTCGTTCATGAGATTCTTCAAATCCAAATCAGAGATAATCCCAGGTCTGTAAAAAGAAAAAGGGGGTGGGGGGATAATTTTCAAGTTTGTTTTCTTATTCTTGTTTTAATTTTGTGTTGTGTGCAACAAAAGAGAAGATGACAGAGAGGAAGAGAGTTTACCGGAGAGACGGAATATCATCATCTGTTTTAGGAGTGATGGGGGCGGAGGAGGAGGAGGAGGAAAGAGTTGGTCCTCCAAAGAAGTAGCGGAAGCGCGAACTGACCATACGGCAACTGAAAATGAGGAGTATTACGGCGAGGGTCCATGTCCATATCCATGTCCGGCCATCTCCGTCTATGTTTATGTTTTCCCTCCAGAATTCTTCTCCCCACATCGTCATCATCATCATCATCATCATCCCCAATTCCCACTCAATTCCTCTTTTTAAACACTATCCTATTCCGATTCCCGACCACACACACTCCTTTTTTCCAATTATATATATATGCGATGCGCCTTCCGTTCATCACTTGGGTATTTGGCCCCGCGCCTCGCCACTCGCCCCCAGCCAGAAAAAATAAATATACAAAACCGCATTCCTACTTTACACCCGCAAAAACTATAAATTACAACTCTGTGCCCGATGTTGAGATTTGGCTTCCTGCACCCGTTAATTCGCAACACCTATTCCCTTTTTCCCCCTGTTTTTCGGATTCTGCAATTTTAATTTCAATTTTAATTCTGCAATTAATTCAATACAATATAAACTTGTAATTTCATAATTTATTGTAATTCACGAGGATAATGCAAAACATAAAATATTATTTAACAATCATAACAAATAATTGGATAAAAAATAACTACAATAAAATAAAAAGTTAAAAATTTTATTAAAATATAGTTTTGATGTAATTTAATTTCAAATATAATTATTGAAAAATAGCTAAAACAACACAAAACGCATAAATAAGAACAATAATCAATCAATGTAAAAGTCCAACGTCTAATGATGTTTTCTACAATGAACTCCTATACTCTAGACGATGTCATGCTCGAAATTAAGATATGAAGGCATAGGAAAGTAGTTGAGATATTTGTCAATCACATAATTGTATTCTTAGTTAATACAATATTATTTTTCGTATTGTGACTTGATACGTATGTATGTAACACAAATACAATAATAATAATAATAATAATAAGGTATAGATATTGAATAGATATAATAACTCAAATATATGAAAAAGTACAAGATAACTATAATTTATATAATCATGTGTGCATACAGTGACAGTTAGAATTATTTCTTCTAAAAATATGTTTGATTAATGTACAAGAAATTTTAACTTGAAAAAGAAAAAAAAAACATCAGATCAACGTTTCAGCTTTTCTGGAAAAGCCCAAAAATGACTCAAACATGTGACCATAGACGTAAGGATCCATGCAGATTCCATCTCTCGCAGGCAGTAAATACATGGTACCTCTACTTAATACGATGACCGCGCAAGCAGATATAATTAACCAAAATTGAAAACTTCATCCTGTCAGCTTGAAATCCAATGACCTCTTCCACATCCAATTATCACGCTCAAAAGATATTACAGCATTTTATGTTCAACCAAACTTCCATTCAAGATACAGACCTCAGCTTCCCTAAGAAAACTTTCCTTTAATTTCATCTTGGAAAGAAGTTAACATCTCAACTCTAAGTCTATTCTTCATTGACTTGCTCGGGGAGATCATGCTGGACATGTTCACCATCTCCGGTGCCATAATTGATCCACGGTAACATAGACTCAAGTAGAACAGCAAGGGCATTTCGATTTGTAAGGTCACGAGGCGTATGGTTTCCTGGAATGTTATGGAACTGTTCACGGTTCTCAATCTCACCCATTTGGTCAACCATAAAGTCTTGCAAGTTATCAGGTGGCATTGTCGGCATGGAATCAGAGAAATCTGATACCAACAAATGTCCGTCCCTAGCAAAGCAAAGAGGAAAAATAAGTACAAATTGTGGCAGCATAGATAAAAGGAAAACTGCAGCTACATGCTCACTCATTTTTCTCTGATGGAAAAGCTTCTTTTCTGACACAAGCCCAGTCCTTAGCATGACTTCCTTTCTCTTTCAGCATCTCAATCACCGAAAGCGCCGAATCACTTAAGAACTTATGCAGATCAGGCAGCCTCCAAATTATGTAACTCCTCTCAACATAAATCGCAATCAAGTGATCCAGAGATGGACTCCCTCAGATTTTAAGAAACTATTCTCCAGTAGAGTGGTCCATATCCGATATTTGAGAGGTACCTTCACCACCAGTTTTTTCAGTACTGATGGGTGAAGCATCAAAGCCTGCTTCATGAGATGGCATGAAGCAGCTTTTCTGATAACCATTTCTCTATTGTTTAAAAGTTCACGTTTTTCAAGGTAAAATGGGCTAATCGCAAGGGAATAAGAGAAGTTGGGAAATGGCCACAGGGAATTGTCAGACCTAAATTCTTCCGCAAACTGTTCGAACCAAGCATATTTCTCAGCTCTCAAAGCATAGTAGTCAATAGAGAGCATAGCACCCATTGGATCATCTGAATCTAAAGAAAGCAAGAACTTACATATTTCAAGGGCAGATCTATGGCAACCATGCCTGTCCATGTTTCTCATGTGAGTAAAAAGTGATGAGAAGAATGGCTTGTTTGAATCATGGATATACTTTAACTGACAGTTCTGCGATGGAGCGAACAGTGGATGCCATGCACATTCCATCGCGTACAGACACTTGGCAATAGCATCAGCTGACATTTGGTGTTCACCCGTGAATTTGAAATAGTCCGCCAACGTTATCAGGGAGTCTATATGATAAGGATGGTTCAACAGAATGCTTGCAATACCTTTAAGATCATGTATCGCCTTGGCTGCTTCAAAAGCTCTCTGAGCTTGGGCATATGATGAGTGTATGTATCTAAATAACATAAAAATTATGCAAAATGATCAACCATGCATAATCTATAAGAACCAAAGTTTGTATGGAACTGAATTTCACATTTCATAACATCAACCAGCAGCCAGTTAAATAAGCACCAATACAAGGAATCAAACTGAAATTGCTGTCTATTCCTAATGACATTGCAGTCCACAAGGTGGGCCCACCATTGATGTACGTGACTGTAAAAGAAGTTGCACGCATATACTATAGTGCATAAGATGGCAAGTGTAAACAGATTGGCAAAAGTTTTGTTCCGTTATGCGCCAAAAGACTTATCTCACGTGAAGTGAGATCTAGGCCTAGTGTTTGTAACTGTCTATACCAAGAGAAGTTTATCTACCAATCTACAAGATCATAAGCATAGAAGCTATTCACTAGCTCACCACCAATCATTCTTCACTTACATGTGTTGCTCTTTCCTCTTTCTTTTAACAAATAAAACTCCATTCTTCAACAAATGAGTTACTTTGGAAGTAGATTTTGGTGGTTTAGAAGAAGATCAGATATTGCACTACTTTGCAGTACTCATACTCTGAATTAACAAGAGTATCATGGACACAGAGTTCTGTGCTGCCAATAAGCAACATATGTAATTTTGAAACAATATCTCAGCCTGCTTTATTCCATGATAGCGTGATGGGCATTTCATAAACAGTAAATTGTAGTTAATCCATACATCTACCAAAGGACAATAGAAATAGCAGTCATCCAGTCCACTTGGTTGTTTCTATTCAACTTATCCAATTACTGCAATCAGTTCTCAGTCCAGTTTTTTTACCTGCGTTGTTTCTATTGGACTGTGGGTTAGGTCAATTTGCATGATCCCAAACTATATTTAGACTGTACAGTATGTTAGTAATCTACTCTCAGTTTTTTATAAATGTTATACACTCCAAAAAATCTATGATGCAGGGATACTAATTAAATCAAATTATATTTTGTTTGAGAGTTGGACACTTAAGTTGATCACATACATAGATCCAATCAGGTAGATGCCTTCAGAAACACTTCCAAGATAATGATGAAAGTAAAGCATGTTTGGCAGTAATATCTCACAATGAATTCTCCAAGTGAAGAAAATCAAATATGTGAATATCATAATTTGGTTATTCAATAATCTATCATATGACTACAATCTAGTGGTGATCCAACTAATTCATAGTTTTACGCGAAGTTGAGTTTTAATGCTATATTTCAGCATGTAATATTAACATCAAACATCATAGATTTAAATGTTTACTTAAATTACAATATTGATATGTATTTTACAGGTTAAATTATTACAATTTTCAGTATATTCAATGTCTGTTTCCATGAAACAAAACAAACCATCCATTTTGAAGAATTTTATCACTAGCCCCCCACAAACTCCTAACTGCCTCTTCCTTAGGTCTCTTTCCCTTGTCCTAGACTAACTCTCTTCTATTCATCCTCCTCCTTCCTTTTCCTTCCACTTCTCCATTCTCTAGGTCTTCCCACTGACCTCGAGGACTGGAGAATAAGACCTTAACATTTTTGGTTGGTTAGGCAGTTTAGATGCTCGAGTAAACAGTATGAGAACATGATATCACAATCACAATGGCAAACAGGTAAATCCTATTTACGTATCTTGAATATTCACACAAGTTTAACTACTAACTCAGAACCTGTATATTAAGTGATGACTGATGTATCCACCAACTCACAATGCTATAACCACACCCCAACTTACTCACACCCTTTTTTTAGCATTCATAATTGCTTCCCAAAGAAGAAAAAGCTGAGTGGGGGGGGGGGGGGGAGGGTTGACATAAAACCAAGGAACTTACCTGAAATAGTGGACACCATCTTTACTCTCCAGAAGTTCCATGGTTAAAGATCCATCCCAACGAGGCCAATGCTGAGAGGCAGAAACAAGGACAGTCTTTTTGAGATTATGATTACCTCGCCAACCACCACGTATCAGCCTAGAATTTACAGATAACTGGCTTCTTTCATGTGATTTTACCACTCTGGAACCGAATATCCTTCGCAGCTCATTCTCCGCACTAAGAAATTTGGGATCAACTTGTAATATGGAGGAATTGCAATGCTTCTTCGGCGTTCTGTTATCACTATCTTTATTTACGAACTGTGATGTAGCAGGATAAGGAGCAATCTTTTGGTGACCGGAAGAGCTAGCTCCCAAAGTTAAGCCCTCTAACATCAGTTCAGAAGATATTACTTCATTTTCAGTTCTGGGAGATAAATCTTCCATGATTTTCTTCTTCTTTTTCTTTTTCTTTGCTTTAACATTTGGCATCGGAACTGAGTTAACAGCAATGGCAGACTGCTTGCTAGTACCTCGATCTGAAGCCTCACCAGAAATTTTACTTTTTTCCTGCAGGCAACAACCCATATCAATATAAATTTGATACAGGCAGAAAAAATTGCTCAAGATAAACCTAAGCATTTGAAACAAGATAAAATAGCATTCTCTTGTATTGCATTATGGGGGCAGCTTGGAAATGCTTATATCAAACCTTCAACTAATTTTTTGTGCTCACTGTAGGATGACAGGATCATCTTCATATACTTCAAAAGAGAGACCGCATCAAGTATGATAAACAAATGGGAACTGTAGAGCAAAAATTGCTCTCCCGATCAGGTGTAATGTATATCGAAGAAGTGCTGTGCTGTGCAGCCCAAACTGAAAAAAGTACCAATAAGGTCCACACTCCACATGACTAGGTAGGGGAGTTACGCACCATAGGCTTATCTCTACATGTTTCTTTCTGAACTCCCTGATCTGTCTTTCGGCTCTTTATAATTTTTTTTTTTTTTTGGGAATGATTTCAAGGAAAAACAAACTAGAAGACTTGAAAGCTCAAGGAAATAAAGCTGCATAAGAAAAAATAGCCATTGAGGACTGAACACAAGCTGAAACTACAGGTTTCTAGAGGGCTTCTGTATCATCATCCCCAAGAGAGACATAATGAAAATTAATATTGATGGGACAAAATGCATCCAAGCAAATGTATCAAAGATCACTTCCAGAGTATTTGGAGAAACAATTGGAGTTCTACTTGATATTTATCATAGGGAAATGTGTACCTAGACATTGTATGAAGAGTAAAAAGAAGTCAATTTTCCACTTTTGGAGACTGAAACATCACCTACCATATCCAAGGGCCCAAGTAGGGTGATTCCTAGTGCATGTTCGCTCAGGCACAATATACAATTAAATTTCACACTTGTATTTGCATCCTTCAAACTTCAAAGCAGTAACCAACATGGCAAATTGAGCATTACAAGGCGATCGTAGACCAAGTTCAACTTTATAATTGTCCAGACATGGAGGTGCTAGGAGTAGTTTCCAAGAAATGATTAGTATGGTTGAAAGGGATCATCCTCTCATTAATTAATGTGTTAAACAGGTCTAACTTGCAGTATCCTCCACATTTCCTAAGATACTACAATACCTGCTCTAAAGCTTGATCTGTGCCAAGCATGTGTAGGTTGTCCTTCTTGATGAGATTTGGATATTTTGCTGAATTCTAGAGATATGTCTCAGCCCATGGAATCTATAACAACTCTAGATATATTTTAAAGGAGTTTATTTAACTTTTGATTAATTTCTTTGCCGAACTGATTCATCACTTAATCCTCCTTTGTCAATCGGCAACTCCGCTATTCATAATCAAGGTAATTCCATACCTAATTCTGAGTACCATAGAGACTTTATGGATTGAAGTAGTAACAACATGATGATTAAGAAAAAAGATCCTCGACATTACTCAAAAATGGATTACTCAAAAGGGAAACAAAACCTGGTGGTGCGAGGAGTGGTCACCGCTGCTATTGTTGTCTTCATCCTCAAGAAGATCAAATGGATTTCGGTTAGGGCAGGAAGAGTTGAGGGATTCTGCATCATCCTCACTATTGAGGCAGAGAGGTTATCGCTCGGTTCATCATTAGACATTACTCAAAAATATTAATAAGTTACACAAATTTCATAATATTTTAAACAACATATGATTATTAATAAAAGATCCACTCATAATATGATACAAATAAGATGAAACGATTGTCACAAATGTTAGATGTCATTCTTTTTGCTTTTGATGAATTTATAATTTGATCCAAATAATTAAGTCGACTTTTTATGATTTAATTTTCCAATATCTATTAATCTTGTAATAAGTGTAAGAGCAAATTAAATAATAAATATATCAGAGGATATTTTAACCATTTAATATTATGGTAATAAAAAATTAATTATTATACAAGATGGAACCTTCATAAATAGCACTAGCAACATTAGCATACTCGATCCGTGTAAATAATGGTATGTTATACTACTAAAAAATATTAATAAATTATAAACATTTGATTGGCTAAACAAAATTTTTAGTTTTTGAATTCGAATAATAGAAAAAATAACTATATGCTATTGTCTAAAAATATGATTAAATCTATCAATTATATAATCGAGAAAAGTATTATTTTAGTCCGCTAAGTATGCCTAATTTTAATTTTAGTCCGATAACTATGTCCATTTTTGTTTAGGTCCAGTAACTTATGAAATTGCTTACATTTAGTCATCTGTCAGATTTTCGGATAATTTTACCCTTATGAGTGCATATGGACTAAAACTACCTTTCAAAAATTGTATAGGGGTAAAACTGTCCGAAAATCTGCCAGGGGACTAAAAGTAAGCAATTTCGTAAGTTACTGGATCTAAACAAAAATGGACATAGTTATCGAATTAAAATTAAAATTAGGCATACTTAGCGGACTAAAATAATATTTTTCCCTATATAATCTAACTAAGATATTTAATTTAATTTGCAAAATCCATTGTAACTCTGCATTTTATTAATATGTTATACTTCCATGGTGACCTAAAACATACAAAATGGTTTAATTTAAAATAATGATAGAATTTAAAATTTTAAATCTAATGATTATATCAAAATACATATAAGAATTTTAATAAAATACTAACAGTACAAATCAAATTTATCAACTTTAAAATGAACATTATATACTAAATTATGTATCTTATAGTAGGCATATATACCCATAAATAATAAAAATAATATGCTAAATAGTTCAAATTTTATCATGAAACTTTATGCACAATATTCTATCACTAATTTTATAATTTTTACAAAATAGAGCCTTTTCAAGTGTTTAGATTTTTTTTTTTTTGGCAAGTTCATTTATTTCAATAATTAGTGACAAAATGCAGAAAGAAATAATTATTTATTATTATGTTACTAAAAGTGGTAGTGATGTTTTAATTAATGATTAATTATAATGGAAGTGATGTGATTAATTATAAATAGTATGATTTATGAAATATATAATTATTATTTCAAAAAAATAAAATTTAAAAACTATTTACAACACATATAATTATATATATTTCGACCCACCAACAAGTATAAATACATATAAAGGAGATATAATTTGACAAATCAATAGAGAATTTTGTCCCTCCAAAAATATCTCAAGTTACCTCCAAAAATAAATAAAAACATACCTACAACACAACACAAAATACCCAAATATGAATCTAAAGACATGTAAGAGTCCTTTCAATTTAGACTTTATTTTCACTAATTGACCTCATTACATACATATGAAAGATTAATTCGAACAATTGAATTTTTTATTATTTCTATGTAATTAAATAAAAGAGAAGATAAATAAACTAAATAACTGCACAATTGAATTGTACATAAAAGAACATAATTTTTAAATAAATATAGCTACAATAAGTTATAACCCATTAAAATGATTATTCCAATAAATAAAGTTCTTAATTTGAAATAAATAAAGTGAAAATGACCATAAAAATACATTTACCAAATATGATGATCGAGTTAAATTTTTTAAGTCTATCAATTATAAAAATTAAGCAAGACATTTAATTCATGGGTGATTAATCTTCCAGCTAATTAACAAAAAAGATCCAATTTCAAAAGAAAGAAAAAAAGAAGATATTTTAACCACACAATCGAAAGTCAGTTATACTCAATCCGTGTGGATAAATTAAATTGTTATAATTATACTATTACTAAAAAATATTAATAAACTATTCAAACTTCATGCTATCATTTCAAGAACATATGAAGACTAAAAAATGATCAACCTTTAAAGTTTTTCCATATCAATTATAAATAACTTCGAAAATTCAATGAAAAATCCATAATATACAAATAAGATTAAACGATTGTCGCATGTCGGATGTCATTTTTTTTGTTTCTAATGCACTCATAGGATGATATAAATAAGTTGAAACAATTATCACATATATCAGATGTCATTCTTTTTTGCATTATTATTTTTTTCATATCAATAAATTATTTGTACGAGTTATTTTATTCCATCAAGTTGTCTTCAATCATAGCAACAAGTATAAATCAATTTGTTCATTTATTTATAGGCAAAAATGACATATTTTTTGTAGAAAAATATATCTTAATGCACATGTGAAGATTAATTAAATAAGCTTAGACAATTAAATAAAAGCACTAATGGTAACCTTGAGCCCAAGCATGACTAATGCAATAGTTTAAAATTCAAGATTTAACTCTTTAATTTCAATAATTATAAGTTAAATGTGGACGACAGACCACCAATTTAATCAAATATGATCCTTGTATTAAATACCGCTAGTGATGAGGTCATGTCTTTTTTTCTAAACAAACCAAATCAAGTCCGAAAGAGTGTTTTTAATCTTTGGATAATCGAAACATGTACCTTAAGCACCATGAAGGTTGCCTCCAAAGTACCACCTAAGGTCCCTCCATTGATGGCGCCTTTAAAATATTTGGTTTAAACAAAAATAAACATAAATTGTTGTGCACAAAGAAAAGGCTACCAAGTAACATAAAAATGAACAGCAACGCAACAAACTCAAATATGATTGGCATTTGTCTATTATTTCTTATCAAGCAAAAAAAGTTACCTCTGGACCTTACTTTTTTCTTTTTATATCTATTCTGGACCCTGATCCAATTTACCCATCTTAACAACTATGCAAGTCAAACCTTCCTCTTGAAAATATTGACATTAACATTTTTTTTTTATTGGAAAATGGTTATTCACCTTTGTTCCCCATTCTGAGAGCAACCAACACATCGAGAAAATAAAGTTTGAATTTAATTCCTAGTCAAAATATTGAACGAAATCACAAATGTCAAGTTTGTGTAAAAGCTAGTTAAGTTAGGAAACCCTATCAGCCAATTGAAAGGGATTCAAAAATACTTGATTTGGTTCATACAGATATTTGTGAGTTCAATGAAGTTTTTCAGGGAGCACAAACTATATTTTATCATCTTTATAGATGATTTCAGTGGATAACCTTTATGTTTTTCTCATGAAAAATAAGGATGAAGCCTTAGATAAATTTATTTTATTTAAAAATGAAGCAGAAATCCAAACTGGTAAGAATCTTAAAGACTAAGGTCTGATAGAGGAGGAGAGTATGAGTCGAGTAAGGTCAATGAATATTGTCAAACCTTTGGCATTGTTCATGAAGAGACTTCTCCATATTTTCCTTTGTCTTCAATGAATATTATCAAAACATTTGGCATTGTTCATGAAGAGACTCCTCCATATTCCCCTTTGTCTAATGGAATGACTAAATAAAAGAATAGAACATTCAAAGATATGATTAACAGTTTCCTACTAACCTCCAGGTTATCAAAATATTTATGGGGAGAGGCTTTGAATATGGTTTACCATATCCTGAATAGAGTCCTTGTAAAATACAATACAAGTACTCCTTTCGAGTTGTGGAAAGGTAAGAAACCAAGCCTCAAATACTTTTGAGTGTGGGGGTGCCTAGTAAAAGTGCTAGTCCCAAAATATAAACGAAAGAAATTGGGTCCTAAGACTATCGGTGTTGTGTTCTTGGGCTATGTGGAAATAAGTTATGCCCTAAGATTTCTGGTTATTAAATCAGAAATTCCAGACATTGAGGTCAACACAATAGTCGAATTTCGTGATGTTGTATTTCTAGAAGATGTGTTTCCTTTAAAAATGGGAATACCTTCAAATGCTTCGATTGATGATTCACTTGCCTCCACATCTATTCCTGAACATGTGGAAAATATGTCAAATGTGGGGGTTAGTCCCAGTAGTTCTAATCAGACTCATGAGGAGTCGGAAGAACTTAGACGGAGTAAGAGAGCTAGGATTGTCAAGGATTTTGAAAGTGACTTTGTCACTTACAATATCGAGGATGATCCTATACTTTCAAAGATGCAATGACTTCTTTAGAAGCCAAGCAGTGAAGAGAAGCTGTCAAAAGTGAGATGGACTCCGTTGTTTCCAATGGAATGTGGGTGTTAGTCGATCTCCCTCCCGAGTGTACTGCTATTGGGTGTAAGTGGATCTTTAAAAAAAAACTGAAATCTGATGGGACCATAGATAAGTTTTAAACCAGATTGGTGGCTATAGAGTTTAAACAAAAGGAGGGAATAGACTATTTCGATATCTATTCTCCGATAGCTCGACCTTATAACACTTGCTTCGGTGTATAATCTCCCGATTCATCAGATGGATGTGAAAACAACCTTTTTATATGGTGAACTCGAGGAAGAGATTTACATGGATCAGCCTAAGGGGTTTTTAACGAGCATAAAGTTTGTAAACTTATAAAGACTCTATATGGACTTAAACAAGCACCCAAACGGTGGCACGAAAAGTTTGATAAAACCATTCTTGCGTTTAGCTTCACTTTAAATGAGAATGATAGGTGTATATACTGTAAGGTTAAAGAAGATAAAAATAATAATTCTATGCTTGTATGTGGATGATATTCTGTTAATAGGATCATGATATTATTATCGAAACCAAGTCATTTTTGAAAAATAAGTTTAAAATGAAGGATATGGGTGAGGCTAATGTGATTCTTGGCATCAAATTGACTCGGTCAACTGATGGAATAACCATTTTTCAACCTCATTTTATTGAGATGATAATTGAGAAATTTGGTTATCAAAACAGTAGAATTGCTAAGAGACCATATGATCTTTCTGTAGCTTTATTCAAAAATGAAAGTGGTGTTTCGGTTGCACTACTAAGGTATTCACAAATTATTGGAAGCTTATAGTATCTGGTAAATGGCACGAGACCAGATATATCCTGTTATCACAACTTCCCATTGTAAGTCAGACTCTTTCACCAATTGTTGTACATTGTGATAGCCAACCCATAATTGCAAAGGTGAGGAGTCGTAAGTACAATCAAAAGACCAAACAATACATGCAAGTTAGACTGAAGTCTATAAGGGCATTAGTGTCAGACAGAGTAATGGGCATTGACTTTGTGGGAAAAAAAAGGACAATGTGGTTGATCATTTGACGAAAGGATTGAATTTGTCACAAGTACATGAGTCCAGATTGGAGATGGGACTGAAAATCCATTAGTGATGTATCTACGATAGCAACCCAACCTTCTAAGTGAAGATCCCACAAAGAAGGTTCAATGTGGTATCAATAAGTCGTAAGGGTATGTCAGAGCACCAAAATAGACTGATCTGGAGTCTGTCCCCTGAAATTCTGGAAGATACTGCTACTACAAGTATAGTAAGAGTTTATCCTGGATAGGGTCAAGTCTTATAAAATGAGATGCTAGCAGTGCATCCTTGGGAGACACCCAACTAGTGAATGTCGTTGTTTGGCCGCAACTAAGAAATTGGGTTTTTCTTAAATATATTCATGAACAGGATCAGGACACATGACCTAAGTGTCAACCTTAAAGATAAGCACAAAGCTGGTGACTTGTTGTTACTAACAGATGTGTCACATTCACAGGCTTAAATTCAAGGCTTAGTTCTATTTGAACTAGTGATAACTGATGTTAGATAACTTACACGTTCAAACTGGAAGGTACCATTGTTGAAAGTAAATCAAAGGAGCCTGAGTTCAAATCTATGAGTTTGTGGGGATAGTTGAATTAGAATTTCAAAACTGAAACTCACATAATTGAATTTGAAGAGGAAATCAATTTTCTCATTATGGCCATTATTAGACCTGCTGTTATAGAAAATTTTTTGGTCGTTCATGGCTGTTTCAATTGGGATTTGAAGGCATTCATGGCTAAATTTAATTGCTGCAATTAGTAGTGTATCTTGGTCATGCCTATATAGGTTTTTATTTCTCATTTGCAGACACACATAAATAAAAACAAATTTCAAGTCTCTTTCTCAATTAAACTCTCTTTTCAAACAATCTCTCTCTCGGTTTCTATCCCAATATTTTAGAAATTTGAACTTAGTTTTGGTAACAAGCTTTTGAGTGTTTGTTCGAAGTGTTCTTCGGTGTAGTGCTAAAATAGAAAGAACTGTAACCATCTTATCTTGGGAGAAATTACGTTGAACCCGGTGCACTACTGATACGAGGTGTATATTTTCTTCAATGCAAGCAGTAATTCTGCGATTCGGTTAAATTAACGACTTCAATTGAACTGAGAATTGTTACGATACAATTCTCATTGTAAGTTTTTTATTTAAATTTCTTTTCATAAATAGCATTTCTAATTGCTTTATGTTATTTGTTCCAACGTGGCTTTAATTGCTTTTGATTTTTAAATTCGATTGTAATATTTCAAAATGTTGTTTTGATTACTTGAAACTAAAAAAATTTCCAACAGTCTACCTACTCCTCATTTCTATTGGAGTCTCGATAGCGGGAGCATTCATCCTTCTGCTCGCCTCTGTTCTCTATTCATATAATCTTTCAGGTAGTTGACTTGAATAAGTTTTCTATCTCTGTCTTAGCTGGCGACACCTGTTGGTGTTGTGCCCATACTACCGATGATACCTACAAAAATATTTAGATTTAGGGATTTAAGGTCCCTCTTCAGAACCTTTAGGCCACTGCAGATCAGGGAACCGATCTATAGCCATGAGCATCTATGTCGGGCTACGTGTAGTGATCGTTTTTAGGATCAAGGGGATTGAATCACCCTCTAGGTTCTCCCCTACTCTTGCGGGAGGAGGGTCCTTCATTGTCCCTCTTTTTATTCCACTGATTGTCTTTCTTTGTCAGTTGGGCGTCTTCTAGGATTATGTACCTACCCACTCGAGCTAGTAGGTCACAGAAGTAAAAAACAGGCTTCTTGGCCAGGGACTCGAAGAGAGGTCCACTACGGAGCCCTTACGTGATGGCACTAATCAAGACTTTTGGGTGTGTAGGTGGGACCTCCAAAATGGCCTTGTTGAAGTGCTCGATATATACCTCAATGTTTCATTTTCCTCTTGCTTCACTCAGGTAAGACTGATGACCAATTTTTAGCACTTCTTGCTACTAGCAAACTGATATAGAAAACGGACGCTAAATTCTGTAAAGATCTAACTGACCAATCTGAAGTTGGTTGAACCATTATTGAGCCAAATCGGTTAGTATACTAAGAAATATACGATATTTAGTACCATAGTTATACCTGCACAACAATGCTGCATTTCCATACAAACTTGTGGATGTGTTTAGCTAGGTATGCGGTGCCATTGCTAGCCAACAAGTTCGAGAACACCCTAAAATGAGCAAGGAGCTCATCTACCATGATGCGAGCGGTAAAAGGAATACCACACTCTAATACTGCGACTTCCTTCCTTTACTCCTTGGCAGAACTCATCCATCCTATTCATGGGAGAGTGCTAGCTTTTGGGGTGTCCTTGGGTAACTTCCTCCTGCTGTTAGGCTCGGGGGGTACAAAGCCGTCCTGTTGGAGACCAGCAAGAACTTGCTCACTAGTTCCTTGCTCACCACTAGGTGCTTCTCTCTTATCCTATTGGGAAGGTTGTTCTGCTCCATTGGCTTGGGAGCTTCAGAGAGCCGCATAGACAATCTCCATCATGAATCGTCGGAACCGCTCAGCTAGCAGCTTTTGTGATAAGAATAAAAAATAATTATAAGCTAAGCAGTATTGAATATAAAAACAAAAGTAAAATTCTAAAAAGAAGTTGAAATTCATCAATTTTTAAAAAAATAACTTAATATTGATAATTTACTGATAAACAAATCAAATTTAATAGAGAAATACTTACAATTTTTTACACAAATAAACCTAACTTAAATAATTCAAAAGAAAAAATCTATAAATAAAAAGAAATATTTCTAATTTATTTTCAAAATAAATCGATGAACACTTGCAAACATTCCCCAATTTGTTCTCAGTGACCCCTCTCTTTTTTCAAGCAGTTATACACAAATATATCAGTAGTTTAACAAATTTAGCAATAGATTGGTTCAATAATAGATCAATATAACAAAAAATAATGAAGCACACTGTAATAAACTTAATAAAATGAGATAAGTAATCATACATATAGTAAAATACAAAATAATAGCTTCAGATTTATTCATAAAATCTCAACGTTAATCACTAAACAAAAGTCATCTTGGGCTTTTTTCATGACAATTTTTTTTTGTTGGAAGCAACAATTATATAAATATATCAATATTTTAATAAATTAATTCAATTAATGCGTTAATATAAGGGATAATTGCACTTCCCTTACCAGAGGTTGGTGTATTACACATAGACTCGCTGTAGTCGGAAAATTACATATAATATTCCTGAGAATAGCTTTCATCTAACAAATAAGTCTCTTATTAGTCAATCGAGAGTCAATATCGATTTTTTATTCAAATTTTTTTATTAATATTAATAAATTTAATGAATTTTAACTAATGAAGGGACTTATTTATAAACATAAGCAAACCTTAGATATTTTAAATATAATTTTTTAAATAATAAAAAATTTGCGCATAATTACGCTAAATCTAAAAAAATTATAATTATTCCTTAATATAATTAAAAATAATAAATAAATTTCAATAAATTTACATAAAATAAAATAAATATTCACTCATTCCATAAAACTCAAAACTAACCTTAAATTTATTGATAGCACCTCAACTTTAACAATACAGCACATCCTGCCCTGCTTAGTGACCTCCGGTACGAGGAAGGGATAATTCCTTGTTTCCTTGAGTAGGGGTACAACAGTAACACCGCACGCTGCCTGCTTCCGTGTCCTCATTCCACACGTATTCTTTCTCCCCTTCCTCCTCCTTTCTCTTTCTTCACCGTAGAATCCGAACCCTTCTTCACTAAGCTACTCATCATCGTACAGTGTACGTATACGTATTGGTATTCGACTACACATGTATGTATACATGTGATGCATATATATGTATACTCGTGTAGATTTACTGGCTTCAGTTGGCGCCTATTTCGATTCCTTTGAAGAAATATTGTAAAGAAAGGCAGAAGAGAACAATGGCGGTGACGAGGGACGATAGGTCGGAGATAGCTTTCTTCGACGTGGAGACGACGGTGCCGTTCCGACCCGGGCAGGGTTTTGCAATTCTGGAATTCGGAGCCGTTCTGGTCTGCCCCAGGAAGCTTGTGGAGCTGCGTAGTTACTCTACTCTGGTCCGACCCGCCGATCTCTCCCTTATCTCCTCTCTCTCTGTCCGTTGCAACGGCATTACTAAGGATGCAGTTGTTGCTGCGCCCACTTTCGCTGATATTGCTGATGTAGTTTATGACCTCCTCCACGGTAATTTCAGTTTTTCCACGCCAGTTTGTGGAGAATCGTTGGTTTTGTTGCAATTTAGTTGTTTGTTCTGTGTTTCTAGAATGGTAAATTGATTCTATTAGCTGATTTGAAAGGATGCATTATTGACTAACTTTTGTGCTTTTTACCTTTGTTATCATAATTGTCCTGAATTTGACTCTTTTTAAAAGAAAATTTTTGCGTTGATCTTTTAGGGTACACTACGTAACTGAGATGCCTTATTTTTTAAGTGAAATTCTTTTGATAATCAATGAAATTAGTGGTAATCATGGGATAGGGGCTGATGAGAATTCATCTTGTCTATAAAAGTTCAAAGGAGGACTACCCCATTCCAATTTAAGGGGCCAACGTGAAACGTTGCTTTGCGTAATGTTATGTCTCCCGTTCATCACTTTCTTGTTCCAGAGGCCATGATAGGATGAAAAATGTATAGAATGCTATTGGCATGTTTAGCTTTCTTGTGATTTTTTTTAGAAGGATTAATGTTTAATAACAGATTGTGATCAAGCTCTTTTGCAATTTTACTCTACTAATTAGAAAAGGGATCATTATATCACAGCTCACTGCAGATTTATCATTGTTGTTATTTTCAACTTTTGTTGTCTGTAATTCTTATGTTGGTCTGTTTGGTGGGCCTGGTGGCGATGGTGCAACAAATGAATTTATGTGGAAAAAATTATGCCTTAATTTGCATATACTCTGCCTTCATGAATGGGTCGGTGATTTTGTTTTGGAAATTTTTAGAGAAAGTTAGCTCTTTAAAGGTGATTTAGGATAGATTGTTTTCTTTAATCAATTGGATTTTTGGCTCGAATTTCTGTTGTATGGGTGCTTTGTTTTTCGCAGTACTAATATATCGTTATTCTTGTTTTATTCTGTGAACAGGGAGGATATGGGCCGGTCATAACATTTTGAGATTTGATTGTGCTCGCATAAGAGAGGCGTTTGCTGATATTAACAGGCCAGCTCCAGAGCCCAAAGGAACTATTGATTCGCTAGCTCTATTAACACAAAAGTTCGGAAGGAGAGCTGGTGACATGAAGGTAAACCCCTTCACACTTGTCGGAATAGTTAGGGCCCTTCAAATTATTGAAAAAAAGAACGTAACCATTTTCAAACATGTATTGGTAGTTGATTTAGTGAAAACCTTTAGTTTTTTAATGATTAAGCTTTCTAAATGGTTTCTGTTTTTTCATATTTCTAGTTGATAAAAGAGACAATAAGAAATACTATAAGCCAATATTTCCGGGAAGATCCTAAAGTTCTCTTTTTGTTTAAGATCCTGAATTTTGCTTGCGTCCTAAATGATTGAGACTTTTACACCTTATATTTCTATAATTGGTTTATGAGCGTTTTGGAATTCGGGGTATATTTTTTAAATGATAATGTTGAGGTTCTTTCCCAGATGGCAAGTCTTGCTACATATTTTGGGCTTGGCCAGCAAACACATAGGTACATGTGCTTCTCCTTATTCTGAATTTCACTTTTGAATCTAACTTATCACCTGTTACTATGGTGTTAATCTTATTTGCATCCCTCATCAACTTGGGGTGTAAATACATTGCATAAGTGCACACATATGAATATCTAGGTGCATGTGCAGATACTTGATGGATCGACGATTGGAGTTTCTTATATACTACTAATTGAAGCATTCAAATGACTTAATAAATAATCTGAGTTGGTCTTTGTTAAGAAATTGTGTCATTAAGAACATATCACTTTATATCTTCCAGGCTGGGGACTTTAACTTTCATTAACACTTGTAACATTTCCAGGAGTTTGGATGATGTTCGCATGAATATTGAAGTCCTCAAGTACTGTGCAACAGTCCTGTTTTTGGTAATTTTACAATTCTGTAGCTTTTTATCACTGATTCTGAAGTTTGGTAAAATTTAGCAAATTTTAGGTAATACTAAGCCAATTTGATGATTTATTTTCTTTATCATCTTTTTGTTAGTATCACATTTTGTTGGTGTTTTGGTGCCACATATAATAAGACATGCCTCATGATATTATGTAATATTAGCTTGTGGAGAGTCTTCTTCGAGAGGTGAAAAAGGAAATATGTAATATACTGTTTCTCTTCATGTGATACAGACAGACAGACAAAAGAAGATTATAAAGACATTTAGACAACTGACCAGAAACTTGGCCCTAATGTCTATTGCTCCTTCCGATTGAAAATTGTCTTGATACTTGCAACCTATGAAAGTAACTTGAATTAAGTCAACTTTATGCAGAGACCTTTTGTTATGCCTCAACTGTAGCTATGTGATCGTTATGAGGCTTAAAATGCTGAAATATATATTATTAGTTCAAGTTTAGCCTTGCAGACAGATTAGCAATGTCCCCATTGCCAACCCTTATTTTAAAAACTTCATGTGTTAGGTATTTTAGTGTTTCGCTAGGTTCTGGAAATATATTGGTGATATTGGTTCTTCATATTTGCTGGCAGGAATCCAGCCTTCCAGACATATTTACTGAGAACAGCTGGGTTTCTCCCAATGCTACCACAAGAAGTCGAAGTAATGGAATAAATTCCATGGAGCAGACGGGACAGAATGAAAGTACGGAATCTACAAGTGTCAAGGTTGAAACTCATCCAGTGTCGGCCCCATCAGATAACATGATGGAGGAAGATCATTCAATGCGATCACCTGTGACACCTAAAACTGGTGAAGTAAATTTGCCACTGATTGAATCCAAACCAGCAGGAGATCACCATTTTAATCTGGCAATCTTACGTGATACCGTGACCCTTGATGCTGAAATGGAAAAGGAACCTCTTCCCGGGGAGGGTATGGAAGAAGAGCAAACTGGCTCTACATCTCAAGAATGTTCAACTTCTCTAGGTTATGAGCGTTCCTACAGCTGTGGTGACTTCTTGGAGCCCGATGATATTTCAATATCTTCAATATCCGTCTCCCTTGCACCCTTTTACCGCGGAACTCAAAAAATACAAATATTGTACCAAAATTGTCCATTGCAACTTCAATGTACATGCCTGAAGGTTCGCTTTGGAATCAGCACAAAGTTTGTTGATCATGCTGGTCGGCCACGATTGAGTTTTGTGGTGGATGCATCTCCTAGTCTCTGCAGGATTCTGGACACAACTGATAGTCTTGCCAAGAGGTTGTCTGTTGATTCTGGTAGCTCATCCGAATGGCGACCTACGGTAACCAGAAAACCAGGCTACTATAACTCTCCCACTGTCCGATTGCAGTAAGTTTCCCTTTGTTTTAGTTGGTATTTATATCAGTTTTGGTTCATCATTCTGAAAGATAAAGTAGTATTTTTGTTCATTTTTGGTATTAAGTCAGTTGTGCTCTTCCTTAGATTTAGTTGGCCATAAGTTCATGGTTTCCATTGTTTGTTTTCTGGTTTCCACTATATTTTGCTCCTTAAAATTTTTTCTTATGTTTTCCCTATGTGAAACGTTCCTGGTTTGCCTATTTCCTTCCCTCTCCAACCTAGAAAAGAATGATAGTCTTGTCAGCATAATGAAGTTGAATGCAGTTGCTTTTCTTCAGTGCTGGATACTGAAATTCCGATGTTGTATTAAGAATGACGGTTCACTCTTACCGTATGTAAATGGCAGCCTACCGACTGTAGCAGACGGTGAAATCACCCGATGGGCAACAGAAATATACCACAAGGACAGTTCCGCCACACAGAGACTCGTGTTTAGTAGATTTGACATCGTCGAGCTGGATTCCTTATTCACTCCGGGTAATCTCATGGACGCCTATTTCTCCTTGGATGCCTATGATTATCAGCAGAATGCTGGCATCAGGTTAGTAGCAAAAAAACTGATTGTTATTCAAGCTGATAGATAAGTGAACCATAAGCTGATTGCTCGCCCCAAACAGATGGATCAGTTGCTCCTAAAGAGATACGTCTGATCTTTTTTAGGAAATTTGTATTTCTCGGTTGTAAAGATGGTTAGATTTAACTTTATGCTAGAAGTGACAGCAATTGTATGAATTACTTTCTTCAACAAAGTGTTGGCTTCCTCATCAATGGACTTTTGATTTGGGGTAAATTACAATGGAGTCCCTGTAATAATTATAAATATGTTGATGATATTTGAAAAATTATAAAAATCCTCTGAAATGTCTAACAAATACCCCATACAATAGCAGGGTATTTGTTAGACAGCGGCAAATCTCAAAAGAGTGTTGTAACTTATTCTAATTTACAACTAGGCCTCAGGAAGATATATTCTTGATAATTGTTTACTTGTACTGAAATAGTTGGGTTAATTGAACTTTTGATGACAATAGCACGTCGACAGCATGTATTGTTAGATAATTAGTGTCTGAAGCCAAAAAAAAACTGTTCCTTAGGTTTGCCTAAACAATCCAACCACCTCACATACCCCCACCGCACTCTTTTTCTTCCTTCATCTTCTTGGCATAATTTTCTTTCTTCTTTCTTTTCTCTCTTGTTGTTCAAGAGAAAAAGAGAATAACATAATCAAATGATGATGGGTGATAAAGAGAGCCCGAAAAAGTTAATTGTGAATAACAAGAAGAAAATAAACAGAAGAAAAAGAGGAAGAGATGAGGTGCCAGGAGGAAATTGACCCTTGAACAGACAGTAGCATACAAAGCAATAAATGAATGGGTTTCCTTGGAGCGGTCGCATAGTGGTAGTGTTGATGCATTTCTTGATGATGATAATTTTGTTACCTCCCAAAGAAAAGCTTCTGTTTGAGTTTCATTGTCACACAACATGTAGCGATGGATTCTTGTCCCCTAGTAAGTTTGTTGAGAGAGCACATCAGAAAGGAGTTAGCTTTCCTGTTTAATTTAGGATTTGGAATTGGGGAAATATGTGGAGAAAGAGGACTTAGGGTTTCTTTTATTTTTTCTCCTGAAGATTACGTTTGAGAAGTTAGCAAAAGGACCCTTCTTCTGTCTTTACCCTTTGACAAATGACACGTGACTTCTTCTATCTTTACCTTTGACTAATTGCACGTGATCAGTCACGTGCCATTGCTGTTTAAAACTAACAGTGTGAGACTAACGCTATTAAAAAGCTATGGTTTTGCAATTTAAAGTATCAGTCCCATAAAGATCGGGATCAAAAGTAAGAAGAGGTCTGTCAAATAGGACTAAAAGTGCAATTAACCTAAAGTAGTTTTTATTAATATTTGATATAATTAATTGCAAAACTCTGAAAAACAAAAAGGAAATAAAGATATTTCATTCAGAATTTCTAACAAATAATGTGAATTACAAATTTAGGGACATCGTAATGATTTTAACTATGATTCAATTATTTAGTTTGATGATTAATTTATCATTTAGCCTAAGGTACAATGGTCAAAAACTATTATTTGGTTTGATGATTAACCCGGCATATGATCGTAAACACCAAAACTGAGAAGGTCTTCATGATTTGCTAAAAAAAGGCCAACTTGCTAAATTAAATGAGTTGGATGGGGAAAAGGATTTGCCCTAATTTCCAAACTAATGGAAATTAAACTTTATAAATAGACAAATAATTTTCAACCACAAAACATAAGTTTCAAAGTCCTTCGGGACACACCCCAATGATTGAAAACCCAATATTTCATAATTGAGGTGTGAATTCAAAATTCATTAAAAGCATGTCTGAGTTTCTGTGTGGGTTAAAAAAAAAAAAAGCAAAACAAAACAAAAGTTCAAAAAAGAATAGAAAAACACATGTTAGGAGTCATTTTTGAATCTTTCTCTAAAGAGATCATAAATGATTTTGAATATAAACTTTATTTACTTGTAGGTATTGGGTTAGATATCCGTATTAATCCAGCCTAATACCCATTTACAATTGTTTTGATAGTTTAATAATAATGTCTAAAGTCCGGTATCAAGTTCTATTGTGTTATCCAATTAAAAGTTAGTATTTTTACGCATTTCCACATGTACCCATATTTTTATCTGTCAATTGTCCATATTATCCCTTATTTTCTTCAAAATTTCATTTAAAATGACTCACTGCATTAAATGCTCTGACAACTTATCTTCTAAATGACCCACTGACAAATTTATCAGAAACCAGTATATTACTTAATATTAACAAATTATCAAACAAAAAGTAAATAAGTTATTCATTCGACTAAAATCCAAATTCAATCATAAACCCTATAATCCTATATCTAGTGGCAAACAAAGCCATAGTATAATAAGAATCTCCAACTACTAAGAATGCCCAAAACTAAGACAAGTCTATCATATCTCTGCTTCCTATATTTTTTATACTAACAGTTGGGAATGTTCAATACATATATACACTTAAGAAAAGGCAATATTTATGTATTTCTCAAGAGATAAATTCATATACAAATATTTTAAAAAAAAAGAAATTAGATGTTGGTAGTTACTAATTTTTAAATAAAATCACATTTACAGACATTTGAGAAAATTAAAAAAGAAGGGCATTTTCGGACATCTACATGATGCATTCCGAGTTTAGTCTTAAATTCAAATCCTCCAAATCTCAACATCAAATCAACCCAAATTTTTTTTTGAAATAATCCGAATGACACAATTTGGAGCCCCACATGCATGTAATTGGGCCCCGAATAGATTCACCAATTCGGAGCCCCTCTGACCCTTTTAAGAGATCCTTTATGTGGACGTGGTCGCCCCTCTATCTCTAATAAACTATCTATCCTCTCTTTTCTTTTTCACTTTTCCCCAATCTCTACCCGCCACCTCATCCCAATCTCTAACATGCGCCTCCCACCCACTTCACCCCATCCCTGCCCTCCATCCCAAATATCTTTAACTCCCCAGGTGGACACGCGCATTTTAGCACTCACCACTCACCACTTGTAATTGAAAAAGCGCCATTAAAATATCAGTGCTTTCTAGGTGAATTTCACTTTTTTGCTCAACTATGTTTTATTGCATTTTGCCCCTCCAACTATAAGAATTTACAATTTGCCTTGTCAAAACTATGCCAACATAACTTTTTTATCAATTTGAACCATATAAATACTCGGAAAAAATATTAGAAATTAAGAAAATTTATCTTGAACAATAGCATACAATAAGTAATTAAATTATAATTTTTTTTTAATATAGTTGATTTTATATTTAAGAATTATTTACAATGGTTGACCGTAAAATCTATAATATAAAAAATAATATATTTGAAACCCTTGATCGACGATTGTTCAACGTACTACTTTTGCAATGTCGCTCACATAGAGAAGCTCAACGAGCCTTGCAAGAAGTACATGCTCTATCGATAGGGGCATAGTAATAGTGGTTCAGTAGGTTCGTTCTGCTCTCTACCTTTTCAAGGGGGGAGGGAGAGAAGAGAGGTCAAATGGAGTACAAGTCAAAAGATCAGGTCAAGAATCATTCGAAATTTATGTATATTTGATAAATTAATCTTATACCAATTATTATAAAAATGTTAAATATTGAATGATGTCTCATAAGAATAGTACATAAAGCAACTTTCAGAAAATAATAAAGTGGTAAAAAATATAACATAGTCAAATCTAAGTCAAAAGGACGAATACAAAAACAGAAGCGAGAATATAGGACATAATCATAAATTAATAAATCTAATATTGAGTAATTAGGAAATTTAATTACATAATTTTGCAACTTACCAAAACCTTTATTTTCAACTGAAATATCTTAATAACTTAATACACATGAATATTTATTTTCCTAAAATTATTCATAGTATTTTGCCAAAATTTTTTTTCCTTTTTTTGAAAATATATCAATATTAATAAAGCAACTTATATATTAATACAACATTCAGGATACAATAAAATAATATTTCCAAATTAACCAATTCCTCCAAATCACAAAGAAATAACACAGACAAACTACTATTAAAAGTAGGACTTAAACTCACGACTTTTTTAGTATTTTCTAAACTATTGTGAAGTGTGATAAAATTAGGAAATATATTATAGTTTCTTAATATAAGGGGTCAAAGTGGATAGTTTCTTAAGTTGAGGTGGTACAAGTGAAATATGCATATGGCAGAGGGGCAAAGTGAAATTCACACTTTTCTTGTATGCATTGTCATATATATATATATAGATATATATAGATTCAGAGCTTTTGACGACAAAGGTATACAGCATTGGAAGACTTCAGTGTCAACTCCGATAAAGCAGTTTATGTGTATACGTATAGGTGTGGAGATTCAGGCCGGTTAGGTTTGAGCTAACTTGCGCTGGATCGGTTACGTGAGGTGTTGAGAACCCTTGGATTGGGGGTATTTGCTGTTTTGCCGAACTTTTGTGCGTCAATTAATTGGCTGTTTTGGGGTGAGGAAGTGAAGAGTCGTTGATAACTTGAGCTGCTGGTGGAGCAACAGCCACGACATCACCATCGCTCCCTGTGTTTTTGGATTTTTTATCTTCTTCCCGATTCTTGCGGTAAGAAGTGAAAATTTCCAAGAATTCTGAATTTTGGTTCGAGAATCTTTTGTGGAGCTCCATGGTCTCGGAAATGGGATTTTTCAGTGCAGTTTTGGAGTTTAGAAGACGGATTGTGTGTAATTTGAACTAGAGAAGGTGTTTTTGGATACCAATATCGGTTTTGAAGATTTTCTGGGTGAAATGATGGAGTTTCTCTAGTATTGAGTTTGTCTGGGGGTTTTCGTTTGGGACCCTGATTTGTGACTGTAGTTGAGTTCGGACAGGGAGGTGATGGAGAAGAGTGAGATAGTGAAGAGTAGTGATGGGTTCATTGACCGGAGTAGAGTAAGGATATTGCTGTGCGATAATGATGAGAGAAGCTCTGAAGAGGTTTTCAAACTTTTGTGTAAATGTTCTTATCAAGGTACAATTTTATTTTTAGTTCATCATTTGGATCATAATAATTACTTGATAGATGTATTGTTTTGCTGTAGATGATTTGTTATGATATCAAGGATTATATTAGTCATCAACTCATAGGCATATTATATGGCGAATTTAGACTCATAGGTATTTGATGTTTCGAACTTGGTGTGAAACTTTATCTGTTTCGTCACGGTGGAGTTCTTTGGAACTTGTTTCATGATCTTAATTGTTAGCCAATTAGCCCCCTTCTCAATTCATGTATTGAAGTAAAGTAATACCCAAATACACATATCCGATCATTAAGAAGCACATGTTTCTTCTGATTTGGGATTCCAAGATAAATGCCCCCGTGCGGCTTGGGGTTGAAATTTTCAGGATTATTAGATATTCTGTAATAAACCATATTCAGTGGGGAGTGTGGCTTACCCTTTTAAAAACGTAATTTGTTTTAATTCCATTTGACAAAGTTATTTGATTAGAGAATGCTTTGACAAACCCACCTCGGGGTGGCTTGACTAGATCTAACAAATAAGACATGGATGCATTAAATTATATATGGTCTCATGCTATACGTAGTTTTGCTGTTTGTGTCAATTTGCTATGATGACCCTGTTTTTTGGTACAACTTGTGCTTCTCTAGCATACGTATAACAAGAAATTTCCATCTTATCAGCTGTCCTCATGCCTGCCTTCACCAACGCCAGTCTGTCACACTTTCACTCCTATTAGCAGCCCATAATCACAATATCAATGAATGAGCACCTAAAGGCATGATGGAGAAGTACCGGCACTGGTTCCAACTCTGAATTTTCCTCTGTGCACAGTTTAATTCCTTCATTAGTAACTGCTCACTAGCTCTCTTGGAATGCTTTTCCAAACCCATTATACAGGCTGAAGTGTTGGCATCATTGACCTTATACATTTCCATAATTAAGCTTAGTTCTAGCCACTGATATCAATAACCATTTACCTGCCATGTATTATGATCAGTCCCTTTCATGCTTACATCTTGTTTATGTCACCTACATATCTGTTGAATATCTGGTGGAAGGCTTACAGCTTCACTCAGCCCCCTTCTGTCAAGTATTAACAATAGCTGCTTTAGTTTCTCAAAATGGCCTCTTGATACATTTTTAATGTGCACTGGCGTCTCTTCTATCTAGCCTTGTCCAAAAGTTCCAATTACCATATGCTCCCACTTTTATCCCACTGCAGAGCATTTCAGAAATTTGCCACACTCTACCGCAGACTGGACAACAAGAAAAGTTTTTAGGTATATTTGCTCATTTATGGTTTCTGTGAAACAAGGGTACTGGTTCAATTATCAATAGGTGCTTTTCCACTCCGGAGGGGTTACAGGAGTGGCTGCATGTCCTTTTTCCTCAATTCTCCGATGTAGGCACAAAATTTTAATATTTTAAAGAGTTTGGTAGAATTTGCCTATCTTAACCATTGCCGTGAAGTAATTTAGGTGGCCTTAGAGAGAACGCAAGAAAGAAGTTAAACTCCAGCAAAATTTTTGATAAGGAGTAAGAAAGCAAGGGGCCAGATGTTACTGGAGTGTAAATTCGCAATCTTAAGTTTAGTGGTATGAACATAAGTGGTTCGAAAAAGCTTTGGACTTTGCAGTCAGATTGTTACTAGGAAGTTACTCTGATCTTGTAATCAATTACAAATAGTTTCTGCATTCAATTCATTCGTTTAACCCTCAGGATGATTTTCATGTTGAATGTAAATTGCTTTTTCTTTCCAGTTACTTCTGTAAAGTCACCAAGGCAGGTGATTGATGCGCTGAATGCTGAGGGGCCTGATATAGATATTATTCTTTCTGAGGTTGACTTACCTATGTCTAAAGGACTAAAAATGTTAAAATATATCACACGGGACAAACAGTTGCGGCGTATTCCTGTGATCAGTAAGTATAAGTTTGTTTACTCTTATATTTCTTTACAGTGTGCTTAACTTTTAGGTTAGACTGATTTGTTTGTCATTTTTTGGTTGATTTGTTTTGCTTTGCTAGTGATGTCAGCTGAAGATGAGGTCTCTATCGTTGTCAAGTGTCTGAAACTTGGTGCAGCTGACTATCTTGTGAAGCCATTACGTACCAATGAGCTGTTGAACTTGTGGACACACATGTGGAGGAGGAGGAGAATGGCACGTGCACTTTTCTTTCTTCATCTAGTTGCTTTCAACAGTCAGCAATTAGTCCTTTTTTTTATATAATTTATTATACAACAGTCTGGATGGCTTTCTTTATCCTTGGTAATATGTGAGGACGTAGGATAACTTTGAAAGCTTAACCTTAGGAGTTTAAATTTTCTTTTCAGGTATATCTTCAGGACATAAGGCCTAAAATATAATATTCTCCATTCTTTAAATGTGAACAAAAAAAGAACTTCCTGCATCTGGAACTGGAAGTCCTAGTTTAGATTGGCACTTACCATTAAATGGGCATTGAAGCAGAACTCTTTTCTATCTTTTCAGTTTTTAACCTTGAAAAACAATTAGTGGCAGTTGCATCATTGTCTTAACTTGGGGAAACTAGGAAACTAAATGCCATTCTAGAAAATGGTGCATTATCTGTAAAATTCCTAAAAGATGACACAGGAGATCTCAACCATGGACAGGAGAAAATGGTATTTTTTGGTTCGGGATACCTTGAACGGAGCTTCTTTTACTAGGTCCATTTCAAATTTTATACCTGGACAGTCATGTGCATCTAGTGAATTTTTCTTCTATATTGTATATTAGTCATAATTCTACTTTCTATTTTATTGCTTATGTTACATTTTTGTATCTGCCAATCTTATGTCGACAGCTTGGGTTAGCAGAGAAGAACATCGTAAATTATGATTTTGATCCGGTTGCATCAGACCCTAGTGATGCTAATACCAACAGCACTACTTTATTTTCGGATGACACAGATGACAAGTCTCGAAGAAATACTAACCCAGAGACATGTGCTTCAACCCATCAGGAGAACGAGGTGAGTTTGATCTTGACGACTGATATTATACACTATATCATTGGATGTGTCTTATAAAACACCATCAGCATCTACAGTGTTTCCAAAATCGTGGAGATTGATGAGATATAATTGCATCCCAGGGAGACATTAGTTAGAAAGAGTTGTGGCGCAAATGATGCAGTCATTGATTACAAATTTTCACTAATTTTGCATTGACACTTAATTTGACATCTCATCTAGGAGCATGTTTGGTTATACATTCCTTTAACTTGTGTTATAAAGAGTGATTTCTGGAAATGGAGCCATGATTTCTTAAATATGGATAGAGAATAACTAGTTAAAGTCTTCTAATAAACAAACATTCTAATGCAGCTTATAGTCTATATCATGTGTTAAAGAAGAAAAAATAGCAAATGAACTATTGATGCCCTTGGTAATTCTGACACTGAATTATATAAGCTAAAAACAAACAGGACACAAGATATGACGGTGAGTAAAATGCAAATTTAGAAATTAAACAGGATGTTTCTATTGGAGTTGAAATTTCTGTTCTGGTCTTAGTCAATTTATATAAATCAGTCATAATCAGCAAAGAAGCTGTCAAAGTGTTGCTGTCAGCATTATGCAGCAACAATTGAGGAATTGATTTACACCCAGCTGGTTTTCTTCAACTAACAGTTGTTCCAATTGCATGTGTTTTGCCCCTGCATCTTTATTTCAGACTAATGCTACCACAACTGCTGCTCCTATAGAGACTGCCACTGGGGATCCTTCAGGGTGTCAGCCTGATGTGCTGGGACTAAGTGACAGACAGAGAGGTGAATAACATATTTAATCACTTGCAGAAGACCTATAAACAATTTGCATACTTCTCAGGTTTTGCAGTCATGTGGAAGAGTGATTGGTGCCATTGGCAAATATGTTTCTGCTAACAAATAGTGTGAATATGCATCTGAAGCATAGTGTCTGCTATATGTAGGTGCATATGCATGGAAAAACATGGAGCATTTTGGTCCATTATTCGAACAGACCTTTCTTGGTGTACTTAATGCATTGGTGAATGATCTACTAGTCTAAAATAAATTTGGAAGATTAACCAAAACTTGCTCTAGTGCTTGCAGCCTTGCCTGTTTATTATTTAAGACCATCTGAGAAAGTTCTTCATCTTTTCTTTTTCCAGTTGAATCTGTTCTTCTTACAATGTGACTAGTAACAAAATTGAAGATGCTTTGTCCTTTATAGGGATATAGAAAGCATCAGGTATTTGCATCATGTCTGCAATTAGTCTACTTGAGATAAGAGGAGTTTTTGACAATGCTCCAAAATGTTACTAAAAGTAACTCTATGAGCTGTGTTTTGTACTGGAAGCAATTATTGGAGTATACTAACAAAAAAATGGAGTACCAGAATGTAAATATTTTAACCAAGTGAAAGCTCTTGAGTTTAAATCTACACTTTACTTCCTCGCTGCAGCAGTGAAGCAATGTAAATTCGTGATGGTTAAACCCATTTCACCTATATGGATTCCTCACTTAGTCGACCTAGTGTTCTTATTCATTGTTTCTCCAAATCAGCCATGTGTTTTCACTAGAAAATTAGGCTATTGAACTGCTGCTTAAAATTTCCTCCACTTTAAGCAACTTATGTTGTGGTTGATTTCTCTCTCTCTCTCTCTCACTGTTTTTTGGTAATTTTGTGTTTGGTTTTCTGTTCGGCTTCTATTTGTTAGTTTTGAATGACATGAAAGCATCAGAAACTGATCTTTTTGGATGCTTGTGGGTCCTTTTGCAGTATCGAATTAGATTGTATATGATGATAGCTATTCAGGGAATGCTGGTCAGTTTTGTAGATCCCATGTGACATATTCCTGTGTGTATTTGAAATATTGCCAGGACAAATTTCACCATTTCCAAAGAAGAGTGAGCTGAAGATTGGTGAATCTTCAGCCTTTTTCACGTATGTCAAATCAAGCATACCTAAAAGCAACAATCAAGGGAAGTCTTCTGTCCAGGAAAATGCACCTCAGAATGAGAAATTTATAGAGAATGTTAACATGGTGAGTTGTCAAGTGGGTACTGATGTTAGAGGACGAGAGAACAGGAAGTCCCTGGAAAACCATTCACAAGCTGATGACTATACGAGAAGTAACAGTGTTCCCAATTCTTTTTCTATGGAGAGGTCTTGTACTCCCCCTGTATCTCTGGATATCTCCCAACAAAGGCACTCCAAAGAGTTTTCTCATGCTCATTTACGTGTAAGAAGTGACTCTCCCAGTGATGTTGCTGGTTGCTATCCACACACTGCCTATCCTTATTACATGCCCGGAGTAATGAATCAAGTAACAATGCAATCAGCGTCTATGTATCAAAAGAACTTGCCAGATATGCTCAATCATGTTAATTCTGCTGTAATGCCTCAGTACAACCATATTCCACAATGCCCTCCACAAGTCCCCGGAATGGCATCTTATCAATATTACCCATTTGGTATATGCCTACAACCAGGTCAAATGGCTGCGCCACATCCATGGCCGTCGTATGGGAATTCCTCCAATGAGGGGAAGTTGAGTAAAGTTGATCGTAGGGAGGCAGCCTTGCTGAAGTTCAGGCAGAAGAGAAAGGAAAGATGTTTTGACAAGAAGATCAGGTATGTCAACCGGAAAAAACTCGCAGAACGTAGACCTCGTCTGAGAGGTCAGTTTGTGAGGAAGGTAAATGGCGTAAATGTGGATCTTAATGGGCAACCAGCTTCAGCAGATGACGATGAGGAAGATGAGGAAGAGTATGATGAGGAATATCAATCTAACATGGACTTTTCACCCGATGATGATGCCTCACTATGCCAACAATGAACTGCTAACTTACAAAGGTACGCACATTTGTTGTTTCCTTTTCCTTTTGCTATCATATGTTCTGAGCTGATTGTGTTTTGAACTTCTTTGTTATCTGCTGTCAGCAAATAGCATGTGGATTTGTCACTCAGGAGTCAGGAAGTTGGTGAATATTGCAGGCAAGGAGTTGGTTTCACATATTAATCTGAGATTGCCTATATGTGACGTTGTGACCATACGAAGGAATCGCCCTACATGATTTCAAGATGATTCATCGGACCAGATGGAGCTCTCCGAAGAGATTGTCGCCTATGCCCGGCAGGGAGATATGTTCCTGATTTCTGTTAATTCTCTTAGCTCTCATCTCGTATTTTTAACTTCACATGTTTTCAAAGGAAAAGATAACATTGACCGGGTGGTTTCACTGTCTAAAACACATTAATGAAACCACAGTGACTGGGTGTACTATTTGCGCTGTAACTAAAATTATGATCTGACTGCCCATAACTGGTGCATGATATGGAACAATTCCAAAGTATTAAGTCATGTTCTATTCACAAAGATTTCTGTCTTTGCCTAGATCTAAGCGACGTCGTTTTTTGATAATAATGGCCGCTTGATGAGTTATGCTTTAATTTAACCGTTCATGATTTTCTAGTCAAGTGGCCTACATACCACTAAGCTAATGAACAGCTGTAGGTAAGATGAATGTTAACTTTGTTATCATGAGCAGTCAACAAGAGAATGACAAGGATGCTCAAATTCACTGCCTAGTAAGAAGCCGGCAGATGAGGTGAAGAACTGAGGCAATGGAAAGTCAAAAGGAAAAACAGATTCTGCAGCATTACAATTATAATCAATCAACAAATTGTATATTCATAACCTAAACACTAACCATGAAAAACCCGAAAACAAAAAGGGATTCCAATTACGGAAGCTGACAAGTTAATGGGTCAACTTGAAGTAAAGAACTAGAAGTATTGCTATAATTAAGATTGTGATGATACCGACAATAATCCACTTGTTCCTGTTCATCCTCCTGGACATATTAGATAGAACTTTTTTGCTCTTGCCGATGTTGTCATCCACACCATGGAGCTGCAGAAGAGAATGTTATTGTCATTCCATCTGGACATCTAAACAGTGGCTTTGTTACAGGAGAAGGTATGAATATTTTGAATCGGATACTCTTAGTTATTTATATGAAACAAACGTGAAGTTCTATTGACGATGTTGATCTAGAGAAACAAAACCAAAAAGATGGCCAATGGTTAAAAGGGAAACCAAAACATTAGAGACCAAGGAGAAAGAGACATACAGTGCTGTTCGCATGCAGAAGGGATTGGCGTTGCTGATGCAAATCTTGAAGAATTGAGACTCCAAGCTCTTCAGTTTCCAGCATTATTTTTCGACTTTCCCTGATCCTATCACTGGACTGATTTAGTCTCTCAGTAGACATCAACAGCCTCGCTCTTTGGTCGGCAGATGTCTGTACCATTGAATAATAGCAGATATTTTTAACTATGACACATTGCCATCCACTAACATATAATTGTAAAAGAACAGATCAATGCAGCCTCTTGCATCGGAAAACAATTGACTGGAAAACATAAATGCCTTGGCATAGTGCCAAATCTACACAATGAAACTACCTTGAGAGATATTTAAATAACCCATCCTGTGCCATGTGCTGTAAAACATTGGAGCAAATTACGGAAGAGCAAGATTCAGCAGCTGATAAACACCGCGCAGAAATTATCTAATGGCATTGCCTGCCTGGATAGACAGGCAGTCAAAAAGCTAAACAGGCGCACTACTTAATGAGATTTTAGCTGTAGGAAAGATGCATAAAAGGTCCCAACAGTTTGAAGATGGTCTTGGATCCTATCCTAGGTTTCTGTGAATTGTATGATTCATCTGAAAACAAAGTTTGAGATTTTTTTCCAAAATTATTTTGCAGTCTAAAGGAATTAATATATATATTAAATCAGGAAAGGTAAATAATTAAAAAAGTATTTAAGGCATTGCAGGAATTCTCATGGAGTACCTAAAATTAGACTGAGTGAGACAGTCCAAATGAAATCATTTAGACGTTTAAAATATCTGAATGAACTGATTACCACTGATCTTCTAACATTTATAGATTATATGCTCAAGATAAATTCATAGAACATTTGCCTCAAGTCACACTAACCAACTGTATGACGGCCAATTTTGAACTGTCTAGCATCAAAGAAAGGGTTGCCTATCCTCCAAAACAAATTCATACTGCTATTAGAACACAAGTCTCACGACACAGCAACCAACTTAACAAACAAACGCAACTTGGAACTGCCTAGCATCAAAGAAAGTATTGCTTTCGCTTCTCTTTTGATCCACTGAGAGGTCACTCAGTCTTGCTTGCGACATTCCTATCCTTCAATTTACCAATTGGAACTGAAAAATTATTTCTACAACAAATTAGTTTATTTCAAGCAAACACTAAACTACTAAATAAGTCAAAGAATGAACTTTCTCCGTACATCTCTCTTTGTGGATGGAAGGATTGTCATGCTTTTCCGGCAAGGAAATATGTGCATATGCGGTTGAATGAAAGTAATATCCAAACGCCTTTTTATGCAGTTATAGAGATACTATGCAAACTATATAAGGAGATTATTATTAATTATATAATCCAAACTATAATACATAAAAACATTTCAAGAAGCAAATTTATTGTCCAGGAGATTGTCAAAGGCAAAGCATAACATATGATAAGTAGAGACAAAGAACAGCAAATAATTGCACGTAAAAGTATTGCTACCCATTCTTCTAGTTCTAGTGGACCCGATTTTCTCAAAAAGGGAAAAGAAAATCATGCAAGACAAGGATCATGACCACACAAGAATATTGAAAGGGTTAGTACCATCGAAGTATCTGCCATTCCAGATTCCAACAACTCATCACGTGCAGCTTGATTGGCATTAGCTGATGTGATTCTCTTCACATCTGTTTTCAAATTGTTCAAATCAGTTTTATATTCTCTCAACTTGGCAAGAAGCATAGCCTTCACGCTGGGGGACAAGCTCCTAGCCTCAAGGTCCATTTTACGAATCTAGGATATTAAGCAAATTTGTAAGCTTAGACTTTTAGAAGTTTGTATATCTCACTTATATGTTATATAACTTTGATTTAGAATACCAATGCCTCGCCATCCTCAAATCCTCCTATTACTTCAGATATTTTCTGTTTCTTCTGTTCTGCAATGTTGAAGATGGTACCATGATAAATATCAGCAGCATATGGAAGTATCATATACAAACATATAGAGCGCTATGGTTAAAAAAAATTAAACATGGAACAATCTTTTCCACAACTCATGGGCCGCATCTACCTGCTGGTCTTAAAGTATAAAAGCCTCAAATCATGAGAAAAAATTTCTTCTAGAAAACCTATTAAGTCCTCCAAATAGTACAAACTTACTTACGAACACATTCTGGAAGATCAACAAAAGTTATGGGGCCTACCAAACTGCTTGTAATATCAGTTCATTGAAAGGGTAGCAACGAGATATTCTCCGTTTAAAATCTGATTTTAGGACAAAGAAGGAATAGTCCAGACTCACTGCTGGTAGGTCAAGAGAGGCGATAGCCTGAATGCAGTGTGCTATCGAATTATCAAACATACATGCCTAAAGATCAAAGGAAGATAGTAGTACGGGATACGTTGTAAAAGAGCAAAAAATTGAAATAACCAGGATATAAAGCTCACCACACTACCTTATTCGGATAATGGATCTTCACCAAGTTCTACATATTTTTAAGCAAGTAAAAGAAGATGAAAAGTTATCCGTCATGGTTAAATTGGTATAAATCTAAATCCTCATTTAACATTATCACAAATCTTAATTCAGGTGGCAAAAGATTAAGACCAGAGCAAACTATGGCTTTTAACCACTAACCAGTCCACGTTTCAGGCCAATTGCCAGAAAGCATAAAACAGTATCCAAATATTTTTAATTTACACATAGTAAGATGGCCCAACAACTAATTATAACTCAAATCTACGTATGGAGGTATCAGACATGCGTGATGAGAGTCAATATGCAGTGTTGTTATAACACCAGGAGAAAATGAGATACTAGATAATTTTGGGAAAATGAAACATCATCAAATTTAATGTTATGTGATTGTCGAATGCTTAATTACAATATAAAAAAAAATAGGGGATCCAAGACGCTTAAGAGGATGGATACTTCATGCTATATGAGCCACTAAAAGGATTTATAATCCTACACGAAAAATTCAAATACGATGATGCACAAAAAGAATGGCAACTATATATATGAGGGAACAGAGTCCCCCTTTCACGTCATCAACTTCAAGTGTTTGCTTGCACATTTTATGTCCATTTTAAGTAATATTTCATTTTTTATTTTCATGTTTAATATTTGAGAATATCATCTACCTCTCAAAAATACTGATAAATGACTTGAAATTACAAGTTGAACAAAATACTTCCTTCCATGCATTTGCAAACACACCTCACATGCCCACTCACGTATATGTAACTATATTAGTGCCTTTCAGTTTCACACAACATTAGTGTCTTCTCATATAATTCCACAGGAATAACAAAAAATCATACAGAAGAAAGATCTATAACCCAATTTTTTTTTTATTCTAATTGTCATTAAGATTATTCTTCCTACATTCTGGGAAGCAAAATGCAAGAACTTTTAACAACTCTCATGTATTTCAAGATAACATCACTAAAATTCTATCTCCACCACAAATAGAGACATAAAAATAATAAACTTGGAGCATGAATTTATGGACTCCAAATAATATAAACAGCAAATCATCATTGAAAAACAAAAGGTGAAGAAGGACATTCTCTCTTACCTCCATCAAGGAGATTAGCTGAAGTGATCTTTTTCGATAAATTGGCAGACAGCTCACAATATTGTCTCTCGTAACTGTCGAACACTTGACTCATCTTTTCCCCCTCCCAAACTCTCAAGAACAATTGGCCTTCAAACACCACATAAAACCATTAATTCAACTGATCACCAACCTAATTCACGCTAATATGAACGTCATTGTTCCCAAACATCAGATTCGACTGTCAAAAACTATTACACGATAGGCA
The DNA here is from genome assembly GCF_026168435.1 of Sesamum indicum. Classification (NCBI taxonomy): domain Eukaryota; kingdom Viridiplantae; phylum Streptophyta; class Magnoliopsida; order Lamiales; family Pedaliaceae; genus Sesamum; species Sesamum indicum. The sequence goes on from NC_142659.1 coordinate 17,512,230, forward strand.
TTTACGACGAATTCTATAATATAGAACGAATGCGAATTTGTCATCATTGAAGATGGAGTCAGCGTACCTTAAATTGATCCGCTGAGGGCCGGTAAACTAGCCGGCGATTGATCAGAAAAAAGTGCGACGGAATGAGCTGAGAAGTTATTGATCCCCGATGGCTGATGCTTAAAGCGGAAGGTCTCTGGCGAGGGAATGTCCGCAAGATGAGTAAATTTGCAATTCCCGCGACATAATCGACTAAAATATTTTTAGGGATAATTATAATTATACCCTTCACTTATTTCCCTTTATATAATTACCCCTACCTTTTAATAAATTATAAAAATTATTTCTGATAGTTTTTACAGGGATGAATAATATGACTGCATATATAAATATATTTATTATTTTATTATTTTTTATTTTTTATTTTAATTATTTTATTAACTTTTCTTGTGAAATCTCTATTTAAAATTATACCTTTTGAAATTGAAATATTAAACTATCCAATGAATATAATAATAAAATTAGTTACTAGATTATAAATTTAAATTAAAAAATTATCATACTTGTATAAAATATTTTGAATTCTTAAAATTTAATTCTACCTAAAAGTAGGGATAGATAATCTTTAAATTACAATAATTTTAAATATTTTATACAAATTTAATAATCTTTTAATTTAAACTTATAATCTAGTAATTAATTTTGTTAATATATTAATTAATAATTTAATATTTTGATTATTAAATATTTTTATATATAGGCCCAATTAAAAAACTAATAAAATAATTTTAATTTAAATTAAAAATTAATATAAATAATAAAAGATATATATCAGCTCATATTAGTCATCCTGAGGCCATTTTTGTTATTGAAAATTATATTAAAGTTTGACTAGATCAACAGACGCATTTTTTAATTTTGGAGATGATTTCTATTAGAGGTGTAAATGTATCGAGCTCGACCATTTTTTATAAGCTCAAGCTCGAGCTTGAATTTCTTTTTTATGGTTCGAGCTTGATCATATATAATTAGCTTGAGCTCATCAGCTCATTTTCATCGAGCTCGAGCTATTTTATTATATAAAATAAATAATACTAAATATTATTATATTAATTATAAAAAAATATTAAACATATGGTACAATATTTTAATTTATTACTATAAATATAAACTACTAACAGTTAATGTAGTAATATAATAATATAAAAAATATATACATCAAATTATTAAAATACTTGCAGATAATTTAGTGATTTATTAATATTAATAAAAGAAATAAACATAAATTATTTTTGAAAAGAGATTGATCTCATTATATATAAAAAAACTAATAATTAAAAGATGAACTTTTTAAATCAAAGTACAAAATTAGTGGTTGATCACATAATATATATAATAAAATAATAATAAAAATAATTAAAATTGTTCAACTATATTTCATCATCGTCATCATATTCATCATCATTATTATTATTATTATTATTATTATTATTATTATTATTATTATTATTATTATTATTATTATTATTATCTTTAGATTAATTCATGAAAATCATCAAATTTTCGCATACTATGTATCTTGTTATAAATGTATATTCATAAATAGATACAAAAAATTATATATTAATTGTTAGAATTTGTTAATTTACAAAAAGTATAAGAGATTTCAAATGGATATTGAAATCTAAAATAAAAAATTTATATGATATTGATTAATAATTATTATTTAAAATTAAAATATATGATATTGATTAATAATATAATATATAGTTATTTTTAGTTGATATAATATTGAATATGGAGTTAAATATACAAAAATTTTAAAAACTAAAACAATAGAAAAAGCTCGCAAGTCGGCTCACGAGCTTATGAACATGATATTTTGAGCTCGAGCTCGAATTGAGCTACAAATCGAGCCGGCTCGACTTATCTTCCATCCCTAGTTTCTGTAATTTTCAAGAGACAAAGTTAGTTTATATAAACTGACAATAGGTGAGAGGGTATAAATAAAATTATTTCATACTATAAATAACATAAAACTTTCATGTTATTTTTTTTTAAGCTAAAAACCTCGATGTGTTAATTTTATAGAAAAAGAATTCTTATATTTTTCGAAATAATGCATACTCTCGTCTGGGGAAGACGAGAAGTCGCTGGTTGGGGAAGAGGAGCAAAGTCGGGGGTGGAAGAGGACCGATTTTATTTATTTATTTATTCTATGATTGTACTTTTTATATATAAATTATACATATAAAATAAATCTGAACTATTGATTGCAAAAAACATTATTAAAAAAATGAAGTAAAAATAATTGTTTCAAATTTGAAAATAATAAAAACCTATAATAATTTTATTTGAAATACATATAATGGTAATTACAATTTCAATATTGTTTATAGTAAATAATAAAACTTAAAAAGATTATATACTTTTTTTAATTTTGATATTTAATTAATATATTCTATAATAAATATAATATATTGAAATATGTTTAAACTAAATAATAATATAATTTAGTTTATAGTATCTAGTTGTTATGATTGGTTTTCATTTATATCATATAAATATTTAAATTTGAAAAGTGAATTTTAGTATATTAATCTTTTGTAATGTGATTTTTCAGTTCAAATTGTTAACTTTCAGAAATTTTATATACTTTGTAGGTATTCTGATATTTAATTAATATATGTTATAGATAAGTATAATTGATTAAAATATATTTAAGCTACATAATAAATTAAACTAATCAATAATATATAATTTATTAAAATACATTTAAATTAAAATACACTTGAATAATCCCATGATTATATAATGTATTCTTCTTTTTCAACTTAGTTTATAGCTATCGGGTGAGGAGCGTTTATCAGAAAAATTTTATTTTTAGTTTCATAACTTAGCTTTTATTTATTTTTGATTCTAATAATTATGGGATTCTCACTTAAAGACAATAATTTACGATTTTCTTATTTTTTTTCTTGCCATTAAATATCTTTGGCGCCATTACCAACACGCCTTTATCCTTGAGTAAACGAATTTTGAGACTCTATTTACCCCAATACAACAAAATTAATCCCATTGCCTTATTGTGTTTATGTAAAATGAAAATGGGCATTGGGGTGATGGGATCACATAATAGAACAAATCCTATCATGCAGAACGGATTTACTGTGGAGCGCATCATCTTTTGAAGAGTTTATGCATATATGCACAAGTGAAAAGGAAGTCATGGTTAGATATTATGGACTAATAACAATCTCGGTAGAAATGGGGTCAATTTCTTTTTCCCCTAAATTGATAGTATGACTTTCATGTAATAAAAGAATTTTTTTTCCCATAAAGTTATTGGATGTAAGTGGGTATACAAGATTAAGCTCAATCCGGATGGGAGTGTGGAACGTTATAAGGCGAGACTGGTTGCGAAAGGTTATAACCAGATTGAGGGGATCGATTACTTCGATCGATTCTCCCCCGTTGCTAAAGTTGTTATAGTGAGAGTGTTCTTGACAGTAGCTACTGGATCTTGCTGGCCTATTCATCAAGTCGACATAAATAGCGCATTTCTTCATGGTTTTCTTGATGAAGATATTTACATGGAAGCTCCAGCTGGGTATAACGTTCCTTCGGGGAAATGTTGCAAGTTGAAGCGTTCTTTATATGGTTTGAAGCAGGCATCTCGTCAGTGGAATCAAGAACTGACGACTAAACTCATTCACTTTGGCTTTACTCAATCTTTGAACGATTATTGTCTATTTGTTAAAGGATCTAATGCTTCCCTCATAATTTTGTTGGTTTATGTTGACGATTTGTTGATCACAGGGCCCTCTGAATTACTTATCAATGAGGTGAAGTCATTCTTGGATGCTGCCTTCAGTATCAAAGATCTTGGCTATGCCAAGTATTTTCTTGGTTTGGAGATTGCTCGTTCGTCGTCCGGTACCTCAGTCACTCAACATAAATATGTTTGTGACATTATTGCAGATGTTGGTTTTGATCAATGCAAGCCAGCCTCCACACCTCTTCCTCTCGGTTTGAAACTATCCTCTCAGTCCTCTCCTAGCTTGGATGACCCTGAGCCCTTTCGCCGACTAGTTGGTCGTCTCCTTTACTTGGGTTTCACTCGTCCGGACATTTCCTACGCCGCTCAACAATTAAGTCAATTTGTTCATGCCCCTTGTCAGGTTCACTTGGATGCTGCTCTTCACCTTGTGCGTTACTTAGCAGGTTGTCCGGATTTAGGCTTGTTCATCCCTGCTTCTGCCTCTTCTACTCTTACGGCCTATTGCGATGCTGATTGGGCCAGCTGCATGGATACTTGTCGCTCTCTTACCGGCTATTGCATCTTCTTAGGTGATGCTCTCATTTCCTGGAAAACAAAAAAACAATCTACGGTTTCCCGATCAACGGCTGAAGCGGAATACCGTAGTTTGGGGGCCACAGTTTGTGAACTTCAGTGGTTGGCTTATCTTCTTCAAGACTTTCATATCACTGTTTCTACTCCAATTTCCTTGTTCTGCAACAACCAAGCCGCTTTGCATATTGTGGCTAATCCTGTCTTTCATGAACACACGAAACATTTGGAGATTGATTGCCACTTGGTTCGTGACAAGTTTAAATCAGGCTTCATCCTTCCTTCACATATTCCTGGCAAGTTGCAGATTGCTGATATATTCACGAAGTCCCTATCTGGTCCGTCCTTCGCCTCGTTCTTGTCCAAGTTGGGTCTGTTGTCTCTCACCCACGCCCAACTTGAGGGGGGGCTGTTGCAATCTACTCCAGCAGTAGCAGCTCAGTCCATGACAGCAGCAGACGCAGACTCTGTTTCTTCTCTTTAACAGAACTCTGTTTCTTCTCTTTATGTTTTGTTTGTATAGTTGTGTTTCTCCTTTTTTTGCGTTTTTATTAGTTAGTGTTGGTAGATTAGTTGGCAATGACGTGGCAATCCATTAGTTAGTCAGTTTTGCTCAGTTACTGTTTTCCTTCTTCGTTTCACGCCTTCTGTATCTATATTTAAACAAGCTGTTGTACTCCTTTTTGAATAGAATGAAGAATTCAGTTCTATCCTCTTTCATTCTGCAAATATCTTAACAGTGTATGGAGCATTCCATATTGAATTTTATCACCCCCCCAACCCCAACCCCAACCCCAAGACCCTCGCGCCGGTCATTCCTCCCAGCCCATCCCTTCTCGCCCGCCACCCAGATCCACCCCCTGCACCCAATCTGCTCCCCTCCCCAGCCCCTCCCAACCCTGCCTCTAGATCTGCCCCCCTCCCCAGCCTTG